>NC_092096.1:40681337-41882587 GCF_045679555.1 Salvelinus alpinus | reverse complement strand
GCACTCTTGTTGGGACCCAGTGTTGAGGATCAGCGAAGTGGAGATGTTGTTTCCTACATTCACCACCTGGGGACGGCCCGTCAGAAAGTCCAGGACCCAATTGCACAGGGCGGGGTTGAGACCCAGGTCCTCAAGCTTAATGATGAGCTTGGAAAGTACTATGGTGTTGAATGCTGAGCTGTAGTCAATGAACAGCATTCTTACATAGGTATTCCTCTTGTTCAGATGGGATAGGGCAGTGTGCAGTGGGATGGCAATTACATTGTCTGTGGACCTGTTGGGGCAGTATGCAAACTGAAGTGGGTCTAGCTAGGGTGGCAGGTAAGGTGGAGGTGATAAGATCCTTGACTAGTATCTCAAAGCATCTCATGATGACAGACGTGAGTGCTAGGGGGCGATAGTCATTTAGTTCAGTTATCTTTGCCTTCTTGGGTACCTAAAAAAAATGTATGTCTCCAATTTAAAAAAGCTACTGTGGAATCTAACAATACAACAATACTGTACTTCAAATGCTTGGACTTTCAGGGCACATTTTCTCTATCGATTCCCCACTGAAGAGCTCTAGAGGCTGTGTTGGTCTCTGTGGGGCTAGGGGGGGTTAACGGTGGTCACACAGGCTGGAGTCAGTGTTGGAGCCCCAGCCAGGCTAACAGTGCATGAAAAAGGAAGGGCTTCTGTGGCTGCCTCTCTGGGGATGACAGGGAGTGTTGTTGATCAGTAGAATGCTGGAGATGCAGAGAGAGAGTGTGTGAGAGAGAGCGAGAGAGAGAGAGAGAGAGAGTGTGAGAGAAAGAGAGAGAGGGGGAGAGAGAGGGGGGGAGTGAGAGAGGGGGATTGAGAGTGAGAGCAAGAGGCGGAAAGACAAAGACAGAGTGACAGAGAGAATGAGAGGTGGGTTAATACACTGGCTGGCTGCTTGCCTTCCTGCCAAAGAGCCCTCATCCCCAGTCTGGGCTTTGCAGCTAGGCATCATGAGGTGTGGAATGATGTGGAACCGTGCATCATTGGCTGGCAGAGGACCCCCGGCATTGTGGCGCACAAGGGACAAGAACGGGCAGCCAAATCCTGGTTGTCACGGGAATAAACCCAGGTCTTCAGGAGGGTCCTCAGTGGAGGCGATGGAGAGAGCAGGTAGAATCTTTTAGGGGGGTGGATTTAATTGTACCGATTTCTTAGTCATTGCCAAGCAGCTACTGTGCTGTTCGCTGTGTAGGTATGGTGAGTGGAGAGGAGAGAGGGCTGACAGTATGTCAGAGAAGGGGATATCACGCTTGGGTGCGCCAAGAGATTAGACAGCTGACAAGGCAGGGCTTCGGCCGCTCGCTCCCTCACTCTGTGTTTACGAGAACACAAGGGGGAGGCCAGGCCGCTGATAGGCTTTTGGCACAAGGAGGGTTACTGGAGTCCCCTCTCTCTCTCTCATATCCCCCCTTCCCGTCGACCGTCCCTGAGAAATTAGTAAATTCGCATGAAATCCAACCTGGGTTTATGTGTTCACAATATCCCACACTTCAGGGAGATTGGTGCTCCCATTTCGGATGAAATTGTTCCATAATTGGAGCTTTTCTTAGGCAAAGGGATGTCATTCCTCTTTTGTGCTGGACCTTAATCAAGCCATACTCTTTCCATCACAGCAAATCTCATTCTCACCAATAGCCTGTAGGAAGTGATGATACAAGTTTAAAACGCTGTATAGTTGTGGGTCTAGGCTTACACAAGTTGTATGCCTACATATTCTTTACCAAGATCAGGTTAGGTTAACTACACTCTTAGAATAAAGGATTCCAAAAGGGTTCTTCTGTTGTCTCCTTTTTGATTCCAGGTAGAACCCTTTTTTGGTTCCACGTAGAACTCTTTTGGGTTCACAAAAGGGCTCAACTGGAAACCAAAAAGGGTTCTTCGATAGGTTCTCCTATTGGGACGAAAAGCCAAAAACCGTTTTAGGTTCTAGATTCTAGAATTGCAGTTAAACCCCAACAATTGTTGTCAAATTCTTCCCATTACTTTTCACAGACTTTTTGGTCACTGGTGTTATTTTTTAAGCTGTGCCCACTCTATTCTCAACCTGTCACTCTCCTGTCAGAAACTACAAAAGCCGGGGAGAACTGAAGAGTGAAAAGCAGTCTTTTCACGTACTGCAGTTCTGAACACGCTCTGCAATAATGTATCAAAATATCTGTCATCTCATAAAAGTCACCAAGGAACCATGTAACAATAACATTTGTTATTTAACCCTTGTGTAGTCTTAACATTCTGTATACTCCCCTTGTCCTAAGGGTCAAAAATGACCCGCCTTCACTAAACCCCTAAAATAAAGCAGCTTAATTGAATTTTAAACCCCAAATCTATTTTGCATGAAGACACAACCTGTCATTCATCACAAACGTTGTGAATATCTGGGTTTTCCCCTCTTCACAATACAGAAAGACTGCATTTAATCAGTGAACACTCGTTATTATTACAACCCACCTGTCATACTTGTTATCTTTACTAAAGTAGAGGTTTATTATTATTGTTATTATTATTGCTAAAGGTACTGCATAGGTGTAAACATACATTTTTTAGCAAGAGCTAGCACTTGTATAACTACAAAATACTAGTCTTCTCCCATTTTTTTAACCATTGCCACTACCTACAAGGTGTATAAAGAACAACAATAAGAATAAAATAAGATAGATACAAAACAAAAACGTGAAGAACATAAATCAGTCAACTCTAATTAGCACATGTATGACAGTATGCAAGTGTGTGCGCATGGACTATGCAGTTGTATTTCTCACATGTACAGCACATAGTATTTGTTTTACAGTCCTTCTTTTGGGGGCAGAATTGGCATCTCCCCCTCTTGCCTGCCTCATGTGGATCAGGACAAGATTCAGCCCCCTGAACAGCTTTCACAAGCACTGCATAGGCTGCTGTTCGGGGGAGGCGCTCCCTTCTTTGAATGTGTGGGGTTACAAGTGACTTTCCCAGCTACTCCAGGAACTCCCTCCTCTTGTTTCGCTTATCAGGCATCCAGGTTATACGGACACAAGGCGAGACCCAAATGCAGACACAGGAAGCAGATGGTTGAGCTCTGATATTTATTCATCCAAGGGGTAGGCAAAAGGTAGGTCGGGGACAAGAGAGAGTTCATAAACCGGGTCAGAGTCCAAAACAGTACCAGACGAAGGGCAGTCTCGAGGTCAGGCCAGGCAGGGGTCCAGTAACCAGATCCGAGTCCAAACAGTACAAGGGGATAGGCAGGCTTGAAGACAGAACAGGCAGAGTGATCAGGCAGGGGGGTTCGGAGTCAGGACAGGCAAGGGTTGAAACCAGGAGGAATAGAACCAAAAGAGACTGGGAAAAAATAGGAGCAAAGAAATACGCTGGTTGACTGGCAAACAAGACGAACTGGCACAGAAAAACAGGAAACACAGGGATATATACACCGGGGATAATAAGCGACACCTGGAGGGAGTGGAGACAATCCCAAGGACAGGTGAAACAGATCAGGGTGTGACACAGGTAGGGCTGAGCTTGTTCCATATCACGAAGGCATTGTGTATGAGGATACATCAATGATATTATAGAAGATGACCAGGGGACAGTGGGCAGTCATCCTCCTGCAGCTGTAAGTTCCAATAACCTTGTCCAGGTTGTCCACGCCTCCTTTGTTGTGGTTGTAGTCCAGGATGATGGCTGGCTTCCTGTCCTCCCGATCACTTATCTCAGCTGTTTTGTGCAGTGTGCTCAGGAGGACCACATTCTTGTTCCTCTTTGGGAGGTAAGAAACTAGAGTGGTGCTGGGGGTGAAGGCAAACTTTGATGAGAAGGCTTCTCTCCCCCTTGTTGCGAGGAGTGCAGGGGGGTGCGCAGGCTTGTTCTGTCTAACTGTGCCAACCATGGTGATCTTCCTCTTCAGGAGCTGCTGGCTGAGTTCATAAGAAGTGAAGAAATTGTCACACGTGACATTTTGCCCCTTCAGTCCATCTGTCACATAAAGCACAATCCGCATTCCCTGGTTCTTCTCCGGGCCTCCACTGGTCGGCTTCCCTGTGTAGACTTGCATCTTCCAAGCGTAGCTGGATTGTACGTCACAGGCCATCCATATCTTGATGCCATACTTTGCTGGGTTGCTGGGCATATACTGCTGGAAAGGACAGCGACCTTTTGACAAAAGAGATTACTATCAGTAATTAGTATCAGTGTCACAGAAAAATATTACATAATTCAATGATATTACAACAATACATAATAAAATGAACAGTGAAAATCACTTACATTACGGATATGAAAATAAAAATGTACCTCTGAATGGAACCAGTTGCTCATCCACTGTTACTTCAGGCCCAGGGTTGTAGAGGTATGGCAGACGCTCCACCCACTTTTCCCAGACCTCTCTTATGGCCGCCAGTTTGTCTCTCACACGTCTTGCAGGTCTTGACTCACTGTTATCAAATCGTAGCGTTCTTGAGAAAGTGTGAAAGACTTTCAGTGGCATCGTGGTACGGAAAATCGCCCTTCCACTCTGCATCCAAGAGAGTCCTTATAGCCTCGTCTTAGGACCTGTACACACCAGTTAAGATTAGCAGCCCTATGTAAGCACGCAGGTCAATCTCATCCATACTTTTCCAATTGTCTCCATATTTACGGAAACCCTCCAAATGTATCATCTCCAGGATGATTTTTTTCGATGGCTGGGGTGATGAACATGTAAAATGTTGAGGCGATGACCTGGGCATGGGAAACTGCATGTCTTGTAGTCCCTGGGGTCATGCTTATGACATTTTGTGCTGCCATCCTGCCCTGGTTGTCATATGGTTACAAGGACCATGTTATTTTGCTATTCTTTGACAAAAATGTCTTTCTTTCAGCTTGGGGGATCTTCTTCAGATACCTCCTCCTCTTCTAAATCATTGTTCTCTTGTTCTTCCTGGATATCTGAAAAAATCTGATCTACGACCTGTTGGGCACTGAAATGTGTCATCTGCAGCACCTTTATAGCCTCTGACTGCATTCCCCCATTATTAAGCAATGCTTTCAAGAAATGTTTATTTTGTCTGCAATTGTTTTTATTTTATCTGTGAATTTGAGTCATGTGTGGGGTCGTGGAGGGGAGATTCTGCACATGCACAAGAACGTTTTTAAATTAGTAGCACACATAATCTCAATTTCTCATTGTTGTGTGTTTGTGTCTTTGTGCTTTTTGTGGTGTCTAAATTATTTTATAACTGCCGGGTCAAAAATGACCCTAAGACAATCTTTGTACACTGAGTGGTGTACAGTTTTCATGGAAATATGAACAAAGGTAATGTTTCACGTTTTCTAATGTTGGGGTCACTCTAGGAAAAGTCATCAAATTTTAAGTTGAAAAAATATAATTTAGAGGGTTTTCTCTGCTGTTAAACGTAGTGGTGGGTAATTCTTTACCCTTATTTTTACCCTTAATATGTCTTTACAAATACAGAGTGTACAACACATTAACAACATGTTTCCTAATGTTCCTAATATTGCGTTGAACACCCTCGATTCATCGAAGCATGGACTCTACAAGGTGTCGAGAAACGCTCAACAGGCCCATGTTGACTCCAATGCTTCCCATAGCCACAGTTGTGTCAAGTTGGCAGGATATCCTTTGGGTGGTGGACCATTCTTGATACACACAAGAAACTGTTAAGCGTGAATAAACCCAGCATCATTGCAGTTCTTGACACAAACCGCTGCGCCTGGCATCTATTACCATACCCCGTTCAAAGGCACTTAAATCCTTTGTCTTGCCCATTCACCCTCTGAATGGCACACATACACAATCCATGCCTCAATTATCTCCAGGCTTAAATATTGTTCATCTCCTCCCCTTCGTCTACACTGATTGAAGTGGATTTTTAACAAGTGACATCAATAAGGGATGATAGCTTTCACCTGGATTCACCTGGTCAGAGCAGCTGTTCTTGATGTTTTGTACACTCAGTGTATGTTTGCCTGCTCTGTCTTGTAGTTTAACATTTATCTACACACTTAGGAAAAAAATGTGCTATCTAGAACCTAAAATGGTTCTTCAGCTGTTTCCAACCCTTTGAAGAACCCTTTTGGGTTTCAGGTAGAACCCTTTCTTCAAAGGGTTCTACCTAGAACCAAACAGGGTTATCCTATGGGGACAGCCGAAGAACCCCTTTGGAACCCTTTTTTTGTGTACTGTAGTCTTCTCCCAAGGTACTGTTGAGCATTGTTGTCTACCACATCAATTTAGCAGAGTGTCCTCATGCCAGTTTCAACAAAAGTCTGTACTTGAACTACAGGTCAGTCTTAAATGAGAACTTTGCTCATTTTGGGGTTCTGAGTCACTGAGATAATTATAGCCCACTGTTTAATGTGTGGGAAGTTAACTTGGCAATTTGCACAACAAAATATCAACAGGGCCCATGGCGAACTTCACAGGCCCTGTTTTCATTTTAGAATTGGCTCCTCCACTGAAGTGTGTTTTTAGAAACGCTGCCTAAACCTCAAATAGTTAGACAATGGCTGTACATAATTCATGATGGGAAATGTGGAGTGATTTGAACATTTTGAAAATAAATTTTTTAGCTGTAAAATCAAGGTCCAAATTGAATTGGTGGCTTGCTGGACTATTAATGTTTAAATCATCCTCTCAGACAGGGGGCCGGTGGCTACTTGTGTTATTATCACCACCAGGGCATGTTTTAATGTCAGCTTAACCAGAGAACTGATTGTACTTCCTCCATTAGTGACAACCCTGTGGGACTAAGTGACGGGCATTTCACGAATAAATGGACTTGCCATTTAAATGTTACTGTGCACGTCAGTCAGCTAATGTTCCTTCACATATCAAGATGCACGACGCCGTAGGAGAGGAATTGAGTAGAGGCAGTTAAGGTATTGAATCGAATAGCGCCTCGAGAGAACGTAACATTTGTTGTATTAATGAAGTGGGTATAAGCCTGGTCAAAGCAGAGAGGCACAACTCAGCACCAGCAGATGGGAAAGGCCAAGTCTGCCATGTGTACTGGCTTATGAGGATGTAAGGGGAGCTGAGGAGGAAGCTAGCTCAGAGAGCCTAGAGAGATGGGGCTGATTTAGAATGTGATAAACTATCTTTCCGTTGCGGGAATAAGTGGTGGGAGCTTTAGAATGGGGGTTTTTTCGCGGCTCATATAATTCCTCCATCTCGGCTGCGCCAGTGGCAGACAGTCAGTATTAATCCATTCCATCCCGAGGAAGATTACATTGTTTTGGGAGACACGGAAAGTCAGCTGGCCGTTGCTGTACTGAATATAAAATGGTTGAATCAAATTATTCAAATACCACTGGTCACTGTGTTTAATTAGAGATATGTTACATTTAAGGTAATGTCTGACACCTACAAGGAATTGTCACCCCGTGATGGACAGTTAGACAACCGGAGTGATCTGATTGGCTCCCTTAAGAAGGGATGGTACATTGAAGTGGTGATGTGCTGATGAGGCACAGGGAGTCAGGCATAAAGAGAGGCATGCTAAATAACCATCAAACAGAAAGAGTCAATGGTGAGGAAATAATCAGTGATTCACACAGATACCTCTGGGTGTTTTCACCCTGGATGACAACGCTGATTTGATACCGTCAAGGGACGGAGAATACTTTCCCCTCTCTTTCCTCTCTCTTATTCCCTCTTCCTATCCTTCCCTCTGCAGGTGAAAATGCCACCAAGTCATCTTTCCTGAGACTTGTTTATAGAACCGGCGTGCTTGTGCTAGCCTGCAAGGGACCACAATTGATAGTAGCCCAAAATGTTATTGTGTGGACTCATACCAAGCGGACTTTTCAGTCTGCGTATCAAACAAACTCTCACCAGGTCAGATTCAGATGATGAGATGATGAGAAGAAAATGAAGCGTCTTTGTGATGCATATGGGGTCACAAAAACCCACGTGTTTCCTCAGTCCAATGCATTGGGTTGTGTTGAGAGGCATAAAGGGTAAACGCAGACAAACACATTAAGGGAGTGTTGATGTAACCAAATGTTAAACTGCTTATTAATCATGCATTTCCTCTAGTTACATTATTTACCAGAGCAAATCAGTTCAACTGCAATGCTCAACTGTTGGTGTAAATACTTAAACTGCCTACATAAATAGTATTCCATTGTGCTCTTGATTCATGGAGTAATCCAGATTTTTCTCTACAACTACTTTAAATAATTAATGCACTTTATATCAGCCGCCCCATGCATAAATGTTAATAAAGTGTGTGTGTGTGTGTGTGTGTGTGTGTGTGTGTGTGTGTGTGTGTGTGTGTGTGTGTGTGTGTGTGTGTGTGTGTGTGTGTGTGTGTGTGTGTGTGTGTGTGTGTGTGTGTGTGGTGCGTAACGTGTAGTGTACATATAATACTATCCATATATGAAATATATGTATAAGAAATACTAAAATTAGGATACATTAGCATTTTAGGTCCATGTTTTATCCAGGGAAGTTAATTTCAACTTCTGAAAGATTCCAAAATAAGGAAACACTGAATCATTTTGACATTTTTTCCATCTACCGTCAGAAACAACAAAAGTCTTAGCCACTATTCTACTACAATAACACTTTTGATGTCAATATAAAATGATTATAGCAGCATGGCCACTAGTGGTCAAATATTGAATAGCCATCTTCTCAGCAGAAAGACAGTTAAATCATTCTTTATCTTTGTCAAAGTGGACAGAGATTGGAGAAGGGGAAGCACTGTCTGCCACCTGAGGTTACCACAGGTCCGATGTACAAGGCTTCAGACAGTAGTATGCCTGGCTGCATCCTGTATCATGTGTTGTTAGGCCACTATGGTAGCTTGAAGCCTGGGCATACTCAAAGCACTGGTCCACTTTGCTTACCCTTTTGAAATCCGTTATTCAAACATTTCGGGGAAAAGGCTGTGTTTCTGTTCCCCATGCTACCTTTCAACACACATTCACAAACCATGTGCCACGACAAAAGGCTGACCCGGTGCTTGTCGAGATTTGAGACATTGTGCAGATTATCAATAGATGATGGTGTTCTTGTAATTGACCTTGCTAACAACAGAAAGAAAAAACTAAACTAGGAAAACATGGTTATGTTAGCAGAAAGGATAGCAGAAGGTTTGGAAACTTATACAAACCCTATTTTGGGTGTTCCAGTTTTAAACCAAACCTTTAAGTCAAGGTATTTTGAAAGTGCGGAATAAGCAAACATTTTTTTATATAGTACAGTCTCTATGAAAGCCTGCGCTATCAGACAGATTTAGGGTGGCAGGTAGCCTATCGGTTAGAGCATTGGGCCAGTAATCGAAAGGTTGTTGGTTTAAATACCCAAGCTGACAAGGTGAGAATTCTGTTGATGTGCCCTTGAGCAAGCCACTTAACCATCATTTGTTGCAGTAACACACACAATAATAACACACACACACACACACTTGGCTTGGCTTTAATTTAAGAAACTAGTCACAATTTCCATTTTAATAATCAGCGAAGACAGTATCAATCCGATACTCTAAATAAACACTATCCACTTTTGAGATAAGAAAAGATAATGAGGATTGTTTTCAAAATGTCACATTGTCATGTAGCAGTGAACTCCTTATGGCCATGATTTGTTCATGGGGTTATATTGCAGTCTGGGCCATTTAGACATGTTCTTCATCTCTCTCCTAATGTTGTTAAGTATTGGAGGACACCGGGCTGCATGTAAAAGGCTATTCCAGGCCATTTATCTTGCGTTCAGTAGCCTTGAAATGGCATTTAAAGATTTTATTGTGCATTTCATGAAAGGTCGGCATTGCTCGTTGGGCACTTGGTGTGCAGTGGACTGAAAGGTACCTTGCAGCCAGTCCTGTCTAACCCGTCTGCCCCCTCATCCTCTCTCCTCGGATCAGTTCCCTCAGAGAGAGGGTGCTTTTTTGTTGTTGTTTATTATTATTAGTATTATTTTCCCCTAAATGGAGTAAACTAATGGTCAACAACACTTAAACTTCTACTTCCAGCTTATATATACCATATACATTTTACGGACACAATATATTTTACAATAGTTATATTTTATTTGTTTTTAGTCCCATCCTTCAGCTACTTTCAAGCCCTCCCATCTATTTCTGAAGACCAACCAGTGTTGATTTCTATCTTGTCACGTGTGCTCCCTCTCCCGCCTCTGTTATTAATTATTTCTGTGTCATCTCTGTGCGTTGTCTGTTTTTCCTATTTTGTATTATGTTGTATATGTTTATGAAAACACTCACACCCTGGACTTGCTTCTCGACTCTCAGCGCACATCGTTACAGAATAACACCTCACCTAAGGGTGTTATTTGTTTTGTTTCTGTTTCGGAGCTGATGTCAGATCCGGGTGTCAGAACCGGAGATACCTGGGACAAAAAAAAAAGTGCTTTTCTTTCAAAAACAAGGACATTTCTAAGTGACCCCAAACTTGTGGACGGTAGTGTATTTTTCAAATGTGCTGTTTCACAAAAGTTCTGAACCTGTATACATTTTGCTGACACAGTATATAGGAAGGGTACTTTCACTAAACCTGTGTGGGCAGAGCGATCAGCTCCTGATCCGTAGTGCAGCGGATAATGCTGTAAGCTGTGTGTATATGGTACACACAGAGCATGTACACACACACACATACACACAGCGCCCACGTTTACACACGTACACAAGCACAAACGTGCACACATACACACACTGTTTCAGCAGACAATGCAACAACAACAACAAAAAACAGTTTCTTCACATAACAGATTGAACAAGCCTCCAGTACATACTCCCTGTTGTGACTCTGTTTTTAGGACCTTTGTTTCCTTGTTGCCCTGGTACAGTCTCCTGGCCTCGAGATGATCCAACTAACAACCCTAAACCCCTACAGCTACATCGATGTGGGGTCTGTAAGGTTGACGGCACAATATGCAGATGAAAAGATTTCCCACAAGGTCAGAGAACAAGATGTGCAGCCACGCTCTCCTGCTGTTGCCAAGACGGCTGTGATCTCCGGGGTTATACCCTTCTGGGTCCCTACGGGCATTCTGAGTCTGCCTCCGGACAAATTACACATGGTTCTACAGTACTTTACAGTTTTCAGAGAGCATCGCATGCTGCTTTGTGTGAGGGATTCCAAGTATTCACCTACAGTAATTTAAGCTGCCTAACATAGGACTAGGTTATACTCTACCCTTTCATTCTACTAACCAACTACGAATTAAGTGTGGCAGTCAAAGCCAGCTGTAACAAATACCTCAGTATAATGTATTGCGTAGTAGTGTTGTTTTCTTTAGACCAAGTATCCCTCTCCTGGTATGGCAACCTGAACTCAGAGCATTTCGTATTATTCTGTACGTAAATCCGGATTCTCCATTTAGTATGGTATGTTACTTTTGGTATGGTTACATAAGACAAAAATAGGGTGGGTGGATGGATAGGCATATAATGCGAATGTCTAGCAACTTAAAGGTTGGAAGTTCAAATCTCATCACTGACAACTTTGGCATTTTAGCAACTTTTCAACGACTCACAATTTTTTAGCTACTTTGCAACTACTTAGCATGTTAGCTAACCCTTGCCCTAACCCTAACCTTAACCCTTTTAACTAACCCTTCGCCTAACCCTAACATTAACCCTTTTTGCTAACCCTTCCCCTAACCTTAACCCTTTAAACTAACCCCTAAACTTAACCATAAACTTAACCCATAGCCCTAACCCATAGCCTAGCTAACGTTAGCGAGCTAGATAGAATTCGTAGCATATCATACGTCTTGCAAATTCGTAACATATTGTACATTTTGAAAATTTGTAACATATAACACATTTTGCAAATTCGTAACACATATCATGGACATCCACGAATGAATACATACCATACATACTAATTGAGTGTCTCAGATTTAAACAGAATAATACGAAATGGTCTGAGACCAGGTTGGGTATGGTGGTATGGGTGTGAACCTAATATTCGGGTTTATGAGATTACACTACAGCAATTGATGAACTTACTGTAATGTAATTGGATTCGATCTACTGTAAAGCACAGTGTAGAATTCCAAACATCCATGATTATTTCTAACCACCAGTCCAATGAAAAAACAGCAAATTCTTACCTTCTTGTGAAAAGGTTGTCCCCTACCTTTTCACGAGTCCCAATTACCCAACAAAACCATGCATTCCAAACATTGCTACGAGCCCAACTGTGCATTGGCTGCCCTGCGGCACTCTCATTGAAAGTTACATATAGCCCAAATCGAATTCATAATGCTAAAAGATGACAGACAACGATGATCATGTTAACAACCATATGGTAACTTTATTGGTAAACCCACAATGATATTTACATAGCAAAAGGAATGCTGTAACTAACAGAATGTTGTCTTTGCTATTCCTATGCTGAAGATTACAAAGTATGTGTCACGCCCTGACCGTAGAGATCCTTTTTATGTCTCTATTTTGGTTGGTCAGGGCGTGAGTTTGGGTGGGCATTCTATGTCTGGTGTTCTATGTTGTCCTTGTTTTGTATTTCTGTGTGTTTGGCCTGGTATGGTTCTCAATCAGAGGCAGCTGTCTATCGTTGTCTCTGATTGAGAATCATACTTAGGTAGCCTGTTCCCACCTGTGTTTGTGGGTGGTTGTTTTCTGTTTTGTGTGTTCACCTTACAGGACTGTTCGTTTATCGTTTTTGTTGTTTTGTCAAGTGTTTCATATTTTAATTAAAATAATGAACACTTACCACGCTGCACCTTGGTCCTCCTCTCCTTCTCCAGACGACGGTCGTGATAGTATGGATAGCTGCAGCCCAATATAGCGACCGGAGTATGGACGTGTGGGTGTCTCGAAAATAGTGGTTGTATGAAAAGTGAATAAGCTAATTTGGCAGATTTATTGCCACTCAAGACCGTTTTGCGTTGCTGATTGGGCTCCACGACAAGTCGACAAGCTGGCGATCAGTGCACTGTTGGTTTATGGACATGCTTGTCGACCTGAGACCTGACCATGATACCCAGTAAGAAGCCTCATACTGGGTACCACGGGTCTTGTCACCGGCACTAGCTAACATGGCTGTTTTTTTCTCTCTCATCATTGTATTTCAAGTAGGATTGCAGCCCACACAATAAATAACTAATATCAATAACCATCTAGATGTCACCTTGATACATGCAAATACAATCTACTCAACGGGGAGGGCATGAACGTCAACAACAGCGGGACACACTGCCCTTTGCTCCCGCTTGTCAAGCACTACTGTCCGGCAACGGCGTGGGAAGTATCTACCTAGTATCAGGGTGACAGTCACAGTAAGAACACACATACAACGCATGAAGCAACAGTACACTCATCATCAGTACTTTTAATAAAAAACTGTCAGTTTAACGGAAAAATGTACAATTATTTGTGTAAAACTAACAGTGAAACACGACTCAGACTCATCCTCTGGCTTCAAAACAGAAGTCCAAACTCTCGTGGTATGGTAACTCAATATATGGTAGTTGCGTTGTAAGAAACTGAATTATATATTTTTTTGCTCAATCGAAACCTTTAGCAGAGCGTTTGACACACCCACTCTTTCCCACCCTTTTCTTTCGACAAACCCACTCCTTTTCACACACCCACTATTTTGATTACAATACACCCACTCGCCCATCCTCCAGTCGCCATATTGCGCACCAGCTACCCCCTTCTCAAGTTTACTTACAAAGCGGCGAGACAAAGTGTCTCACTTCCTGCCTGGTTGCCCAAACGGGAGTGCAAGAGGGCACGTCAAGTTTAAAGAGAAGGCCTAGTGCCGTACAGTGGCTTGCGAAAGTATTCACCCCCTTGGCATTTTTCCTATTTTGTTGCCTTACAACCTGGAATTAAAATGGATGTTTTGGGGGGTTGTATCATTTGATTTGCACAACATGCCTACCACTTTGAAGATGCAAAATATTTTTTATTGTGAAACAAACAAGAAATAAGACAAAAAAACTGAACTTGAGTGTGCATAACTATTCACGCCCCAAGTCAATACTTTGTAGATCCACCTTTTGCAGCAAGTACAGCTGCAAGTCTCTTGGGGTATGTCTCTATAAGCTTGGCACATCTAGCCACTGGGATTTTGCCTATTCTTTAAGGCAAAACTGCTCCAGCTCCTTCAAGTTGGATGGGTTCCGCTGATGTACACAATCTTTAAGTCATACCACAGATTCTCAATTGGATTGAGGTCTGGGCTTTGACTAGGCCATTCCAAGACATTGAAATGTTTCCCCTTAAACCACTCAAGTGTTGCTTTAGCAGTATGCTTAGGGTCATTGTCCTGCCATTGTCCTGCTAGGGTCATTGTCATCCCAGTCTCAAATCTCTGGAAGACTGAAACAGATTTCCCTCAAGAATTTCCCTGTATTTAGCACCATCCATCATTCCTTCAATTCTGACCAGTTTCCCAGTCCCTGCGATGAAAAAAATCCCCACAGCATGATGCTGCCACCACCAATCTTCACTATGGGGATGGTATTCTCGGGGTGATGAGAGGTGTTGGGTTTGCGCCAGACATAGCATGTTCCTTGATGGCCAAAAAGCTCAATTTTAGTGGGGAGTCTCCCACATGCCTTTTGGCGAACACCAAATGTGTTTGCTTATTTTTTTCATTAAGCAATGGCTTTTCTCTGGCCACTCTTCATAAAGCCCAGCTCTGTGGAGTGTACGGCTTAAAGTGGTCCTATGGACAGATACTCTAATCTCCACTGTGGAGCTTTGCAGCTCCTTCAGGGTTGTCTTTGGTCTCTTTGTTGCCTCTCTGATTAATGCCCTCCTTGCCTGGTCCGTGAGTTTTGGTGGGCGGCCCTCTCTTGGCAGGTTTGTTGTGGTGCCATATTCTTTCAATTTTTTAATAATGGATTTAATGGTGCTCTGTGGGATGTTCGGATATATTTTTTTATAACCCAACCCTGATCTGTACTTCTCCACAACTTTGTACCTGACCTGTTTGGAGAGCTCCTGTTTGGAGGTCTTCATGGTGCCGCTTGCTTGGTGGTGCCCCTTGCTTGGTGGTGTTGCAGACTCTGGGGCCTTTCAGAACAGGTGTATATATACTGAGATCATGTGACAGATCATGTGACACTTAGATTGCACACAGGTGGACTTTATTTAACTAATTATGTGACTTCTGAATGTAATTGGTTGCACCAGATCTTATTTAGAGGCTTCATAGCAAAGGGGGTGAATACATATGCGCGCACCACTCTTTAATATTTTTTGTTTTTGAATTTTTTGAAACAAGTTATTTTTTTCATTTCACTTTACCAATTTGGACTATTTTGTGTATTTCCATTACATGAAATGCAAATATAAATCCACTTAAATTACAGGTTGTAATGCAACAAAATAGGAAAAGCACCAAGGGGGATGAATACTTTTGCAATGCACTGTATCTATTGAATATTATGTTGAAAGATCTACTGCAGTATAAATATTGAATCATGTATTGAGCTCTATTATTATGACATTGATGTTGTGTTAAACCAATGTTAAAAACCTATTGTGTGATCATGTTTAAAAGCATTTACTCTATACTTCCGGTGGTGTAGCCTACCCTCTACTTACCTACCGTAATGATTTAGTACAAGCTGGGTAATTCTTTGTAAATGTATTTAGCTTGGCATTTAGCCCAGACTCTTGGTTGGTTAGTAGTTTGTCCTGAGGCTGTGGAGACTTTTGAATATGTTTATTCTTACTTTGTTTCTTACTTTACATGTACATTCTTTACATTCTCATTTTACATTTATTCTTTACATTTATTCTTTATTCTTTTTGTAAATAAATCCACCACCTCTTTTGTACCGAACCTCTTGCATTCCGCTTCCACCCTTCTCCATGTACCTTCATCTTTAAAGGTTCATCCATTACCAACTAGCCACAAACACATCCCTACTCAGTGGTGCTACTGGCATCACCACACTTCTCATACTATCAGCCTTAAACCTGCCAATATGATTGCTCATAACCCTGGGACTAGCATAAATCTCTATTCAGGCTCTGTCACCGGTTGATAGATGAACGGGTAAAAATTGCGGTATTGGCAACCAAACAATGCCTGCACTATAGTTAAATATGCTGTATCTCTGGAGAAATATAAAAATATGTTCTCTCAAGGACATAGCGAGAGAAGAAAAAAAAAGACACAGAAAGGGCCCAGTTTTTCCCCCCAGCTGTTTACAGGGTGCCACGGAGGCCGTAAATTTAGAGGAGTTGAAGCATATTGGGCATCATCTCCGGCACCCATCATTCCAGAAATTGCCCCTCTTTACCCTCTTTGCAGAAGTACTCAGTTCATTGCTATGCTTGCGGATCCCTCACTCTGTCACTTTGCGGGTGACACTCCTCGCGGGCCCGCTAAACAACCAGGCGCCATGATATCCCAAGTGTAGAGGAGCCGATTGGAATTTGGCCTCCTCGAATATGTAAAGGCTAATAATATTTCCCTTACTAGACCCTTTTCGCACTCTCAGTCGTTGAAGTCAAACCTTTGAAGGCATTGCGAAGAAAGGCTCCAGATGTCTAATCTGTCAAGGAAATGCTCCAGTCATGAGCGATTATTTTGCCATCTAACTGAATATCAGATCTGGCCATCTACACATCAACCACATCTTAAGGGGATTTAAACATGGCTTAACAGATTCCCTTTGACTCAATAAGCTCAGTCCTTTGAATGGGGGGGATCCAAAGGGTTGCCTGGAGGTCTGCAGTCTCTGCACCTAAATTCACAAAAGTGAAATATCCCGACACCAACTGTTATCGAATTCGACACTTTGAAGGGCTTTTTCTGTGCTCCATCTCTCATTTTTAAAACTATTGATTTCCCCCCCAATCATATCTGACCTTGCATTTGTCAATAAGCTTCCTTTTTTCCTTCTAGCCATTTTAGTTTCTTTCCTATAGCCGTACAACGCGTCTCTCTCTCTCTCTCTCTCTCTCTCTCTCTCTCTCTCTCTCTCTCTCTCTCTCTCTCTCTCTCTCTCTCTCTCTCTCTCTCTCTCTCTCTCTCTCTCTCTCTCTCTCTCTCTCTCTCTCTCTCTCTCTCTCTCTCACTCTCAGAGCTGGCAAAATTGTAACTGTAAACACACCATCTACTCTCTGCAATTATCAAAGGGGTTCGAGTGGGAGAGGAATTGATCTACATGCAGGCAGCACAACAGCAAACAAAGCCTCTGTTTCCCCTCTGTGCATAGCAATTATGAAGTGCAAGAAGAAGCAACATTTGCACGAGATATAAAAAGACATCTAGACAGACATCGACAAACATTGTGTCACAAAAAAAAACTGTGACCAAACAGAAACACTTTAGCAATTGGTTGTAATTATCACTTGCGTTTTTGTTTGTGTTCCTCTGCAAAAAAACACATTCTTGATGTTTGCCTGCCCTCTTGACGATCATATTGATCATGTTTACCATTTCCAAGTGAGTGCAAATATCCTCTTGCGAAGGCAGTTAGAAACGACTACATCAAACATTGTCGCTACAGACGACCTATTAGGATTTTGCACATAGGGCGTCCTCATACAACCTCTTTCCTACTTCCATAATAGATTTCATCCCTTTGTTCTGTATGTTTATCACAACTCTCGCCTGTCAACTTTATGTGACTGTGCGTTTGTTCCTCTGCCTCCCATTCAATTTATTCCTGGAGTGTTTGAGGCAAACCCTGACATGAAATGTCCCTCAGTCGCTGGAGCGATATATAGATAAATGAATGACACGTAGGAAAACATTTATTGATGTGACGTAGCAGCAACAGTCTGTTGTTTTTCAGTGCAGTGCATGATGGTACAGTCAAAAAAAATGCTGGGTTGTTTGGTTGACCCAACTTCTGGGTTGCTGGCGTTGGTTCACTTAGTTGGGTTGTTTTCTTTAAAAACGTTGGGTTATTGATGCTGGGTTCTAGGTTATTGGTGCTGGTTTTTTGAGATATGACCCAGTGGGTCAGATCAGAATACTGGAGGTGTAGTTTACTAGGGGCAAGGCATTGAGAGTAAATGTCATTCCTGTTCATCTGTTCCGTTGTATAGTTATTGCATGTGAAGGTTGAACATTGACATATTTGTAGCTTCAATGACACTTACAGAAGTGGATTAGTTCCTTGACAGCATATGTAAATCACATTGTTGGGAGGCAATAAGGTGGTTTACTGTACCTTATTATAATATGCAATAAATAATCTAAATCTTATAGAAGAATGTGTACAAAAAAAAAGAAGGAAAATTGCATTTGCACAATATAAATGTAACATGATGGACAGCTCTAGCTGAAAGCCATGCCCCTCCTGAAAATAGCCTGAAGATTATATTACAAAAGACCCAGCTGCTTGGTCAACCCAGCATCAGATGGAAAAACTACCCAGTTGATTGTTAAATTAACTGATGTTTGGGTAATCCCAAAAACCCAACATGTTGGGTTATTCGCAGGACCCAACTGACTGGGTCCAAATAACTATTTAGCCAAGCGCTGGTTTACCAAATAATACAAATTGGGTTGTTTTTTGCCCATAATCTTGGGGTTTAGAAATGCACTCACAAGGTCTGACGGAATCAAAATAAAAGCTATTATCTTGGTGTGATGTATTAGTGGTGGTGGGAACATACTGGTTCCTTCCATTTACACAGCTATAGTAATAATCATTTCTTACACTTTTATAGAGCTTTTTGTTACAATCTGAAAGAGCTTTATGCAGGAAAAAATGACATGCCCTTAAAAAAAACGTGACAATAGATGGACGATCATGGCAGGCAAGGTAGTTCGTTGGCTTGAGCAGTCAGCACCAGAAGGCTAGAGTAGAGGCAGTTTGGAGATGAAACAGAGTGGGGTCACATCCAGGGGGTTTCAGACATGTATACAGTGCTTTCGGAAAGTATTCAGACCCCTTGACTTTTTCCACATTTTGTTACGTTACAACCCTATTCTAAAATTGAGTAAATCTTTTTTTTCTCAGCAATTTACACACAATACCCCATGACGACAAAGCGAAAACAGGTTTTCTTTTTTTTTTGCAAATGTATTAAAAATAAAAAAAACTGAAATATATGTATTCAGACCCTTTGCTACCCTTTGAGATTCGAAATTGAGCTCAGGTGCATCATGTTTCCATTGATTAGCCTTGAGATGTTTCTACAACTTGATGTCTCCATCATTCTTCATTGGAAGAAGTTTGGAAGCACCAAGACTCTTCCTATAGCTGGCTGCCCGGCCAAACTGAGTAATCGGGGGAGAAGGGCCTTGGTCAGGGAGGTGACCAAGAACCCGATGGTCACTCTGACAGAGCTCTAGAGTTCCTCTGTGGAGAAGGGAGAACATTCCAGAAGAACAACCATCTCTGCAGAACTCTACCAATCAGGCCTTTATGGTAGAGTGGCCAGACTGAAGCCACTCCTCAGTAAAAGGCACATGACAGCCTGCTTGGAGTTTGCCAAAAGGCACCTAAAGACTCTTAGACCATGAGAAACAAGTCTCTCTGGTCTGATGAAACCAACATTGAAATCTTTGGCTTGAATGCCAAGCGTCATGACTGGAGGAAACCTTGCACCATCCTTACGGTGAAGCATGTTGGTGGCAGCATCATGCTGTTGGGATGTTTTTCAGCAGCAGGGACTGAGAGACTACACGGGAACTAGGCATTGATGAATGGAGCAAAGTACAGAGAGATCCTTGATTTTTTTTTAAACTGCTCCATAGCGCTCATGATCTCAGACTTCCAACAGGACAACAACCCTAAGCACATAGCCAAGACAATGGACTGGATTGGCTTTGGGACGTCTCTGAATGTCCTTGAGTGGCCCAGCCAGAGCCCGGACTTGAACCCGATCTAACCTTTCTGGAGAGACCTGAATTAGCTGTGTGGCAACACTCCCCATCCAACCTGACAGAGCTTGAGAGGATCTGCAGAGAGGATTGGGAGAAACTTCACAAATACATTTATGCCAAGCTTGTGGTGTCATACCCAAGAAGACTCAAGGCTGTAATCGCTGCCAAAGGTTGTTTCAACAAAACATATTTCAGTTTTTACTTTTTATACATTTGCAACATTTTCTAAACCAGTTTTTGCTTGATCATTATGGGGTATTGTGTGTAGATTGATGAGGAAAAAAATGTATGTAATCAATTTTAGAATTAGGCTGTAATGTTAAAATGTGGAAAAAGTCAAGGGGTCTGAATACTTTCCGGCTGCACTGCATACTGTCACATGAAGGACGTGTACATACAGGAACGTACACCTGTACCTTTAGTGCTTTCAATACAGACATGAACTCTATGTACTGATTTAATTGATCATTTGCACGGCCTGATTGCCAGTGTTTGGCGTCTCAATTAAAGACATGAGTAAGAGGACCATTTCTATTCTCAGGGAACGTTTGTCCAAGGATATAATTGCTTATTTTCAATAGCGACCACAAGTTATGTACTCCACTTGAAAGATACTGGGAGAGAAATCATACCAAACAGCTCCATTGAGTCTATACAGATGAGATGCACTGGGCAAAAACTATTTGAATCAATGTTGTTTCCACGTAATAAAATGATGTTGAATCAACTTGTAAAACTGATTGGATTTGAAAAAAAGTAATTCAATTAAGGGAATTTTGTCATTTTTTTCACCCAACTTTTAACCAAAATCCAATGACATGGTGACGTTTCACGTTGAATTCACGTTTGACAACAACCAAATGTAAGTCAAAACTAATCTTTGTGTGCCCAGTGGGGAGCAGTATGAGCAATTGGCTGAACATTGGCATCAATCTACAGTAATTAGCCCAGGCAGCCGATAGTGCGCACCAGATCTGCACTATCATCTAATACCCTGAATACACCGCTCGCGCACGCGTTGCAAAATAAATTAAGAAATCTATATTATTAAATTATTGCACCCACACTGCTTGCGCGTGTCAATGACCGTCTGCGTTGCCAAGGGCTAAAATAGAAGTCAGTTCTATTTGTGATGCAGATCGCGGTGCAAGTCCTGCCTCTCCCATCTCCTCATTGGTTTATAGAAGCAGATACCCACGTGCCATCTCCTCATTGGTTATACCCACGTGGGTGATTGAAAGACGAACTATGTTGTCGGTCATCGTGGTAATACTATGAAAGTTTAGATGTCAATCACCATATAAATTCAAAGAAGAAAAAGCCTGGAAGGAGGAGAGATGACTAGAAATGATTTGATTGACAGTTTTATGTGTGGATTAATTGTCGGAGTAGAGGACCTTGTGCATTTTAGGTAAAATAACAACTCAACGCTTATATCCCAGGACAAATTAGCTAGCAACAGCAAGCTAGCTAAATAGGACAATTAGATAGCAAGTGCAAGCTAGCTAGCTAAATTGCCATAAATGTTTAATGCTTCTCGATCTGTTCGTACATAAACCATTCATGATTCAGGCTTTTTTTATTTATTTCACCTTTATTTAACCAGGTCGGCTAGTTGAGAACAAGTTCTCATTTGCAACTGCGACCTGGCCAAGATAAAGCAAAGCAGTTCGACACATACAACAACACAGAGTTACACATGGAATAAACAAACATACAATCAATAATACAGTAGGAAAATCTATATACAGCATGTGCAAATGAGGTAGGATAAGAGAGGTAAGGCATCAATGGCATCATTTCCCTCCTTAACTAGCTTTAACAGTGAAAAGGCAACAAAAGAAACTGGAAATATATGTGTACTGTGAGTAAAACACAATTTTCCACCACCATTTTCGCATTTTCAGACAATTTAGGATGTTGCACACCCTTGGCTGAACGCAGTGTGTCCCACATTGTCAGACATCCAAATAGACATCCAATAGTTGTGGAAAGTTGTTTTATTCAGACAGTACAGATATTTTTGCAGTTTTTTTACAGCCTTCTCCCCTTTCAAGGTAGTTAAGGAGGGAAATTATGCCATTGCAGCCTGAATCGAGGATGTTTTATGTAAGAGCCGGGCCACGGAGTACACGAGCATATTACTGGGAATGCACATCAATCCTAGACGATAGTGCAGATCTAGCATGCACTATCGGCTGCCTAGGCTAATGAGATTTTTTTTATGCATGTGCTGAGAAACTCCACCTGATAAGGATAACGTTGGATTCTTGCTATCCCCATGATTGACAAGAGTCCATGTGACATTATTCTTCGCACATCCTATGAGTGCCAACAGCCGTAATTGGCTTTCTTCCTCACACAAGCACGCTCATTGTTTTGGTTCTCAGATCTTCCGAAGCTCCCTTGTGTGCTCCCTCTCTCTCTCTCTCTCTCTCTCTCTCTCTCTCTCTCTTCCGGGTTCACACATGAGTAATAGAGGCCATCTGCCTAAAAGGGCATTGTCAGCAAAAAGTACCAAAAAGATTTCAATTATCAATATACCATTTAATACATCGCCTCCAGGCCAAACAGTCTGGCATCTAGACAGCGCGAGACGGAGGATGTTATCTCTCAAACGTATCAGCAGTATGGCTACTGCATTACTGTGGCAATTTGGCTTCTCATGGCTGGGGGGATGGCCAGTCCCATTTGAGTACACTGTAGTGTAAAGTTACAAGAGTATGATGCTCTAGTGCAGGTACTCCCAAACTGGGGTACGCGTACCCCTCACAATTTCAAACAATCCATTTATATTTTCCAACAGGTCTAAACATTTGGGTGAGTTGTTTTTCTCGCCAGAGTAGCCTCGTTTCACTGCCAAAAATCAAATTAAAACATTTAGTGTTCAGCGAAATAACAACACAATGTCAAATACAGGAAGCCTAGTCAAATAATTAACATCCAATCACATTAACCGTTACTCTCTCGCGGGAATTCCACTAACGGTCCGTATGTAGCCAAACGTAGCTGCTGTTTATTTTGGTATCTGTACTGATGGTCAAAAGCCATGACAGGGAGACATAGTGGAGTGGTAACACGTGTGCAAGCAGTTGCTCCCAATGCCACTTGGGTACACTGCAGCATTCACCGAGAGGCTCTTGCTGCCAAGGGAATGCCTGACAGCTTGAAAGACATTTTGGACACTACAGTGAACATTTTGTTAAAGCTAGGCCCCTGAACTCTCGTGTATTTTCTGCACTATGCGATGATATGGGCAGCGACCATGTAACGCTTTTACAACATAAAGAAGTGCGCTGGTTATCAAGGGGCAAAGTATTGACACGTTTTTTTGAATTGAGAGGAGCTTAAAGTTTTCTTTACTGACCATAATTTTCACTTGTCTGACTGCTTGTATGATGATAAGTTTCTCACACGACTGGCTTATCTGGGTGATGTTTTTTCTCGCCTGAATGATCTGAATCTAGGATTACAGGGACTCTCCGCAACTATATTCAATGTGCGGGACAAAATTGAGGCTATGATTAAGAAGTTGGAGCTTTTCTCTGTCTGCATTAACAAGGACAACACACAGGTCTTTCCATCATTGTATGATTTTTTTGTGTGCAAATGAACTCAAGCTTACGGACATTGTCAAATGTGATATAGCAAAGCACCTGAGTGAGTTGGGTGCGCAATTACGCAGGTACTTTCCCGAAACGGATAACACAAACAACTGAATTCGTTAGCCCTTTCATGCCCTGCCTCCAGTCCACTTACCGATATCTGAACAAGAGAGCATCATCGAAATTGCAACAAGCGGATCTGTGAAAATTGAATTTAATCCGAAGCCACTGCCATATTTCTGGATTGGGTTGCACTCAGAGTATCCTGCCTTGGCAAATCGCACTGTTAAGACACCGATGCCCTTTGCAACCACGTACCTATGTCAGAGTGGATTCTTGGCCCTCACTAGCATGAAAACTAAATGCAGGCACAGACTGTGTGTGGAAAATGATTTAAGACTGACTCTTCCAATATAACCCAACATTGCAGAGTTCTGTGCATCCTTTCAAGCACACCCTTCTCATTTACCTGTGGCGAGTTAATCACCATTTTCGATGAACGAGTAAGGTTTTATATGTAAGATGGTTAAATAAAGAGGAAAATTATTTCTCCACCGATACAATTATTATTTTATTATTTTTATGCCCTGGTCCTATAAGAGCTCTTTGTCACTTCCCACGAGCCTGGTTGTGACAAAACTCACACTCATTCTTATGTTTAATAAATATATTGTATAGTGTGTGTGTGGCAGGCTTACAATGATGGCAAAAAACAACATTTCAGAGTGCGCTGACCCAGGTGCTAGAGTGGGTACGCAGCTGGAGGTTGAATGTTTGAAAGGATACGGGACTATAAAAAGTTTGGAAACCACTGCTCTAGAGAGACGACTTTGATCATGAAATAGGAAAAGGCTTTTGAGACGTATCAGCTTTTGCATGAACTCACTACATCCTAAGGTATTATAGACGGATCATCATGTTGGTATCATCTATTTGTATTGATTCCAATTGGTTTCTCCATTGACATATCACTCTTATATAAGATGATATATTCATAAACTGTACCATTTTTCAAAAGTACCTATGAAGTCCTTATATAATTTGGTTCAAGTGTGACCCAATTTTCACTGCATTTATTTAACCAGGTAACTTGACTGAGAACCCATTCTCATTTACAGCAACAACCTGGGGAATATTTATAGGGGAGTGGAGATGAATGAGCCAATTGGAAGCTGGGGATGATTAGGTGGCCATAATGGTCAGATTGGGAATCCAGCCAGCATTCCAGGGTTAACACCCCTACTCTTACAATAAGTGCCACAGGATCTTTATTGACCACAGAGAGCCAGGACACCCATCAAAAGTCCCAGCCAAAAGACAGCACCCTACAGTACATAGGGCAATGTCCCCAATCACTGCCCTGGGATATATTTCTTTTAGACTAGATGAAAGAGTGCCTCCTACTGGCCCTCCAACACCACTTTCAGCAGCATCTGTTCTCACATCCATGGACCAACCAGGGCAAACGCTGCTTAGTTTCAGAGGAGGTTCATTCATACAATCAGTCATGTGAGGTGTAACTCCTAGCAGACTTCTGTATCACCCATACTATGTGTAAAAGAGAAAGCTCTATGTGTGCTCATCGAACATATCCCACCCCTTCATATTTTCAATTATATCTCCATTTGTTTTACGGTTCAAAATTCAACTAATAATGGGAATCAACAAAAAGTTATTGAAACAAATTTTGAAGCAAAGTTGTGCATGTGCATAAATTACAGTAAGATATGCGCATGAACAACTGAGAGCTTAAATATTAAAGTTTTATTTGGGTTTCACTGCTCTTAGTCTTCCGCTGAGCATTCACTGTGCACCTGAATGAACATACTGCTTAAAGACAGTGAGAAATATGATTAACTTTTTATACCTTTCACACTGCCAACTATTCAGTTTTGGCAATGGCATCACAAGGTACAAGGCCTTCTTACATACATGTATGAGTGAATAACACAAACACTGCTCAGATTTAAATAAGTCATTGTACTGTAGTGTAAGAGTTGGATTTAAAAGAACGGTATATTTCTAAGGATTTTTTAAATAATTTTTTAAAGGATTTTTACAGTTTCTTTAGGCTAAATACGTATATAACATGCTACGCTGGTGACCAAGTTTTAAGCAAATGTTTATGTCAGTAAATCATGCTTTCAAGGCTGTTATGATCTCCTTTTCTCCTGTTATTTTTTCCAACATCTGCTCCTGAAGCCTCAAGGTTAAAACTGCCTCCAGGGTAACCGTGATTGTTTGGAGCATATGTTGTTTATGAGTTGAGCCAGAGCATCAAAACAGTGCAGACGAGCTAGCGAGCTTCTCCTGGAATGAAGCTGCTTAAAGCTGCATAAGATTAGCAAGGATGTGTGAGTTTTGATGAAGATCTATCGTGAAATATGTTTCGGGCAAAAGGTGGCAAGGTGTCCTGATGAGAATCTAGTCAGCTAGCTGAACTTGTCACTACAAACTGTCATACTGCATGTGTTATTTGCATGTCTCTTGGAAATATTCATAAGTATTCATAACACCCATAGTAGTGCATTGAAAATGTCCACCATCTGACAATGTATTTACAAGGCAGACTACATGTTTCAAATATGTCATTTCACTATTTTGCCAAGAGAAACATTTCGGCTCCTCTGTCCTGTATGTATGCAGTGGATATTAGATTGCAGCAGCTGTCTTGCAGTGTCCAGATTGCGTCCCTCTCCTGTGGCACCAATCACACTCTATCAGGGGATACTTTAGCTCCAGCTCTGACTTTAGACATGGTGACAGAAAACTAAAAACAGTCTGTCCTCAGGGATTGGTCTATAACATCATTCTAATATAGGCCAATTTGACTTTATATTTTTCCCTCCCAAGGACAGGGTAGCACCTGCTGAAAGAATGTGATTTTTATGTGCATGTTTATGGACACCTTGACTCTGGAGACTGGAAGGTGACTGATGGCTCGCTGCTTCCCAGAGAAAAACTTGCCCTACCCACAGACACACCTCTGTTCCCATTAATCAAAATGACACGGAGAGGGGAAACTTCCCCACATCCCACGTCTCCTAAAGACGTCTCCACAACATAAAGAGGACATTATGTCTCTAGCCCCGACAGGTGGAGTAGACACAGGGACAGCACATGGAAAACAGAAACAAATGAAGAAAGAGTGAAAGAGAGGGAGAAAGGTTAAAAGATATATAGAAGCACATTTCTTGACATACCTGTATGTTATTCAGCCAAGAGTAAAACAAAGGTGCATTGATTCTTATGAATTATGTAGGCCTTACAATATAGGTGTGAAAGTGAAGTGCAAACATATTTATAGAGGTTAGTTGGTGGGGCAGATAGGTGGGTGGGAAGGAATGCACATATAGCTGATAGTCAGATACATTGATTGACAGAGACATACATACACAGCAAACGCTCCAGTGTTACATCAACACTGACAGTATTGCATTTAATACTGGGCCAGTTTCTATACGGGTCCACACTTTTCAGTAACAAATGAACACTGTGCTTAGTTCTTATGCTCGTACACTTTGTCAGTGTGAGGGAATTAACAGTTTTAGTGTTACGCAATAACACCTCCTCCTCTTCTTCGTCTTCTGCTTCTTCTTCTTTGGGATTTGGATGGCAGATCGCATCCAACTTGTAGGTGCACACACCGCCACCTACTGTACTGGAGTGTGATGCCAGGCACAGCCTACCTACATTCATTTGCATGAATACAAAATTAATTAATTAATACAACAACAAAAAAATTGCCCTTGCAATTATTAGCCCACACAAAGAAAAACACCACCTATTACACTATCTAATCCTACTCCAGGCCAATGGTCTGGGAAGACAGAACACTACCACTCAACACACCCTGCAAATCTTCTGCAGTAAAATCTTGCAATCCCAAGCACTTCTCTGCAGCTGCCACCACAACCTCTATTTTCCGTGACTTACGTTCCATTTCTCCAGTACAGTTGTCAACCATGGCTATGAATTCTAAGAAACCCACCTTACTGAAGCACATATTATTCCTATCCCTCTCTCTTGGTCTCTGCTTACTCACAGGAATCCTCTCAGGATCCTTCACCCTGTACCCATCTTCCTCTACCACTCTCTTCACTGCTTCAGCATACAACACTTTCTTTACTACTTTGACCCTGGCAACCTCAACCTGCCTTTCTCTCACCGGACACCTCCGATCTCCAGCCCCATGGGCACCCCCACAGCTTATACACAAAACGTTCTCCACCGATACTACACATTCCTTCGTCTCATGCCCTCCAGCATACTTCTCACATCTAGAAATCTCCCTTCTACACGCTGTTGCAACATGACCATTAGCTTGGCACCTAAAACACTGCGGTATATTCGGAACAAAAGCTCTTACGGGATAACTAACACATCCTAACTTGACCTTGTCGGGCAAAGACTCTGTATCAAAACTCAGCAGGACAGACAATGTCTTCACCGTTTCACCACGCTCTCCCCCGGATCTGCGTCTCACCAAACGGAGGGCGTCACAGACACCAGGAATCTTCCATTTCAGCTCATCCTCAACACTTAATGCCACCCCCCATTATAACTCCTTTCAACGGCGCCCTTCTCCGAAGAGCAAAGCAAGTCACAGTTCTTGTCCCTATTCGCATGGATCGGAGCACCCGCTACCTCTTCGTCAGATCTTCCAGAAGGCTTATGAAATCCCCTACTCCATATTTACTCATAGTACGTTCCACTTTCTTCCTTTTTTTCCTGTCCACTATCTTACCGCCAACCTAACCTGCCGCTCTTAGACCACCACCACAATAACACCTCATTTTTTACACCAAGAGGTGTAATTTTTACACCAAGATGTCAGTATCTCTTGACAAGGTTCCTCGCGTTGGATTAAGGACCTTACAATAATATTTACAAGTCTTTAATGCCATATGCTCGTATGTACTTTAAGTGTAATGTGGTAGAACCATCAACCTATTTTAAGGACGTGGTGTAAATGCCTTCCATTTTTGTGTTATTCCAGGGGATCCTTTTTACCCTGTTAAGGTCGACGTGCCTTGGGAGGACGGCGGCAGTGGCTAATCGGCAGTAAGTATGGAACTGTAGCAATTTTAAATGTGGTGTTTAAGCCTCAGTGCCTTTGAATCCCCTAGACCTGCTCTCCTCCTCCCTTGACACACCTTCCGTGAGTGTTGCAACACATTAGTGTCTGTTTGAGTATGTGAATAAAACATATTAACCTAGTGATATTTGTTCGTGAGAAATCTGATATTGCTGTCTATTGAAGTCTGTCTTGTAGGAGCTCCTGGAGCTGAAAATGTTTGGAAATGATGTAGGCCTATTGAGATAGTGCCTTGTGGTGCTGAAAATGAAAATAAATTGCATCCTGATATTGTTGTCTGATTACCATGCTCCACTCCTTGATGCGAAGACCCTGTGCTATATTTAGCTTAGTCCCAAGGACTTCACATTGCATATAAGAAAGTAGCAGGGTACTGCTAAAGAAACTGTAACGCTCGTCCTCCTCCTCTTCTGAGGAGGAATAGTAGGAAGGATCGGAGGACCAATGCGCAGCATGGTAAGTTTCCATATTTTAATAAAGAAATAGAACACTGAACAAAAAAACAACAACATGAACGAACGAAAACGAAACACAGACACAGGAACAATCACCCACAACACACAATGACAAACAGGCTACCTAAATATGGCTCCCAATCAGAGACAACGACTGACACCTGCCTCTGATTGAGAACCATATCAGGCCAAACATATAGAAACAGACAACCTAGACATACAACATAGAATGCCCACCCACATCACACCCTGGTTTACAGGCCACGTTAGGCCTGCAAAGCACATTATGCTGGCTTGCTAAGTGATGTATAATTCCTATTCGAATCCAGACAGAATTAAGAATGGAACAACTAGTTCAGTAACGGGTGCAATACATCTAACTAATGTATGTTATTTATCTTTGTGTACCATAAGATGAATCAATCAATGTACATGACAAAAACACAGATATTAAAAACAATCCTAAAAAGGTCTACCTGCAGTAGATCGAGCATGCTAGGAGATCTGATAATGATCCGTATGGTTTTGATGGGAGCGTTTTACTCTCCACAGAGTAAAACCGACACAATCACACTCTCACACTCAACACTGTTTATTAACACCAACCCCGGGGTTATTTTACACCACTGAGTGTTCATTCAACACTGTCATGACTGGCCTGTTCAGGTCAGGTTGCCGTGGACCATAATCCTACAGAGACCCACACCCACCAGCGGGGGAGAGATCGAGAGGTAAGGAGATAGTTTTTTTATGACACATCCCGCCCATTGTAAATCTTAAGGCAATCTTAAAATCCCTTTGTCCTCTCGGTGTGGAGGAATGGAATGTATGACGGGCCTATGGAGAACCTACCTCAGAACAGTAACATGCAATGAATGGACTTTGGGACAATATGTTTCGGCAGCCAAAATGGTAGTAATGACGACAGATGGGATATGAAAATGAATGTCGTTTTTGTTATGTTATTACAAGTTAAATGACGACGTTATAACGAAAACATTGTAACTTCCACAATTTCACAATATGTACCTGACGTTTGCATACTGTACGGTGTGTGTGGGAAATGTCCAGACCAAAGAGAATGTTTTGTAAAGATGAAATGTGAAGTTAGTTGTCTAAATTGGATCTGAGTAAAATCCAGACCTTGCCTAGTAACTAGTTACGCCCAGAGAACTTGCCCTAAAGGGTATAAAACATGTGAGTTAAGAATTAACATATCAGACTAGGTGACTACGAGCTGCAGCCAAGGTACGAGGTAGTCGCAAACCCAAAACACAACACGAGGTTGAAGAAGACAAGGGAACCTTTTCACAATCTATGCTACGGATGAGTAGCTGTGTCTAAGAGGGTGAATTCAAGCAGGACCACTCGGTTACCACTCTCCAAGGAATTGTGTTTCTACACTGCTTTCAGTCCTACACTGGAGCCCTGAGCTACACGGCTGACCGTACTCAGAAGACCACCTTTCAGAACGAGGGTGAGGAAACAGACCACTAAGAGAAAGGACATTGACATCGTGTGGACACTCAGAGAGCTACACCCGGTAACAACAGAAGTGCCGCCATCAGACGAGAAGGAGGAACTCGGTACACGAGGAGATACCCCATCGGAGACCTTTGGCACGTAAATACATTATTATATTCTGACGCATAAGAGCGGCAGTTTGGGGCAAGGTTAAGGTTAAACTAAGCATAGTTTAGAAATGTACCCAAGTGTGTTTTTCTCTCGTGCACTCTCTCTTTCTCTCTCTTTTGAAATCCCCATTTTGTGTAACATGTGTCATATTTGCAGCATACCTCCGTGCATACATACCACTGCTGGCTTGCTTCTGAAACTAAGCAGGGTTGGTCCCTGGATGGGAGACCAGATGCTGCTGGAAGTGGTGTTGGAGGGCCAGTAGGAGGCACTCTTTCCTCTGGTCTAAAAAAAATATCCCAATGTCCCAGGGCAGTGATTGGGACATGACAGTGACACTGCCCTGTGTAGGGTGCCGGCTTTCGGATGGGACGTTAAACGGGTGTCCTGACTCTCTGAGGTCATTAAAGATCCCATGGCACTTATCGTAAGAGTAGGGGTGTTAACCCTGGTGTCCTGGCTAAATTCCCAATCTGGCCCTCAAACCATCACGGTCACCTAATAATCCCCAGTTTACAATTGGCTCATTCATCCCCCTCCTCTCCCCTGTAACTATTCCCCAGGTCGTTGCTGTAAATGAGAATGTGTTCTCAGTCAACTTACCTGGTAAAATAACGGATAAATAAAATAATACAAATATTGTGTTGGCCCGCTAGGGACCTGTTTCATTGTACTAAGTTCTAATCTATCGTCTAGACTGTGTGTTTGTGTATCTTATATTATCATTTTAGCTTGTTAGTAAATAAATGATCAACTCAATTGGTGTGGTACGGACTTATTTAATGGGACTCGGCTTTGTGCAGATTTCCGGATTACTCAACGTTCAGGATAAGACTGTAGAGGAAACTAATTAATTAGGAATTGTTGTAAAATCGATATTCTGATATTCTTTGAGTTCATTTGGGAAATAGAAACTCAATAAAGCTAAAACCTTCCCATGGTGCCACAGGTTAATGAGTTAATAATTACCTGATTAATTTAATCACACAATTATAAACAGTTAATCATTCGATGAACAGCAGTCGTCACATTAATCAATACAATGTCACGACAACACGTACATCGTTTATTTAACACCTGAATCAACTCTAGAAATGCTACACAAAAAAAATCCACATGAGGTAACAATGGCCAATTTGCTGTGTAGATGGGTGGACAGATACAGTACCATGGATGCATACAGACACACAGAATTTGTAGATAACATAGTTGGATACATGCTCTTCTCAAAATGACTGCATCAGCCTCCCTCCATTACTTAGAGAATACCAAAGTGGCCTTTGCCCTCGTCACTTTCAATATCACACAGGCCACAATATCTGCCTTGACAATATCAACCTCCCGCTCTCTCTGTTCCCTTCACTGTGACGATATTACAGTACGAAGGTGAGCGAGATGGTGTGTTGCTCCGTTTAAAGCATTTTGATAGTGTCCCTCGCCGCGACATCCCCAATCGTTGGAAATGCAATTATGCTAATCATCACAGCCGAGGACAGGGGCAACAGAGCACTGTGAGTTTTTACCTCCTCTCTGCCACGGCCCTCGTCCCCGAGAATAATTACACTTAAAAGCATATAAGTTGGGCCCTCTCAACAGCTCGAACAGAGATGAGTTGGAGAGCTAGGTGCTTTATATGTGTGGCAATGCTCTTTAAAATGTTTACTGGTCAGAGGGCGGAGGTGGTAAATGGACAGCTAGGGCTGCAGCAGAGACTCTGACCTTGTGCGTACTTCCCACCCCCCCCACCCCCCACCCCCACCCCCCCATTTCCTGAATGCTCTCAGCACTGTTGGTCCTTTACCTTCAGCATCTTCACATTCATAGGACTGCGGAGACCAGAGGAACGATGTTCTCCAAATGACAGAGTAATTGTTCGACTAATGATTTAGTGGAGTTCTTCTGCCCTTTACACGATAACATGACTATTACCAGTCTAATTACATGGTAATAACATCATAGTTTGTTGTGTTATTATTATTGCGTTTTATTGATTTTGGTTACATCTTTATAGCGTATTTTGCTGTTAGAATCCTTATTACCTTTTTGAGACTAATGTATAGGACAACTACGCTTCTTTACTCTCACTTCGACCAGAAGCGTACATCTTTATCTACCATATTTATATTTAGTGTTACTTCCCACGCATGGCTGGATTCATAATTGGGGTAGAATTCATGATATTGAGCTGTGCTGTCAAAGAGCGGATTCTCGCCTCATGCCTCTCAAAGTTTTGCGCCTTTAAATATATAACTCTGATCTTTCAGGCCACACTGCCCTCTCACTGGGCTAATTATCCTAAAGTGTTCTCCAAACCAATAATGTCACTTCGCCTCAGGGTAGCGGAACATTCTAGCTTCCTAAAAAGAATCTCGGAATGAACCAGAGACAATGATATGTAGTGTGTGTGGATAGAACAGCAGCACCGGAAGCAGCAGGGGTCAGCTGTGGCTCTGCTCTGTCTGTGTCCCCCCCCACACTAAGTCAATGTAGGTCATTTCTGCTGATTATATTTCCTGGGTTTTTCCCTGTAGAGCCCCAGAGTGTAATTATGTGTGATTATTAGGTCATGGCGAGATATCATTAGCCCACAGAATGTAGAATGGGATGCACTTATCCTACACTGCAGTCTTTGAAGATGTATTTTTCTAAGGATGGGGATGGGGAGGACAGGCTCAGACAAGTTTCCATGTAACTCTAGTCATTTTAAGATTTCAAATGGGGTAATTAACAATGTTACTCGTAGAGAAATAGCGAGAATACTAATAATGGTAGATACAACTACAGTATATCCACGCTGCTGAAGCTCTCTTCTTGAAACTATACAAATAAATGTGGCTGGATGGTTTTGGGGGGACCCCGAAGAGAAACAGTGTGGTCAACATGTCTTTTCAAGAGGTCGTGCACGCTCTGCACTCTAGACCTCACAACCTTTTTCTCCGGGAAACGAGCCCAATCTGACTCGCGTATGTTAATCCTCGGGTGTTTAGAAGTCAAAGGGAGCGCCTCCTAAACATCTGTTACTAGGACTACTGTGCCGGACTTTTCACCCTTTACTTAAAAGAGAAGTGTTTCATTTCATGGGAAATACACAGTAGATTGGATATGCGTTCTAAAGCAGGGAACGGTAAGCCTCTAATGCAAACATTATCCATACATCAGAAGCCATGTATGCTCTCACAGATTAAATTCGCTATTCCTTACATGCTCTCTTTGCAACTATCTTCTGGATACCCCTTAAAACTATTTTACTCTTAAAAGCAAGTTTACACTCTGACGGTCAAGGTGGATCTTATTCAAGAGTAAAGAGAGTCGTCTCCAGCATCACTTGCCTTACACTCAGTGAGGATGGCACTTGGGAATAAATGGAGGATGTGATTGCTGGCATAAGTCATCATTCTCTGTAAACCAGGATATGACACACTGTGGTAGAACGTCCTTTGCTGGCTCATCATAATCGGTCGTTGCATGATGCTCTAACTGTTTTATAATAGTAGCCACTTAATTGGATTTCTTTTAATGTCACGTATACGGTTGTGGAATATAGTTTACTCGTGCTCCAGTTGGTTAATATGACTGATGTTGTTGTCTTTGTTCACATTGCTGGTAGAGAGACTGGATTGCCTAATGTACTGTGGACCGCACACTGTTTTGTAAATGTATTATTTCATTTGACGAGATTGCCGCTGGCAGATGTGTGTGTGCCTCCCATGTCTCAGTCAGTACAGCTATTTAGCCTTTCTCTTAGCCTGCAGTCAAATATCATACCTAGTACATTTGTCCTACAGGATCTTATTAGTGAGGCAATAACTGTTTCTTTGAGAGAGAAAACATCCGCAGAAGTGTGGTCCATCATTTACCCTTTCAATGTTCTTTTTCACTTGTATGCAGAAATACTAGTTTAAATTGAATGTGGGAGGGTATAGGCCAATATACTGTACAAAGCATGTATGCTACGTGCTCAAAAGGAATTGAATTTCATATAAAACACATATATCATTTTATTTCTATTGCTATCTCTGTTGAGTGGAGGAAGAGAGGTGGAACAGGGCAGGTACTGTGGCGGAGCTGCCTGAGATATCGTAGCCAGTACAGAGATGGCGGTCCTGGCCAGGCTGAGGACAAAGAGGTCATACTCAGTGGGACTTGGCCACACACACTATCGCACCTGCCAAGGAGCTATGGGAACTTCAATGCTAGGGCTGGACAGGGCTGGACAGGGCTGGGCTACAGTGCTGTAGACTAGTACTGGTGCAGTGAAATCACACTGGCAATGGCTTTCAAAATCCTACTCCCAAAGAATTTGAAAGAACACATTTATGTCCCATTGAAATATACTCACGTGTAATCAAATAGCCCGTTTGTGATATATGATCATACGATGACATGTTTTTCTGACAACAAGGTCATTTTATTTTGGTTTGAGATTAACAAAGATCTTGGATGATGAAGTTGATGAGAAATCATAATGACTTATGAAAGAAAATTGCATTAGATGTGTTTTCAGGACAGGGCCGAGGCACAATGGAGAGGGATTGCCCCTGACTTGTATTCAGCAGATTACTGTATTAATGTGACATAAACCCGGGCAATTCCAGTCCTATAATGGCCAGGGAGAAATGTCTCAAGCAGGGATTGCTTTCAGCTTCATAGCCCTTTAGACAATTGTAACAACGTATACACAGAGTATGATGACTGTAAGTAAACCCCCAATGAATGGCATGGCACGTAGTCATTGTAAATGACACAATGAAGCCATTTTAAATACACTGTGTGACCCACTGGAGTGTTAAACATGTACTCTCCGATTAGATATGATAACATATGCAGTAGTAAAACTCCAGGGCATGTCCTGCCAGGCCCTGATAATAGCTTGTTAAGATTGACTACTGGTGGATGGTGGTCGAAGAGCTAAGTGTAGGGCACCACATAATCAGCTCATTCAGAGGGAAAACTGACATAGCGAGTGACAAAATGTTTTGGAGTTTTACTCCAGTGTTAATGCAACTCTGGTAATGCTGGAGTAAATGTAAAGCTCTTTGACAACATCTATTGAATCCCTAAAGGAATTAGCCCACCTACAAAACAATGTCAGACATGCCGGTAGACTACGTCAAACAACACCGCATAGAGGATGTAGACCCAAAAAATCCTGTGTTAAAAACAACTCAGCGCTGTGTAAATTGTGGAAAGAACACACGTTGGGTTATTTTGACCCACTCAGTTGGGTCACTTAGTTGGGTTGTGTCCTTTGATGATTGTAGGCATGGCTTAGTAGGGGCTTGGCTTTCAATAGTTATTTTTGGCAACCCTTGAGAGTAAATGTAATTTCAGCTCGTCTGTTCTGTTGTGTTGTCAGCACGTTTTAAGGTTGAGCAAAGACACTTTAGTAGCTCTACATGCATAGCCACTTGAGAAACTCATACTCTTGGGTAAGCCCTGCAAAAGTGTCAGTGCTCAACATACAGCTAACAATATAACAGAACAGATTAACCGGGCTGACATTTACATGACATGACACGCCTCCAGTCTTCTGATCTGACACAGTGGGACATAGCTCAATAACCCAGCATCAATAACCCAACTGAGTGAACCAAATGGCTGGGTCAAAATAATCCAACATGTGTTCTGTCCGATATTTACCCAATTTGGGATGTTTTTATGCCAGCATTTATTTGAGTGTATGCAAGCAGGACACCAATTGTGTCACTGCTCATATTCCAAACTTCAATCGTCCTGTCAAAGTTGGAATCCTCCAATGGATGAGCCCCAAGGCAAGGGTGAAGGAGAGTTCAACCAAAGGAGAACTATCCAATCAAAAGGATGGCTTGAGATGGGGGGGAAAGGAAGAAAGGAGGAAGAGCAATACTCCAATCAAGGAGCTAGCAAGATAGTCTTAGCGAGATAGCCTCGAGTATAAAGCAATGGTTGTGATTAACACTTCTGGTGTCATACACTGAAGATGAACTCTTAAAACCTTATTTGAAACTGTTGGGATTAGCTCAGTGGAAAGGCTTTCAAAAGAGAAGTGCTCACTATCTGATTTCCCTTGCGTTAGTGGCTATTATTCTTATTCATAAAATACTGCCAAAGACCTCTGAGGGTTTTATACGTCTTTGGTGGTTTCATTAAATGGAGACATTCTAATTAGACTGGATGGACTTTGATATAAGAGTAGTTGAACACATTGATGAAACATTGATAATCTGTTACCAACGGTTACAGACTTAATTTGATGTGTACGCTTCTATGCACTGTACTGATCGTGTTCACGCCTGCTCACTCTCCACACATTTTCAGGATCAGCCATTGTACATTCTTTCTTGTGTTTGCAACATTCGAACTTCCTTTGCATGAATTGTCATGTACGTACATAACCCAAAACGATCTCTGGAGCTTTCGACTCCTGTCCATATTTGATCACTGTTAGGGTATTAATGTTAACAAGGATATAGATGTCACAATCTGTTAATACGGAACGTCAGTAGTGATGTAGGGGGGAGAGTATCTGACCGTCCTTGAAACCAACCAGTAACAATGGTTTAATAAGGTAGAATGCATCATGCGTCTCCAGGGCCTGACAACATTAATCTATCTGTCAATCAACTGTAGGCGCCGGGGCCACTTTGATGCCCCCTTGAGTGTGAAATAATTAAGATGCTGTCGTACTAAACGCAGAAGCATTTGGTGCATAAAAATACAATATCTCTCAAGTAATTATCATGGACACTAGCGCACAACCGTGCCTTTATGTAATTACCAGTGACATTTTTTCGAAAGACTTTTGCATAGTGATTTTACGTATTGATGCCATGTGCATCCAAGCGTCGGCCTGTCACTAGCAGTCTGTTCATTGTGAAGAGAAAAAATGCACCACTGGTAAGACAAATTTCAATTGATTTTACTCGCCAACTAAACAACTGCTTGTTAGCATTGTCTACACGTCAACTGATATGACACTGTCAAATGGAACATTTTGAAAAAGTAGAGGAAGTTAAATTTGAACAAATCTTAAGTAACCAATCACACGTGGATGTAAGGAACATTGTGTTCATTGGTCGTTTTTTGGAGCTAGGCTATATTAAGAACCCTGTAAAGTGCCTCAGCGGCAGGGACTTGGTGGTGAAATTAGGCTACCTTCCTCAAGGGTTCCTGTCTGTCTGTTTCAGATGATAATTGAAAATAATGTCAAAATGGTTATTTCCTGCGGACCTGAAGCAGGGTTAAATCTCTGAGGACCAGGTCAAACCTTTGCTTTTTACTTGAATTTCACAACCATTATTTTACACTATTAAAGTTTTACATTGTATTACCATTAATATTGGTTAACCCAGAACTAAAATCTCACGCAGTTTGGTCAGGATCTATCCACTAGAGATTATATTATCATTACCAAATGCGATTACACAAGGTAAAGGACAATCTGAAGGACACGTAAGGGATATTTCAGTGTAAGTGATATTTCAGTATAAGTGATATTTCAGCGCACAAAAAAAACTATTTCAAACTTGTTGGAAATCTGTGTTCTTTTTCTAACAAAATAATGTTTTTCTTGCAAGGTCATTACATTGTCAATAGTTGACATGACATCTCGAATGTAAGGTTTTGTTCAGCCATCAATCCGATTATCAACCTCCAGAGCTGGATAATGACAGTAATATCAGAGTGTTCTCACCAATCAGCTGTCACATACCAAGGAGATCATGAGATGTGCTTTGTTGCTATGGTCACAAGCCCCGAGTGCACCGATATGACACATATCAAATCTCGAAGAGAGGGACACAATTTGAACTGCATCATTGCATCGCCTGTACATACACCAACTAGCTAACCACAGCAACATCTCTTTTAAATATGTTTATCAATTGCAATCAATCAGGTATTAAATAGTATTATTGGATAGTAATACTTTGATTACTGCTTAAGAGCACTTCATCTTTTTAGAAAGCCTAGCTAGGGGTAAGTAATCCTACTTTGATTTCCTCACTGATCACAGCAGCATTGTTCTTATCAAAGTGTTCAATGAGATTACATTCATAATGAACATGATTACTCAGGTAAAGCAGGGGTAGATGTTTTGCCAATGGCAATTCAATCACCACCCAAATGTAAAATCTGGAACAAGATACACCTTTATCTAACTCTGTAATGTTATCAAAATGATCAATGCATTGTATTTGTTTTTATTTTTTAATTTTGAGTGGCAGCCCACATGTAAATATGATATGAACTAATTATGAAATTATCTGAATTTGTATATTGTATCTGTAACCCCTGCCCCCCTAAAAATGGACACATTTTTTAATTTATTTTTTAATCTATTTTTTAATTTATTTGGTCACAAAAAGAAAGATACACCTTTATCTACCACATCTTGAAAACAATCCTTGAAATTAAGGATCTTGCATCTCAATGATGTGAATCAAGCTGTGTGAACCTTCCCTTTAGAAAACAAAGATCACATATAGAAAGATAGAAGACATGGTGTTCCTACATGTGTTCTCTGCACTCATTTGATTTCCTCAACCACACCTCCTTAATTCCTCTAAACCATATGAGTGGGAGTGGGATAAATGTCATAAATGGCAAACCACTTTCCTCCACTACACTACAAGAGACACTCTTTAATGCTCTGTGACATTAGACAACACTATGGCTCTTAAAGGAGGTCTTGCAGTTGCACGTTTATTTCCACATGAAGAATATACTAATGGTTGCGTTTTCCACAAACAACTTGTGAATAATTATTGCAAGCACGCATAATTAAATTTCACACAGATCAAGTGCTCCGACTTAATTCTCCCATGTCTCCCCCGTTATGACATATCGGCTTATCCTGTTAAATCGTTCTGGCTATCAGACGCTGCAGTGTGATTGGTATGTCAAGCTCATATCCAGTTTGGAGAGGAGAGTAAATCAGCAGGATTGGGGACTGCAATATTATGGATACAGCAAAACAGTGTCTCAACAGGGTGTGGAAAACAAATGCACATTTATTTTAAGTGTCTCTGCCCCTCACTGTGAGATAGAGAGATCAGTCAGTCTTTGATGTTGGGGAAAGAAACATTCCCAAAATCAACAGGCCCTGTAATCTACAAATAAACCAGTGGCAGAGTTGCTAGCAGGAGCCCAAAGCCAGAGGGAGATGGATCCAATGCAACTTAGATTTGTCAGTTAATGCTCTCGTGCTATCAGAAACAAGGCTTTCTGCTTCACAGGAAGAATATCACACAACGAAAAACCCCATGGGAAGACTGTCTGAATCTCACCAACGTGGAAACTAGTTTGTTCCAGTCAGTTTTTTGGCATTTCAACTTCTTAACTAATGAATGATGGAAACATGGAACACTTGCACAAGTCCAGACTGCTTATCAAGATGTCAGTATGTTCACACCAACCTGTAGAAATACTCAGATATAATGCTAGCATTTACTGAGGACATACAGAATGTACAGCAGAAGTGATGGGAGTATAAAGTATGTCTGATATATTGGTTGTGTGGTCAATGTCTTCTTGTACTCATCCATGGAGGCGTAAGTGGCCATCATTACCTTTGGAACGCGTAACAAAGCAATGGTGATCATGTTGAAATCATTTCTGTACATGCAATCTTTATGCTCCTGAGATTGGCACCAACTTGCCACCCCTGAGTCTGAAGACTAGACATGGCCATATTGTAAATGTGCAATAAAATATAACTTTAATTGTCAATTAATCTGTGGTTCATCAGTGTTCATTATGATGTACTTAGCGGAAGCGACTTTAACATTGTGTAGGATAAGCATTACATTCTGTGATGCTAAAGCTTAATTTACAAGGTCGTAATTTACGGTCAGGTATCCTCCTCTGATGCACTATTTGCAATTTGGCAAGCAAACACATCTTCGGGCAAAGCCAAATGTCCCTGTGGAGACCAAAGAGCGATGGAGAGAATGTGAATTGTGAAGGTGATATATTCAATTATATGATATAGATATATCCCAAAAATATGATTACATTATTTTGTTATCAGAGCAGACCTTGGGGGCATTGAAGTATTATTACAAAAAAGTCATAGTGCAGAGTTTAAACTATTTACTTTGCTTTACAATGCCGCATTACAATGTCTTCCATATAAACTATGATTACACTATGGGAACGATCCAGACATCCAGTGTGCACCCCAATCTCTTCTCCTACTTAATAAAAGTGTACTTGCTCAAACAAAGTGGTTTGCATGCCTTCCTTCCACCACTTTGGCAAAGAGGCACAAATCAGACACTTGCTGAGAGACAGTTTTACTGCGGCAGTAACTCTCACAAATCAGCCATGTAGTCTGGCCACGGCGCCCCGCCGTTGCTAGGCAACACCTTGGGGCCAGCTCCCCCAGCTGCTGACCTGATTAGTTAATCGCAAAAGTAAACTGAGTGAACAACGAAATCACTAAAAGAGCAAGGCATTGACTAGGCTAACTATCCCTCTTCTATTGTCACCTGGTGACGGCCGACAAGACGTGTTTATAATGCCTCTCAGGAGGAGATAGGCGAGTAGATAGTGCCCTTTAAGTCATGGGGTCACTAGTGCAATAACTTATGTAGGTCTGTCCAACTGCTGAACATGCAATAGCTTTACGACAAATGACCTGATTCTGAAAAGTCTGTTCTGGATCATTTTTCAATCAGCATTAGCTATTCCTAACAATTAGCCGTGATCAGTCTTTGTGAAACAGTGGATACATTTTTTTTATTAGAAGGTGGATACCATTTACATTCCACATGGTCATACAGTTAGTTTGAACCGTACAAGAGACCATTTCATGTCCTCTGGACCACCCGGCATTTGCACCGTCTCACTTCTATGTATAGCATGTAAAGCCATTCCAGTGTCCTCGCTTCAGGTCAACCATGTCACAGTGCTGTAGTGAATGTAATGTGATGACCAGTGTCTTTTTGCTAGCTTATCTCCAACTAACTTGTTAGCTCTGATTCAGAGCTCCTCTCCTTTTGTCCACTGTTGCCATGAGAGGTCTCACCATGGGGACAGCGCTTTGTTACACAGCCAGATATGAATTCATATTCACAAAGAAAGACAGACATGGTAGAGGATTCCAACAGATACGTGAAGGTCGCCAATTTGAAAAGAAGATTTGAATCACGTTGTCGTGTTAGGCTATAGCCGACAATTCTTTGATTTGGCTTAGTGACGACGGCGAGTGGAGATCAAATGGTACTCTACGGTGTCTGACTCACATCAAAAAAGACAGACAGCATTGTGAGGTAAGAAAGCCGGTCTAACCAAGAATTATGTGTTATCTCTTTAGGGTTTCAGCTGATGATGACCAAACATCATAGCAATAAAGAAGTTCTAAACATAGAATGAGTCGACATTACGAGTAGCAGCAGCCACAACAGATCTTCCTAATTGCATTCAAGTTAATTCAAGTGATTTGATTAATTATGTACCTTGCATGTGACAGTGGATGTCGTTTCGAAAGGGACAGACACGCATGCTTTGCCTTGGTTATCCGACGTACAAAGTAGCTTGTACATGTTATTACATGTGTGTGCCTGCTGCGCGTGTCATCGCCAATGCAACTTCAACCACGCACCAAGTCTATTGACAATCAAATCATTTATTTCTCCCTTCCATCTCCATCAAAACACGAGGAGGAGGAGGAGGCGGAGGAGGAGGAGGAGGAGGAGGAGGCGGAGGAGGAAATACTTTGACTGGAGCCAGAAATGACCTTTCTCTAAGAAATCCTTGCGAGAAGTCATTGGTAACCCAATTAACAGGAAATGTCACGCTGGTAATTACGTCCCACAATGTGAATCATCCACGGAGGGTAGCTGCCACTGGCCTCTTGCGGAACGGACGATAGGTGACATTGAAGGCTTCTCTCTCTCTCTCTCTCTCTCTCTCTCTCTCTTCTCTCTCTCTCTCTCTCTCTCTCTCTCTCTCTCTCTCTCTCTCTCTCTCTGTCTCTCTTTTTCTCTGTCCCTCTGTCTCGGTCTCTCACTCTCTCTCTCTCTCTTTCGGTCGTGGTCTCTCTCTCGTCTCTCTCTCTCTCTGCTCTGTCTCGGTTAGTAATTTATGGAGCTGGAGACAGGATGTGGGAGTATTGTCGAGCAGGTGATCAAATCTGGGACATTTGTGAGAACTAACCCAAGGTACAGCAGAGTCTGGCTATAATGACTAGAGTCTGTCTCAGATCAGAAAGAATTCACGAAAATAAGAAAAATTATACAAGAATAAGACATGGAAATTCTGATTTGAAGGCTCAGTGCATGAGAAATGCAACAGTTGGGAGTTGGTGTGTAAACAGCTGTTACAGTCCACATTATCATATTTCACAGTTGTTGTGTTAGGGAGGTTTTGTATATTTAGTGTTTTTCGCAGAAGCTGTATTTTAGATGTATTGCACAGACATATATCACACATATATCACCCTCGTGGTTTATTGCTTCCCTTTACATTTCAAAATATTCAAATATATAATATAGGCTAGATACTGATGGAGAACTAATTAACATGGAGAATGCAGTGATTTGGGGATGTATTTGTCCAACTAGTGTAGATGTAAAAGACAGCTCCATGCACAGATGGTCACAGTACATCTATCCCCCAGCAGAGCAGATGGGAGGTCTTGGCTTCACAGCACTAGATTTATTTTGTTCTCAATTCCAGTTGTAAATTAGCTTTTGATGTTTTCTGTTGTTTAATATCTAGATTTTCCTCAGCCACTGTGGCAGCATATTCACATGTCACAATCAATACATCTAGTAAATAAACCGACCATAACATTCCACGGTTCCTGCTTAATGTGAAATACTGTTTACAGAAGAATATTGACATCGTGACACAATGCACCTAAAATGATTCAAATGCTCGCATCGTTCATGATTACTGACGTAATGTGGGAAGAAATACACTATATTTGGAGATAATGAGGAAAAACTATTCAAAGCTTTACACGAAATGCTTTTACTAAGATTAGCCGTGCACTTCTTACTTACCAAATACCAATGTGGTTAATGTTTATTTTATCCAAAGTAGTCTGTTGAGAAACTTATTGGCAGGCTGAGAATAAAAGATTCTTCAAACAAGTATTTGTCTTTTCACTTCCAAAGACTTAAGTTGAAAATGAACACCCTCACAGCATATACCCACTCCTCCGTACATTTCAGAATTGTTTTGTCCAATCATGAATGTGCCTAGCAGACGCCCTCCCAAAACATTTTCCCATATGTGTTCTTGTCAACGAGGGGTGGGAACATTCTTTCTCCAGAGTCTCAGAGCTTGACCTTAGACATTTTTGTGCAATTCACTTTTGATAGGATTATCTTCTCAATTATTATGAATGATGGAGGCCTTAAAACACGTGGGCCACTCTCTTTCATGTATTGTCCCTATCTATAATTACTTATTTTCATAAATATCATGGTGAAAAGCGCAGTTCATCACTGGTAAATGTTATAGGTGCTCCGTCTAGATAGTCAAATGGAACAAAGAGAGAGGAGAGCTTAGAGAAGACCAATTCTGATAATACGAGATTTTGACCCCGTTTTTTTTATTGTTTTTGGAGTTTTTGGAGTGTATGAAAATAAAAATGGAGTCTGGACAGTTTACCAATAATACGAATATTTCCCCTTGAATAACTATTTGAGAACCATCTGAAGAGTAGTTTCCAGATAGGTTGGCTACAGATTAATGGATTAAAGTAACAATCGTTCAGGATACCGATAAAGGGTACCGATAATGCTTTACGGCTGTATTTAGTGACAGTGAGGTGCCCGACATTGAGTCGAAATGGATTCGAGTTGAGGACATCTGAAGTCTCTCTCTGTTTAAAATATTGAATACCTCAGATACATATTGAAACCCTTTGCAATGACATTAGTGCAGTAGGAGATATACACCCTGTGCCAGATTAAGACAACATACTTACCTAGACTATCACCGTGTCCATGACATCTGAAGATATATATTATTTTTTTTCACCTTTATTTAACCAGGTAGGCTAGTTGAGAACAAGTTCTCATTTACAACTGCGGCCTGGCCAAGATAAAGCAAAGCAGTACGACACATACAACAACACAGATTTACACATGGAATAAACAAACATACAGTCAATAATACAGTAGAAAAAGTATATATACAGTGTATGCAAATGAGGTAAGATAAGGGAGGTAAGGCAATAAATAGGCCATGGTGGCGAAGTAATTACAATATACCAATTAAACACTGGAGTGATAGATGTGCAGAAGATGAATGTGCAAGTAGAGATACTGGGGTGCAAAGGAGCAAGATAAATAAATAAATACAGTATGGGGATGAGGTAGTTGGATGGGCTATTTACAGATGGGCTATGTACAGGTGCAGAATGAAGAATGACTCAATGATTTTACAGATTTTATTGGGGACATTGGCTTATGCAGACAGTTACAGAGTTTGGTTGCAGCAGGGGTAATACAAAGACATGCGCCACTGATTTCTGGAGAGCCTACATGTAAATACCAAGATACAGTATATAATACTGCTTAAGTAAATATAGGCTCATTAGTGTACTTCATGCAGATAGCATTATAAAACTAATGGCATTATTCTATTAGCTCACGACTGTAGGTTATCCAAGGTCCATATCACTTACAGGTCTCACATTAGCTACAGCCACTTTCCAAAAAGAACGTGTTAAAAATATCAGGCTCAATGGCTTTATCATATCATGGGCTTGTCTCATAATCTATATTCGATGCTAATTAGCTGATTAGCCTGCTTAGAAGAAAGAAATGTGCCTGATCGCAGTACGCTCCAATGACTGCCAACTGTCATCACTCGTCTGTGCGAGCGAAGGAGAGAGAGAAAGCGAATGTGGACTACACTTCATTTGGGTGTCTGGCTGGAGGGTAAACGCCATATCTGGATTTTTTTTCTGTCATCCCAGTTTCTGTCTCTACTGCAAACTGAAGAAGAGATTGAAGAAGAAAAGCCTTTGTCATAATAAGTAACATTCTTTTTGGAGAGCGACAGCTGAACACTGAGAGACCGGTGGTGGTTGGAGTTGATCCATGGGAATGTGTCCCAGCTCCAATGGGAGATGGTGTGCTTTGAAATCTTGGTGATGAGAAGTCGATTGAAAGATTTTATCATTTTTATCTTGAAACATTAATATGATGGCGTGACGCTTGGACTGTTGGCACCTTGGTCTGGCTCTTGATTCTTCACAGATTCCACACACCTAGATGCCCAGGTTGCTAAAAGTGCAGGAAGTAGCTAGACTATCTGTCCCCTTTTCCATACTACACTGAACAAAAATATAAACGCAACATGCAATAATTTAAAAGATTTTACTGAGTTAGTTCATATAAAGAAATCAGTCAATTTAAATAAATGCATTAGTCCCTAATCTGTGGATTTCACATGGGTGGGAATACACACGATGCCCACACAATGCCGTACATGCTGTCTGTCATCTGTTCGGTACAGTTGAAACCGTGATTCATCCGTGAAGAGTACACTTCTCCAGCGTGCCAGTAGCCATCGAAGGTGCATCTGTTGGTCATAGATAACTTTAAAAAAAGGTAGGGATGTGGATCAGAAAACCAGTCAGTATCTGGTGACCATCATTTGCCTCATGCAGCGCAACACATCTCCTTCGCATAGAGTTGATCAGGCTGTTGATTGTGGCCTGTGGAATGTTGTCCCACTCCTCTTCAATGGCTGTGTGAAGTTGCTGGATATTGACGGGAACTGGAACACACTTTCGTACACGTCAATCCAGAGCATCCCAAACATGCTCAATGGGTGACATGTCTGGTGGGTATGCAGGACATGGAAGAACTGGGACATCTTCAGCTTCCAGGAATTGGGTACAGATCCTTGCAACATTGGGCCGTCCATTCTCGTGATGAAACAAGAGGTGATCGCGGCAGATGAATGGCACGACAATGGACCTCATGATCATGTAACAGTATATCTGTGCATTGAAATTGACATCAATAAAATGCAATTGTGTTCGTTGTCCGTAACTTATGCCTGCCCATGCCATAACCCCACCGCCACCGTGGGGCACTCTGTTCATAACGTTGACATCAGCAACCGCTCGCCCACACGATACCATAGACGTTGTCTGCCATCTGCCCGGTACAGTCGAAACCAGGATTCATCCATGAAGAGTACACTTCTCCAGCGTACCAGTAGCCATCGAAGGTGAGCATTTGCCCACTGAATTTTGGTTACGATACCGAACTGCTGTCAGGTCAAGACCTTGGTGAGGACAATGAGCACACAGAGGAGCTTCCCTGACACGGTTTCTGACAGTTTGTGCAGAAAGTCTTCTGTTGTGCAAACCTACAATTTGATCTACTGTCTGGGTGGCTGGTGTCAGACGATCCCGCAGGTGAGGAAGCCGGATGTGGATGTCCTGGACTGGCGTAGTTGCACGTGGTCTGCGGTTGTGAGGCCGGTTGGATGTACTGCCAAATTCTCTAAAACGACGTTGGAGGCGGCCTATGGTAGAGAAATTAACATGAAATTCAAATTCCTGCACTCCCTCAAAACCTGAGACATCTGTGGCGTTGTGTTGTTTGACAAAACTGCACATTTTAGAGTGGCTTTTTATTGTGCACCTGTGTGATGATTATACTGTTTAACCAGATTCTTGATATGCCACATCTGTCAGGTGGACGGATTATCTTGGCAAAGGAGAAATGCTCACTAACAGGGATGTAAACACATTTCTGGGATCTTCGTTTTTGACAGTATCTATACTTTACTTTACTATTTATATTTTTGACTACTTTTACTTCACTACATTCCTAAAGAAAATGATGTACTTTTTACTCCATTAGATTTCCCTGACACCCAAAGGTACTCATTACATTTTGAATGCTTTGAAGGTCAAATTCACACACTTATCAAGAGAACATCCCCTGTCATCCTTATTGCCTATGATCTGGTGGACTCACTCAACACAAATGCTTCAGTTGTAAATTATGTCTGAGTGTTGGAGTGGGCCCCTGACTATCGGCAAATTAGAAGAAAAAAAACAGGAACATTTTGCCATCTGGTTTGCTTAATATAAGGAATTTGAAATGATGTATACTTTTCATTTTAATACTTAAGTACATTTCAGCAATTACCTTAACTTTTGATACTTCAGACTTTTGCTCAAGTAGTATTTTACTGGGTGACTTTCACTTTTACTTGAGTCATTTTCTATTTAGGTGTCTTTACTTTTATTCAAGTATGACAATTGGGTACTTTTTCCACCACTGAGTATCTGCTTGGAGTCATGTACCTGCCGTTTACCCATGGGGTACGTAGACCTGCACTATTTCTTAATTTATCTGAGAAATTAAACAGGGTTTACTTTACTCTTAAACACTAACTGAATAATTATCCTCTGCCATTCATTAGCATTGGCAATTTCCTTTTGTTGAGATGAGGAAAAGGAGGGCTGATTGAATTCCAAATAAAAAATGAAAGGACTGCAAGAGCTAAACACATGAACAGTCCACTTTACTTTACTCTGCTCCGCCTTATCTCAGTTCACTGGTCACGATGGCTACACCCACCTGCAACACGCGCTCCAGCAGGTGTATCTCACTGATCATCCCTAAAGCCAAAACCTCATTTGGACGCCTTTCCTTCCAGTTCTCTGCTGCCTGCGACTGGAACGAATTGCAAAAATCTCTGAAGTTGGAGACTTTTATCTCCCTCAACAACTTTAAAAATCTGCTATCCGAGCAGCTAACCGATCGCTGCAGCTGTACATAGTCCATCTGTAAACTACCCACCCAATTTACCTACCTCACCCCCCATACTGCTTTTATTTATTTACTTTTCTGCTCTTTTGCACACCAGTATCTCTTCTTGCACATGATCATCTGATGATTTATCACTCCAGTGTTAATCTGCTAAATTGTAATTATTCGATTTATTGCCTACCTCATGCCTTTTGCACACATTGTATATAGATTCTCTTTTTTTTTCTTTTTTTCTACCATGTTATTGACTTGTTTATTGTTTACTCCATGTGTAACTCTGTGTTGTCTGTTCACACTGCTATGCTTTATCTTGGCCAGGTCGCAGTTGCAAATGAGAACTTGTTCTCAACTAGCCTACCTGGTTAAATAAAGGTGAAATAAAAAATTTAAAAAAAAGGTGTGGAGTTGTGCAGGATGTAAAAAATTAAAAACACAGTTTGTGTTTGACAATCTTAATATATTCTTTCTGAGATCAGGTAAGGATATGAACTGAGTTGATCAGCAACACTCCACTTCTGAAATCTACAATTGTGTTACATTTCTTTTGACTTTTGACTACTTTTTCTAGAGTTAGCAAGATACAGTCTCAGTCATGTTAACCATCGAGAGCAACTAGTTCCAGATCTAAGGAATACAACACATTACATGCACAAGACTAAACCGCAATATTGGTCTGTCTTGCAGATAAATTCTACTTCCTGTCTTTGTCATTTACAGGCACACAGTTTAATGAGGAATGTACTGTATCTCTACACCAGAGCCATTAACGACATCCCTCTACCCACTCAGTGCTGTACTGCAGCCCAGTTTTGGCACCACAGATCTTCTTTGGCACCTCAGATGACATAGCTACTACAGTGACACAATTATTATAAAAATGGCTAAATCTGTTCTGTAAATTGTTAGACATTTATCATCATAAGTGGGTTAGAATTGAATGAGAATTCAGGGGTTTGCGTGCTCAAAGTGATTAACGTGAAGCATGTCCGTCTGCAGCGCACAGCATGTAGCATAGTGAGTTAGCCCTCAGCTAATTAGAGAAAGAACACTGAGGTCAAACACAGCACTCAAAAGAGATGCTAAAAGCATTTTAGCCTATTCAACTCCCACCGCTTCTCCAAGACCTGAACATTTACTGTATTTTTACAGTGTATCTAGCGTGAATATCCTTAATGAAAAATGTATGTTATCGTTTATGCCGTTTTATCCACATCTCCCTCTGTCCAATATCTTCAGGAAGTGGAAAATACCTATCTGAATGCATTTTAGTGTGTATATACAGTATTTGAAGGTTTTCTGCAGGCAAAGGCAGAGTAGTGCCCTGCGGTACACTACCTTCCATAGGAATTGTAAAATAGGTGGTCATACGTCAAATTAGATCACAAACTGTTATTGAGGCAGGGCTCCTCATTTACCCTGTGGGATTCAGCTTGGCAGTAAGGACACTTTCAATAGGCGCTAATGCGTTTTGCTGTCTCATAACGCTTATATTTGATAGCAGCCAGGCAGAGCTGAAGGGCAGGTGTGTGTGTGTGTGTGTGTGTGTGTGTGTGTGTGTGTGTGTGTGTGTGTGTGTGTGTGTGTGTGTGTGTGTGTGTGTGTGTGTGTGTGTGTGTGTGTGTGTGTGTGTGTGTGTGTGTGTGTGTGTGTGTGTGTGTGTGTGTGTGTGTGTGTGTGTGTGTGTGTTTCCTCATCCCAGCCAGCTCTGTGATATTTTGTGGCTCTATACTCCATACATACCAACTCCTGAAAAATGACCTTTAATGCAACATGGATGTCCCCAAGTTCTTTTCCCATCTAAATCTCCCTCCCTCCTCCCTCCCTCCATAAATCCCAGCTCTCTCCCTCCTTTCCTCTCTCCAACATCAGGCGGGTGGGTGGCGGTCTGGTTGAATAAAGCGAAAACAACTCTAACCTTAACAATTCAGAGCTAATGCCTAATCTTAACCTTAAACACTTCGAAATTAGACGTTTGGAATAACTTCAACATTTTACATGTGAGAAACATGGATGAACGTCTACTTCTGATGTGAGGCTGTGAGAGCTTGTTGATTTCTTTCAGCCTATCTGGCATTAGTGAGTAAGCCTATAGCTTTACGGCCTAACATGCTGACCAAACTGGCTCGGCGCGTGTGCCAGCGTGCGCATGCTGGTTTTGTCTATCCCCACCACACGGGTTCACAACACTCATGTTCAAATATTTAAATCGGGCGCCTCCTGAGTGGCGCTGCGGTCTAAGGCACTGCGTCACAGCAGTGGGGTAAAGTACTTAAGTCAAAAATACTTTAAAGTACTACTTAGTAGGTTTTTGGGGTATACTGTATGTCATTTACTTGACTATATATATTTTGGACAACTTTTATTTTACTACATTCCGAAAGAAAATAATGTACTTTTTACTCCTTACATTTTCCCTGACACCCAAAAGTACTCGTTACATTTTTAATGCTTAGCAGGACAGAAAATGATCCAATTCACACACTTATAAACAGAACCTCCCTGGTCATCCCTACTGCCTCTGATCTGGTGGACACATGAAACACAAATGCATCGTTTGTAAATTGTGTCTGACTGTTGGAGTGTGCCCCTGGCTATCCGTAAAAAAATAAAAAGAACAAAATAGTGCCGTTTCCTTAATATAAGGAATTTCAAATTATTCATACCTTTGATACTTTATACCTTATTTGCCTGCTCATACCTTCTTTGCCCATTTTGAGGATAATACAGTGCCACCGACACGGCCCGCTACCAAGGACTGTTCCCCCCCCCCCCCCCCCCCTCCTTCTTCGTGGCCAACATAAGTAAGACATTTAAATGTGTTCACCCTTGCAGGGCTGCCGGCCCAGACGGCATCCCAAGCCGCCTCCTCAGAGCATGCGCAGACCAGCTGCCTGGTGTGTTTACAGACATATTCAATCGCTCCCTATCCCCGTCTGCTGTGCTCACATGCTTCAAGATGGCTACCATTGTTCCTGTACCCAAGAAGGCAAAGGTAACGGAACTAAATGACTATCACTCACTTCTGTCATCCTGAAGTGCTTTGAGAGACTAGTCAATGATCATATCACCTCCACCTTACCTGCCACCCTAGATCCGCTTCAATTTAAAATCAAATCAAATTTTATTGGTCACATACACATGGTTAACAGATGTTAATGCGAGTGTAGCGAAATGCTTGTGCTTCTAGTTCCGACAGTGCATAATATCTAACAAGTAATCTAACAACGACTACCTTATGCACACAAGTGTTAAGGGATGAATAAGAATATGTACTGGATGAGATGAGCGATGGCCGTGTGGTATAGAGTACAGAATATACATATGAGATGAGTAATGTGGGGTATGAAACCATTATATAAAGTAGCATTGTTTAAAGTGACTAGTGATGCATTTATTACATCCAATTATTAATTATTAAAGTGGCTAGACATTTGAGTCCGTATGTTGGCAACTGCCACTCAATGTGTTAGTGATGGCTGTTTAACAGTCTGGTGGCCTTGAGATAGAAGCTGTTTGTCAGTCTCTCGGTCCCAGCTTTGATGCACCTGTACTGACCTCGCCTTCTGGATGATAGCGGGGTGAACAGGCAGTGGCTCGGGTGGTTGTTGTCCTTGACGATCTTTTTGGTCTTCCTGTGACATCGGGTGGTGTAGGTGGAAGAGTTTTATGGCAACATATAATGACAGAAGAGAGGCTGCATGTATCTAATTACAGACAAGATGACAGACAAATAAGAATTATACCTAAATTAGGCAACAACAAACAAATCCTGCACCTCCTGTTTTGCTATCTCTGACTCTAGCCTACACCACATTTTCTATATTTGCGGGTTAAGATCAGGTGCGGGCTTTATCACAGTGGGCATGTGTGGATGAGTTGCTTAGCAATTGCGGGCGGTTGCGGGTGAACGAACAGCTGACCCGGGCACCACTAACACACAAACATCTTGAGTATTTTCATTCCCATCACATACCTCCTGAATCCTCATGAGGCAGCTGTATTTGAAGAGGAGGAGGAGGAGAGAAGAGAGAAGAGAAAATAATAGCATCAGATTTTTTCATTTGCTATAGTTTCATAAAGACAAGTTATTTGTGACCGTTTTAACAGAATCTGTCACATCTGACTCATGGTGTAGTTTACCTGCTCTGCAGTCACATATCACGAAGAGAAGCCTGAGGGGGTGGAGGTTTCCCCCGCCCCCCGAATACACACACACAACACACACAAACACATGGATGACGTGTAGATGACACACACACACACACACATACACAATTTCAACAGCACAACATACAAATGAGTTTGTTCACCACTGCACCCCCAAACTCCACACCTGCCAACATGTGTTAGATGTTAGAGATGCTGTGTGTCTGGGATATCAGCAGAGCTCCACGCTCAGCATTCATGTCACTCTCCTTTTTGTGTGTTTCTTCTTGCCTCGACTACTGTGCAAACGGCAGATTGAGTGAGTGTACTCAAAGCAAAGTACTTTGCTGTTGTTTTCGTTGGCTTTTACCAGACAAACAAACACTTTCCCAAACTTCCTCCCCTAAATGAGGAACACATGCTGGATGCCCTGTCTCAAATGCAGACAGTTTAACCAAATAGAAAGGTCAAGATGAGGATGATGACGGGGGGAAATTGCAGTGGGTTTGACCTCTCTAGTGTTGCCAGGGGGAAGTAAATTGAACTAATCATCTTTGATTAAGGGATGGACTCTGGCCGCGAGTTAAGGTGACAACAAAAGTCATTATTCATAATGTGAAATGACGCATGGCCCGCAGCACCAACCAAGCAGCGCCACCGAGACAGACACCAGTATGGCAGTGCTTGTGGATGCATACGGTAGTTAAGACAAATCATAGTTTCACATCATTCATTTATACGTCTGAATAATGCCTGACAATGTGATGTGAATAAACTACGCTGAGCTCTTGCATTGTCAGCTAAACCCAAGAGAAAGTCACTCTGAATCGAGTTACAGTGCATTCTGGAAGTATTCAGACCCCTACACTTTTTCCACATTTTGTTACGTTACAGCCTTATTCTAAAATGGATTAAATAAAGATTTAATATCCTCATCAATCTACACACAATACCCCATAACGATAAAGCGAAAACAGGTTTTTCAAAATTGTAGCAAATTTATAAAAAATGTATTAATAAAATATCTTATTTACATAAGTATTCAGACAATTTGCTATGAGACTCGAAATTGAGCTTGTTTCCATTGATCAACCTTGAGATGTTTCTACAACTTCACTGAAGTCCACCTGTGGTAAATTCAATTGATTGGACATGATTTGGAAAGGCACACACCTGTCTATATAAGGTCTCACAGTTGACAGTGCATGTCAGAGCAAAAACAAAGCCATGAGGTCAAAGGAATTGTCCATAGAGCTCTTGGACAGGATTTTGTCGAGACACATTTCTGCAGCTTTGAAGGTCCCCATGAACACAGTGGCTCCAGAGTGCTCAGGACCTCAGAATGGGGCGAAGGTTCACCTTCTAACAGGACAATGACCCTAAGCACACAGCCAAGACAACGCAGGAGTGGCTTTGGGACAAGTCTCTGAATGTCCTTGAGTGGCCCAGCCAGAGCCCGGACTTGAACCCGATCGAACATCTCTGGAGAGACCTGAAAATAGCTGTGGAGCGCGATGCTCCCCATCCAACCTGACAGAGCTTGAGAGGATCTGCAGAGAAGAATGGGAGATACTCCCAAAATACAGTTGTGCAAGCCAAAGGTGCTTAAAACAAAGTACTGAGTAAAGGGTCTGAATACCTATGTGAATGTGATTTTTCAGTCGTTTTTTTATACATTTGCCAACATTTCTAAAAACCTTTCTAAAAATACATTATAGTGTATTGTGTTGATTGATGAGGAGAAAAAAAAGATTTAATCCATTTTAGAATAAGGCTGTACCATAACAAAACGTGGAAAGAGTCAAGGGGTCTGTTTACTTTCCGAATGCGCTGTATAATTGTTCACAAAATCTGCCTTTGTTCCTAATCAACAGACAATCTTTGGTGCTGAAACTTTGCAGATGTCGAACGTACAATACATGTAACAGCACAAGCGATGATATTGACAGTCTTTTGCAGTTTACTTGTCCGCGGGGAACGAGCAGCTGTACATATAATTCATCTTTAAACACATGTTAAAGGTCTGGATGCTGGGGTTGTTTATTTTACTGTCATGCTGGGGTTTTTTTTGTTGCAGTTTGTCTCTCTGCTAGCTAAACGGATGCAGGCAGAATCCAAAATCGAGTGTGTGGGTTTAGGAATTCAATATTCCATGGTTCTTGTTAGAGATTGAAGTGCAGACAACTCTTGCTCATTAAAATAATTTCTGTCTCAAAGTCTGGGTGAATTCAGGCTGACCTTGCTCTAATAGTTTAACTCGGTTTCATCACCTAAGGGAATGGATGGAGTCTCACAAGTTAACCGTTGAGTTGTGCTGTGTCTTCTTTGAAATGTGCAACCCAAACTCCTACAGTTAACCCCTTACACTCTTGGGAATTCTCCTAAATGGATATAACCACTGTAGAAAATAAAAGGAACCGTTTGGAGATAAGGGGAATAATTATAAGACTAAAGATGAGGACACAACACTTCACCTGTCACAAGACTGAATCCAAATCCAAATGACACTGTTGATTTCATGTGCATTTGACATGTACTGTACTTTCCGCCTCATTTGTTGATAACGAAATCTGAAAATACTCTGGATACATTCAGTAACATAATACCAATATTCTGGGAAAATTTGGGGTAGGTGCAATTTAAGACCAAAAAATGGCAATGGTTTGAGTGAGAGGTCCAACTGGTGTTTCCAAACGGCCACACACCTCTCCAAAGTGTGCACAGTTCCTAAGTAATTGCAATGCGCTTTTATGACTTAAAAAAAGATTCTTCAACTTTAAGGTGCTTTTTTGAGGTCTCATAGCTGTGCCGTTTAGGAACTAGGAACTCCTTTATACAATTACTGTTGTAGTTTATGCATTCCAAACACAGTCCATTATAAATCGCAATCTGGGTCAGACGGGCATAATTTGAAAACTGGTTCTATTGCCAACATGACTAGCTTAATTATAAAACATGATCTTACAGTGTTAGGCTTTTTTTACGAGACAATTCATAGAAGCAGATCATAACTTTGGTGCGTATAGAATGGAGTTATGAGTGCATTTAGATGCAAGGACCGTGGCAAATATTCTTCAAAATACATCAAACATAGGCTCATTCTGTTCAGAACAACCCAGGGTATAACGCCATGTCATCTTGTAACTGTACATCAAACATCGCGATCATAAACGTTGACACTCTATATTAAGAGTTTTATGATATGGAAATGTGAAGCGCACATTTGGACTCATGGGTGTTTGGCTTGCTTGAATGACATCAAAGCGGCATTTATTATAATCCTCAAAGTCTCATCTTTCAAAATACATAGAGTCCTCGTCATTTATAGCTACTCCCTCACTCAGACAACAAATATTTTCAAAAGTACCCAATGAAACCACTGTCACTGAGTCTGCATTCTTCTGTTTACAATACAGAAAGTTCAGGTCTGTCAATGTTAGACATTTGTGAGAAAAAATGTCATACATGTTATTCAAAAGTCTTTTTGTGAGTCTTAATCCATTTATGTCCTTGACTAAATTAATTTCCCAAACAAGACTAGTTTATTCAGGGCCACAGTTTATGTGCTTCTGGACGCAAATGTTTGCAAAGCTACTTATCATGACTTCTGCTGAGGATCTAAGCTCATCTTGTTTATATGAGAAGAAAAATATGATTTGAATAAGCTTTTAATGTGCAGAGAAATGGCCCAAAGGACATTGGCAGTCTGAGGAAAGCATTTAATCAGTGGAGAATCTATTTAGCGGGACAGTTTTCTGTTAGAAAACTTGGGAAAACCTATACTGTATCAAGTGAATCAAGCAGGGGCTTGACAAATATGCACCTTTTCATTGGAGGATCCTTAGAGAAGTACACATTTGTGTCAATGTAAAGGCTATAGTTCAGTGAGCCGTGCTTGTGTAATGAGTAACCTTGCCTAAGGCGTTTTAGCTCCCTAAGACTTGTGTTAGCTCCCCAAGTGAATGCCCAGGCTATAGCTCAGAGGACTAGGCTGACAGCCTTATGAAGCACATGAAACCCAGGTTCAAATTCAGTCTATTAAATTGGTATCGCTATCTTCTTTGGGATCGTAATGTACACTTCTACTATATCTTGTTAAAGTATTTCATAAGTTGACGCAGTAGACCATATTGGCAAAATGAGGATTCTTGGAGATTTTGTTGAGCGATACTTATCTCAAATTCAATTGCATTGTGCTGGAGAAGAGCTGTGCCTCGCGGTTGCAGCACTGCGGCGTGGCGTTTGTCTCGATACGGTTGCTGCTGTGGGCTCAATTCGCTGAGATTGCAAGCAACCCATTTTCAAGGGGACATTTTCTAATATCCAGTGACAGAGAGACAGAATGTTCTCGCTGGTTGAATTAGAATATGGTATTATGTCACACCTCACCATCACTGATCTAGACAGACACCGTTATGTGAGGCACTTGAACAGATCCACCATTCCCTTTCATTTCTTCGCTTAGAAACATATTGATGAACGCCAGATGGAAAAAGTACTGCACAGTATCAAAATCCATTTGAATCTCCCGTCATTCTTGGCGTGTAATGCTGAGATGATGCATTCACCTCCAAAAAACAGAATTAATGCAATGCTCAAAACCCACTGGGGGAAAAAGATAAAAGTCAATGTGCTAAATATACTGATCTCTGAGATAAAGAGTTAAAGTTGAGGCTTCTCAAACACATTTCTGCCAGCCGTGTGTCATGGCTCAGCTGTGAAGTCAAACCATTATGTGTGGAGAGAGAGGAACTATCGCAGTTCTGGGTCTTGACTTCATTGGAATTGCTGGTAAGTGCATGGGCTTCGGCACGCTAGTCCCCAAAGTGAAATAAGTACCATGTGATCAAATATATTACCAAAAAAGAACTAAGTATTTGAGCCAGTGGGAAAGTGGCCTGAATTTATTTCCCTTCAGGGAAGGTTGCCTCCACAGGTAACCAAATTGATGAAAAATCAGCTACACTACAGTATCACCATGGGCGCTATTGGCAGTGGTAAAATGACGTTGACCTCCAGTTATTTGACAGAGCTGAAATCCCTCCATTTGCACAGATACTGCTGGGAGGCATCTGAATGCAATGCAGTATTCTACCTACCTGGGACACAGTTCATTCAGCTGTGTATTTGACTTGATGTGTTTTTATGTTCCATGTTTCCACCTACCAAAATGTGTCGAAATACATAATGACAGAGTTGAAATGTAAAATATTTTCTATCTTCTGTTTCCCACCCCTACGTTGTCACAAACAACTGATTGGCTCAAATAGATAAAGAAGGAAAGACATTCCACAAATTAACTTTTAACAAGGCACGCCTGTTAATTGAAATGCATTCCAGGTGACTACCTCACGAACCTGGTTGAGAGAATGCCAAGAGACTGCAAAGCTGTCGTCAAGGCAAAGGGTGGCCACTTTGAAGAATCTAACATATAAAATATATTTTTATTTGTTTAACACTTTTTTGGTTACTACATGATTCCATATGTGTTATTTCATAGTTTTGATGACTTCACTATTATTCTACAATGTAGAAAATAGTAAAAATAAAGAAAAACCCTTGAATGAGTAGGTTTACAGGTACTGTATATATACAGTTGAAGTCGGAAGTTTACATAAACTTAGGTTGGAGTCATTAAAACTCGTTTTTCAACCACTCCAAAAATGTCTTGTTAACAAACTATAGTTTTGGCAAGTCGGTTAGGACATCTACTTTGTGCTTGACACAAGTCATTTTTCCAACAATTGTTCACAGACAGATTTCACTTATAATTCACTGTATCACAATTCCAGTGTGTCAGAAGTTTACATACACTAAGTTGACTGTGCCTTTAAACAGATTGGAAAATTACAGAAAATTAGAAGCTTCTGATAGGCTAATTGACATCATTTGAGTCAATTGGAGGTGTACCTGTGGATGAAAACTCAGCAAAAAAACAAATGTCCTCTCACTGTCAACTGCATTTATTTTCAGCAAACTTAACATGTGTAAATGTTTGTATGAACATAACAACATTCAACAACTGAGACATAAACTGAACAAGTTCCACAGACATGTGACTACCAGAAATGGAATAATGTGTCCCTGAACAAAGGGGGAGGGTCAAAATCAAAAGTAACAGTCAGTGTCTGGTGTGGTCACACGCTGCATTAAGTACTGCTGTGCATGTCCTCAAGGACTGTACCAGATTTGCCAGTTCTTGCTGTGAGATGTTACCCCACTCTTCCACCAAGGCACCTGCAAGTTCCTGGACATTTCTGGGGGGAATGGCCCTACCCATCACCCTCCAATCCAGCAGGTCCCAGACGTGCTCAATGGGATTGAGATTAGGGCTCTTCGCTGGCCATGGCAGAACACTGACATTCCTGTCTCGCAGGAAATCGTGCACAGAATGAGCAGTATGGCTGGTGGCATTGTCATGCTGAAGGGTCATGTCAGGATGAGCCTGCAGGAAGGGTACCACATGAGGGAGGATGATGTCTTCCCTGTAACGCACAGCGTTGAGATTGCCTGCAAACTCAGTCCGATGATGCTGTGACACACCGCCCCAGACCACGACGGACCCTCCACCTCCAAATCGATCCCGCTCCAGAGTACAGGTGTAACGCTCATTCCTTCGACGATAAAAGCGAATCCGACCATCACCCCTGGTGAAATAAACCGCGACTCGTCAGTGAAGAGCACTTTTTACCAGTCCTGTCTGGTCCAGCGATGGTGGGTTTGTGCCCGTTGTTGCCTGTGATGTCTGGTGAGGACCTGCCTTACAACAGGCCTACAAGCCCTCAGTCCAGCCTCTCTCAGCCTATTGCAGACAGTCTGAGCACTGATGGAGGGATTTTGCATTCCTGGTGTAACTCAGGCAGTTGTTGTTGCCAACCTGTACCTGTCCCGCAGGTGTGATGTTTGGATGTACCGATCCTGTGCAGGTGTTGTTACACGTGGTCTGCCACTGTTAGGACGATCAGCTGTCCGTCCTGTCTCCCTGTAGGGCTGTCTTAGGTGTCTCACAGTACGGACATTGCAATAAGGCACGTTCATGCAGATGAGCAGAGACCCTGGGCATCTTTCTTTTGGTGTTTTTCAGACTCAGTAGAAAGGCCTCTTTAGTGTCCTAAATGTTCATACCTGTGACCTTAATTGCCTTCCATCTGTAAGCTGTTAGTGTATTAACAACCGTTCAAAGGTGCATGTTCATTAATTGATCATGGTTCATTGAAAAAGCATGGGAAGCACTTTACAATGAAGATCTGTGAAGTTATTTGGATTTTTACTAATTATCTTTGAAAGACAGGGTCCTGAAAAATTGAAATTCATTTTTTTGCTGAGTTTATTTCAAGTTCTACCTTCAAACTCAATGCCTCTTTGCTTGACATCATGGGAAAAACAAAAGAAATCAGCCAAAATTGTAGACCTCCACAAGTCTGGTTCATCCTTGGGAGCAATTTCCAAATGCCTGAAGGTACCACGTTCATCTGTACAAACAATAGTACGCAAGTATAAACACCATGGGACCACGCAGCCGTCATACCGCTCAGGAAGCAGACGCGTTCTGTCTCCTAGAGATAAACGTACTTTGCTGCGAAAAGTGCAAATCAATCCCAGAACAACAGCAAAGAACCTTGTGAAGATGCTGGAGGAAACAGGTACAAAGTATCTATATCCACAGTAAAACGAGTCCTATATTGGCATAACCTGAACGGCCGCTCAGCAAGGAAGGAGCCACTGCTCCAAAACCGGCATAAAAAAATCCAGACTACGGTTTGCAACTGCACATGGGGACAAAGGTCGTACTTTTTGGAGAAATGTCCTCTGGTCTGAGGAAACAAAAATAGAACTGTTCGGCCATATGACCATCGTTATGTTTGGAGGAAAAATGGGGAGGCTTGCAAGCCGAAGAACACCATCCCAACCGTGAAGCATGGGGGTGGCAGCATCATATTGTGGGGGTGCTTTGCTGCAGGAGGGACTGGTGCACTTCACAAAATAGATGGCATCATGAGGGAGGAAAGGTATGTGGATATATTGAAGCAACATCTCAAGACATCAGTCAGGAAGTTAAAGCTTGGTCGCAAATGGGTCTTCCAGATGGACAATGACCCCAAGCATACTTCCAAAGTTGTGGCAAAATGGCTTAAGGACAACAAAGTCAAGGTATTGGAGTGGCCATCACAAAGCCCTGACTTCAATACCATAGAGAATTTGTGGGCAGCACTGAAAAGCGTGTGTGAGCAAGGAGGCCTACAAACCTGACTCAGTTACACCAGCTCTGTCAGGAGGAATGGGCCAAAATTCACCCAACTTATTGTGGGAAGCTTGTGGAAGGCTACCTGAAACATTTGAACCAAGTTAAACAATTTGAAGGCAATGCTACCAAATACCATCTGTCCTTAGACAACCTGAATGTGATGAAAGAAATAAAAGCTGAAATAAATCATTCTCTCTACTATTATTCTGACATTTCACATTCTTAAAATAAAGTGGTGATCCTAACTGACCTAAGACAGGGAATTTTTACTAGGATCAAGTGTCAGGAAATGTGAAAAACTGAGTTTAAATTTATTTGGCTAAGGTGTAAGTAAACTTCTGACTTCAACTGTTCATACAATTCTATGTATAAAGGCATAATGGTAGAAATGTAAAGAGCATCCGTAGGTGGTGTTGTGAGTAATAGTAGGATCCAATGTTGTGAAAGGGGACCCGCCGCATGATATTTACAGCTCCCGTTCATCATTAGTGACATCCAATCTGCACTGCATAGAAACTACCGCGATAAATTACTACAGACGAACAAAAGATGTTCCAGCACCAGCCAATTTGACAACTCCCAATTACTACTAGACCTACACTGTAAAACAATTCTGTTGTTTTAACGGTAACTAACTGGAACCAGTTACCTGTAAGTTACTGTAAAATAAGGTACAGTATGTTACCGTAAATTCTAACTAAACTTTGATTTAACAGTACATTACTGTAATGTAATGTTAAACCAATGTTTCTTTGGTATTTACGGGTACATACTGTACCTTTTTTTACAGTAAGTTACTGTAATAACGTATTATTTAAATGTTTTACTATGTATCAAATACCTGGCTTACTGTCAACCAAAACAATTATTTCATAAAAATACACGCCAACGTGTGTACCATAGGACTAAATGGTCTCTTATGGATACATTCTTAGAAGAAAAAGAGCCTGGAAGAACCTTTTGGTGTTCTAAAAATTGCCACACAGGGGAACCTTTTCAGTTCACAAAGGTTTCTCTAGGAACCCCTCTGAAATGTCTTTGAGGAATCCCTGTGTAAAGGTTCAAACCGGAACCTTTTGTGATGGGAGGGGTTAGATGTTTTACCTTTTTCATAATATATTGTAGAGGTCGCAGCCTACCAGAAGATTGTAGGCGTGGCTTATTGGAGGCATGGCTTTCAGATAGTTATTTTTGGCCACCTGCTACAGCAACTTTAATTCCTGTTCATCATGTAGAAAATGAATACACTACAAAGTGACATTTTTTTATATTTATGCATATTCTAATATAATGTTAATGACTAAGTATTGTAATAAAGTGGTAACTAGTCCAACTTTAGCACTAGAGTTACTCTGTAACCTCATTGAAATGACAAAACCGTCAATATTCAACCTTAAAATGTGATGACAATTACAACAGAACAGATGAGCAGCATTGACATTTACTCCCATGGCTGGTTTAAAAAGGATATATCTTAAAATCACGCCGCTACTAAGCCACACCTCCAGTCCAGGGTTCCTCCAGGAACCCTTTGCTACATTAAAAACAAGAAAGGTTCCTCCAAGAACCCCTCAACTAATCCAAAGTTGCAAAGATGAACCATTGACTAGCAATGAGGATCTCCATGGTTCCTCGAGTCACCACTATTTCTAGGAGTGTATAGTGATAATCGCTTTGCAATGACTCACCACATTCATCAGCTAATTTATATTCATGTTTATCCTCGGAGATTGTATCAAAATGCAGGAGAAGCGTCTCTTCAACTTAGAATGCTAGCTCTTCTGAAAGCAGGCCTGGGAGTATCAGATACTAGCTATACCCGCTTCTGTTACACCCAATCACATTTCACCTCTCTGCCAGATGCAGTGGTTTAGCATTCAGGGAGATTCATATATCCAAATTTACTTGAAATTAAACTTCAGATTGAGCCACTGAGGACTTCCTTGCAAAATTGTTCAGCTCCAGTGTGCGGAGCAAAGCAGAGCAGAGTGGAGCTCTCTTGGATAAGGCGGGCGGTGCGTTAGCTAGCGCGGGTTATGAGATACCCTTATCAAGATGGCAGGCAGGCCTACATAATAAATGTGGAAATAAAGCAGCCAGCATCTGTGATCTGCTGCAGCAGACAGCCCTTTTTTCTGGCTATATCAGAGGCACATAATAAAGCTTTGTTTAATGCCACAGCTCCTCTCCTCTGCTCTCTTCTCTTCTGTCAGGGCAGAGCTGACAAATGAAAGGGCCCTCCTGACTCCCAGATAAGCCCAGGAGATCCCGGGCTAGGGATCATGGGCCATGGAAAGAGCTGTATGTAGTCCTGTAATTATCCCATCCCGGCTGGCCGGCTGTGAGTGAGAGACAGAGACATGTGCCTGCTACCTCTCAATTAGAACACAATTCAATTGTACACCGAGGGGGTTGATGTGCGTGTGTGTGTGCATGTTTGCGCGCGCGTGTGTGCGCGTGCATGCGTGTGCGTGGGACAATAGCCAGATAGTCTGAGGTTGTGGCATTGAAGGTTTCTCCTGTAAGCTGTCTTGTGGTGACTGTGTCCGCCGCTTAGCTTTAGCCAATTAAAAATCAATTAATGAGTTCAAAGTCCTCTTGCGGGCTAATGGGATATGTATGGTTGGACTGATAAGATTCACTGTAGGTATCCTCATATGCACTACGTGCTTTATCCACCATTATATTTCAACAATAGCAGTATTTTTATATCTGTACAATCTGTGCAGACAGAAAGCAATTTGTTCGAGGTTATAAACTAATTAGCTAACACCTTTTGTTTCTAACCCCAATGAAACATTGAGCTAATTTCTTGTTGTATTTTTCAGTATTTGTGTCCAGAGGGGTTTATGAAGCAACTCGGGAGAAAATGCCCTACTTTCACATCGGATTATGAGGCATTACAATATTGCAATCGCACAAGCAAACCTTAATTCTTACAATTTGTATTTATTTATTCAGAGAGTTGAGGAAGTGGTGTACTGTATATCCTGTATGTGTTTACAATCCACATCCTCAACAGAGAGATTGACAGGAGTCAGGAGAATAAATTGCTTGATGTAGCCTGCTTGTCCATTTCTCAAGATGCCTGATCTGACATTAATGGTAGATAGACTGTACTGTTTATTGTCTTTCCCCACTTCTCCTCTCTTCCTCCCCTATCCCCCCTATCCCATCCCCCAGTAGCCCGGCGCCTTATAGGCCCATCCTCCTTTATCTGTGGTATGTGTAGTCATCCGCCCAGCCTGCAGCGCAGCAACCCACACGAGGGTCAATGGAGGTCATCCAACCGACAAACCAATCTGAGACATGCGTGTACTTCTCATGACCCAATCCGTCACTCAGAAACACTCCGCCGCCACCCTGTCTCATCCTACCGTAACCTGTCTCATGCCCCAACAATCCCAATGACAGTACACGGGATCTTATCAGGGCTGCTGAGCCTGCCCGGGGACAAGGAGGGCCGGCCCAACACACAGGTAGGTAAACCAGTCCCAGTCTTCTGGGAAGAGGTGGTTAGGTTGAGTAAGGAGGTAGGGTAGAAGCAGAATAGGGCCTAAGAGGATGCAGGTTAGCAAAAGTGTTGGTGTGCTATCTGTCCTTAGACAAGCTGAAGTTGTTTACATAAACTAGTATTAACATGTATGAATTTCTTATGGATGTGTGATATGGTCCTTATGTAGGGGCCATGTAGTAAATCATTATGGATAAAATGTCAAATCATTCAGAAATATAACCTTTCCGGAGAAGCAGAGAGTTGTGCAGTGGACAACAGGTTGTAGTGCAAACCTTATTTGACAGTAGAATGTCAACAGAAGAAATGCTGGATCCAACCATGTCAACTCCTACTAGTCACCTATGTCAACAGCCTGTCTCACCAGTCAACCCTGCAGTAAAGACTGTCAATACAATACACACCCACATTTACCATAGACAGAGTTAGCGTGACGGTGATCTGGAACTGTCTACAGCAACACAATAAATAAGCACCGTTAACGTTGACAACAGAAGTTTAATATGCTGTCAAATGGATGAAGGATTTAATGTTGCATTATGTCTTCTAGCTGGACGAGGGAGAATTCTCCACTCCGTGCGTCAGAGATGCCTCCACTCCCCGTTTTCAATGTACATGTGGGAATTGGATTCAATGTGTAGCGGACTGCAGTGTGTCACGCTCCACCTTCTCTATTATCATCTTTAACAACTGTATGTGACATGTTTACGAGTCCTCTCATTTGGAACCATTGCGTCATCTATTTTCTCCCTCCGTATGTGATCAGTCGTGAAAAGCTTCTCCCTTGTGGGCGAGGAGAGTAATGCATGTCAGAGATCAGTAGCAGCTTGGCTAGAGAGAGAGAGCGAGCGCGAGAATGAATTAATTGGCCAGTGTTACATCTGGGGAGAGTAAAACGTTCCCATCAAAGCCACTCCCATCATTATCAGATTCCCCAGCATGCTCTACTGCAGGTAGAATTTTTGTTGGATTGTTTTTAATATCTGTGTTTTTGCATGTTCATTGATTGATTGATTAATTTTCTGCCACACTAAGATAAATAGCATACATTATTCTAAACTAATCCATTCTGTTAGTTAGATTTATTGCACTGAAATGGTTGTTCCAGTTTAAATGGTTTAGATAGTCTCCTCACAATTGTTCTAACCCTGACAATCATCCTGAATGCAGGTTGTGGTTGACTAAAAAGTCCAACTGTTGGCTGGATTCCAATAGAAATTACACATCTGTAATGTGGCATATAATCCACAAGGTTCCTAACATCACTGTGTATGGGCAAAATTTGGCCATCCAAGTAAGGCATTATGACATACAGTGCATTCGGAAAGTATTCAGACCCCTTTACTTTTTACACATTTTGATACGTTACAGCCTTATTCTAAATTGGATTAAATAAAACATTTCCCTCATCAATCTACAGACAATACCCCATAATGACAAATTTCGTTTTTTTCGAAATGCTTGCAAATGTATAAAAAACAGAAATACCTTATTTACATAAATATTCAGACCCTTTGCTATGAGACTCGAAATTCAGCTCAGGTGCATCCTGTTTCCATTGATCATCCTTGAGCTGTTTTTACAACTTCATAGGAGTCCACCTGTGGTAAATTAAATTGATTGGACATGATTTGAAAAGGCTGTCTATATAAGGTCCCACAGTGCACGTCAGAGCAAAAACCAAGCCATTAGGTCGAAGGAATTGTCCGTAGAGCGCTGAGACAGGATTGTGTCGAGGCACAGATCTGGGGAAGGGTACCAAAAAATGTCTGCAGCATTGAAGGTCCCCAAGATCAAAGTGGCCTCCATCGTTCTTAAATGGAAGAAGTTTGGAACCACCAAGATTCTTCCTAGAGTTGGCCGCAAAGCAAAACTGAGAAATCTGGGGTGAAGGGCCTTGGTCAAGGAGTATACCAAGAACCCGATGGTCACTCTGACAGAGCTCCAGAGTTCCTCTGTGGAGATGGGAGAAACTTGCAGGACAACCATCTCTGCATCACTCCACCAATTAGGCCTTTATGGTAGATTGGCCAGACGGAAGCCACTCCTTAGTAAAAGGCACATGACAGCGCGCTTGAAGTTTGCCAAAAGGCACCTAAAAGACTCTCAGAGCATGAGAAACAAGATTCTCTAGTCTGATGAAACCAAGATTGTACTCTTTGGCTTGAATGCTAAGTGTCACGTCTGGAGGAAATATGGCACCATCCCTACGGTGAAGCAAGGTGGTGACCGCATCATGCTGTGGGGATGTTTTCAGCGGCAGGGACTGGGAGACTAGTCAGAATCGAGAGAAAGATGAATGGAGCAAAGTACAGAGAGATCCTAGATGAAAACCGTCTCCAGAGCGCTCAGGACCTCAGACTGGGGCGAAGGTTCACCTTTCAACAGGACAACAACAGCTAAGTGCACAGCCAAGACAACGCAGGAGTGGCTTCAGGACAAGTCTCTGAATGTCCTTGAGTGGCCCAGCCTGAGCCCGGAGTTGAACACGATCAAACATCTCTGGAGAGACCTGAAAATAGCTGTGCAGCAATGCTCCCCATCCAACTTGACAGAGCTTGAGAGGATCTGCAGAGAAGAACGGGAGAAACTATCCAAATGCAGGTGTGCTAAGCTTGTAGCGTCATAGCCAAGAAGACTCAAAGCTGTTATCGCTGCCAAAGGTGCCTCAACAAAGTACTGAGTAAAGGGTCTGAAAACGTATGTAAATGTGATTTTTCAGTGTTTTATTTTTTATTAAATGTGCAAACATTTCTAACAACCTGTTTTTGCTTCGTTGTTATGTGGTATTGTGTGTAGATTGATGAGGATTTTTTTTAAAAATGTTTTAATCCATTTTAGAATAAGTCTGTAACATAACGACATGTGGAAAAAGGCAAGGGTTCTGAATGTTGCATGAATTCAACAACCACGTCTCTGTTACTAACAAATACAGTCATGGGTGGCGACACCCGGAAAGTATGGCTCAGTGGGGGCGTGGCTTTCAACTTGTTGTTTTTGGCCAAACGCGAGTAGAAGTGGTGCACCAGTTTAAGTGGTCTATGGTTATGCCAGGTATCGATTCATTATGTTTGTGGACAGTTCTGAAGTTTTGAAAATGGTTGCTTAAGACCGTGTGCCATTAAAGAAACGTTCTTAATCCAACATGGTTGTCAAAAGTGTACGATCTCTTTGTGTAATGGTTAAAAATACAACAAGGCATTATTGCATGACACCATGGGTGTCAAGTAAATACACTTCCTAGTGTTACAAAATACCATATGAGGTGTTATTGTGTAACACTTAAAGTGTTCATTCCTTGACACTGACAGAGTGTAACAGAGTCAGCGCTAAGCAGTGTTAATTTAACACTAAAAGTGTTATTACATAGACACTGGCCCAGTGTTAAATTTAACACTGGAGAATTTGCTGTGTAGCATAACATTACATTGAATGTCATCCATTGTTGCTATTTACTGAATATCATGTTTGTTGACTCGCACACCAATGAATGGCATTGGCTGTTATTGAATAGGCCTCTAGGGAGTCTTTACGCTGTATGTTTCCCTTCTCGCTTTTGAGAAACATTTAAAATGGATTCTGAGTAAAAGTCATTCTAAAATGCATAGAGCAAAAGAGCACCTTTAATTGTCAGCGTAGTGGAATTGGGTTTTTAAAGCTTAAGTCATTGGTGTGTGGTGAGTTTGCCCATGCATGTGTTGGCAAGATTAGTTATTATTGTTAAATGCAAATAGCCTCTCATGATCCCCACATTGGATGAATTGTAGCTTGCATCCCTCCACTTTGAAAGAAAAAATTATATACTGCCCTAAATATTCATTCAACTGAATTCAGGCCATGAGAAGAATGGGAAACAGTTTCCCTTTTTCTACATTTCCCCCTATTCGGAGGGAGTGGAGACTAGAGAGGAGCCGACACAGTACACAGATGCTTTTCAAAAGCCTTATGCCAAACATGCCCCTTGTGTGGTGATAGGTACAGCGATTTGGTAAATATTTGATAGCGTGGCCTCGTGTCTTTGAATCATTGCGTCCTTTAGGAGTTGTTTTTAGGTCAGTCTGAGAGACCGTCAATGTTGATACAGGGCAGTACAGGACGTGATAGGCGGAGGAGAGTATGTTTGAAATTGACCCAGTTCAGAAAAAAAAATACTTCAACTCTGTACAAAGTATGTCAAAAGATAGCAGCGAGCCGCCGCTTCTCGGTTCTTTTCCTGCAGAGCAGTAACTCTCTATCCAGCCTCAAGAGCTTTCATCCGTGTTAAACAATATGCCCCCCTCTGTGACTGAACAGAAGCGCTGAAGAGTGAGGGTGGAGAAAACACTAAAGGCAAAATAAAGGTTGTTTACTTCAAGACATTGATTGAGCACCAAATAGTAATATGATGGGGTGTAGACTGAGAATAAACTTTAGCTGTTCAGTGAACTTGAAGATGATGAAGAAGGACCTGTATCGACCACGAGATGATTAATAGCGTGTACTTGTTATGATAAACAGGATTCTTGACATGGGAACTTCGGTCTTCTGTCTTTCTCACCTTGTTTCAAATCTGGCACTACAAAGTAATGGCAATTTGAGACTAGTGACATAACCATTCATGTACCATCGTGTCAAGTAGAACTGTAACTGATTTGGGCCTAATGCATGAATCTCTTCACATCATCATGTTCCACAGCTTCAATTGCTTGTGTCCTCGGATACCTTCTATAACAGCAACAATAATATCCATTGTATCATGTGTCGTGTGTTGATAATAGTGCAATACTTGATTCAGTATAAGTGGGTCCATTGTCCAAAGGCCTAGGCAGCCATGATGGCGATTGAACTGGATACAGACAGACAGAGGAGTGACGTCACCAGGCTTTATTAGCAATGTGGGCATTGGGGAGTAGTTGACGCTATCTGTGAAGGCTCGTTGGGGACCCTGTTAATGGAAAACTGTTATGTAAATCCAATCGAATTAAAATTAGAACCACACTACTCATGTCTAAGGTATGCAGAGGGAGAGTGGAGTTGAGTGGGGGGAGGGTTGTTAAATTATATTATTACTGCAGCTAATTTGCATAAACCAATTGGCTGTAGGGCAGTATTTCCTTTCACCCTGGTATTAACTACCATTACTAAACCAAATAGGGAAAATGAGTCGTATTTTGTTTAGTTTTCGGATTGATGAATGAAATCTGTTGGAAGGCATAGATCTCTTCTTTCAAAATAAGTAATTATTTCATCCCACTCCTTTATTTGGTTGGTCGTACTTCAGCAGATATAGGACAAAGTTCATAGTTTGTCAGTATGCATTTTTATGATCAGATCCTGTATGCAGCGTGTATCCCTACTGAACACGGCATGCATGGTGTAGGGCCCGTCAAACTCGACTCTGGACCTCGAAGCACGTTTCTCTGCATTTTGTCATTGTTCCCCTCTTATCGGGGACTTAGGCCTAAAACACCAGGTGGGTGCAATTAATTATCAGGTAGAACAGAAAACCAGCAGGTTCCAGACTTCGTAGGGTAAGAGTTGCATACCCCTGGTGTAGGCTATATATTGTCATCTTCCTCTAGAACACGTGTCAAACTCATTCCACGGAGGTCCGAGTGCCCGCTGGTTTTCGCTCCACCCTTGTACTTGATTGATGGCGGTTATTAATTAATAAGGAACTCCCCTCACCTTGTTGTCGAGGTCTTAATTGAAAGGAAAAAAACAAAAACCTGCAGACACTCAGCCTTTAATGGAATGAGTTTGACACCCCTGCTCTAGAAATTATGCAAGAATCTCAGTGTGCATCAGTTCATTCCTGAGGACTCATATTGTCGTATTATCCTCACGGTTAATGGTGCGTTCAAGACAACTGGGAACTCGAGAGAGAAAAAAAACGAGGTCAAAACATGACATCGGTGATCTTCAGGTTGGAAAGTCGGAGCTCTAGAAAGAGGATCGAGTTTCGGACTTGGAATTCCGAGTTGGAGGACCGTTTAAAAAGATATTTTTCTCATCCCAGCTCATTTTTTTCCAGAGTTCCCAGTTGTCTTGAACACACTGAAGTTGAATATTTCCGAGTTCCCAGTTGTTTTGAAAACGGCATAATAGGCGAGTTATCCCGTATAATGACAAGCATTCTCTCAATCGACAAATGCAGCAGGGAGATCATTGTGATGCTAACACACATACAGCGCATTGAAAATAGTGTTGAGGACTCCACTGTGGCACTAAGTACACGTGACAGCACCTCAAATCTCTCTGATTCCTCGCTGAATGGATTATTAATTAATAATGCCTGCCTGCTTGCCCACCTGCCTGCTTCAAGTTTAAGGCCCTAAGACCCAAGTGTTTGCTATCTGTTTATGACGGATTAACCTCTAAAATTAGATGTGTGACAAAGGGCATGTGGCAGACCAGGTTGAACAGCACCTTAAATACTGGAGCACATTTATGCTTCATCCCAAATGGCACTCTATTCCCAACATAGTGCAAAACGTTTGACCAGAGCCTTATGGGCCCTGGTCAAAAGTAGTGTACCATGTAGGGAATAGGGTGATATTTGGAACGCTTACTCAGTCTCATGGAAAACAGCACCGTGAGACATATCGAGTTACTGTGTGTGCATCACTATGCAGCAGTGAGATCAACCCCAGCTATTTTAGAGCATGGAACAGTGGGCATTGTGTGTGTGTGGATAGTGCCCGATGTGTGTATGGGTGGGAGGGTTTTGTGAGTGCTGCATACCTGTGTGCATGTGTGGGTGTGTATATCACACCACACATTTCTCTGTGTCATATGCCAAGAAATGGCCTGTCCCTGCACCCTCTGATTTTCTCACGTGTGCTGGACGCCACTAACTTGACTCAGATCTCTAAATAGAGAGATACAGTAGTTACCTAGAGAGTACCATCCTTCCTACCACCAGGCCCAAGACTATACTACACTGAAGTAAGTGGCGCAGTTGGCCATTACATTACCCAGAGTAATATCCACCTGTAATTAGGCCTGCGCTACTGAGCTCAATGTGTTCTCATTTACAAGCCAGAGCCCCTGGCTGCATGGCTCCACTGAATCATAGTGTCAGACAGCTCCATAAAATGCTCAGTTAAACAATTATGTGCTTTTATAGCTGCCGCACCTGACCATGAGAATATCATAAGGCTTTGTTGTCTTTGAAACTGGTCTTGGGAGTATTATACACATTGTAAAAAATTATTTTGATTTTATCAACTGAAAAAAAACACGTTCTTTCAACACTCAACCGACTTTTCTGCTTTGGTTAAACGTAATAAATAACATAAATACAAACTAAATTATACTGTATATACAACAAATATTTTTCCATGTTGTACCAAGTAGATTTTTCACTTTGGAATGACTTAATCAAGATATTAAGTTGGTTCCATAAAATAAAATAATGACTCATAAAGACTTTCGTCACATAAAACTTCCACATTAGCTGGTTACAATACAGTAACCAAATGGTGATCTCATCAATGGATGGCTTTAGTATCACAGTACGTACAGTTGAAGTCGGAAGTTTCCATACACTTAGGTTGGAGTCATTAAAGCTCGTTTTTCAACCACTCCACAAATTTCTTGAAGACAAACTATAGTTTTGGCAAGTCGGTTAGGACATCTACTTTGTGCATGACACAAGTAATTTTTCCAACAATTGTTTACAGACAGATTATTTCACTTATAATTCACTATGTCACAATTCCAGTGGGTCAGAAGTTTACATACACTAAGTTGAGTGTGCCTTTATTAAACAGCTTGGAAAATTCCAGAAAATGATGTCATGGCTTTAGAAGCTTCTGATAGGCTAATTGACATCATTTGAGTCAATTGGAGGTGTACCTGTGGATGTATTTCAAGGCCTACCTTCAATCTCAGTTCCTCTTTGCTTGACATCATGGGAAAATCAAAAGAAATCAGCCAAGACCTCAGAAAAAAATTGTAGACCTCCACAAGTCTGGTTCATCCTTGGGAGCAATTTCCAAATGCCTGAAGGTACCACGTCCATCTGTACAAACAATAGTATGCAAGTATAAACACCATGGGACCACACATCCGTCATAACGCTCAGGAAGGAGACGCGTTCTGTCTCCTAGAGATGAACGCACTTTGGTGCGAAAAGTGTAAATCAATCCCAGAACAACAGCAAAGGACCTTGTGAAGATGCTGGAGGAAACATGTACAAAAGTATCTATATCCACAGTAAAATGAGTCCTATATTCGACATAACCTGATAGGCCGCTCAGCAAGGAAGAAGCAACTGCTCCAAAACCGCCATAAAAAAGCCAAACTACGGTTTGCAACTGCACATGGGGACAAAGATTGTACTTTTTGGAGGAATGTCCTCTGGTCTGATAAAACAAAGGGCATTTGGCAGACCAGGTTGAACAGCACCTTCAATACTGGAGCACACTCTGGTCTGATGGCCATGATGACCATCATTATGTTTGGGGGGGGAGGCTTGCTAGCCGAAGAACACCATCCCAACCGTGAAGCACAGGGGTGGCAGCATCATGTTGTGGGGGTGCTTTGCTGCAGGAGGGACTGGTGCACTTCACAAACTAGATGGCATCATGACGAAGGGAAATTATGTGGATATATTGAAGCAACATCTCAAGACATCAGTCAGGAAGTTAAAGCTTGGTCGCAAATGGGTCTTCCAAATGGACAATGACCCAAAGCATACTTCCAAAGTTGTGGCAAAATGCCGTAAGGACAACAAAGTCAAGGTATTGGAGTGGCCATCACAAAGGCCTGACCTCAATCCTATAGAATATTTGTTTGCAGAACTGAAAAGGCGTGTGCGAGCATGGAGGCCTATAAACCTCACTCAGTTACACCAGCTCTGTCAGGAGGAATGCACCAAAATTCACCCAACTTATTTTGGGAAGCTTGTGGAAGGCTACCCAAAATGTTTGATCCAAGTTAAACAATTTAAAGGCAATGCTACCAAATACAAATTGAGTATTTGACCCACTGGGAATGTAATGAAAGAAATAAAAGCTGAAATAAATCATTCTCTCTACTATTATTCTGACATTTCGTGTTCTTAAAATAAAGTGGTGATCCTAACTGTCTTAAGACAGGAAATTTTGACTAGGATAAAATTTCAGGAATTGTGAAAAACTGAGTTTAAATATATTTGGCTAAGGTGTATGTAAACTTCCGACTTCAACTGTACATCGATTAGACGCCGATGTCATTTAAGAATCAGTGCTGGTACAGAACATTCAATCATCAAAATTAGAAAAAATAGAACAGAACAGAACACATAGGATGAAATTCACTCTCACGGGTGGCCAAAAAGAACAATAAGAAAGCCACGCCCCCAACTATTCTGATAGACTTCTGTCGCTACGTTCCACCCAACGCTATGTAATGTGTGTGTAATCTTTATTTAACTAGGCAAGTCAGTTAAAACAAATTCTTATTTACAATGACGGCCTGCCCCGGGACTGTAGTGACACCTCTTGCACTGAGATGCAGTGTCTTAGACCGCTGTGCCACTCGGGAGCCCACATGTGAATGCATACAATGTTTAAAAGCTTTAATTTTATTTTTGTATTTCTCCAGTATCTTTCCTGAAGGAGAAAGCCTCCACTTCTATGTAAAACATAATCAAATGAAAAGTAAATACTACAATATAGTACAGTCCTGAGTAACACAACAGTAAAAACTACAGTATAGTACAATCCTCATTAAAACTTTGTTCCAGACATTATTATGAGCCGTCCTCATATAAGTCTTCTACATATCAAAGTAAAGTGCCATTGTGCCACTTTATGTCTATATCAGGGCAGTGATTCAAGGGTTGAGGACACGGAGGGGCAGGGTCCACACACACACACACACACACACACACACACACACACACACACATGATGATCATAATGTAGCCAATGTGTGTTAAGGAGGCGTATTAAGGGGCCCTATTTTAGAGAGCCATTCACATGAGGCAGCAGAAGCCATAAATCAATCATTCAAAATAAATCATAAACCGCTTTTTCCTGCACAACATCACTGCCACACGTTCACTCTCTGATTGGCTTCTCTTTTAAAGGTAAGTTATCCGATCGTCTCGGCTCAGTCTATGAAGGCAAATAATATTCTGAGAAATATGTGAGAGCAATTAAAGCAGATAGGTCTTTTGAATGTTTCAAGTATGTGTTATTTTTTGGTTAAGACCGTTGTCGATAGCAATCTGCCATGTAAAGTAGAATTTGGGTTGACATTGTTCAAATAGGAAATGTGTTCGCTTTTCAGGGATTATTTCCTGTAAATTAACGATACAAATAGATTAAGTGTCAGTAGTTGCCAGCAGTGTGTATGGTTTGTGTTTACCTCATTGGGGCTAGTGTGTTAACGCTTAACCAGTCACACCTCATATCTTTGCGCATATTTACAATGAGTAATTCTTGTTATAAAATTGTATTTTAATGGTGTTTGACCTGCTTGGTTGTAAAATGGGGCATTGATTTTGAGTCCCCTCCCACCGTTACTCAGTGGCAGGAGAGGGCAATCTGAGACGTGTGTGTGTGTGCGTGTGCGTGTGTGTGTGAGCCTGGGTCCGTTCACACGCGTGTCTCTACTTTGGTGTAAGGAGCCAAGAGGGTTTATTTTAACACTGGGGACTAATAAGGCTTCTCTACCAGTAGAACAGCATGTCACCGGAAAGGTCACAAGTTTGATCTTTCCTTGTAATGTCACAATGGTGACATTAAAGCAGACAGCCTTTTTACTCAATGGACCTCAGTTATTTGGTGGCCCGGTGCAGTATATACTGCAACAATGCCCTTGGTCGGTCAAAATGTCCCCTTGCACAGTAGCTCATGCTAGCACCAAAGGTGATAATGGCTCAAGGGTATAGCACCACACACTTGAGGGGAGAGGAGAAATCCTGAGAAAATGTAAGGAAAAAAAAAAAAAAAAGGATCTTGAGTATTTAAACCTTTTTCTCCTTCATCGTTTTCTATCATCGGACAATTCCATCCAAGGACCCTGTTAACCCTGACAGTCAACCCCTGTTCTCTGGGTAATAAGAGAGCCAAGGTCAGACTCTTTTATCTAAGTCAGGACATGAGGACCTTGTGGGGGACCTTGATTATCACCCAGATAATCACAACTGTTTTTTCCAATAACTTCTATGATAAGAGTGATTTTTTTTTTTTTTTTACTGTAGCCCATACTAATCACAAGTCTAATACATGTGTGATGTAACCTATTACGGTACATTATTTTCATAAGTGATAATTGTTCCTAGTACGACACATTGACTCTTACATCTCTGATACTTTCCATATGATGTCTAGTGTTGGGAATGTTCTGCCAATAAACCTCTGACCACAACTATGTTGGCTCCCCAGCAGTACTCATAAACCAGAACAGCCATGTCTGAGGGGTGAGTCTGTAACTGTCACACTCTGTGTCTTTCAATCAATCACCCAACTATGGCAATGTTGTCAATATGGGACAGAAAATAATGCCTTCTTTCGATTTGTTTGTTTGTTTGTTTGGTTTGCAATATGTTGAAACAGACCGGTAAGTCAGTTTTGGACATATTTTTCCCCCCCTCATACCCTTTGTTGTACCTCATATCTTAGAAATGCCCTTTTGTTCATTACTTTGCTTTGTTTTGCACAATCAAACCTTTGTAATGGTCATTTTGGTACTGTATACATATGCTATGCAGGCAGTTAGCATGTCATGCTTATGAATAGCCACACTGACATCTTGGCAACAGCTTGTGGGACTTAACATGTTAGACGTTATAATCTATCAGCAATTACTGAGTAATTGTCGTGTCGCAAGGCCATTTGTCTCGGGCTAACTGATAATCATCCAAATGATCCCAAGACCACCGTCGCAGTATCAACACGGAAGGATTCATTTGGTATCAATAACGAGCCACATACACAGTAGAAATGAGCCCATTGCTCTCTAAGACTGTGCTTCAATGAAGTCTGGTGATTTGGTGGCGGAGCATTACATTCTATTACATTAGGAACCACAGCTCATCCTAATCAATAGAGACAGGCGGTTGTATGCTCTGTGGCTCCGCTGTAATAGAGACCACATATGACTATAGGCTAACATCATCAGTGACTGTAATGAATAAGCCTACCTACATATGAAGATGTGCTAACATGATTAGTGACTGTAATGAGCCTATAATATACCTGGTATGTCTCATCTCTCTTTCAGAAAAAGACAAAGTACTCAGCAACCCGCAGGTTACTGCTGAAGGTAGGTCGGTCTGGTGGGAGTTTCTTTCTGTATGGAAGTGAACAAGAAAATGTATTCATAGTACTGATAGCATACTGTATGTATGTTTAGCAGGCTGCATATGACTAGTACACATGTTCAGATGTAGGATCTTAATTTGACCTACAGTATATTGTCACAGTAAACAATCTGGATCCGGCCCACAAGGATGTCCAAACCGGCCTGCGAGCGGTTTGAGGACAAAAAAATATACGCTACCGTTCAAAAGTTTGGGGTCACTAAGAAATGTACTTGTTTTTAAAAGAAAAGCTACTTTTTTGTCCATCAAAATAACATCAAATTGATCTGAAATACATTGTAGACATTGTTAATGTTGTAAATGACTATTGTAGCTGGAAATGGCTGATTTTTAATGGAATATCTACATAGGCGTACAGAGGCCCATTATCAGCAACCACCACTTCTGTGTTCCATTGGCACGTTGTGTTAGCTAATCCAAATGGATCATTTTAAAAGGCTCATTGATCATTATAAAAGCCTATTGCAATTATGTTAGCACAGCTAAAAACTGTTGTTCTGATTAAAGAAGCAATAAAACTGGCCTTTTTTAGACTAGTTGAGTATCTGGCGCGTCAGCATTTGTGGGTTTGATTACAGGCTCAAAGAAATATGCCTTTCCAGCTACAATAGCCATTTACAACATTAACAATATCTACACTGTATTTCTGATCAATTTGATGTTATTTTAATGGACAAAAACATGTGCTTTTCTTTCAAAAATAAGAACATTTCCAAGTGACCCCAAACTTTTGAACGGTAGTGTATATTATATATACTGAGCATACAAAACAGAACAGCCTCAACTCATCGGGGCATGGACTCCACAAGGTGTCAAAAGCGTTCCACAAGGATGCTGGCCCATGTTAACTCCAATGCTTCCCACAGTTGGCTGGATGTCCTTTGGGTGGTGGACCGTTATTTAGACACACAAGAAACTGTTGAGCGTGAAAAACCCTGCAGCGTTGCATTTCTTGACACACTCAAACCTGGCACCTACTACCATACCCCATTCAAAGGCACTTAAATATTTGTCTTGCCCATTCACCCTCTGAATGACACACAATCCATGTCTCAAGTGTCTCAAGGCTTAAAAATCCTTATTTAACCTGTCTTCTCCCCTTCATCTACACTGATTGAAGTGACATCAATAAGGGATCATAGCTTTAATCTGGATTCACCTGGTCAGTCTATGTCATGGAAATATGTTTTTTTTTGGGGGGGGGGGTGGACAAATCCAATACAAAAACTATGGATAGAGGACCATTTTTTTTCACATTTTGACGGTGTGAAAATATAACACATTTTCAGTGAGGCCGCCCCGGACCTCATTGGAGACTGAATACGGGCAAAATTTGTTTGACACCCCTGCTTTAGTCCATAATGTTGCTTGATAGGTGGTTAGGCTATTACCTTGCCAAACGTAGGCTAGATGAAAAGTGCAATACTGTTAATTTAATATAACTGTGCGCTAGAGTGGGTTTTCAGTGAATTTATGTACATCACAAAATTCTCAGCACCAAAGAATTATCAAATGAAGATCCTACAACTGTACACACACAACAACAACAACAACAACATACAAGTGCCTAGAAAATCATGTTCGTCTAAACTAATTGCAATAATAAATACAAGTTCAAAAACACTTGAAAACAGACTATTTTGTACGTCATTTAAACTATGAATTGTATTGTGTTATCATTAAGTTGTTCAGTCATGTTTCCTTACAGCAAAAACTACTGAAGAAAGCTGGGGTCTTGCTGGTCCAGGAGCAAAGCAACAAGGTGACAGAGAGGGAGAGCACCTTGAACGAGAGAGTACCACCGCTGAAACTCTCCGGCCTATCTGTGCAAGAGCTTCAGGTATGCTTACATAGCGCTAAGGCCCAACGTTCAAGTACCTATATAGTGCACTTCTATTGTCCAGGGTGTATATGGCTCTGGACACAGATGAGCAGTATTTCTGTTACATGTTTTTGAAATATGTATTTCAATTTGTATTTCACTGGCCTGAACTACAATTCAATGTATTTTGTAACAAGATACAGTACTTTTGAGATCTGTATTTTTATTTTGTAAAATACAAAATACTTTTCTAAACCATTTTTTTTATAGTGGTTCACAATTTATCGGCCCCCTTTCACCCTGCATTGGTATCAGAAGTCTGATGGCACTATGGTGTGATAAAAGTGTCTGGTAAATGACCAAGATGTAAATGTAAAAATGAACACTTGCAGGGAATTATTCTAATGATCTCCTCACCATGAAACAAGGCCAAAACGAATACCCAGTGTGCTTTGCAATTGTTTCTTTTTACATAAACATTTACATTTTGCTCATTTAGCAAACACTCTTCTCCAGAGTAACTTACAGTCAGTGCATTCAACTAAGGTAATTAAACAACCAAATATCAAATTAAATCAAAGCTTATTTGTCACGTGCGCCGAATACAACAGGTGTAGTAGACCTTACAGTGAAATGCTTACTTACAGGCTCTAACCAATAGTGCAAAAAGGGTATTAGGTGAACAATAGGTAAGTAAAGAAATAAAACAACAGTAAAAAGACAGGCTATATGCAGTAACGAGGCTATAAAAGTAGCGAGGCTACATACAGACACTGGTTAGTCAGGCTGAGTGAGGTAGTATGTACAGTATATGTAGATATGGTTAAAGTGACTATGCATATATGATGAACAGAGAGTAGCAGTAGCGTAAAAGAGGGGTTGGCGGGTGGTGGGTGGCGGGTGGTGGGTGGCGGGACACAATGCAGGTAGCCCAGTTAGCCAATGTGCGGGAGCAGTGGTTGGTCGGACCAAATATTGTACTTGCAAATGAATTTAGAAAATACCTAAAATAACTGTATTTTGATTAAATACAATACTTTGCAGAAGTATTTGCTCTTTTATTTTGATACATTGGTCTTTAGAGTATTTTTTAATTGTAGCAAGATAGTATATCTGCCCATCTCTGGCTCTGGTCAAAGGTAGTAGGAAATAAGGTGCTATTTGGGGCGCAGATAGTAGCCATCCAAGCTTACGTTGTCAGGATTTATTCCCTGACGCGCTGTTGGTAAAGAACACCATCTCCTTTTTTGTTTAGACGTGTCAAAATAAATACAAATTGTAGCGCCCTTCTACCTGTCTCATTGATGAGTGAATGGAATTTTAAAGAGGTGGCTTTTGTAGTCTGTTTGATGCATCCTCCCAGAGTACTTTTTCAATAGTCCTTGGTGGCTTATAGATGACTGAGTCTTTTTTCTTCACAGGAGCTCTGTAAGGAACTGCACAGGAAATGTGACACAGTGGACGAGGCACGATACGATATCGAAGCCAAAGTACTCAAGAATGAGAAAGAGGTTTGCTTTTTGTAATGTAAATGAAATGAGTTTACACTGTCAGACTCAGGACAGTTACCTGAAGTTACCTGACATCTATGAAAGTGCCTCAAAGTGTATTTCGTCGAAGATAACTATTTTTATACTGACTTCTATTGGTGACTTCAATATTCTGGAAGTTCCAAAAGTGCCACAAAATGCATTCTTTTTCAAATAAAAGCATTTTGATTTTCATTGAAATGCCAAGACCATAAATGGCAACATGCTTAGCTGATAAGGGTACAGGAGAGTGAACCTTTTTTCTGTATCTCAGCTCGTGGACCTGAATGCAAAGATCACCGAGCTGAAGGGGGGGAAGCGACCTAACCTCAAGAGGGTCAAGAAGTCTGCCGATGCTATGCTGGGGGCTCTGACTGAGGCCAAACTCAGCTCCAAGTCAGACTTTAAGTCCAACCTGAAGACAGTCAAGAAGGACAAGAAGGAAGAGGAGGTAAGACTAGGAAGTTTAGAATAATAAACTCATGCAATGGCGTCAGGTAATGTTATAGTTTACAGCGCAGTTTCAGCTGGTATTGTATTTCCTTGGTGCATAGTACACAAACATGTGGTACCAATGGGTACTTAGTCCAAATAATTCAACACATTTGGTAAAGGTTTGATTCAAATGATACTGATCAAGATACAGAGTTCACTGGTCTTGTTGCCGTGTCCGAGTCGTGGTTGATCATCCATACTGTATGTGACCATGGTAACCAGGCCGTCATTGTAAATAAGATGTTTTTCTTAATTGACCTTCCCGGTAAAATAAAGGTTACTGTCCATTCTCTTCGCAGAAAGCAGACCCGGGTGACTGGCGTAAGAATGTGGAGTCCATGTCTGGAATGGAGGGCAGGAAGAAGCTTTTCAATAGCTGAAACAGTTGAAATACACTGGCTCTGTAGAGATCTGTGGCTGCATTACCTGATTGTTTACTAATTCATATTTAGGATTTTCATGAAAATATATTTTTGCAGTGAGATTGTGTGTTTTCGGAGAAAAGTATGAAGTGTGAGGTATTTTACACTAAAGACTATGGGAACTATTTCGACTGTGGGAACTAATCAATATTTTTATTAAAAACGATTTAGTGTTGGCTACTTTGGATAATTATTTTTCGACGTCATGTTTGATTTAGATTCCTATAAAGAGAAAATAGTACAATGTGGAACAACGTAATATACTCATCATATTAGTTCATTTTGTAAATATTCAATTCCAGTTTGTTATTAAAACATCAATGATTCTGTTTTGGTTTAATATCTGTGTGTCTGCCAATATTGCTGATAAAAAAAAAATATGATGAAGTTAGTTGTCTTTCATGTTGTTTACCTTTGTCATATTGCAATATGCAAATATTAAATACACATACAGCGTAGATGCTGTTTATAACATGGATAAGCCACTCAATGTGTAGTTCTGGCTTTTCAAGAGCAGTTCTCCTTTCAGCCTGTGGGTGACGCTATAGACAAGCAGTTGGACTGTTTAACCAAGGTTGCCCTTTTCAGTTCATTCCTATCACCACTAGGGTGTGTTAAAACATTACCCTTTCATTTAAAAGTTGACCTGTGGCTGGTTTGTGCTTACAAATGATACCTGGGAGGTATCACTCACTCTCTCTGGCCTTTGGTTATCAATGCCAAAGTCAACAATTAGCATGATGATCACAGTCTTCCCTGGGCCAAAGACTCCTTGCAAAGTAAGGAGACGTTTGAGTAGTTGTGTAGTTCAGGTGAATTACACCTTGAAGTCATTGAAGCGACCGAAACTGTTTGAATTCAACAGACATAAACATAAGAGCTTTCTAAAATGGGTGCCATACTGCGACCAATATGCTGCTATAAATGACCTATAAAACCAGTCATAAGAGTGTCTAAGTCCATAGTACTGCATTGGAGAGGGGAGGCAATGTTTTGGCAGAGAAAGAGGTGGCTAGAGGAAGGGAAGGGCAGTATGGAACAATGTATCCTCTCTGCAGATCATACAGATGGTACAGAGGCACATATAGGTGTGTGACCTGCCATAGGGGCACAAAGGGTGGAGGAAGTCAAGCAGCATGCTTCAGCATTCATTTTTATATGGCAGTGACGGGTTGTTATTGTTTTTCTGTGATAAAGGACATAACCCTTTCCACAGCTCTCTTTGGCGTGAGACACGTTTGCCAGTGCTGATAGGAAAATGGTCAAGGCAAATGTGATCGGGGTAAACATTTGCAGTGTCTGACAGAGGCTCTAAAACGATCGACATGCTGTATGCAATGTGTTGTGGGAAACTTAATTTTGTTTATATTTACAATACAGTACAATGTGATTCTTCAGGTAGCAGATACTCCTCTAATAAAGTTGTTTTTACGTTTTATGATTAGCAGATGGCCCAGTTTTGAACGAAAGCAGATGCGGGCCCCGTAGTAATATTAAACATCCCACACGATGTTATACGTGACCTTGCTGTGACTGGACTGCAGGAATGATTTCAATGGTTTGTTGTCTGTTGCTTTCCTGTATGTCACTGTTATTTACACTGAAACAATCAAGGAACAAGGCTTAAGATCCACTTTGAGTACATGTAAAGGGTTGGTATTAAAATCAGTTGCTCAACATGCAGTGGCCTGCAAAGCTTTGATTGGCTCATATAGCATCAGTAGACAGCTTGGCCAGGCTTGTGAGATACAATAATTGGCTAGGCTACATTGAAGTGTGGGAAATCAACTTTGCTATAAAAGAAGTATGTTGTTCATTGCTCTCTCTTCCATGTCTGGCAATCGTTGACAGTGTAATATTTCCTTTCAGCAGTCGCCCTGTAAAATGCATGCATTCTATATCAGACTAGTGACATTTCCTTAAATGACAATAAACAAGGGTTACCCACTAGGGAGGTTGTTGAAGTCATTCTTTCAGAACTAACCAATGAAAGTACCCAGTCTTCCATTTATGGGCATCAGTCGGCATGGCAAGATCACTGGAGGGCCGTGGGGGAGATGCTCTTTAAGGCCCATTGAAAGTAGTGACCTGAACCACATGCTGAGGGAGAACAAACTCAGCAGATGTGTGGAGGAGTGGTCCACCTCCTGCCTTAGTGGGATGTTTTATTAGGCTTCCTATGGAGCATAGGCTGTTGGGCACGTGCCAGGGCCCATCACACTTGACAGTGTCTTTATGCTATGGGATTTAAGAATGCAGCGTTAGACGTCTCTGAAGCCTCCGCCTTGTCATGGTGATGGTTCCCCACCTGCTCAGAATGGAGATGGCTCAGTTACTGTAAGGGGCTGTGCTGCTTAAAATGTGCAGCAAATTATGTACGCCATTTCATCACGAGTTAAGTAAGGGTGTTTTCACACTTGTTCCCTTTCAGTCAGTTTTTGTGAACTCAGTTCGCAACAAAAAAATGTGCAGTGTGAACACTCCAAAGGAACTTAGACCCAATAAAAAGAGCCCCGAAGCGAACCGAACTTGAGACTATCTCGAGAGGTGGTCTGAGTTCGGTTCGCTTGAATTCCGAGGTCCGGTTACTTTTTTTAGGACAATGTGAACGCAAAGCTCCCCCAGTTCGCGTTTCATTATTCCCTCACCACACGCTAGACTACTGCAACACCGTTTCCCCTGCCATAAACCCTTACATTGGTACCACAAAAGAGAGATGATGATGTGCAAGTTCGCGGGAAAAAACGTGTGCTGTTTGTGGATATTGATTAGCGATCGTCAAGGACGCACAGATATTCCAAAATGAGTTTTTGGTTCAGATTATTTGTTTGCAAAATATGTGATCTATAGGCTAAGAGAGTTTCATAAATTGTTTATTGATTGTGGGGTTTGTGAGTTCCGGAGTTCCAAATTAAGCAGCAGCAGCTGAAAAGATGAGCTCCTACAAATATTGAAATTTAAATGTTTTTTTAGAGTAAAGTACATCGAAAAAAAATCAAAAGAAAACTGCAAACTGAATAGGAGACCAAACAAGCAGCAAACAAAGAAGAAAGGCTTTTGAAAAAGTAACAATTTTTCATAAAATTATACCGTTTTCTTAGCTAGCTAAGTTGTTTACCTGTTGCTAGGCAGTTGCTAGGGACATTCCTGAAAGAAGCTAGCTAGCTAACAAGGAGTGTCTAGTTGGCAGAAGAGAAGAAGGGACAAAGTGGGACAAAATAAGGACAGAAGAAAAGGGAAAGGGGACATTAAGGTGAAGCAGTCCTCTAAAGACACAAAAGACAATAATACAAGAAACAACACTTCTATTGCCTCTCCCTCTACGATACGCACTTCCGGTTTGGTTTGGAGCGAGTAGTTGCATTCCGCTTTGCTCCACAGGTAGTATTACAGGTAGTATTACATTTCATTTCATTACAGTACAACAGTTTGATTTGTTTGATCTTAGCTGGCTACATAGCCGTCTTTGTATCCAAGATAATTGTGTAGTCTAGAGTAATTGTCGAGGTTACCTAGCCAGTTAGAGGTTACCTAGCCAGCTACACTTTCAAACAAAGTCAACAACGCAGCCACTGCTAGCTAGCCTATTTCACCAGCCAGCAGTACTATATCATTTTAGTCAATAAGATTTTTTGCAACGTAAGCTTAACTTTCTGAACATTCGAGACGTGTAGTCCACTTGTCATTCCAATCTCCTTTGCATTAGCGTAGCCTCTTCTGTAGCCTGTCAACTATGTGTCTGTCTATCCCTGTTCTCTCCTCTCTGCACAGACCATACAAACGCTTCACACCGCGTGGCCGCTGCTACTCTAACCTGGTGGTCCCAGCGCGCACGACCCACGTGGAGTTCCAGGTCTCAGGCAGCCTCTGGAACTGCCGATCTGCGGCCAACAAGGCAGAGTTCATCTCAGCCTATGCTTCCCTCCAGTCCCTCGACTTCTTGGCACTGACGGAAACATGGATTACCACTGATAACACTGCTACTCCTACTGCTCTCTCCTCGTCTGCCCACGTGTTCTCGCACACCCCGAGAGCTTCTGGTCAGCGGGGTGGTGGCACTGGGATCCTCATCTCTCCCAAGTGGACATTCTCTCTTTCTCCCCTGACCCATCTGTCTATCGCCTCCTTTGAATTCCATGCTGTCACAGTTACCAGCCCTTTCAAGCTTAACATCCTTATCATTTATCGCCCTCCAGGTTCCCTTGGAGAGTTCATCAATGAGCTTGACGCCCTGATAAGTTCCTTTCCTGAGGATGGCTCACCTCTCACAGTTCTGGGTGACTTTAACCTCCCCACGTCTACCTTTGACTCATTCCTCTCTGCCTCCTTCTTTCCACTCCTCTCCTCTTTTGACCTCACCCTCTCACCTTCCCCCCCTACTCACAAGGCAGGCAATACGCTTGACCTCATCTTTACTAGATGCTGTTCTTCCACTAATCTCATTGCAACTCCCCTCCAAGTCTCCGACCACTACCTTGTATCCTTTTCCCTCTCGCTCTCATCCAACACTTCCCACACTGCCCCTACTCGGATGGTATCGCGCCGTCCCAACCTTCGCTCTCTCTCCCCCGCTACTCTCTCCTCTTCCATCCTATCATCTCTTCCCTCTGCTCAAACCTTCTCCAACCTATCTCCTGATTCTGCCTCCTCAACCCTCCTCTCCTCCCTTTCTGCATCCTTTGACTCTCTATGTCCCCTATCCTCCAGGCCGGCTCGGTCCTCCCCTCCTGCTCCGTGGCTCGACGACTCATTGCGAGCTCACAGAACAGGGCTCCGGGCAGCCGAGCGGAAATGGAGGAAAACTCGCCTCCCTGCGGACCTGGCATCCTTTCACTCCCTCCTCTCTACATTCTCCTCTTCTGTCTCTGCTGCTAAAGCCAATTTCTACCACTCTAAATTCCAAGCATCTGCCTCTAACCCTAGGAAGCTCTTTGCCACCTTCTCCTCCCTCCTGAATCCTCCTCCCCCTCCTCCCCCCTCCTCCCTCTCTGCTGATGACATCGTCAACCATTTTGAAAAGAAGGTCGACGACATCCGATCCTCGTTTGCTAAGTCAAACGACACCGCTGGTTCTGCTCACACTGCCCTACCCTGTGCTTTGACCTCTTTCTCCCCTCTCTCTCCAGATGAAATCTCGCGTCTTGTGACGGCCGGCCGCCCAACAACCTGCCCGCTTGACCCTATCCCCTCCTCTCTTCTCCAGACCATTTCCGGAGACCTTCTCCCTTACCTCACCTTGCTCATCAACTCATCCTTGACCGCTGGCTACGTCCCTTCCGTCTTCAAGAGAGCGAGAGTTGCACCCCTTCTGAAAAAACCTACACTCGATCCCTCCGATGTCAACAACTACAGACCAGTATCCCTTCTTTCTTTTCTCTCCAAAACTCTTGAACGTGCCGTCCTTGGCCAGCTCTCCTGCTATCTCTCTCAGAATGACCTTCTTGATCCAAATCAGTCAGGTTTCAAGACTAGTCATTCAACTGAGACTGCTCTTCTCTGTGTCACGGAGGCGCTCCGCACTGCTAAAGCTAACTCTCTCTCCTCTGCTCTCATCCTTCTAGACCTATCGGCTGCCTTTGATACTGTGAACCATCAGATCCTCCTCTCCACCCTCTCCGAGCTGGGCATCTCCGGCGCGGCCCACGCTTGGATTGCGTCCTACCTGACAGGTCGCTCCTACCAGGTGGCGTGGCGAGAATCTGTCTCCGCACCACGTGCTCTCACCACTGGTGTCCCCCAGGGCTCTGTTCTAGGCCCTCTCCTATTCTCGCTATACACCAAGTCACTTGGCTCTGTCATATCCTCACATGGTCTCTCCTATCATTGCTATGCAGACGACACACAATTAATCTTCTCCTTTCCCCCCTCTGATAACCAGGTGGTGAATCGCATCTCTGCATGTCTGGCAGACATATCAGTGTGGATGACGGATCACCACCTCAAGCTGAACCTCGGCAAGACGGAGCTGCTCTTCCTCCCGGGGAAGGACTGCCCGTTCCATGATCTCGCCATCACGGTTGACAACTCCATTGTGTCCTCCTCCCAGAGTGCTAAGAACCTTGGCGTGATCCTGGACAACACCCTGTCGTTCTCAACTAACATCAAGGCGGTGACCCGTTCCTGTAGGTTCATGCTCTACAACATTCGCAGAGTACGACCCTGCCTCACGCAGGAAGCGGCGCAGGTCCTAATCCAGGCATTTGTCATCTCCCGTCTGGATTACTGCAACTCGCTGTTGGCTGGGCTCCCTGCCTGTGCCAATAAACCCCTACAACTCATCCAGAACGCCGCAGCCCGTCTGGTGTTCAACTTTCCCAAGTTCTCTCACGTCACCCCGCTCCTCCGCTCTCTCCACTGGCTTCCAGTTGAAGCTCGCATCCGCTACAAGACCATGGTGCTTGCCTACGGAGCTGTGAGGGGAACGGCACCTCCGTACCTTCAGGCTCTGATCAGGCCCTACACCCAAACAAGGGCACTGCGTTCATCCACCTCTGGCCTGCTCGCCTCCCTACCTCTGAGGAAGTACAGTTCCCGCTCAGCCCAGTCAAAACTGTTCGCTGCTCTGGCACCCCAATGGTGGAACAAACTCCCTCACGACGCCAGGTCAGCGGAGTCAATCACCACCTTCCGGAGACACCTGAAACCCCACCTCTTTAAGGAATACCTAGGATAGGATAAAGTAATCCTTCTACCCCCCCCCCCCTTAAAAGAGTTAGATGCACTATTGTAAAGTGGTTGTTCCACTGGATATCATAAGGTGAATGCACCAATTTGTAAGTCGCTCTGGATAAGAGCGTCTGCTAAATGACTTAAATGTAAATGTTTGAATAGCGTGAGAAGACAATATTTGGTGAGAGTCACAACATAGCGTACAAAATCTATTCTAGCTCTTAAAGTACCCTACCTTGGCTGTACGACAGTATTATTTATTCTGCAGTTATTGTATTGCTTATCTTCTGTTACCAATCACATTTACATGTTAATAATATATTCTGATTGCAATTAGTAGGTCTCATCTATTAGCGTCCAAAATGTAAGTAGGTATATCTAGCTGTCCATAGCACATTCTGATTGGATAGCTTGTCCTGCACTTTGTAAAAACCCAGAGTGCATGTTTTTAAAAAGATCTTAGTTCCCTTCTAAACATAGCAATATGAATGCAAAGAGGACTCGGCCCACAAAATAGGTGAAGTGAACTGGCAAAAGAGTTGAGTACTCACTCAAACAGGGAGGAAAGTAGCCTAGTGGTTAGTGTTGGACTAGTAACCGAACGGTTGCAAGATCAAATCCCTGAGCTGACAAGGTAAAAATCTGTTGTTCTACCCCTGAACAAGGCAGTTAACCCACTGTTCCTAGGCCATCATAGAAAAGAAGAATTTGTTCTTAACTGACTTGCCTAAAATAAGATGTATAAAAATGCAAGGGTAGTGTGTATGCGAAGAAAACTGAGTTATTTTGCTTTTCTTTACCCCAGAATTCACTTTAAAGAAGACTGAGATTGGTTCTTTTAAAGTGGACTAAATGAAAACACCCTAATTTATTGGCAATTGAGGCATAATTTTTCAGTTTCATTATTAAACTCCACTGTAGCTTATGGGAACAAGTAACATTATTCAACCTCGTTCCATGTTCAACGTTTTATATTCTCTGCCACGATTTGTCCAATTCGGCATGAAGGCTCAAGTTTAAATTAGGTCTAGAGCTGAAGATGTAAGTAAGATAGATTCTCTGTATGTGCTTTAGCCTTATAGCTGGGGATGACGGTGTCCCCCAGGGATGTGTTCTGGTGCACCTTGACATGTAGAAGAGGTGGAACCTGAGCCAGGTGGGTCACAGCTAGGCCTTCTAATCTCTCTGTGGGCCCGTAACACGCTACATGTAATTGATCATAATAAATCATTTGGCATAATGCAGAGTGGAAATTGGCCATGGAAGGAGGTCATTGGGGGATGGAGCAGGGATATGTTCAGTCCCATATACGAATTCATCATGCAGCTTAAAAAACGAGTATCCACAGAAGGGGCTTGGGTTTCACGAGACCTGTGGGGGATTTGGGAGATTAAGCACATGTATGGATGTTATGTTACCGTCATGCGTTCGTCAGTTTCATTTCGAATTTCGGGTTCAATAACAGTGTTCATTCATGAATGAAAATGTGACACATTTTTTCTCTCACATTTTTCAAGTACAGAGTGTTTCTGGTTCATCTACTATGCTGTCACTTGCCGTGCTTGTGTTGAGGCCAAGCACACCAAATCCACTACAACTTTGTAACAACCTTTCCATGATGTTTCATTAGTGTCAAACAGCTTTACAGCAGCGTATTTACAACAACATTGTGTTTTTACTAGGATTCACTTGCCACAATTCACTAAAACTGGGATCGCTGCTCTGGAGACAGATTTGTGAAGCTGACGTTCTCAGACTAATGTTTTCTTTGCCCATGGTCCGAGGAAGATCAAAGGTCAATTTTTTATTTTTTTTATTTAACCTTTATTTAACTAGGCAAGTCAGTTAAGAACAAATTCTTATTTTCAATGACGGCCTAGGAACAGTGGGTTAACTGCCTGTTCAATGTTGAGTCAACCATGAGATCAGAAGCTCTGGGAGTGTAGCCTTGATTGTGGCTACTGCTGGGCATCCATCCTCAGGTTGACCAAACACAGGGAGGAGAAAGCACAGCGTTAATCCACCCTGTCTTTGATGTCGGCCGTGGTGTCGGCCGTTGTTTTTCTGCCGCGGTGCTGAAGGTCAACACAGCTGCTGATTGAGGCTGAATGCTTCTGATAGAGCAGCAGAGAGCGTTTGTAGCCAGCTTCAGCATGGGTAACATTTTAACACTCACACTTGGTTATACTGTATATGGGTGTGTTTGTTTGTTCCGTAACACCTAGCGATCATGAGAGTGCTCAGGGAACTCCCTGATTGTTTTTTTTTTTACCTGTCTAATAGACTGACACACAATTAAAATCAAATCAAATGGAACTGCATTGGTCGAGTACACGTATTTTTAGCGAAATGCTCATGTTCCTTGCTCCAACCGCGCAGTAATACCTAACAATACAAAACAATACACGGAAGTACCCAAAAATGTAAAGAAATGAATTAAGAAATATAGAAATATTAAAACGAGTGGTGTCAGAGTCTGGAATATAAATATATATGTACAGTGCCGTCAGAAAGTATTCACACCCCTTGACTTTTTCCACATTTTGTTGTGTTACAAACTGGGATGAAAATATATTTGTCATTTTTTGTAAACGATCTAAACAAAGTATTCTGTAATGTCAAAGTGGAAGAAAAATTCTAACATTTGTAAAAAATAAAATATTTGAAAAAATAAAACACAATTTAAAAAATAAGTTATTTATTTAACTAGGCAAGTCAGTTAAGAACAAATTCTTATTTATAATGACCGCCTATCAGGGAACAGTGTGTTAACTGCCTTGCTCAGGGGCAGAACAACAGATTGTTACCTTGTCAGACTCAGGGATTCAATCCGGCAACCTTTCGGATACTGGCCCAATGCTCTAACCACTAGGCTACCTGCCACCCCTAATATAACTTGAATAGATAAGAGTTCAACCCCCTGAGTCAATGCACATTAGAATCACTTTTGGCCGTGATTACAGCTACCATGCTGTGTTGTCATGTGTTGCTGCCTTGCTATGTTGTTGTCTTAGGTCTCTCTTTATGTAGAGTTGTGTTGTTCCTCTTGTTGTGATGTGTGTTTTGTCCTATATTTATATTGTATATATTTATTTATTGTAATCCCAGGCCCCTGTTCCCACAGGAGGCCTTTTGCCTTTTGGTAAGCCATCATTGTAAATAAGAATTTGTTCTTAACTGGCTTGACTAGGTAAATTAAATTAAATGTAAAAAGCTGTGTGTCTTTCTGGGTAAGTCTTTAAGAGCTTTGTTCACCTGTGTTGTATAATATTTGCACATTATTATTTTTTAAATTCTTCAAGCTGGTTATTGATCATTGCTAGACAGCCATGTTCAAGTCTTGCCATAGATTTTCAAGCCGATTTAAGTCAAAACTGTAACTAGGCCACTCAGGAACATTCAATGTCATCTTGGTAAGCAACTCCAGTGTATATTTGCCCTTGTGTTTTTGGTTATTGTCCTGCTGACAGGTGAATTTGTCTCCCAGTGTCTGTTGGAAAGCAGACTGAACCAGGTTTTCCTCTAGGATTTTGCCTGTGATTAGCTCTATTCCGTTTCTTTTTATCATATAAATATCCCTCGTTGGTGCCGATGACAAGCATACCCATAACATGATGCAGCCACCACCATGCTTGAAAATATAAAGATTGGTACTCAGTGATGCTCCAAACATAACGGTTTGTATTCAGGACATGAAGTTCTATTCTTTGACACATTTTTTTCAGTTTTACTTTAGTGCCTTATTGCAAACAGGACGCATGTTTTGGAATATTTTTATTCTATACAAGCTTCATTCTTCTCACTCTGTCAATTAGGTTAGTATTGTGGAGTAACTACAATGTTGTTGATCCATCCTCAGTTTTCTCCTATCACAGCCATTAAGCTCTGTAACTGTTTTAACGTCCCCATTAGCCTCATGGTGAATTCCCTGAGCGTTTTCCTTCCCCTCCGGCAACTGAGTTAGGAGGGACACCTGTATCTTTGTAGTGACTGGGTGTATTGATACACCATCCAAAGTGTAATTAATAACTTCACCGTGCTCAAAGGGATATTCAATCTCTGCTTGTTTTTATTTTTACCCATCTACCAATAGGAGCCCTTCTTTGAGGCATTGGAAATCCTCCCTGGTCTTTGTGGTTGAATCTGTGTTTGAAATTCACTGCTCAACTGAGGGACCTTACAGATAATTGCATGTGTGAAGTACAAAGATGAGATAGTCATTCAAAAATCATGTTTAACACTACTATTGCACACAGAGTGAGTCCATGCAACTTACTTGACTTGTTAAGCAAATGTTTACTCCTGAACTTATTTAGGCTTGCCTTAACAAAGGGGTTGAATTCTTATTGACTGAAGACATTTATTTTTTTCATTTTTAATTAATTTGTAAAGATTTCTAAAAACATAATTCCACTTTGATATTATGGGGTATTGTGTTTAGGCCAGTGACAACATCTCAATTTAATCCATTTTAAATGCAGGCTGTGACACAACAAAATGTGGAAAAAGTCAAGGGGTGTAAATACTTTCTGAAGGCATTGTATCCTCCCTGGTCCCTCCCTGGTTCCTCTCTAGGTTTCTTCCTAGGTTTTGTCCTTTCTAGGGAGTTTTTCCTAGCCACCATGCTTCTACACCTGCATTGCTTCCTGTTTTGGGTTTTAGGCTGCGTTTCTGTACAGCACTTTGAGATATCAGCTGATGTACGAAGGGCTATATAAATAAATTTGATTTGTATGATGGTGTGTACAGACAGTTTGGACAGTATATGAATAGGAAAGGTGTGTACAGCAGTACTGTAGTTGTATAGGATGAGCCTTGACTAGAATACAGTATTTACATATATAGTGGGGAAAACAGTATGTAGACATTATTAAAGTGACCAGTGTTCAATTACTATGTACATAGGGCAGCAGTCTCTAAGGTGCAGGGTAGAGTAACCGGGTGGGAGGCCGGCTAGTGGTGACTATTTAACAGTCTAAAAGTCTGATATTTAACAGTCTCCCACCTCCTCATTGGTTTTTAGGAGCATATACCCACATGGGTGATTGAAAGATGAACAAGGTCCACACTCCAATCCAGCTGATTGCTGTAATGCATCTTAAAGTTCTTTGCCAACGCCATATAAAATCCACAGAAGAAGAAGACTGAACTAGGAGAAATTACTAGAAACTAACTAGGTTTCCACTTTTATCTGTGGATAGATTTTTGGAGTAGAGAACACACGATTTTGTGTGACTCAAAATGGGTCGATATTCTACAAAGATCCAGCAACAACAAAAAAACTTTGACATTTCAGGTAAAATAACAACCCAATGTTTATATCTCAGGACAAATTAGCTAGCAACAGCAAGCTAGCTAGCTAAATGTCCATGTTTCATGTGTTTCGTCCTGTCCCCAAATTAATATATTTGGTTCAGAGTTCGTTTTCATATTTCAACCTGCATGTCCTGATCGCGTCTGGTGTGGATGGACAAAAACAACATGCGCGCGTGTCACGTTCCTGACCTTATTTCCTTTATTTTGTCTTTGTTTAGTATGGTCAGGACGTGAGCTGGGTGGGCATTCTATGTTATGTGTTTCTATGTTGGGTTCTTTTCAATTAGCCTGATATGGTTCTCAATCAGGGGCAGGTGTTTTACGTTTCCTCTGATTGAGAACCATATTAAGGTAGGCTGTTCACACTGTTTGTTTGTGGGTGATTGTTCCTGTGTTAGTGTTTATGCCACACGGGACTGTTTCGTTTGTGAGTTTGTTCCTGTTCGTGCGTTCTTCGTTGTCTGTAAGTTCTCATGTTCAGGTCTGTTTACGTCGTTTATTGTTTTGTAGTTTGTTAAGAGTTTTTCGTGTTCGTCTTTCTTTAAATAAATCATTATGTCTTCATACCTCGCTGCATATTGGTCCGATCCTTGCTCCTCCTCTAACGTTTATTACGTTACAGCGCGATAGCGCACGCGGACACACTTGCGTGCCCGGTGTAGACACCATGTCAGGGGCCAAGCCAAATTTCTTCAGCCTCTTGAGGTTGAAGAGGGCTGTTGCGCCTTCTTCACTACACTGTCTGTCTGAATGGACCATTTCAGGTTGTCAGTGATGTGCACGCCAAGGAACTTGAAGCTTTTTACCATCTCCACCAGATTGTTGTTGACTTCTCTACTAATTGGGAAGCTGCCATTGGATATCTATTTCCTAGAAAGGAAGGGGTATATTTCACTGGGACCGAGCTCCTGCCATCAGGACCTCTGTACCAGGCGGTGTCAGGGGAAGGCCCTAAACTCCAGCCACATAGACTGTTCTCTCTGCTACCGCACTGCAAATGGTACGGATGCACCGCTTGCCGGGAACCAACAGGACCCTGAACGGCTTCTACACCCAAGTCATAAGACTGCTAAATGGTTAGTTAAAGAGTTAAAGAAATAGCTACCCAGACTATTTGCATTGACCCTTTTTGCGCAAACTTTTTTGAATCATCACATAGGCTGCTGCTACTGTTTATTATCTGTCACTTTATTCCTAGTCATATGTACATATCTACCTCAATTACCTCGTACCCCTGCACATCGACTTGGTACTGGTACCCCTTTTATATAGCCACGTTATCGTTACTCATTACTTTTATTATTGTGTTTTTACTTTTCGATTATTTCCCTATTTTCTTTCTCTCTGCATTGTTGGGAAAGGCCCGTAAGCATTTCACTTTTAGTCTACACCTGTTGTTTACGAAGAATGTGACGAATAAAATGTAATTTGATTAGATTTGGCCTAGCATAAACCACAGTGTATTGCTGAGGTAAACACCTGAGATCATGATGTAATTATGGAGTGAACATCAACAGTCTGCAGAGCTCCAGGTTATTATAACAACTATAAACATACCTTCGCTACATGATATTTTAAGCAATCAAATTATGCATGAGAGTGGTTTTGCATGAGAATAGTGAAGGTTGGCGATTTGTGGGGCTGGGGATTTGTGAGTAAAGGAGAAGGGGAAATGTGCCGGTCTGAATTGTCTACCTTGACATTAAATACCTGGGACTTTATCTCGATTTACGCACAGAGCAAACAGACATTTCATATTTTGTGTTTGCTGGATTTATCTGATATGAGCAAGGTTGATTGGAATTCTGTTTATGCAGAACATGACAAAATATAACAAACACTTTGTCACACACACAAAGTGGCACTCACTCACACACACACACTCACAACGTATTGCTTATACCATAAGTGTACGGATTATGACTTAACATGTGCAATAGAGAATTACTATGCATGTGTATTCTTCTGGTTCAATGGCCTCATTTGCTTAAATGCAGCCTTTGTCTATAATATCATTGTTTTAAGAGGAGAACAAAAGAGCAGAGATGCCCTTCTGCTATTTCCTAGTAATCTGCAGAACACTGGCTCTATTGTTTTATTATGGGGTGGCGGCTCCTTACCAATCCACTAACATTTAGACCAGGGTTGGAGAGACGTTTAATATTAGTTCAGATTGCGATCTGAGCCCGTAGTTATCAAGCGTCTCAGAGTAGGAAATGGCCCCAAAATGTGGTTCTACAGTACTTTTACGCATAGGAGTAAGAGCATGTTATCTACATTCCTGTGACAAAAGTACTCATATCTCAGGGTGTATTTATGAGAGCTTGAGAGGTGTCCTAACCGGCTAAGAGTTGCCAGAAGATGGATGCCTTGAGATGACCGCAAGCGCACACATTTAGGGAGAGGAGGGATGTTTTAAAAACGTTTAATAATGGCAATTTAATCAAAAGATACTGGTTAGATAGGGATGGTATACTTTGTGACTGACCTTGTCGATGATGCCATTTCTCCACCTACTGGACGATCGTGTGCTCTCACCGCAGAGATCAAAGTAATTGGCAATTAACACTTCTATGGCAACAGGAAAAATGCAACAGTGTAACAGCGATGATTTGCGTCCATCACAGACTACAGAGCAATCCGTCAAACCCTGATGGCACTTACGGCACCTTAAATCAATCGAAGGTTCATTGATTTTCCCACCACTCAACGCCAGATTATTCAAAAACAAGCTGCTTTCATGCAAATCGCTGGTTTTCCCGGAGTTGTTGAAGTCATTGACTGTACCCACATCAAAATCATTGCCCCACACATGGATGAGGACACGTTCATCAATGGAAAGCGGTACCACAGTATTAACACCCAAGCGGTTATTAATGCAGTCTATATGATGCTTGATGTTGTAGCCAACTTTCCTGCGTCTACACATGACTCCAGAGTGCTCAATGAGTGGCCTCAATGTGCTGTTAGAGCACAATGTTGTTCCCCCTGGATGTCACCTGCTTGTTGACAAGGGGTACCCCCAGAGTAGATGGCTGCTGACCCCTTTCATACGACCTCTTCCCGGTGCTCAGCTCAAATTATATACATTTGTTGTAATGGACTTTAGGCCAAAACTTTTTTTTATTGGACTTTATCTGAGCATATTAAAAATATGAATCTACAGTTGAAGTCGGAAGTTTACATACACCTTAGCCAAATACTTTTAAACTCAGTTTTTCACAATTCCTGACATTTAATCCTAGTAAAAATTCCCGGTCTTAGGTCAGTTAGGATCACCCCTTTAGTTAAGAATGTGAAATGTCAAAATAATTGTAGAGAGATTGATTTATTTCAGCTTTTATTTCTTTCATCACATTCCCAGTGGGTCAGAAGTTTACATACACTCAATTAGTATTTGGTAGCATTGCCTTTAAATTGTTTAACTTGGGTCAAACGTTTCGGGTAGCCTTCCACAAGATATTGGGAGAATTTTGGCCCATTCTTCCTGACAGAGCTGGTGTAACTGAGTCAGGTTTGTAGGCCTCCTTGCTCACACACGCTTTTTCAGTTCTGCCCACAAATTTTCTATAGGATGGAAGTCAGGGCTTTGTGATGGCCACTTCAATACCTTGACTTTGTTGTCCTTAAGCCATTTTGCCACAACTTTGGAAGTATGCTTGGGGTCATTGTCCATTTGGAAGACTCATTTGCGACCAAGCTTTAACTTCCTGACTGATGTCTTGAGATGTTGCTTCATTATATCCACACAATTTCCCTTCCTCATGATGCCATCTATTTTGTAAAGTGCACAAGTCCCTCCTGCAGCAAAGCACCCCCACAACATGATGCTGCCACCCCCATGTTTCAAGGTTGGGATGGTGTTCTTCGGCTTGCAAGCCTCCCCCTTTTTCCTCCAAACATAACGATGGTCATTATGGCCAAACAGTTCTATTTCTGTTCCATCAGACCAGAGGACATTTCTCCAAAAAGTACGATCTTTGTCCCCATGTGCAGTTGCAAACAGTAGTCTGTCTTTTTTATGGCGGTTTTGGAGCAGTGGCTTCTTCCTTGCTGAGCGGCCTTACGGGTTATGTCGATATAGGACTCGTTTTACTGTGGATATAGATACTTTTGCACCTGTTTCGTCGAGCATCTTCACAAGGTCCTTTGTTGTTGTTCTGGGATTGATTTGCACTTTTCGCACCAAAGTACGTTCATCTCTAGGAGATAGAAAGCCTCTCCTTCCTGAGCGGTATGGTCCCATGGTGTTTATACTTGTGTACTATTGTTTGTACAGATGAACGTGGTACCTTCAGGCATTTGGAAATTGCTCCCAAGGATGAACCAGACTTGTGGAGGTCTACAATGTCTTTCTGGGGTCTTGGCTGATTTCTTTTGATTTTCCCATGATGTCAAGCAAAGAGGAACTGAGTTTGAAGGTAGGCCTTGAAATACATCCACAGGTATACCTCCAATTGACTCAAATTATGTCAATTAACCTATCAGAAGCTTCTAAAGCCATGACATCATTTTCTGGAATTTTCCAAGCTGTTTAAAGGCACAGTCAACTTAGTGTGTCACGTCCTGACCATAGTGCGTATGTGTTTTGCTTGTTTTAGTGTTGGTCAGGACGTGAGCTGGGTGGGCATTCTATGTTGTGTATTTAGTTTGTCTGTTTCTGTGTTCAGCCTAATATGGTTCTCAATCAGAGGCAGCTGTCAATCGTTGTCCCTGATTGAGAATCATATATAGGTGGCTTGTTTTGTGTTGGGATTTTGTGGGTGGTTGTTTTCTGTGTCAGTGTTTGTGCCACACGGGACTGTGAAGGTTAGTTTGTTTTGTAATTGTATATTGTTTTCATGTTATTAAATCATGGAAACTTACCACGCTGTACATTGGTCCTCCGATCCTTCTCGCCTCTCCTCGTCTGATGAGGAGGACGAAATAGACTGCCATTACATAGTGAATGTAAACTTCTGACCTACTGGAATTGTGATACAGTGAATTAAAAATGAAATAATCTGTCTGTAAACAATTGTTGGAAAAATTACTTGTGTCATGCACAAAGTAGATGTCCTAACCGACTTGCCAAAACCATAGTTTGTTAACAAGAAATTGGTGGAGTGGTTTAAAAACGAGTTTTAATGACTCCAACCTAAGTGTATGTAAACTTCCGACTTCAACTGTATATAAAATTACAAGTAAATATGTTTTTATCAGAAGAGGTGTGTCACAGCTCAAGGATGGTCTGCCGCATAATAATGGCTTGTGCAATAGACTGGTTGGTTGTTTAGCAGTAAAACAGACAACCCCATGTTGACAACATGTGAACATGTTCCTCTTCAATGTTTATTGAAAACATAAATACATTTGTACAATGAGCACTTGTTTCTCAAATACATGGTTACAGTTGTTGGTTAGCTAGCTAGCGAATTTTAACCATATTAGCATTGACATAAAATCTGTCAAAACACCTCAAAACAAGACATGGTATCAAGTACAAGATGAAACTAGCTGAAACAAGTCACTTACGATTCCCCACAGTAAATTAGGTCACAGTCATACTTTTATCTCAATAACCTAGGAGTAATTCTGAGACGCTTGATTACTAAGGGCCCTGATCCGCACTGACCAAATGTGTACGTGTTTGGAGGCGGAACTCATCACAATAATTCCCAGCATGCTTGCAATTGTTTGTTTTTACATTTACATTTTGGTCAGTCAGCAGACGCTTTTATCCAGACCGACTTAGTCAGTGCATTCAACTAAGGTAGATGAACAACATATCACAGTCATAGCAAGAAAAAATAACATTCTGTAACCGTTACTGATGATGTTATTGTAAAATGGCGCCAACAGAGAGGGCCACATGCTTCTAGTCCTCAGGAAACGTTGCAATATTTTGTTTTTATATGTATTATTTATTACATTGTTAGCCCAGAAAATCTTAAGTGTTATTACATACAGCCGGGAAGAACTATCAGAGCGATGTCAATTTACCAGGAATACGACTTACCCGAGGCGGATCCTTTGTCCGAACCACCCAGGGCATTGGAGCTGAATCCAGAGGTTGACCCAAAACAACGTTGCCACAGAAGAGGTAGACGGAACGGCCTTCTGGTCAGACTTCGGAGGCGCACACACCACCCACCGCTTCCGAGTATATTACTCGCTAATGTCCAGTCTCTAGATAACAAGGTAGGCGAAATTAGGGCAAGAGTTGCTTTCCAGAGAGACATCAGGGATTGTAACATACTCTGTTTTACGGACACATGGCTCTCTCGGGATATGCTGTCAGAATCAGTACAGCCACCGGGATTCTTTGTGCGTCGCATCGACAGAAATAAACATCTCTCCGGGAAGAAGAAGGGCGGGGATGTATGTTTCATGATTAACGACTCATGGTGCAATTGTAACAACATATAGGAACTCAAGTCCTGTTTTTCACCTGACCTAAAATTCCTCACAATCAAATGCCGACCTTATTATCTCCCAAGAGAATTCTCGTCGGTTATTGTCACAGCCATGTATGTCCCCCCTCAAGCCGATACAACAACGGCCCTCAAGGAACTTCACTGGACTATGCAAACTGGAAACCATATATCCTGAGACTGCATTTATTGTAGCTGGGGATTTTAACAAAGCAAATTTGAGAACAAGGCTAAATTCTATCAGCATATTGATTGTAGGACGTGTGCTGGCAAAACTCTGGATCACTGCTACTCTAACCTCCGCGATGCATACAAGGCCCTTCCCCGCCCTCCCTTCGCCAAACCTGACCACGGCTCCATTTTGCTCCTCCCTTCCTATAGACAGAAACTCAAACAGGATGTACCCGTGACAAGGACTATTCAACGCTGGTATGACCTTCAAGATTGTTTTGATCACGCAGACTGGGACATGTTCCGGATGTCTCAGAGAATAATAACGATTTATATGCTGATTCGGTGAGTGTTTATAAGGAAGTGCATAGGAGATGTTGTTCCCACTGTGACTATTAAAACCTACCCTAACCAGAAACCGTGGATAGATGGCGGCATTCGCGCAAAACTGAAAGCGCAAACTGCCGCATTTAACCATAGAAAGTTGACTGGGAATATGGCTGAATAGAAACAGTGTAGTTATTTCCTCCGCAAGGCAATCAAACAAGCAAAATGTCAGTTTAGAAACAAAGTGGAGTCGCAATTCAATGGCTCAGACACGAGACATATGTGGCAGGGACTACAGACAGTCACGGACTACAAAAAGAAAACCAGCCATGTCACGGACACCGACGTCTTGCTTCCAGACAAACTAAACATCTTCTTTGCCCGTTTGAGGATAATACAGTGCCACCGACGTGGCCCGCTACCAAGGACTGTGGGCTCTCCTTCTCCGTGTCCAACGTGAGTAAGACATTTAAACGTGTTAACCCTCGCAAGGCTGCCGGCCCAGACGGCATCCCTAGCCACGTCCTCAGAGCATGCGCAGACCAGCTAGCTGGTAAGTTTACGGACATATTAAATCTCTCCCTATCCCAGTCTGCTGTCCCCACATGCTTCAAGATGGCCACCATTGTTCCTGTACCCAAGAAGGCAAAGGTAACTGAACTAAATGACTATTGACCCATAGCACTCACTTCTGTCATCCTGAAATGCTTTGAGAGACTAGTCAAGGATCATAGTACCCTCCAAACTCATCATTAAGCTTGAGGCCCTGGGTCTCAACCCCGCACTGTGCATTTGGGTCCTGGACTTCCTGACGGGCCGCCCTCAGTTGGTGAAGATAGGAAACAACATCTCCACTTCGCTGATCCTCAACACTGGGGCCCCACAAGGGTGCATGCTCAGCCTCCTCCTGTACTTCTTGTTCGCCCATGACTGCATGGCCATGCATGCTTCCAACTCAATCATCAAGTTTGCAGACAACACAACAGTAATAGGCTTGATTACCAACAACGACGAGACAGCCTATACGGAGGCAGTGAGGGCACTCGGAGTGTGGTGTCAGGAAAACAACCTCTCACTCAATGTCAACAAAACAAAGAAGATGATCGTGGACTTCAGGAAACAGCATAGGGAGCACCCCCCTATCCACATCAACGGGAGAGCAGTGGAGAAGGTGGAAAGTTCCTCTGTGTACACATCACGGGCAAACTGAAATGGTTCACCCACACAGACAGTGTGGTGAAGAAGGCGCAACAGCACCTCATCAACCTCAGGAGGCTTAAGAAATGTGTCTTGTTACCTAAAACCCTCACAAACTTTTGCAGATGTACAATTGAGAGCATCCTGTCAGGCTGCATCACCGCCCGTAACCTCAGGGCTTTCCAGAGGGTGGTGCAGTCGGCACAACGCATTACCGGGAGCAAACTACCTGCCCTCCAGGACACCTACAGCTCCCGATGTCACAGGAAGGCCAAAAATATTATCAAGGACAACAACCACCCGAGCCACTGCCTGTTCACCCCGCTACCATCCAGAAGGCGAGGTCAGTCCAGGTATATCAAAGCTGGGACTGAGAGACTGAAAGAAGCAATTTATCTCAAGGCCATCAGACTGTTAAACGGCCTTCACTAACACAATGAGGCTGCTGCCTACATTCAGACTTGAAATCATTGGCCACTTTAATAAATGGATCACTCGTCACTAATAATGGCACTTTAATAACGTTGACATATCTTGCATTTCTCATCTCATATGTATATACTGTATTTTATACCATCTAATGCCTATGTCGCTCGGTCATTGCTCATCCATATATGTATATGTGTATATTCTTATTCCATTCCTTTACTTAGATTGTGTGTATTAGGTAGTTGTTGTGGAATTGTTAGATTACTTGCTGCACTGTCGGAACTAGAAGCACAAGAATTTCGCTACACTCGCAATAACATCTGCTAACCATGTGTATGTGACCAATAAAATTTGATTTGATTTGAAGTGTTCTGTTGGTTTATTTAGTAGGTTATATTATTGTGAAGAGCATCACTGCCAGTTTAATGCTTTTGAAAAGTGAACATAAGTACAGTGCATTTGGAAAGTGATCAGACTACTTGACTTTCTCCACATTTTGTTACAGTACGTTACAGCCTCTTTTTTTTTTATCTTCCGCAATCAACGCACAATATTCCAGAATGACAAAGAAAAGCAGGTTTTTATAAATGTTTGCACATTTATTAAAAATTATAAACAGAAATACCTTATTTACATAAGTATTCAGACCCTTTGCTATGTAACTCGAAAATTCAGCTCAGGTGCATCCTGTTTCGATTGATCATCCTTGAGATGTTTCCACAACTTGAGTGTAATCCACCTGTGGTATATTAAATTGATTGGACATGATTTGAAAAGGAACCTGTCTATATAAGGTCCCACTGTTGACAATGCATGTCAGAGCAAAAACCAAGCCATGAGGTCGAAGGAATTGTCCGTAGAGCTCCGAGACAGGATTGTAATTGAGGCACAGATCTGGGGATGGGTACTAAAACATTTCTGCAGCTTTGAAGGTCCCCAAGAACACAGTGGCCTCCATCATTCTTAAATAGAAGAAGTTTGGAACCACCCAGGTTTTTCCTAGAGCTGGCCGCCCTGCCAAACTGAGCAGTTGAGGAGAAGGGCCTTGTTCATGGGGGTGACCAAGAATCCAATGGTCACTCTGACAGCGCTCCAGAGTTCCTCTGTAGAGATGAAAGAACCTTCCATAAGGACAACCATCTTTGTAGCACTCTACCAATTAGGCCTTTATGGTAGTGTCCAGATCAAAGCCACTCCTCAGTATAAGGCACATGGTCAGAGTGACCATTGGATGCTTGGTCACCCCCCTGAACAAGGCCCTTCTCCCCAACTGCTCAGTTTGGCAGGGCGGCCACTTGGAGTTTGCCAAAAGGCACCTTAAGACTCTCAGACCATGAGAAACAAGATCCTCTGGTCTGATGAAACCAAAATTGAACTCTTTGGCCTGAATGCCAAGCGTCACGTCTGGAGGAAACCTGGCACCATCCCTACGGTGAAGCGTGGTGGTGGCAGCATCATTTTTTTTATTTTTTTTATTTCACCTTTATTTAACCAGGTAGGCTAGTTGAGAACAAGTTCTCATTTGCAACTGCGACCTGGCCAAGATAAAGCATAGCAGTGTGAACAGACAACAACACAGAGTTACACATGGAGTAAACAATAAACAAGTCAATAACATGGTAGAAAAAAAGAAAAAAAGAGAATCTATATACAATGTGTGCAAAAGGCATGAGGAGGTAGGCAATAAATCAGATAATTACAATTTAGCAGATTAACACTGGAGTGGTAAATCATCAGATGATCATGTGCAAGTAGAGATACTGGTGTGCAAAAAAAGCAGAAAAGGAAATAAAAGCAGTATGGGGATGGTGAGGTAGGTAAATTGGGTGGGCTATATACCGATGGACTATGTACAGCTGCAGCGATCGGTTAGCTGCTCGGATAGCAGATGTTTAAAGTTGTTGAGGGAGATAAAAGTCTCCAACTTCAGAGATTTTTGCAATTCGTTCCAGTCGCAGGCAGCAGAGAACTGGAAGGAAAGGCGTCCAAATGAGGTTTTGGCTTTAGGGATGATCAGTGAGATACACCTGCTAGAGCGCGTGCTACGGGTGGGTGTAGCCATCGTGACCAGTGAACTGAGATAAGGCGGCACTTTACCTAGCATAGCCTTGTAGATGACCTGGAGCCAGTGGGTCTGACGGCGAACATGTAGCGAGGGCCAGCCGACTAGGGCATACAGGTCGCAGTGGTGGGTCGAATAAGGTGCTTTAGTAACAAAACGGATGGCACTGTGATAAACTGCATCCAGTTTGCTGAGTAGAGTATTGGAAGCCATTTTGTAGATGACATCGCCGAAGTCGAGGATCGGTAGGATAGTCAGTTTCACTAGGGTGAGTTTGGCGGCGTGAGTGAAGGAGGCTCTGTTGCGAAATAGAAAGCCGACTCTAGATCTGATTTTGGATTGGAGATGTGTGATATGAGTCTGGAAGGAGAGTTTGCAGTCTAGCCAGACACCTAGGTACTTATAGATGTCCACATATTCTAGGTCAGAACCGTCCAGGGTGGTGATGCTAGTCGGGCGTGCGGGTGCAGGCAGCGAACGGTTGAAGAGCATGCATTTGGTTTTACTAGCGTTTAAGAGCAGTTGGAGGCCACGGAAGGAGTGTTGAATGGCATTGAAGCTCGTTTGGAGGTTGGTTATCACAGTGTCCAAAGAAGGGCCAGAAGTATACAGAATGGTGTCGTCTGCGTAGAGGTGGATCAGGGAATCGCCCGCAGCAAGAGCAACATCATTGATATATACAGAGAAAAGAGTCGGCCCGAGAATTGAACCCTGTGGTACCCCCATAGAGACTGCCAGAGGACCGGACAGCATGCCTTCCGATTTGACGCACTGAACTCTGTCTGCAAAGTAGTTGGTGAACCAGGCAAGGCAGTCATTAGAAAAACCGAGGCTACTGAGTCTGCCGATAAGAATATGGTGATTGACAGAGTCGAAAGCCTTTGCCAGGTCGATGAAGACGGCAGCACAGTACTGTCTTTTATCGATGCCGGTTATGATATCATTTAGTACCTTGAGCGTGGCTGAAGTGCACCCGTGACCGGCTCGGAAACCGGATTGCACAGCGGAGAAGGTACGGTGGGATTCAAGATGGTCAGTGATCTGTTTGTTGACTTGGCTTTCGAAGACCTTAGATAGGCAGGGCAGGATGGATATAGGTCTGTAACAGTTTGGGTCCAGGGTGTCTCCCCCTTTGAAGAGGGGGATGACCGCGGCAGCTTTCCAATCCTTGGGGATCTCAGATGATACGAAGGAGAGGTTGAACAGGCTGGTAATAGGGGGTGCGACAATGGCGGCGGACAGTTTCAGAAATAGGGGGTCCAGATTGTCAAGCCCAGCTGATTTGTATGGGTCCAGGTTTTCCAGCTCTTTCAGAACATCTGCTATCTGGATTTGGGTAAAGGAGAAGCTGGGGAGGCTTGGGCGAGTAGCAGCGGGGGGGGGGGGGGGGGGGGGCTGTTGGCCAAGGTTGGAGTCGCCAGGAGGAAGGCATGGCCAGCCATTGAGAAATGCTTGTTGAAGTCTTCGATCATCACGGATTTATCGGTGGTGACCGTGTTACCTAGCCTCAGTGCAGTGGGCAGCTGGGAGGAGGTGCTCTTGTTCTCCATGGACTTTACAGTATCCCAGAACTTTTTGGAGTTAGAGCTACAGGATGCAAATTTCTGCTTGAAAAAGCTGGCCTTTGCTTTCCTGACTGACTGCGTGTATTGATTCCTGACTTCCCTGAACAGTTGCATATCGCGTGGGCTCTTCGATGCTATTGCAGTTCGCCACAGGATGTTTTAGTGCTGGTCGAGGGCAGTCAGGTCTGGAGTGAACCAAGGGCTATATCTGTTCTTAGTTCTGCATTTTTTGAACGGAGCATGCTTGTCTAATATGGTGAGGAAGTAACTTTTAAAGAATGACCAGGCATCCTCAACTGACGGGATGAGGTCAATATCCATCCAGGGTACCCGGGCCAGGTCGATTAGAAAGGCCTGCTCGCAGAAGTGTTCTAGGGAGCGTTTGATAGTGATGAGGGGTGGTCGTTTGACCGCGGACCCGCAGCGGATACAGGCAATGAGGCAGTGATCGCTGAGATCTTGATTGAAGACAGCAGCGGTGTATTTGGAGGGCAGGTTGGTCAGGATAATGTCTATTAGGGTGCCCATGCTGACGGATTTAGGGTTGTACCTGGTAGGTTCCTTGATGATTTGTGTGAGATTGAGGGCATCTAGCTTAGATTGTAGGACTGCCGGGGTGTTAAGCATATCCCAGTTTAGGTCACCTAACAGAACAAACTCTGAAGCTAGATGGGGAGCGATCAATTCACAGATGGTGTCCAGGGCACAGCTGGGAGCTGAGGGGGGTCGGTAGCAGGCGGCAACAGTGAGAGACTTATTTCTGGAGAGATTAATTTTTAAAATTAGAAGTTCGAACTGTTTGGGCATAGACCTGGAAAGTATGACAGAACTTTGCAGGCTATCTCTGCAGTAGATTGCAACTCCTCCCCCTTTGGCAGTTCTATCTTGACGGAAAGTGTTATAGTTGGGTATGGAAATCTCAGAATTTTTGGTGGCCTTCCTAAGCCAGGATTCAGACACGGCAAGGACATCAGGGTTGGCAGAGTGTGCTAAAGCGGTGAGTAAGACAAACTTAGGGAGGAGGCTTCTGATGTTGACATGCATGAGGCCAAGGCTTTTTCGATCACAGAAGTCAACAAATGAGGGTGCCTGGGGACATGCAGGGCCTGGGTTAACCTCCACATCACCCGAGGAACAGAGGAGTAGTAGGATGAGGGTGCGGCTAAAGGCTATCAAAACTGGTCGCCTAGAGCGTTGGAGACAAGGAATAAAAGGAGCAGATTTATGGCCGTGGTAGAATAGATTCTGGGCATAATGTGCAGACAGGGGTATGGTGGGGCACGGGTACAGCGGAGGCAAGCCCAGGCACTGGGTGATGATAAGAGAGGTTGTATCTCTGGACATGCTGGTCTCAATGGGTGAGGTCACCGCATGTGTGGGAGGTGGGACGAAGGGGTTATCAGAGGTACGGAGAGTGGAACTACGGGGTCCATTGCAAACCAAAACAATGATAACTAAGATAACTAGCCTGAACAACAGTATACAAGGCATATTGATATTTGGCAGAGACATACAGTAAGGCATAAAGTGATTGCAGGTCTTGATTGGGAGAGCTAGCTAAAACAACAGGTGAGATAACAGCAGCTAGTCAGCTAACACAGCAACAGCAGGTAAAAATGGCGACGACTAGGCAGAGAGGGTCGGATTAACTACACACAGAGCCTGAGTTAAAACACAGAGCCGACAGATAAAACACAAGTAAACAGAATGGAGTACCGTAAATTAATGGACAGTCCGGCAGGCATCAGCTATGTAGCCAGGTGATCATAGTGTCCAGGGGGCAGCCGTAGATGGAGCAGGGAAGTCGCCGCTAAGCTAGCACGCGGTGTTTAAAGTTAGTAGCCCTGGGGGGTGAGTCTGCTCAGACGAAGGGGGTCTGCTCAGACGGAGGCCGGTTGAGGGTACAGCGGATGGGGTATTCGTCTGCAGACCAGATGTGGACGTGTCGACAGAGAATCCAGGCCGGATGGCGAGAGAGAGGTTGTGATTGTAGAATTGTGTTTGCTAACTGATGCTAGCTTCGTAGCAGTGGCACTAGCTGTGCTAGCTGCGTTAGCTGCAGGCTAGCTGTGAGGATCAGAAGTAGTGGCTCAGGGATTACGGCAGGGATCCGGCGTTGTTGTCGAGAGACAGTCCGATGCTGTTAAATTGGTGAGTAATATCCAGGCTAATAACAGGGCTGGTGTCTGTGCCGAAAGTAAAAGCTGCTAGCATCGGTTAAAAATGGCTAAGTAGCTTGTAGCTGGTAGCTTGTAGCTGGTTAGCTACTGGGGGTTCTTGAATGTGTTCCACAGTTCCAACGGTAAAAGCTGCTAGCATCGGTTAAAAATGGCTAAGTAGCTTGTAGCTGGTATCTTGTAGCTGGTTAGCTACTGGGGGTTCGTGGATGTGTTCCAAAGATAAAAAATTATAGCGATTCCGTACCACATTGGGTGAGGTAGGTTACCGGAAGGTATAATCGAATTGAAAATCGAAAAGAGATAGAAAAAAAATAATAAATATATACAAGAAGTACGAAAAAATACAATGTGCACGAGAGCACTAAAAAATACACGTCTACACTGCTACGCCATCTTGGATTCATGCTGTGGGGATGTTTTTCAACGGCAGGGGACTAGTTAGGATCGAGGGAAAGATAAACTAAGTACAGAGAGATCCTTGATGAAAACCTGCTCCAGAGCGCTCAGGACCTCATACTGGGGCAAAGGACAACGACCCTAAGCACACAGCCAAGACAACACAGGAGTGGCTTCAGGACAGTGGCCCAGCCAGAACCTGGTCGAACATCTCTGGAGAGACCTGAAAATAGCTGTGCAGTGACACTCCCCATCCAAACTTATTTTTTCCTCCCTTTAATTAACTAGGCAAGTCAGTTAAGAACAAATTCTTATTTTCAATGACAACAGATTTTTACCTTTTCAGCTCGGGGATTTGATCTTGCAACCTTCCGGTTACTAGTCCAACACTTTAACCACTAGGCTACCTGCCGCCACTCAACCTGACAGAGCCTGAGAGGATCTGCAGAGAAGAACGGGAGAAATACAGGTGTGCCAAGCTTATAGCGTCATACCCAAGAAGACTTGCGGCTGTAATCGCTGCCAAAGGTGCTTCAACAAAGTACTGAGTAAAGGGTCTGAATACTTATGTAAATGTGATATTTCCATTTTTTATATATAAATTTGCAAACATTTCTAAAAAACTGTTTTTGCTTTGTCATTATGGGTTATTGTGTGTAGATATATGGGGGGACAATTTAATCATTTTCTGCTATAATGTAACAAAATGTGGAAAAAGTCAAGGGGTCTGAACACTGTCTGAATGCACTGTACACGTGACGGATGGGAAAAATAATGAACATTATGTTGCAATCTTCAGTTGGCTCCTCTTTCCTATAATAAGAGGTTTGGAAAAGTATTCTTGTGCTTACCCTGAAAACATCTGGAAATGAAGTATTTTCAATGTCCAGACAATATGTATTTTCACCTTTCATTTAGCACCTAAAATGCACCTGATGTCAACATCTGGAAAATACGCTTTTCAACTTAATTTTGCTCAAAATTTGTTGACAAAAAAAGGTCACAATGGACCAGAATGATAAGAATGACATCTCAACCAAATTAATCACACAAAAATGTAGGCTATTACATAACTGAATGAGTAAAAACGTTGTCTATAAATTTTTAAAGGTGCCCTGCAATACACGAATGTGTAAAAAATCGCACTTTATTACCTGGTTAATCCCAGCATGTATCAGAAGAATGGGGGATATTTTGAGTCCTTTCTAAATAGGTTTTACGCTAGTCTCTAAGTGTTTGTTTGAGCAAACGGCCGCCTTTTTCGCCAAGATTAACATTTCATATGATCTTTCCTGACAGAGGATTTTCTTTCAGAGGCCCCTTGAAGGATAACCAAAAAAAGGGTATTCTGCAAGTGAGTTTTGGCTGCTTCGATTTTTTGTGCTATTACTTTCAATGTCGGCATTTATTTCTTCACTTTTTTACGAAGTGATGGACTGAGTTTTTGACTTTTGACATCGTGTATTTTTTTTCACTGACAAGTTTGGCCAGAGTGAATTTTGAAATACATAGGTTTGGTAGCTTTTGGACCAGACTACGGACAATGCATAGGGCTCTCCAGCTGTAAACATTATGAGAGATGTGTGCGATTATGTTTTGAAGGGAGGGGCTTACGCTTTGTAGTAGCCTATTATTGAATACTGTGGAGCAGACCGATCCGAAGGCCGATTCTATCTCTCTACATTGACTGGCCTGCTTCGTGGTTGTTTGCTAACCAGGTGAATCAACAATAGTTTACTTTGTGAACTCAATAGGTAAGTTTCGCGCCTCCGAAATTGTTTGTGTTGTTTATCCAACTTGGTGAAATGTGTGTAGCGCGCACGAACGTAGTGCTTATGTTGACAACTTGTGCAATGCTCTTTTGGGGCTATGCAATGCTGCAATTTATTATGTAATTTTAAAACGATAGATTTTTACAGCAAACTGCACAACCAGCAGATTCCTAATTACTTTTTCAAAAACGAAATTGAAACTATAAAGAATTAAAGAGTTCATGTAGATTATTTGTGCATGGCAATGAAATGTGGTTGTTCTCGAAAATAATATGTTTTATTATATGGAAAATCACTTTACAAAACCTATTACCGATCTGGATGTGAATTCTGGAATGTCCCCTCAGTCCCTACCCGCCCCATGCCATAGATTCTTATCAGACAAATATGAGGCAGTCTCCAAACTCATGGAGAGGGATGGGAGCCAGATCTCTCTCCATTATAATAGACAATACATAGGCTGCATATTAATTGACAATTTCAGGTAATGTGGCATGTGATGATTTAATTATGCTTTTGATTGGTATTTGCCAGTGGGCTAACTTATATAAATAATTACGTTATGAATGCATTAGTTTTAACTTGATAATGCCTCAATGAAAAACAAACAAAACAACATCCTCCTTTACACAAAATAAAGAATTTTCCACTTAAAAGCATTTTCCTTTAATTTTCTGTCTACCCAAAATATATCCCCAAATATTTGTGGGGAGCCTTTGCCAGCACTGGACATTCTCCAACAGTAAACTATGGCCTTTGCGCTGTGGTGTGGGATGTTACTGTCTCTTGTAGATGAATACTAGCTGTCTTCAATTGCCTGAGCCAAGGGATGTCATGAAAGCAAAGGATCCGTCAGGTCCTCTCCACTGGAGGTCTAAATGACAGCCTTGGCCCACATCAGGGGTAGGCTTAACCATCTGCATTGGGTTGGCTAGAATCCTTATCCCTATTTAGATCTAGCTGATGCTACACAGCACCAGTTGAGCCCAGTTAAACCATGATTCATCTGAGTAATCAACTTGATATCTAAGTTTATCAAAGCAACAGGAAACGCTGAGGTTATAACTGGCTTTAGGAGGCCACTCACTGATTCAACACTGTCCAAACAGTGTGTGGTATTCCAAGAACCTTGTCTCTCTCTCATCGGAGCGCGTTGTGGTACAGTAAACCATTGCAGTGAGATGCAATAACTCCAAAATGAATCCACCCAACTAGTTTGAAGGAATCATGTCCTGTGCAATCCCACCATCACTTGAATCCCACCATCACTTGAATCCCACCATCACTTGAATCCCACCATCACTTGGGCCAACCAGCCAACCACCTCTTTTTATTTCAACGTAGTTTATCTCAGCCTTCCGTTTGATCTCCGGTTGATTACAAAGCAGTTACTGTGAAGTGAGTGAACGGTAGAGAAGGGGGTTAGGGGGCTATGGAGCTGTAGAATTCTCCAAGCTAGACAGCACAGTAATTGTCCATGAAGCTGTATCTGATAACACTGCGGTGTTTGGAAAATATGAGGGGAATGCCTTATAAGGAACAGATTGAACCTGCTGACAGACGATTGGAATAGCCTTTGGAATGCATAACAGCCAGGCTTAGTTTTTTCGTCTCTTTCTGCCTTTTTTTTTTGCCTCTTTCGTCTTCTTTTCTTTAGCGTATAAAGAGCCTGGGTAATGCGCTGTGCTGTGCGGAGAGAGAGAGGGAAGGGGGGTCTGAAGGTAATTCTGCACAGTGATAACAAGGGTTTGGCATGGGCTAGGGCCCGGGCAGGATGTAGGGAACACTGCCCAGGGTTTCCGGAGCCTGGTGTGCCCTGTGTAGTACAGGCTGTAGTTCCTCTGCTCTCTCTGCCCTTCATTTACAGACTGTTTCAGGATCAGTTCTTCCATAACCGTAATCATGACTCAAAAAGACATAAAGATGGCTTCAGACCAGTGGTGAAGGGAGGAGAATACACCCTCAAGGACCAGAGAAGGGAGTTTAGGCCTAGTTGGCCGAAGGTTGGACCTTTGGGATGGGACTTGGACATAGACTTGAGGCTTGATCCTGGAGCATGCGATAGATTGTGGCCAAGGGCAGGGCTTAAATGCAGCCTTTGGATTCACAAACAATATAGTAGATCCCCCTTAACTGTACTAGATAACTTTTCATTGCTCTCTGACTGAGCTGAGCTACTCGTGTTCAAGGTCCCCGCAGGTGTGAAAACACACATTCTACTCTGGAATCAATACCACTGTCTTCAGGGTTGAGAAGCTGATGAAGTTATTGAGGACGATGTGAATCCAGGCCCTCTCTCTTTCAAGGAGTGCCTGGAGACACTGTGGTTATGAGAAGAGGCTATTTGTTAGATGCAGTTAGTATTTGAGAGAAGGCTAGTTGAAGCATAATGTCTTTTAAAGGTGGCGTCCTCTTAGGACTCATGAGAAATAGCGCCGTTTTTTTTCTGTGTGTCTCTCTGGCTGCGTTTACAAAGGCAGCACAATTTTGACCAATCACATCAAATCTTTTCATATCAGATATTTTCAGAGCTGATCTGATTGGCCAAAAGACCAATTAGAGAAAAAAATATCAAAATTGGGTTGCCTGTGTAAATGCAGACCTAGAGTCCTGCAGTGCCTCTGTGATGCGAGGCAGAGGTTTAATCCACTGCAGTATTCAGTTCCAGAAGTTCTTAATATCTCTGCTGCAGCCTGCAAGCCTACAGTTACTATTACCACGACTGAGAGAAGCTGCCAACTAAACTGAAGTACGAAAAAGAGAACTCGCATCGGAAATTGTGTAACACAAACTATTCGTTTGTTCGTTTTTCCTCTTACCATTGTAATATATTCAATTTATGTTTGTCAAATGTTCTGCAAGGAGTTGAAAATTATTACATGTTGACATGTAAATCAAATCATACACAGTGTTCTTAGAGTTCGCCAGAGCCTATTTTCTGGTTTGTCTTATTATGGACAACTTAAAGTATGTCAAGCATGTTTTGCCTAGTTCAGTTTATTGCCACTTGGGTTGATTTTATGCAGATTTGCCGCCTCAAGATATATTGTGGGTTCGAGGAGCCATCTTTTATATGCTGTCAGTTACACAACAAAGATGTCTCTTCTTCATTTTTTGATCAAAAGAGTCAACATCATCAATGTCTCCAAGGGAGAAATCGAATTGGAGCACAAAGCTCAAATTTGTGTCCTCTCGACAACTGTTCCCGTGGAGTGTTCAGTTCATTTGAAGTGGAGGATGATTGACATGGAACTAAACCTCAAGTGATTCTGCCCTGGACTCTGGCCACAGCATACTCACTGTTATTTATTTTCTGCTTTGATAGCATGTAATTTGAATGCACTGTATCCAGAACCACACAGTAAGTTGTATAATATGGTAAAGTTGGAGCACATTTGGAAAATTTGAGGGGGGAAAAGGAATCTGCTTAACTCTTAACTGGTGACGATCAAAAAATGGGTCAAATGTGGCATTCCTAATTTGTGAAGTAAGAGCGGCCAGCTGAAACTGAAACTCTAGATTTAGTTTATTTAGGACCCAGCAAATATGCAATAAGTGGCTTACAGATGTTTTGTTAGTAATATATAAATCAAAAATTCCTCACTCTCCTTTTTAATCTTTCCTCTCATGGCATGAAATCCTCTCTGTAATTCAACTTTATATTCTGTTTGTTGTTCTTCATTACCCAGCCAGGTTGCAATGGAAAGGTTCTGCATTGCTTTAGAACCCGTGCCAAACCAGGCTCGTATGTCTCCTCAGTCCTTGGTATGGAGAGTCTGGCAGTAGTAGAACTCTTCTGGGGAACGAAGAGTCTGGATTTCTCCCTGGTGACGAAGAAGAACACTGACACTCGTTCTTTTTTTGCTGTGGCTCAGATTAGAAGGCCTTTTAGATCAAACCTCTCCTACATTTCTTAGACTTTGAAGTGCTATCGTTCAAGGCCAGATTCCCTAATTGGTAGCATGGCAGACTGTGTTGATAATTGGCACATTTACCCATCGAATGCCAGTTGGCAGGCAGCGAGGCCTCCAGAACTCCACCAGCTGTATAAGGATATTTTCACATCCAACTCACTCACAACAAATTCTCTTTTTAGTAGATGGGCGATGGTACAGGATCCCTTGGCTTACTCAACCCAAGTCTTATAAGGTAAAAGTAAAAATTTTCACCCCAAGGTATAAACCTCAAGGCTGGGGGTAATCGTGGGAGCGTGAGTTCAGTTCACTACCCCGAGACTCATACACTACTACTTATGTCATCCTCTAAAGATGTGTTATGTTCAGCTCCAAAAATGACGACGGGGCTGAAAGTGTGTTACATTGTTGAGCAGGCCTTTTGCCCCTGGGCTTCTTTCCTCATCTGATAAAACAAGCACAGGAAATGTCTCTGCGAGCTGATTTGCTCTGTGTTTTCCTTTGGCGTCTAGTCATAGGGACCACAGACATGCCTAGCGCTTCGACCAGTCCACCGGCACTAGTCTCTTCACGCCCCCCCTTTACAGCCAGCTAACATTCCTCCTTCTCTCCCCACCTCTCCTCAGCCACCAAAACTAAATAAACATAGCTGATCAAGCTGATCGTTCATCACCTTTTTAAACGTCCCATATTGTAGGTTACTGTGGGAATTACAGGTCATATAGGTAATATAGTGAGGTAAATCCCAACAGTGTGTGTGAAAGATGCTATTGAGTGGAGGACCAGTGAGGTCATGTGTTTGGAGATGGAGAGAGAGTCTATGAATAGCGACACAGGTATGCGGGAACGTGTGTGTGTGTGTGTGTGTGTGTGTGTGTGTGTGTGTGTGTGTGTGCGTGCACTTAAAAAAATAAAACACCCTCAAATCTAGTTGTTTCAACTAATTATTATTAAATAACTGGTTCCACAGCCTTTTTATTTGTTTACTCAACTTTTCGGTCAAAGTGTTACCTGAACTTAACATTTTAAGTTGGCCCAACAGTAGAAAACATAGGCAAAAGTTCTGTCAACTTAAAATTATGTCTTTGCTCAATTTGTCTCATATACTCTTTCAACAAGAAATTATTATTGTTTTTGTAAATTATTACCTAAAAAAGGCTGATTTTAACTTTACAATGTTTTCAACTTACATATTTGACACACATGATTACGTTATGCACATTCATTTATACAGTAATTAGTATTCAACATGTCCTCACCTGGGACACAGGCACACACACACACACACACACACACACACACGTTTGTTCCCTCATACCCGTGCCGCTATTCATAGACTCTCTCTCCATCTCCAAACACATGACCTCACTGGTTAAGGTTTGGCCCGGGGTAGGCCGTCATTGTAAATAAGAATTTGACTGACTTGCCCTAGTTAAATAAAGGTTAAATAAAAAATGTGAACTCACAATCTCTTGGTTCATGGCAGTCCGAGCTTCCTGCTCTGCCACCATGTCTGTGTTATCAGTTAATCTGACTATTCTCTCATTATTTGATTTGATTGATTTATTTAAGCCATGTTTGGTTTTTCTGTAAGGTTGTTGGTGGGGCATATTACTCTTGTTTTAATGTTATTCCTTAATCACAATGATAAATAAAATAGTTTTTCTTGAGTGTACTTTTAACAGATCTGAGGTTTACTTTTAAGTCCAATGTGTAGCGATACAGGTGAAATCAGTTATTGACACAGACATGGTGGAGTAGCTGGAAGATCAGAACGCTGTGAACTGTGTCGTTGTGAATTCAAATCCCAGGTGAGGAAATGTTGAATATTAATTACTGTATAAATGAACACGCCAATGTGTGTCGGAAATGTTGTATGTTAAAAGCAGTGTGTGTGTGTGTGTGTGTGTAACTAGTTCCACAGCCCAAAAAATCATTTCTAGTTGAATGAACATTTTAGCAAACACATTATTTTAAGTTTACTGAATTTTTGCCTACATTTTCTTGTGTTGGAACCAGTTACTTAATAATAATTTGTGTGTGCATGCGTGCGTGTGTGGTACTGTATGGATGGTGGAGGTGGTGAGAGCAAAGGGGAGTGTGGTGATTTCATGATGAATGCTGGCTCTCATGGGACAGAGCAGCTGGAGGAATCAGGCTCTTAGGTAACAAGGGGATTTTACCATTCATATACAGCCATTGGATTTACCTCAGGCTCAGACACGCAGAGTGGTACCTTTTTTTAATTTGAGAAACTGGAGGATTTGCATCGAGTTCTCCGATTGACATCAATGGATGATTTGTGTGTCTGTGAAACCTCGAGTTATGCAGGCGTAGGGTTCTGGAGGCAGGATGCTGCACTTTCTTGCTGACTCTCCATACTGTGGGAGCACACGAGAGATGAGGATATTACTCATCTGTGTGTCACACAAGTCTAGGCTCTGGCTGGTATGACGCAGGATGCTGATGTGCTGCGCTAGTTGTAACACTACTCTACTTTGAGTAACACTTTATTGGGAGATCATCTAAGTCCGTATGTAGTTTACTCTTAAAAAAAAATGGTGTAACAAACTTTGTCGCTTCATTATGTTGATTGGGCTGCTTCAGTTCAAAAGATGTGACTTTTGGAACTACGGTATCAATACAGTTAGACTGAGTTGGATCCTTCTGATCTGTCTGGATCAGGGCTACAGCTTTGGACAACGCTCCCTTGCACAGCACAGCAGCAATCCCGAAGCGATGACGGCTGCAATTTTTTCCTGTTGGAGCCAAATGTTATGTTTTAAAGGTGCAGACCTTCAAATTGTCTCCAGTAATGTTATCCACCTGAATTAGCCAGCCCGGTCTGTGTTCTGGCTGGTATTAGGAGCAGTAGTAATTGTTTTAAGAGTGTATTTATTGAGTGTACTCTCTCCCTTGTAATCAGAAGCATATTCCGGCATTGACATATAAGCCTCTGAGGGTTGCTCAGGAATGTATTACAAGCAACGAGAGGAGCGGAGCAGCGAGCAGATCTCCCCTTCCATTTCTTTTCCACTTCACATGTCATTGCTCCATACAGAGGAAGGCAATGAAATCTGATTAAAGCTGGAGATCAAATCATCGAAAATGGCTGACATGGAGGATCCATCCCCAATATAGCAGTTATTTTGTGTGTGTATGTGCGCATTACTGTGTGTGCGCGCATTACTGTGTGTTGTTTTTCTCTCTCTCTCTCTTTCTCCTGGCATCTAATAATGCCAAAGACTTATCCCCCACTTCAGAGAAAGGGGAATGTAAGTATCCCCCTCATCCATATACAGTACTGTGCGAGACCCGAGCCCAGCTTGAATTTGTTAGTTTTGGAATCATTTCAGTATCGGGTAATTCATAAATTCACTTCATTGTTGGGTAACATGAAGCTGGCAGGTGGACAGGCTCAGTCCTAAATGGTGCCCTATTCCCTTAATAGTGCACTACTTTGGACCAGGGCCCCATAGAGCTCTGATCAAAAGTAGCGCACTATAGAGGAAATGGGGTGCCACTTGGGACGTAGCCACTGCCTTTTGAAAGGGTTTTAATCAGAGCTCCTCTGCAGGCAGAGAGGCTGGCAAACGAGAATGTCTGACCTCATGAGAGACCTGCTCAAGGTGATTGGGAGAAACCATCAGTCATGTTATTGTTACACAGCCCAGGTCTAGGGCAATGTGTCTGGTGCTAATGGCTGTTGAGGTGCTAGCCGGATTCATGCTGGGTTTCAACTCTCCTGCGTACACTTGTAGGAAGATAGCTGAGTCATTGATTCAAGTATAGTGAAGTAGTTTTATTACTATTGAAAATCAACCCTTCTACCTAACAGGTCGGCCATCTTGAGTTAAAGATAAATTGATGAGTGGGCCTAATTATTTAATGGAACAAGACCCAATCTGTAGCATCAATAGTCTGACAGACCGAGAAAACCGGCTAACAAATTGAAATGCAAAAAGCAGTGGCAGTCAGTCAATTCCACACATGCCAAGATGAGGACACTATGTCAACAAAACAACAACTCTTAACAAGCAACTCGCTAACAAGTGTGATGCTAGGCTACCCAAAGACAATGGAGCAAATCTGCTAGGCTCCGCTGCTTATTTACGCAATGCACGGTTAGACTAAACGAAGTGCTCATTAATGGAGCGTGAGCGCTTCTTAATTACAGGCCCGTTAGCGCTAATGGCTCTCCTCTCGTCAGATAAATGCAGACGGGTCTTCACGAGGAGGAGCGTTCTTCTAGCTAGCTAAGACGAGACAAGGCTAACTCTGTCTGAGTGAGACGGGTCGAATAGATTGAACACATGCGATTGGGTGGGGTGGAGGTTTCGGGAGAGGAGTGTGGTGGGGGCGATGGAAGGGGTGTGGGCGTATGACGTTGGGTGAGATGGGAGTAGATTAAAGGGTTGGTTTGGTGGATGGGTGTGAGGCAGTTGAGTAGGGTAGAGGGTTTGGATGAGGAGGGTAGAAGGGGGTGTGGTTGATGGGGTTGGAGATTTGGGATGGATAGGGTTGGGTACTAGGGGTGAGGGTTAGAAGAGAGAGGGGGGCTGGGGGTGACAAGCTGGCAGGCCTCATTTAAGCCCTGCTTTAATGAACCCAGCAGCTGAGTAACAAAACACAGGAAAAAGTAGAACAATGGTGGCTTTTTAGGGGGGAGGCCTGTGTCTATGTCTGCCCCGGGTTGGCAGGTTCTCTAGGACAGAGGAGAGGATGTCTGACTGGTCTGGGCCCTGAAGCTCTGTGCCACCCGTTTACTATGACAGACATGTGGGGGACCGCCTTGGATAATAAGCAGCCATTAGTTCAGGTTAAAGTTAATGACCAGTAATAGTACACCACCTCTGCCTGGCCCAGGGTTTGAGCCCATCCGAAATGAAATACCAGTCACTCAGGTTCAATACATAAACAGAGGGAAGAGACTGGAAGTGAATAAGGTGTGTGTGTGTGTGTGTGGCACAGGTGGATGGGTGTCATGTGAAAAGGAGATGGGTTTTCCTTCAGATCAGATTACTAGCAGAAAAGAAAACGGGGGAGTGTTTCGGATTTGTTCCCATTATACTTAAGTTTACAGAGTAATCTCATTTCCAGTTTTGCCATTAGCTAAAACTGAACGAACCCCTATAAAGTGAACCTGAGCACTCTCCTGAACTGACTACTTAATTATTTACAACTTCATGGTTGTCTGAGATGTGTTATTCTAATAGATTTAGGAATTAGACGGTTTAAATAGCATGCATTAACCTATAAAGCTGAATTTTATCCTTCGTTTGGCAGTAAAAGTCACCTCATGTTGAAGAGAGGAGTAGTGTTCTTACCTAGAGTTGTGTCAGTGATGTAACATTAGTAGTCACGTAAAAATACTTTATAGTCTGAAATTGTATAACTGAGGCAACGAGCCATTATACAAAAATACTTAAGGCACTCACGAGAAGACTAACCATGAGGCTTCCAAGACTGGACGAGACAGAGAGAGATGAAAAAAGAGTAGTGGGAGAGAGCGAGAGGAGACAGTGTTGCGAGAGAAACAGAGAGACGGGGCAGATGGGGAAAGAAAGATAGAAGGGAGAGAGAGAGACTGGGATAGAAAGAGTGAAGGAGGAAGAGAAAGAGACAGAGCGAGTGCTTTGTTATGTCTCCTAGAGCTCTATTGTTTCCTGGAATGCCTGGCAGCAGAGTCCGAAGTCAGAGCCACGGGGAGAAGAAGAGAAGGAACGGCCTTCTGTCCTGACAGACAAGCACCGCTGAGTTGACATAATTTAGCAAACTGCCAACGCTCAAGAAGTTTCACTGACAAAAATGGCTATGCTACTGAGATCTATTGAGATTTTGTTTTGTTTGCGTGTGGAAGTTGCGTGCGGATGGGGCCTATTGACAGACAGGACTAGGAGAAGATATATATATATATACCTGTGATTTATGGAGATCAATGGCTTCTGGCCCCCACTATCGCCTCGGGGGGGCCACACAGAATTACAACCCCTCCCAGACAGACCGCTGGCCCTCTGCGACGCTAATAATAGCATCCAGCAGAAATATGCACAGAAACGAGATCTCCTATGGTGTAGCCTAGCCTCCTGGATAGGAGAACACTGAGGCACAAGAAGGGTTGTCTCCTCTCTCCACTCAGACAGGAATGTATGGTCTTGAGGAGCTGAACCTCACCACTATCGATTCCAATTATATCACACTCTCCTTACACTGAGCTAGCTGCAGGCTCCGAGTCTGAAGGAGCGCAATATTTACACTAGAGGCAAACGCACTGTGTAGGCGTTCATATGTATTACACACAGACAGACCTAGACATTGCGTCGTAAGCAAGGCATCTCTAGAACACCAAGAGGGTTGGAATAGGAGACTCCTGGTTTCTGTCTAAGATGGTGGTGTTGTTGATATGGCTCTTCAAAATGAAGTGGATGGTTTAGAATGGTCCAGTTCACTCGCGGATATCTCGCAGAGGGATTTGGTTGTGGTGGTGGGAAGTAGACTTGACCAGAGGACAGCTTCGTTACGTCCGTCACATCACAGTTAAGACCATTGTTTTAGCAGTGCAATGAGAACCTCAACAGATAGGAGTTTACGGAAGAGAGGAGCTTGACTGATAAATTAGCCCTTGTCTCTGGTCACGGTTTCCACTCCCATTCCCATTCATCAGTCTGTACTGCTACTGAACACATCTCTTCGTGTTACACCTTGCCTTTAGCCCCAATGCAGTGACCCCCCCCCCCCCCCCTCCCCATACAGATGTGCTCAGGCCTGCTGAGTGACGCTTGGATGCAAAGAGCAACAGACCTCGTCCTCTATCTCTTCCTCGTATTTCAAAAACAACAACAGCGCCGGCAGCCATCACAGCTAAATTCTCCAAACTCCGTCACAACGAGCTCCATTATAATCAGTTATCTTGACAGTTTTTTTTTTTTTTTACGTATTTGTTCACTAAACAAACCAAAATGTTTTCCCAAGGGGGTCTCGAAGTAGCCTAAATGCTGGACCTCTCCACCTTTCCCGTCCACTCAGAGTAATAGCCCTCGGGTGAGGTCATCGTGCTAGAGCTAGAATCTTAATCTTCTCTCTCTCTATCTCCCACCCCTCTCTCTCTCTCTCTCTTTCTCCTATCTCTTCCCAGGAATGCAACAGGCCCCTTATTTTGAAAGATCTCTTGTCACATAATAGCCTTGAATATCCTTGCGCAACGCTTCAGAAAGCACATTCCGCAGCCTGATTTACAGATTTGCGCGTGGCTAAAGGATCGGATTGATGAAAATGTATGCTCTGAGGCAGTGGTCATGGTACCAATTTTCTGTGGGGCAACACGGCCCCCTGGGTATACACAGACAGAAAAAAAGGCGATACACAAACATCTGTCAGTGTCTGTGTCATGTTCTGAGCAGGCCTCACAAGCTTCTCCTGGTGTGTAAGCGGTTGCGCCATGGCTTCGTTGCGGCTCGTGCTGCTTGTATGTTTCCATGTAAGGCATGACAGGAAGGCATTTCTCCAACTGTGATACAGACCAGGCACATAAATCAGTCAGATGTTTTCATTCATCTTTTTTTCCAGTAATTTTTTCTCTCGAAAGTATAGCCACATTTTTTTCCCTCTGGCAATCGACGGGTCTCTCAATCTCCGCAAAACATAATTACGTTTTTTTAGGGGAAACTTGTCAGAAATGTTTTGGCGTACGATACTTGTTTTCTTTCTTTACAAGACACATCAGGAACTTCTCAGGGCTTTATGAGAAATACATTTGTATGTTCCAGAACATGTGTTCCAGGTGCCGTGACAGATACGGTGTCTGTCTGAGTCCATTCCCCACTGCTCTGGGTCATAATAATTATGTGGAGAAAATTGGGCAGCTCAGCCCAGATCCCCAGGGACCCTTAAAGAGGCTGTGTTTTAAATGCCTTGTTCTTGTCAAATCAAGAGGGGATTACAGCAGGAACACTGGTCTGTAGGCCTGGTGGCTAAGTGCCTGTCCTGTCTAGCTATATGAATCACTATGTGATTCACTATGTATGTACCATATGGGAGATTGAATATGAATAGGGGCCCAAACTATAATAAGCTGCTTACCAGGGGACATTCTAGCCTCTGTGGCTATGACGTTGTCATGCTATACATGTACTGTATAGGCCTGTGGTCCCCAAACTTTTCTGAGTCAAGATCACTTTCTGAGTCATAATGAAGACCGAGATCTACGCCTCAGAATTCTTTAAAAAATTTGACTTAAAAAAACGTAGGCCTTAAAAAACATGCAACGTTACAAACAGTTCTGTAGCAACGAGGTCTGTGCAGTAGGCTATAGTCCCAATACGTTATCAGTGCATGTAGGCTACGCTTGAATTGCCCCGCCAATGTTGTTCTTCTCAGACAATTTTCAAAGTATATTTCAAAACTCGAGGTATATGATCTTGTTGTATTACTTGTGAGGCACAGCTCAGTGGGTATAAATCATGTGATTTCTTTATTTTACTGGACTGATTGTGTCTGGATTTGTGGGTCAGTCTCAGCGGAGGGAGAGCATCTCACAGTCGGACCGTCCCTCAGCTAAGACTGACCAAAAAGGGGCGACCGTATTCCAGCTGGCGGCGAAACTCGAGTCACACTGCATTATTTCTGCACCAATTCATGTTGTTACTCCTATGACCAGAGAAAGTGAAATATTCCTTGATTTTAAAAAAGACACAAGCTGCTAATAATAATAATAATATTAACAACAACGCAAGCCTATAGATACTCTTTGCTACTCATTCATTGAAGCTGCATTGCTGGTTGCAGCGCAAGTGGAGAAGCGCATTTTATGGCATATAGCAGTGTTTTTATAAAAAAGTGTTGACAGTGCTGCTGAGTATGAACTTAAACATGAACTCACTCATAAAAACGAAAGCTCTTTGCTGTATTCGTTGACAGTCTCTCTCTAGTCGTGGTTTTCGATGTTTTGAAATCACAGTATCAACTTACTTTGCTGTACGCTCAAGGAAGCTGCAGACAGACACGTGATCTGAGCAATCCGATTGGCTAGCGGTAGGCCTATAGGTGCGCTTGATTTGCTCTCTGGGCACGCGGAGTAAGCGGAGTTTGTACCTTCAGACACATGAAATGGTAAAGATGGGAACACTTCGCCTACCCGGCATGCAGGGCAGCTGAGACAAGTCCACCTACTGCCAACAGCGCGAGACAGAAAAATGTAGGAATGATTGGCTTTATCGTTATTCTTTTCTAGAAATGTTTGGCGATCGACTAGGAATGCCTCGGATCGACGGTTTGGTGGGGACTGTTACTCACTATGTTGTCATGCGCCATACATGAGTAAGGGCCCCTACTATGGGGCCTCTAGTGACACACAGGTCTATTTTGGTACAGGATGTGCTCCCGTCCCGAGTGACCCCCAAACTGCAGACAGAGAGCAATACCAGAGTAGCAGATTCAGACCTTTTGGTTGTGCTGGCATCAGTAGTGCTTTGCATTGAGTAAAACACATCATGTAGGTGTCAACACCCCAGCCCTGCTACTCTCCCTGGTCAGTGCACCTCAGATGAATGATCTGTTGAGGAGTGGTTCAGGGCCCGTTCGGAGGGCGTTTCTACTAAAAGACGGCAGGTGTCAAGATGGCGGGTTGTCACGAACGGGACGTGTCCCATAATGGCGCCCTATTCCCTACATAGCGCACTACTTTGGAAGAAGGTGCGCTATATAGGTAATAGGGTGACATTTGGGACGCAGACAGGATGACGGAAGAGGAAGCCTTTCTCCTGGGGTGAGAGAGTCATTCGTCAAAGTCTCCGGTCGTGAGTAAGTGTGTTTTCACTGAGTGAGTTTCCTGTCCACTAAATAGGATTCATTCAGTACACCCCCCCCAACCCCTTCTGTCAAACTGCTGCAGAGTGGTTTCATACCAACGTCGGTATAGAAAGAATATGGAGACAGTTAGTGTACTGTATGTCCTAGTGGAATTACACGAGACAAAGGCTGTTGATATCCTGTGTGAAGAGCGCAGGTTGACATTTATTGTCATGAATCTTGTCCTGTAGACAGAACTGTGCGATTTCCGCTAGATAGGCCAGCTGCAAAGTCAAAATTGGCTATATTGTAAAAATTCAGGATTTTAATTATTTTAGTTTTGGTCTTAATTCAAGGTTAGCAGTGTGGTTAAGGTTATGGTTAGGTTTCAGATCAGATGGTATGACTTTGTGGCTGTGCCAGCTAGTGACCACTCTACAGAGCTGCCTCCAGAACAATATTCATGATGAAAAACGCTAACCTGCGTCAAGAGCGGAGGCAGATATTTATTGAGATGAGTTGACGTTCTGGATATCTGGACTAGAGTCTTGATGTATTATTTCAAAGGTTACATGCTGAAAGTTAAAACCACTCCATGTTGACTAAATACGAGAGAGAAAAAAGCTAAGTGAGCCTCCTTATTGCTTTGTTCTACTGTGGAGTTGAGTGTTTTTCCTCTTGGCCAGTCGTTTGGTTATCTTCTTTGATTGACAATAGTGGCAGGCATTTGTCAGAGACCAAATAGTCTGGGGGCTGATAAACAAACGGTTTCTAACTGCAGCGCAGGGCTGAGACCCCTCGGATTGAGACTGTTTAGCCAAGAGGAATGTAACCTACGGTACAACCCTTCCGGCTTTAGAGTGCAGAATGCAAGCACTTTCGTGAAAGAGGAAAATGTATATTTTTCTAAAAATGAACAAAGAAAGGTTAGGTATTTTCAACTCCCTACTGGCTTAAAATGGAGTCAGCCTTTACCACAGGTTCACACACGCTTGTGCCATAGAGATCCAGCCAGACAAAGATAAAGAGTTGCACACAATGTGGTCCTTCTTGTCCTAGGGCAAGCCAGGCTAATACTATTCTGGGTTTACTTTGCACTGTCCCAGAGATGCCACCAGAGAGACTGCATCATCCGTCATGTTGCTTAGAGATACAGCCAGCCCTAACCAAACCTGGGTTCAAATAGTATTTTAAATCTTTCAAATAGTTTAACTGTGCTTGATTGAGCTTGCCCGGGGCAGTGGAACCACTGTGGACTAGCCGCAAAAGTGCAAACCCCACCCCATCTGGCACGCCAGGCAGACTTCAAGCAAACACTCAACGTACTTCAACAATTCCCAATACTATTTGAACCCTGGCCCTTTTTAACCCCGCTCTTTTGTGGTCAGTATGTTATGAGTGTGAGAGCTGCCTGTATCTCACTGCACAGCATGTTAGCTAGAAACATTTTTCTCTCTCCCAGTTATGTTACGGGAAAGGGAGCTTTTTTTTCTTCCATATTTGGTCATATGGAGTACAGCCAGTGAGCAGTAGCCTTTTGATGGTGTACAAAAAAACATCCCTATTTTGTGTGGGATTTGTTCTCCTTGGGCCGTGCTGCTCTGATACGGGCTGATTGTGAATCTGACGTTGAAAATGCACCATTAAGGCACAGCACAAGCCGTTTATAACACAACAAGGACAAGGGAAAAGGCCTCATCTCATGTACTGAAGTTGCTCGTCGTTCTGAACCCAGCTGCGTCTTCACAATGTCATTTAGGGTTCACTGTATAAACTAATCCTAATGCAAATGACTCTCTTAAAACAGTGTTTATAGCAAGATAATGTTTTACTGACATCCTCCTTTGTCCACTCTTCTCAGCTGTTGGCAGTTATCTCATTTGGACTGAGTCTTGGGCTAGGGTTGACCGGTTCAACCCATGATGATGGGAATTAACTATGGCGTGATGGGTGTATTGTCTTTGCTGACATAGGAAGGCCTCTCTGGGGGGGGGGGGAGATGTGTGTGGGACCAGAACCGTGTGTGGGACCAAACCAGAAGGGTAAAAATAGATTATTGCAATGACTGTTCTATTTAAAAACACCAGTAGAACATGCCATGCCGAAAAAACCCAAGTTAATCACACTGGCATTGGGACATGTATCAAGGTTCCATCATGGGGCAGAACTTGTAATCTCTTATCAGAATGATGAAATGTAAGGCATTCGGAGGCTTTTTTCCTTTCCAAAATGTGACTGTGAGTAATTTGACGAAAATGTTACATCACACACTACGTTTAGGAACTGAGATGTCAAGCATATCAGGGAAAGAACCTTGTCTAGCACCACCCTGATTGGACAGCAACATCCAGTAATACGTTGGATCAGTTTGTGCCTGTGATGATTACAGTGTGTCTCAGTGGTGGATTCTCAGCTGTGAGCTGTTCCAGATAACCTTAGGCTATAGCTAGCAGTCAGTCAGAATATGAATCACTGGGCAAGGAGATGTGTCAGGAATTGTGAACCATTGTCTGGGAATGCATGCAGGAGTCTCCTTTTCCATCCCCAAGTGGAGACTCAAAGTCTTAGACCTCTTATTTTTTTTAGCCCCAATACTTTCCCCTCACTCGTCTCAATCTTACAGCCAAAGTCAGCACAATAGCAATCTGTGGTGATTTGGGAGGGATCGTGTGTGATCATCAGACTAAGTCACTAATGATGGTGTGTCTTAAGAATTCAAGGATGCATGGCAGGCAGATTCTTACCCAGTCACTCACCCAGTTTAGTCAGTCCTTATACTGTCATTTCCAATGGGCTCTCAGCTCTCCACTATTCCATGAATAGTGCTTTAATTTGACGAATTCTTCCGTATTGGAGCTAACCGAAACCTCTCCCGGAATGAATTTCTTTTGGAGCGGAGAGAGCCCTAACATATGAAGCAGATGGTATTGAGATCGAGCCGAACAAATCTGAGCTCAGACGCTTTTGGCCACCTCATATCCTGCCCAAAGAAAGATGTGTCCCAGCTAAAGTCTTCTACTCTGACACCACGAGATCTGTCCTCAGGTCAGCTGAGTTGGCTGACATTCCCTTGGCATCAGTATGTAGGGGAGGAAGTATGTGCAGTCACACACACATGCACACAGCCATTACACTCCTCCTCCTCCTCACATTCTCCCAGTGTTCACGATGAGCACGTAGTCAGCAGCTGGTCTGATCATGCCTTTGTGGTCCAACAGCAGTGTCTGTACCATGACAGACGAGGAGAGGGGGAGAAGGGGGAAAGAGAGAGAGAGCGGGGGATAGGGAGAGAGAGGCAATGAGAAAGAGAGTCAGAAATTATGGCCTCCCCCATGCCAAAAACTCCAGTGAATTTATGTGGCCACATCCTGGCGTGGTTCACAGCCTGGGCTGGGCCAGAGGCAGTAAATGTGTTAATGGACCCGAGGCGGGGCCAGGGGCCCGACGTGTGAGAAGAGAGGCAGATCACGCTGAACGGGACCAAGGGAGGACAACCTCTTCCAAACACATCATTACAGGTGGCGATGGACAGGACACACGCACGTTGGCTGGCCGCACAGAGACACGCACAGACCAAGACAGACACGTACACACACACTCCCAGATGTTCTCAGAGATGGAACATTTCTCTGCCCTCTGCATTGCTATCCACATTTGGATACATACCCATACCCCTACAGGTATCCTTTTGGCGTTTGGTCAAACTCAAACTGCCCCTTGAGCACCTGCAAAGCATTAGTCAGTCAGTCAGTCTGCAGTCAGCCAGCATATAAAAGACCATGATATCAACTACAGTTAAACTCTGCTCTGTTTCTCTACTCTGTGTATGAGTAGACAGAGCGCAGACTGTGAGACAGTCCTGATGGCTCCTGTATAAACACTGCTGGGTGGGAATGGGGAATCCTGGCCTGTCACCTGACTGACAAGGATTGACTGTTACACTGTGCAGAGCTTAGTTTAGCTCCGGAGGGGACGATGTACAGTCTCATTACTGTACAGGCCATTAGCTGGTCTACTGCACCGTAACACAGACACAGACAGTCAACACACATACAAGTAGACACAGACCTGAACTAAGACCCGAGTCCACCATAAAACATCACACCAATAGGTTCTACTCCAGCAGGTCTGAGATCAGTGTAATATGATTTTGGCTCACCACCTAAATGACACTACACCGGGATCAGGAGGTGACACACCTACAGCGTTGACAGAGCCCTGACTCCGAGTAAGCCAGTCAGACGGAGTTGAGGTGCTCGGTTGGGGTGACCTGACCCAGGTGAATGTCAAAGTCATAGTCTAGAATGGTAGATTTCACTGTCTTGGCTCTCGCACCACACTCACTGACAGAACTGGGCCTCGAAACAGAAACAGCCCTTTGATCACTAGGTTTCATTGGAACTCATTAAGTGAATAGCACCCTGTGAGGGGAATGGCATGGAATGAAGTATTAATAGCTTTCTCCTTTTTCCACACAGATTTAAGACCCCCCTCCTCCTCAACGTGGAACAGGCCGAGGCTGGAGTGACCGACAGACTGACTGGTGCTCAGATTCTCTCTCTCTCTCTCCAGGTGAGAGTGCGCCTCCCGTTTCCTCCCTCGGGCAGCTTCTCGCTCACCCTTTTCCTCCCTCCCTCCCCATCCCTGTCTGTCAGTGCCAGAGCCAGACATGATTCATGTCTCCAACCGTAGGACAGGGAATCAGGGATAGTGTTGTTGCTGCCTGAATCTGTCGCTCAGACCATGCATGCCATTGTCAGGAATTTAATGGATTGGTTAGATTATATTACAATATGATGATCAGGGGGATGATGAAGAGGAGGATGGTGAACTCAAGATGGTGATGATCAAGCTGATGAGGAGGATTTATAATGGCAACGATTGTGATGAAGACCTTTATTGTACATGGCCATGCCAGGCTCTCACAGTAGCCTATGGATAGACTGACAGTGACTAAGAGTGACAGCAGCCTACCTCTCCACCCCACCTGAGAGGCCCAGACAGGGGCCAGAGCAAAGAGCACATAGCTCACATTCCTCCAGCATCTCCTAATGAGTAAGCCCCAGCGAGGGAGAGGAGGTGAAGGATGGCCCTGGCCCTAGCCTCTCTCTCCCCTCCCCTCTCAATCCCTGGCCACACAATCCCTGGGTCTTGTGCCAGCCCAGCACTGACATGGCAGATACCTGGGATACCTCTATATCTCCCAGCGCCCTCTCTCCAACCACACCTGGCCAACCCTCACACCTGGGTCACCATGGCAATGTGCACACTGCCTGCTCTTTACCTGCAGGTACAGGCAGAGCCAGGGAGCTGAGAGGGTGGGAGCCGGCCCACAATCCCCTTCTCTTCTTTTCTTCTCTTAAAGGGAAAAGAACAGAGCATTCCTTGGGATGCCAAAAGTAGAAGCCAGAGTCCCATAGCATGACCATGTTTACTTTCATGTCCCCGCTACAGTAAACTGTGCATGTTGGTGCTGTTTAAGGATATATTGGAATATATTCTAAGTAGACCAAGTTTGTGTAGGCATCAATATTTTCTTCATTCGTTCTGTCTTGTCTTTCTTTCGTTCTGCCTCTTTTTCTCGGGAGTTAATTTTAGTCCCACGCTCAAGTCGGTGGGTGGCAGTCCAAATATTGTGTATTTTAATCAGTTTTGGACTCAGGCAATCTTTGGATAACATGGACTTAAAGCTGCTGTCGTATCCCGGTAGAACTCCCTCTCCCCTCCCGCTCTCGTTTTCTTCTGTTTATCCGGCGAAGAAGTGTCAGGGGGTGTAAGTTATCTGCTGACAGGCCTGCCAATGTTAACGTTACATTTGACAACTTTTTTTTTCTTCTCAACAACTTAAAGTGCTTCGTTCTCTGGAAGAATCTTCTGGAGTTGTTTTTAAAATGGCATGTGAATGAGTAACTTAAAGCTCCTTTCAAGACGCTAGGCTAACATCGGAATGTAAAATGCTGCATTCCTCAAATAGTTTCCGAGGCATACTCTTGAGATGAACGTGTTTGTGCTAACGTGGTGAAGACAAAGTTATTCGGTTGTGTGTCACAATAATGACTCATGGGGAAAAAAGAGGCCTCTATGTTCTATGGACTCACAGAGCAAAACAGTGCATCAACATTTCACTGCATATTAACATTGCAATGCCTCTAAGAATGAAATGGTGCCACATTTTTTTCCAGCTCTCTCCTTGTGAATAGAGGACATATTGTTTGGGTGGTGTTAACACAAACCTGTCCTAAAATGATAGGGGGAAATAAAGCTAGCGTTGTCTGGATAACATCAACATGGCTTTTAATATAATGTTCCTTAAGCGCTGGGTAGTGTCAGCCAGAGAGTTGCGGCAGAGCATTAATTTGACTGGTAAATGTTTCATTATTGCCATTGTAGCTCTCAGGAGCTGGCAGACAGAGGGAACGAGAGAAAAAGTAATCGGTTTACAGTGGGGAGAGAGAGAGAGAGAGTTTACAGTGGGCGAGAGAGTAGAGTGAGCGTGGAAGAGAGAGAGAGAGACCATAGTTCAGAGGGAGAGAGAGAGCCCTTAATTTACAGTTGATAGAGAGGGACCGGAGAGAGAGCTAGTGAGTGGAGAGAGAGACCATAGTTTACAGTGAACAGGGAGAGGCAGGCTAAAATCGGTTCTGTTATGAAACCCTCCGAGGGAAAGTCAGAAAGATGTAATTCCAGGAAGCTCCCTCTCTCTCTCTCTCTCTCCATTCTTCTGCTCTGCTCCGTGTATGTTAGCTTTGACGGAATATGGGTGGTCCCCTCAAGGAATAGGTACGACACTGACATCTCTCACAGGCAAACTCAAAATCCTGTTGAATATAATATCAAATTATTATCATTATTCTTAAATATTCCCCAAATCATAGTCATACTAATAGTGCGCTCTCGGCCCCAGTGTTGCTTTTAGGAAGTATGTGATTAAACTAACGCTGGGGATGGCTTTAGTGTTTTTGTTATTGCTCTCATTTTGTCTAATTACAGTTGTACGAATTGCCGAAATCCAAGTGCCAATTTTCTTCCTCCTGCTAATGGCGTAAGTGTATTTAAACATAGAGAGCAAATTATTGCTGTGTTGGAAATAATCTGTCCCGAAAACACACGGGCATCGTAGTTTGACTCTGATAGTCCTCTAGTTAAAATGAGAAGGAGGTGAGAGGAGAGAGAGAGAGAGGGAGGGAAAGAAAGGGACAGAGGGACTAGCCCTTGGAGTGATGGGTTTTGTTTAAAGCATACCTCCCGTGTCCCTGTGTTTCCTGTAAGGGTATGTATGCGTGTTGGAGACCCTTTTTGGTCCTCTCACTATGTGAGGCTGCAGAGGGGCACAAAGCAGGGAGGCTACAGCATGATCTACAGCACAACTCAGGAAGCAAGCCTGAAGAACCCACCCTGCCTCTCTAAAACTGATCCCAGATCTGATCCTAGCCAACCACTGACAGCTCTACAAACAAAACAGGAAAAGTAGTAGAGATTTGGGAAGGAGAGAACAAGGGGTGGTGTGTGTGGGGGGGGAGACGTAGAGTTAAAGAAGGGAAAGACAGGGAGAAGGAGGAAGGGAGGGAGAGTGGGAGGGAGGGGAGGAGTAGAAGGGCGAAAGGAAGAGGCGTTTGCCCTTTCTGTTGACTGCTGAAGCCGGTGAAAGATTGTGCAGCAGCAGGAACTCTTTGTGTTGTAGCCGTGCTGGGATAAAGCAGTGGGAGAGAGGCTGGAATGGTTTAAGAGGGAATACAGTATATTTAAAAGTCTAATCGTCACAACTGCTAAGGTACAGTACTGTAGCCTTTTCACTCAATGCACTTTACTGGTAGCTGCAGCAGTAGGCTAGATTGTGGTTGTGTACAGTTGTGTTATTGTAAGAGAAGAGCGTAGGTTGATGATGACAGGCTAAGGATCTTCTGGGTGGTCCCGCTCCTCTCCTCGGTCACGTACCCAGGGTATTTTTTTAGTGAATAGCGTTAACGACATCCTGCGCGAAACATCTCTTCCTCCTCACACACTTTCTTCTCCTTTCTCCTCCTCCTTCATTCCTTCACTTTCTCCTCCTTTTTGTTTTTTGTTTTCATCGTGAAATGTGACTGTGTTTGGCTTGGAGAGATAGCAACGTTTTCGTAGTGCTGTACGGCTAGTATTGCTAGTGAATATCGTAGTAGGCACACAAACGTGCATCCCTGTATCGAGGTCGAGAGCAGGAAGGCATCGGGGTCGTATTCACTACGCATCAAGCAGAAGAAAACAAAATGAAACAGGGAGGGACTACCTATCAATAAGAAACGCCTATTTTAGTTTTTCTGTTGCGTGCCCTAATGAATATAACCCAGCATAGGATACAGAGGTTGGTGATAAGTGAAGAGTTTATAAATAAACAAAGTTTATTTGTCACGTGCGCCGAATACAACAGGTGTAGACCTTACAGCGAAATGCTTACTTACAAGCCCTAACCAACAGTGCAATTTTTAAGTAAAAAATAGGTTTTTAGGTAAACAATAGATAAGTAAAGAAATTTAAAAAACTAAACTGACAATGGAAATAACAGTAGCGAGGCTACAGTATATACAGGTGGTGCCAGTACAGAGTCAATGTGCGGAGGCACCGGTTAGTCGGGCTAATTGAGGTAATATGTACATGTAGGTATAGTTAAAGTGACTATGCTTAGATGATAAACAGAGTAGCAGCAGTGTAAAAGAGGGGTTGGCGGGTGGGGGGTGGCGGGACACAATTAAAATAGTCCGGGTAGCCAATGTGTGGGGGTACCGGGCTACTTGAGGTAATATGCACATGAATGTATAGTTAAAGTGACTATGCATAGATGATAGAGAGTAGCAGCAGCAGCGTAAAAGAGGGGTTGGGGGTGGCGGGATACAATGCAAATAGTCCTTGTAGCCATTTGATTACCTGTTCAGGAGTCTTATGGCTTGGGGGTAAAAGCTGTTGAGAAGCCTTTTGGTCCTAGACTTGGCTTTCCGGTACCACTTGCCATGCGGTAGCAGAGAGAACAGTCTATGAATGGGGTGGCTGGGGTCTTTGACAATTTTTAGGGTCTTCCTCTGACACCGCCTGGTGTAGAGGTCCTGGATGGCAGGCAGCTTAGCCCCAGTGATGTACTGAGCCGTACGCACTACCCTCTGCAGTGCCTTGCGGTCAGAGGCCGAGGAATTACCGTACCAGGCAGTGATGCAACCAGTCAGGATGCTCTCGATGGTGCAGCTGTATATCTTTTTGTGGATCTGAGGACCCATGCCAAATCTTTTCAGTCTCTTGAGGGGGAATAGGTTTTGTCGTGCCCTCTTCACAACTGTCTTGGTGTGTTTGGACCATGATAGTTTGTTGGTGATGTGGACACCAAGGAACTTGAAGCTCTCAACCTGCCCCACCACAGCCCCGTTGATGAGAATGGCGGCATGCTCGGTCCTCCTTTTCCTGTAGTCCACAATCATCTCCTTTGTCTTGATTACGTTGAGGGAGTGGTTGTTATTCTGGCACCACCCGGCCAGGTCTCTGACCTCCTCTCTATAGCCTGTCTTGTCGGTGATCAGGCCTACCACTGTTGTGTCGTCTGCAAACTTAATGATGGTGTTGGAGTCGTGCCTGGCCATGCAGTCGTGGGTGAACAGGGAGTACAGGAGGGGACAAGGCACGCACCCCTGAGGGGCTCCAGTGTCGAGGATCAGCGTGGCAGATGTGTTGCTACCTACCCTCACCACCTGGGGGCGGCCTGTTAGGAAGTCCAGGATCCAGTTGCAGAGGGAGGTGTTTAGTCCCAGGATCCTTAGCTTAGTGATGAGCTTTGAGGGCACTATGGTGTTGAACGCTGAGCTGTAGTCAATGAATAGCATTCTCACGTAGGTGTTTCTTTTGTCCTGGTGGAAAAGGGCAGTGTGGAGTGCAATAGAGATTGCATCATCTGTGGATCTGTGGTATGCAAATTGGAGTGGGTCTAGGGTTTCTGGGATAATGGTGTTAATGTGAGCCATGACCAGCCTTTCAAAGCACTTCATGGCTACGGACGTGAGGGCTACGGGCCGGTAGTCATTTAGGCAGGTTACCTTAGTGTTCTTGGGCACAGAGACTATGGTGGTCTGCTATGTAAACTACAACACTGTTGATGATGATGTCATCCTGCAGGGCGTAACCATGGATGACGACTTTGACCGGCGCCGAGAGCTCAGGAGGCAGAAGAGGGAGGAGATGCGCCTGGAGGCTGAGCGGTAAGACTGGCCTGCTCGTCTTCCTCTTGTTCCCGTCTCCTCTCGTTACTTTTCCTCCTCTTCGTCTTCCTCCTGCTCCTCCGTCTCGTCTCCAACCTTTACTCCCGCTCTTCTTCCCTCTCCTCCTACATCCCTTCTTCCTCCTCCTCCTCTTCCTACTCATCCTCCTCTGAACCTCAGACCTCTTCCATGTCCATCAACAACTACACACACACTTACATATTTACGATATTGTTGTCTTATCTCATTGGAGTTTATCAGTATAAACTGGGTGGTTCGAGCCCTGATTGCTGATTGGCGGACAGCCATGGTATATCAGACCGTATACTATGGGTATGACAAAACATTTTATTTTTACTGTTCTGATTACGTTGGTAACCAGTTTATAATAGCAATACGGCACCTCGGGGGTTTGTGATATATGGCCAATATTCCACGGCTAAGGGCTGTGTCCAGTAAGAACAGCCATAAGCTGTGGTATATTAGCCATATACCACACCTCCTTGGGCCTTATTGCTTAAACATACCACTCTGAACATGACGTCATAACGGTAAGTGTGCAGCCAGAGGGAGTCACAGGTACACGTGTTGTCCAGCGGGGGTGTTGATGACACAGCGAGTGCTGTGATCATATGACCTCAGTGCTCTTCAGAGCCCAGTTGAAGTCAGTTAAAGGGCTTTGAGCTGGGCTCAGGTTGTTACAGGTCCCTGTGATCTCCATGCCAAGTTGGAACCAGAGAGCCAACCCTTAAATAGTTTGGACTCTCCTCAGGGCTTTAAAAACATCACTCAGCAAATATTGGCTTCCTCCTCCTCATGCAGGCAGTAATCTACCACTGATCTGATGACCTGTGTTGTGTTCTCTCTCTCTCTCTCTCTGACTCAATAAGTTCTGCTTTGTCTCTCATCGTGTCAGTGGTAGAATGTACTGTTGACCTCATATAAAAAGCCTCTGTGCATCCTCAAGTCAAATGAGTTACATACTGTAACAAGCCCAGACATTTCAAATGAGCTCATCTCAAATGGATCACCTCAACCATGTCTCATTTTACGGAGCAAGGATACAGGATACCAGGTTGAAAAGCTGAATCATGTTGGTTACAACTGGGGTTGGAGTGAAAACCTACAGGAGGGTAGCTCTCCAGGAACAGGGTTGGAGAACCCTGCAGTAGGCTACTTAACTCCAGGAGCTTAGTTTGCCCAGCCTGTCTGGGTAGCTTCATCACTTATCCCAATTATACTTACAAACAACAGTCATTTAACCTGGCCACACACATCATAAAACATGAAAATGCATCATGGGCAATAGGATATGCAAATGTGTATCTCTGGAGGTCCAATCCCTTACTGAGCGATATGGCAGTGACATTTACTGAAGATATGATAAGAGCTCTCTGCAGACCGGAGCTACTGAACAAGTCTGTAAGGCCACACACTATGTTAGTGTATGTTTGGCAAGATACAAAAATGTCAGTGCTCACCCTTAAAATGTGTTGACAATACAACAGAACAGATTAACCGGAATGACATTTACTTTCACGGGTGGCCAAACAGAACTATCTAAAAGTTACGCCCCTACTAAGCCACACCTCCAGTCTTCTGATCTGACCTGGTGGATCATAGTTCGTAAACCCAACTGGCTGGGCAAAAAATAACCCAACGTGTGTTCTGTCCACTATTTAACCTAGCATTTTCTTTTCTTTTTCTTTTTTTTTTAAAGAAAAACTTTATCTATGACACTGTCCTCTTGAATTGTAAATACTGTAATGTGGCTAGAAACAGAAAATACTTCTTCCCAGTCAACTGAATCAGTGAATATAATCTCATACATTTAATTGTGATGTGTGATTATGTTGTACAACAAATGTAAACCTCTGTAGCAATGTTGGCATCTATTGTTGTACCTTTAGGCGTGTACCTACGCCTCATTGCTCCAGCTCTACACCAGTTGATTGAACGATAACTTAATGCGGTCGTTATATATCTCACAACAGGTCATAAAACCCATGTTTTATATTATTTATATTATCCCACAGTGTTTATATTATATGGAGAATATGGAATTTGGTCGAAAATACAGACCGTATGAGAGAGTAAGAGTAGTAAGCTATAGGCATGGTGGGAGTTTGTTCATGTCTGTTTATTTAGTTGGAGTCGTTTCAGTTGGCGGGACCATGCACGATTTTCAACCCACTCATGTTATTGATAAAAGATTCAATCGCTATATTTTGCAAATATGCTGTAACAATCAATATTTCCATGTCTCTCCTTATCTAACAAGTCAAAAACACATGTTCTCTTGTTGGACCAATCCAGTCAACCGTCACCAAATATGATGTAAAAAGAAAACAGATATGCGCACACACTCACACACACACACACACACACAGAGGACTGAGAGCACTCCAGTCTATACAATAAGATCTGCAGTCAGGGCTGCCAAACACTTTTACATTATAAGTGTTTACTAGTAGAGATCACAAGGAGCTGTTTCCTAGTCGCTAGGCCCTGGAGGAGGACTACATGGCTGGGCTAATGTGTGTGTGTGTGTGTGTGCGCATCACAGAAGGTTGGTGGCACCTTAATTGGTGAGGACCGGCTCGTGGTAATGACTGGAGTAGAATGGTATCCAACACATGGTCTCCAGGTGTTTTGATGAAATTCCATTTGCTCCGTTCCAGCCATTATTATGAGCCGTCCTCCCCTCAGCAGCCTCCACTGGTATGCATGCATGCTTGGGTTACTGTATAGCCCGTGTACATGCAATCTGGAGGTCTGAAAGTCCTGGAGGGGTTCAGCCAGATTGGACCGTCATCAGGTGGTGAAGGCTTGACAAGCTCCATTCGCCTCCTTTAGCCCAGTGAGCCAAGATGTGTGTGTGTGTGTGTGTGTGAGAGAGAGAGGCCTAGGAGTTCCCCAGCACTCGGGGCTCTGCATTGTGTCAGATCCAGTCTAGAACAAAACAATCTGTCTTGTTGACAGAGAGGTGAAGCTCCAGCCCTAATCACCAGCAGGCCAGATACTACCAGGCCAAGGTGAACTCCGCTTCACTATCTACTGTGTAGTTCTCCTGGGTGTGTTTATTACTCTGTACATACTGGAATGAAAGTTTGATGGAATTAGTCAATCAAATGAATGTAAAGGCATCCACACTGCTCCCCTAAAGAATGTGGTATAGAAACCAGTGTTTGTGTTTCTGGTCACTGTGTCCCCAGGGTTTGCCTGACTGGGCCTTTTGTATTGCGCTCTGTGACAAATGACATACAATGATACAGCTGGGATCTCAAGCTGTCTGGTTGGTGGCCTGCACAGTGGAGTTCACATAGCCCTCTGCCCTCTGTGACTGACCAGGGCTTTGCTATGACAATGTAACGCAGACACACACACTGGAATGTTTTGAGTGCTGTTTTTATTTGTCCCCTTTAAAAAAGTATATTTTGTTGGAATGTTCCCAAACCTTAAAACTTATGGCTGCAATCCCACTACCGGGGTCGATATGACAACAGCCAGTGATAATGCAGGGCGCCAAATTCAAACAACAGAAATCTCATAATTAAAATTCCTCAGACATTCATGTGTCTTATATCATTTTAAAGGTAATCTTGTTGTTAATCCCACCAAAGTGTCCGATTGTCAAATATGCTTTTCAGCGAAAGCACTACAAACGATTGTTAGGTCACCACAAAACCACAATAAGCACACCCATTTTTCCAGTGAAAGATAGCTTTCACAAAAACCAGAAATAGAGATAAAATTAATCACTAACCTTTGATTATCTTCATCAGATGACACTCATAGGACTTCATGTTACACAATACATGCATGTTTTGTTTGATAAAGTTCATATTTATATCAAAAGATCTGAGTTTACATTGGCGCGTTAGATTCACTAGTTGCAAAAACATCAAGTGATTTTGCATAGCCACATCGTTTCAACAGAAATACTCATCATAAATGTAGATGATAATACAAGTTATACACATGGAATTATAGATATACCTCTCCTTAATGCAACCGCTGTGTCAGATTTCAAAAAAACTTTACGGAAAAATAAACCATGCAATAATCTGAGACGGAGCTCAGAACAATAGCCAAATTAGCCGCCATATTGGACTCGACAGAAACCAGAAAATACATAATAAATGTTTCCTTACCTTTGATGAACTTCATCAGAATGCAGTCCTAGGAATCCCAGGTCCACAATAAATGCTTGATGTTCGATAATGTTCGTTATTTATGTCCAATTAGCTACTTTCAAATTGTTTACCAAACGCCCTAACCAAAGTCTCAAAGCGCGTCCACTATAACGTGACGAAGTGTCCAAAAGTTACGTTACAGTCAGTAGAAACATGTCAAACGATGTACTGAATCAATCTTTAGAATGTTGTTAACATACATCTTGAATAACGTTCCAACCGGAGAATTACATCGACTTCAATTGACCAATGGAACGGAGCTCCCTCTCACATGAGAGAGTGAGATAGAGATAGAGCGATTGAAAGAGAGAGAGAGCGCACAGGGAAAGGGGGGGCCAGTTCAATGCGTGGGCACCTCATGGAAGTGATTACTCATTCCTGTCTCCTTCGGCCCCCCTTCACATTAGAGTCATCAGACAAAGTTCTATTGACTGTTGACATCTAGTGGAAGCCGTAGGAAGTGAAAACACATCCATATCTCTCTGTATTTTCAACGAGAGCTTGGTTGAAAATTTGGCACCCCCAGAAAATATCCAAACAGGAAGTGGAACTTCTCAGGTTTTTGCCTGCCATATGAGTTCTGTTATACTCACAGACATAATTCAAACCGTTTTAGAAACTTCAGAGTGTTTTCTATCCAATACTACTAATAATATGCATATATTAGCAACTATGACATAGGAGCAGGCCGTTTACTCTGGGCACCTCTGTGCACCTTTCATCCAAGCTACTCAATACTGCCCCTTCAGCCATAAGAAGTTAGTGTTCTGTCATGTCACATGCCTTTTTTTCTGGTGACAGAGCCCAATGCAGTTTACTTCATTTATATCACATTTCATAGCCTAGGCAACATGCAAAACAGTTCTGTGCAGGCCAGTGTTTGTCAGTCTGCTGCCCTTTGAGAAGCGAAGCTACCATTTTTCCCCCATCTCCTCCACATCTGTGTGTAGGCCAGATCTCCAGGGAGGCCAGGAAGAGGCCAGGAAATAACACCCATCCTCAGTGAATGGACCGTTCCAAACATGCCCTCCCCAACCGGCGGCCTGCACTATAAACTCTCACTGGGCCTGCTTGTGTCTGTATCTGTTAGGGCCTCTGTCCAGCTCCGAATGTTTGGGGTGGACTACAGTACAGTAGGAGCAGTCTGGTTCCCTCTCATTTTGGTGCTCCTGTGACCCACCCACTCCATTTTTGGGAGAGTTTTTTGTTGTTGTTGCCCCACAATGTATATAAACCGAACGAATGTGTCTAGACATGAGCCATAATGTCAAGCTGTAACTCAAAAGGAACCCACGCCCCAAGCGGGAATCTCACCATGGGAGGCACTGTACTTGTCCTTACTCAGGTGATCAGAAATAGGGGCAGCAGCTATAGAGGTGGGTGATGAGCAGGTTAAAAGGTATGTAGGTCTAGCACTGATAACAAGATAGAGGTCTCTAGAATGTCTGTAGACTTCAGGATAGGGGCTATGGCGTTGCTGTCTCTTGCTCTCTCTCTCTGGGCCTAGAGGAGAAAGTGAAGGACGGGGCGAAGCGTGGGAATGGGCCAGCCGTTCTGGCAGGAAATCACGCCCCCCCCACCCCCCCTTCCCTGTGTGCTCTCTCTCTCTTTCAATCTCTCTATCTCTATCTCACTCTCTCCGTTTTAGTCCAGTAGAGGTGAAGAAGTATTTTCTCATGGGCTTTCCGAAGTTGTTTTCACGGACATTGCTGAGATATTTTGCCGTAAAGAAAATATTTGGAAATATTTTCCCCTAATGTGTTTGGTGACTGAACCTAGTGTGACTGGACATTTTCTACTTACTCAAGTAGTCAGGAACTGAATGCAACATTAGGCTTAAATCAACTTTATTGTACACATTGTAAAAACGGACAACAGCAACAAATTCTGTTAGGATTTAAAACAAATGCAGAAGTGTTTACTGTTAAATTCCACACACTTGCAGTAAAACGATTCCCTTCATCCTCCAGCTGCAGAATTTACTCCACAAGGACAACATGTTCATGTAATGGCCGACATAAGTTATACATGTCATTGCAAGGGAAGCTGGCTAGCCAAAGTTTGCAATGCACTTTATTAACTGTCAGTCAACGTAGTTGTACTGTAAATACTCCTCGAGTAAGGCCACCCTTTAATAATGGCTCGAGAGAGAGAGCGAGGGAGAGAGAGACCTACCTGAATGTGATTGCTGTGGCTGGACTCTCAGGCTCCTACTGTATAGGACGATGTATTATCTTGAACATAGGATAAGACCTCTCCCTATATTCTCTATCTGATGGCAGGAGAGGCCGTACTAAAGTGGTAGGTGGTCTATAAGGAATTAGGATATTGCATTGGGGCCTTCATTGGCGCAACAGTCTAGAGCCAAGAACGCCAAGCGTTTGATTGACAAGAATGCTAACGAAGCTGTTTGTTGGATTTTCATAAGGCATCGTCTTCCCTGAGATCCTGTGATTCTAACTGCGCTGTGCCACTAAGGACTGGTCGGATCCATTTTTAGACGCTGTTGTCTCAGTTTCCCATGACATTTAGGCTGTTTCTGGGACTATACTATTCTCCAGAGGTTGAGTCAGTCTTTGCTACTCTGTTTTCTACAAACTGCACTTGGTAATATAGCCAGTCATCTATGTGCATAATGTTAAGGGTGACGAGCGATATAGACTGTTAGAATAGAGATTCTAGTGAAAGAGAGTGTGTGTGTGTGTGTTTCTCAATATACATACTTCCGTGCTCCAAGTCCGCAAATTGGAGCAGTCTGAGTATGAGCGCGGAGGGCAGTTCTCAGATGCGTACTTTGTTTGTACACGTTTTGAAGCATGCGTCGATGCGAGCTTCAGCCAAAATATTCCCAGGATTGTTGATGTAAGATGACACAACCAGGTAAAAAACGAAGACACATTTCTTGGAAACAATGGCGGATTGTGTTATAAACTGAAGTGAGAGAAAATGATTACATTTTTTGGGAGTAACACCCACGCTCTCTCTCTCTCCTTCGGTCCCTCTCACTTACAGTGCATGGGAGTGTATGTAAGTTTGAGTGCCAGGGAGAGAGTGTGTATGCTAATGGTATGCACCTCTCTACAATTTGATACACATTTACAATCCCATCAGACTAGAATCTCTATTCTAACAGTCTATATCGCTCTTCATCCTTAACATGCACATAGATGACTGGCTATATCCCCAAGTGCAGTTTTGTAAAACAACGTAGCAAAGAGTGACTCAACAACCCACTGTGGAGCTAGGACCAGCCAATCAGAATGAGTTTTCCCCTGCAAAGGGCCTTTATTACAGATTGTGTTGTGTGACAAAAGTGCACATTTTAGAGTGGCCTTTTATTGTCCGCAGCACAAGTGGCACCTGTGTAATGATCATGCTATTTAATCAGCTTCTTGATATGCCACACCTGTCAGGTGGATGGATTATCTTGACAAATTGTATCTTGTTTTTTCTGTATTGGTCAAAGGTAATGCAGTATTAGGGGAGTGCACAGCGCTTCTCAAAATTACGTTATCGTTGGTTACGTTATCGTTGGTGAACGAACTCGGAGCATGAAGCATGGTAGTATGCATATTGAGAAACACCCTGTGTGTGTGTGTGTGTGTGTGTGTGTATGTGTGTGTGTGTGTGTGTGTGTGTGTGTGTGTGTGTGTGTGTGTGTGTGTGTGTGTGTGTGTGTGTGTGTGTGTGTGTGTGTGTGTGTGTGTGTGTGTGTGTGTGTGTGTGTGTGTGTGTGTGTGTGTATGTATATATATATATGAGATGGAGAGAGAGAGAATACAGTATCATGATGTCACTGTCCCCCCAGGTTTAGCTTGGGCGTGAGCAGAGTTCTGTGTTCAATTATAACAACATTCCTCAGTCAGTTGACCCAGCAGGAGAGCTTGCTGTTCGCAAGCTGTAAAGTCTCCCATAAAACCACTCCGCTTAACATGTTAACTGCACATGCTTCAGTAACATGCAATACACACTGCCAAACAGCCATATGGTGTTTGCTTAGCTTAGCCGATGCCTGACACGGACTTTGAAGATCACACAGAGGCAGACAGACTGGAGCTCTTCTCACAAACAAAACAGAGGCGGGGGAAGATAAGAAGTTGGTTCAGTCCTTTAGGGGAGAGGCTTTCCCAATGTTTTATGAAGTTGAAGAGGAATCTAAATAGAATGGACTGGTACCTATCTGTGGCCTAGAGACTTTCCTGTCAGACTGTCAAACTGCAGGGCGTTGAGATCAGTGATCTGGCCTTAGTATAGTTCTCGGCTGGCCAGCATAGTACAGGCAAAACGCACTCACACACTATACACACACACACAAACACTATACACACTAGGGCCCTTCACACACTACAGCTCCCCACCACTCCACCCCTCCACTGGGCCGAGCCGGGGCTGAGGCAGGCGTAGGCCAGCGGCCATGTTACTGTCGGGGTCCTCTCCTCTCATCGCTGGCCAAGCCACATCTCCAGACACTGTTTTCATCAGGCTGTGAAAAGTGAAACCTCAGCAGCAGCACCAGTGGCCTGAGCTCAGCAGAGCAGAGCAGAGCAGAACAGAACAGGGTAGAATGTGAGTACAGTGAGTCAAGTAAAAGACACTGTGAGTCTTTTGTATTGCACAGTAAATAACTGGAGAATTATCTGGAGAACAACTTGACTCTCTCTCCTCTCTCTTTCTCCCTGCCTCAGGATGGCCTTCCAGGGTAGTAATGAGGATGAGGAGGAGGCTGCGAGGGAGCGTAGACGCAGGGCGCGTCAGGAGAGGATGAGAGGGATGGGAGGCGAGGAGCCCGGTGACAGCGTGGTGATGACCAACAGCCATAGGTAAGACCTGAAGACTTGTGTTAGCTCCCAAACATAATGTCTAGGCTTTAGCTCAGGGGCTAACAGTATTGTGGTGCGTAGGAGATTGTGGTTTGAACCCAGTTTAATGGATGTGTGTGTAACACGGTTGTTATAGTAAACTGAAACGAAAACGAATCATCAAAAAACTATTAAGTAAACTGAAATAAAATAATTAACAAATCTGTTTGAAAAACTATACTGAATAACGGAAACTATTATCGTTGACTCCAAAACGAATCAAATCAAATCAAAAGTTCAGTTTGCCAAGAGCAGCACAGCAGATATTTGGCGCGTTTGACTGGTAAGGCTAAAGCGACAGTAGACGAAAGTCAAGGAGGGAAGCCGGGGGGAGTTGCATCTGCGACAGCCGAAAGTCGGACACTGACGTGGTTTTCTAACAGCAAGGCTCAGATCAACATGGCAGTGTTGCCATTGTTTACAAACGGCTTTCTTTACAATGCCGAAATTAACATGTACCTAATCCCAATATCACACACCAAACGAATAAAATTCTAATATAATATAATCTGTGTACACGTAGCACAGTCAATAATGGAGAGAGACCCTGAAATATCACATGTATTTTTTTTATTATTTTTTTTTTCACATGTATTTGTAAATATCAACTGTGCATAAATCACAGCAAATTGGTTCCTGTTTCAGTCATGTTTGCGTGGGTCAAACAGAAACACCCTAATGATTGGTTGACAATAGAGCCTCCAACGATGCAGACGATGGCCGCGGGACGAAGTCGATGAGTAGCAACTGCAGAAACATCATGCAAACACGCGTTGAAAGATTTGACAAAAGTCATCTGCTCGAGCGCGTCATTTGAGACGAGCACGATGCAAGACTTTGCTCTCACGCGGTCACACAGAGTAATCTGCACATGTGCATGGGTACGGCTTCACGTTGCTACAACGTGGTAGCTACGGGACCAGAATCTTGCACTACAAAGTTCCTGGTTGTTGGGGAAATTGACCCACTACTACTGTTTACTTTGTGCATCTACGTCATCTCGCTGAGTCTACCTTTTTAAATCTAACCTATGACCTGACCCATCACCTTATGCATTATTGCACCACAGTGGCAAGAACTGACGTCCCAAAAAACACACACTAAACACAAATAGGCTTCTTTCTTTCTGTCCCTTAAGCTAAAACTGAAAATAAATGACATGAAAAACAAATTATTATTTTTTTAAATCAAACTTGAACTAAATAAAAACTAGTAAAGTGGATCTGAAAACTTACTGAAACAACTAAACTGAATTTCAAATAAAAATCTTAAATCTAATAACAAAACTATAACAACCTTGGTATGAAACCCTGAACTCATCCACTGATCTCATCCACTGAATGCAGCTCCGGGCCATCCCTGGAGGAAGTCCACGGAAGCTCCAGATTTCCTGTCAGCTGTCCTATCCTTTCCTATCCTCTTCTGTTCTTTTTTTCATAGTATACTCTCTCAATGGAATAGGTGCACTGTGGGTCCCCATCATACTGCAGGCTAGTACCCTTTCTAAAGTGTTGAAGAAGCACAAGTCTTACAGTAGAGTATCGCAGACATAGACTTACATAGTTTAAACAGAGACCCTCTTCTTTTGTCTACCAATCAGTCATAAATAGCTCACCCTGCTGTCCGCCCCCATACCATGTCCAGTTGAGGTCAGTACAGCAGTTGACACTGGAAGTAGTGGGCTGCTCTGCTCTCCACCAGTACAGAAGCACTGTTGTAGTGGAGAATGGTTTCTCTCTGTGAGATCACAGCCATATCCTGTGGTTATTGAACAAGTCCGGGATTGTCTCGACCTGTGATCGGACGTAACCCGACCCGTTGTTGATTGTGTTTGGTTCTGTGCTAACATTTGCCAAGCGGTGTCGTCAGCCTGTATTCAACTCTGTCGGTATGTGTGAGGTGGTTGGAGGGTTGGATGCAGACCCACGTACGGTATTGTATGGATGCCCTGTCAGCTTGCTATGAGGCTGGGCAAAGGAGGTAGCTAGTCGCTAGTGCAACGTGGACTGGATACGTTTCTGGGAGAGAAAAGCCGCCATGAACTTTCGTGTAGGCCTAAGTTACGCTGTTGGACCTAACCTGTGGATAAAAGAACAACCTCAAGCAAGGAAGCCAGAAGACTCGGTGAGGTAAACTGATTAGACGTGTGAACTGGGAATGGAGCTGAAATGCTATTTCCCCTGTCGTTGATGTCCATGTGAGCCGAGTAGAAATCCATATTCGTGGTGTCCAGATATTGGGGAATGTCCAGCAGAGTGGTGGTAGTTTAACTTCAGAAGCAGTGACCACATAGCGAACTCAGTGGTTAACTGTTTTTGTCCCTCTGTGTGGTAGTGATTGGCTGTGTAATTGACTGTGGCATGTGTCTCTCTCTCTCTCTCTCTCTCTCTCTCTCTCTCTGTCGCAGTGTGACAGAGACTGTGTCTGTGTCCTCCTCCTCTATGACCTCCTCGGGTGGAGGAGACGATGATGAGCAGGCCCTGCTGGAGCGCATGGCCAAACGAGAGGAGCGCAGGCAGAAAAGATTGATGGAAGCTCTGGAGCGAGAGAAGGATCAGAACCCCGGCAATGACGGTAACCACGGCAGCGGGGAGAATACTGTGGAGGAGAGGTCCGTCGGCCGCAGGGGCCGTTACCAGGACAACGAAGAAGAGGTGGAAGAGCGGAACTGCCGAAAGGAGGAGGAGGGGGAGGCTGCTCCGGAGGAGGAAGAAGCTGAGCAGGGAGAAGTTGATGCGGAGGAAGAGGAGGAGAAACCGAGACGGTCCTATATGAGAGAACAGGTCAGTCTATTCTTCTTTTAGGGACATTTCTGTCCATTTTCATTTTATTTTCCATCGGCATGTTTTCATTCATAAAATGTACCTTATTTATCCATAGGAATCCATTGACGAAATAACTCTAAACGAGGTATGATCATGGATATATTGATTGGAATGGTGGCTGGAGTTTGCTGATTACTTATCTGATTTTGATAAAACATGACACTCCCATTCCTTCTCATAGGAAGATACAGAAGAGCAAGCAGTGGTTTTAAATGAGGTTGAGGAATCAGAGGCAGAGGTTGAAGAAAATGCTGAATTAAGTGATAAGGTAGAGGAAGAGGTAGAGGAACCAGATCAGTTAGAGGTAGAGGGCAGAACAGTGACACTGAACAATGAGACTGAGGAAGACTGTGGGATGTCAACCATCCAGAACGGCTTGGATGTGGTAAGACTTTAACATAGAGGTGTGAAATGGGAGCATGAACATCTCTGGATAACTCAAATGTCTCCGAAATAATTCTCCGAAATCGTAGCGTATAGTAACTCTAAAGACCACGCATAGTGTCTTTGTCAATCAAGCAGAGTAGCGGTGTAGCCTAAATTAATATTTCCCAGACATTGAAGTTCTCCAGACGCTAAGTGTGGTCTTGCATCCACGGTAATAGAGCTACATCTCATAAGGTGTGGTTGAGGTCACGGTCATGTGGTTATCTTTAACGTGGTTTAATGCCATGCCATCCACGGAGTGGTCACAATACGGTCACTGTGTGTTCAGCTGCATGTTTGCCTCTGTGGGGAAGAGGTTGTGTGTGAAACCTGTGTTTTGTATCTGTTGTCATGTCTACTCACTTTCCGCCACCCCCTGTTTTGCTTTCAGATGTGTGTCCCCAAATGACACCCTATTCCCTATATAGTGCACTACTTTGAAGACTTGTGCCAAAAGTAGTCCAGTGGGGAATAGGGTGTCATTTTGGACAAAGCCAGGGTCACAGAGTGGAGTCACTGGTCTGGTTGGAATGGTGTGATGTCACATAGAAGCACCCACGCACAGACACAAGCATTCCTTCATTCCCAGAGTTCAGTGTGCTCAACGTGTGTTCTGTGCCTGCAGGTGAATGAAAAGCAGAATGGAGGTCTGCACGAGGAGACTCCTCAAAAACACAAAAAAACTGAAAGGACCCTGAGGTAGGAGCCAGAGACTTATGTGCGCTAATGGTATAATGCTACACGCAACACATGCATGCGTACACACACATACAAACGCACACGCATTCTGTGGTCTTGGCATTCGGGCTCCTGAGTGGCTCAGCGGTCTAAGGCACTGCATCTCAGCGATAGAGGCGTCACTACAGACACCCTGGTTCAAATCCAGGCTGTATCACAACCGGCCGTGATTGGGAGTCCCATAGGGCGGTGCACATATGTCCCAGCTTCGTCCGGATTTGGCCGGTGTAGGCCGTCATTGTAAATAAGAATTTGTTCTTAACTGACTTGCCTAGTTAAAAAATAATAATAATTCATTGATTCAAAACCTAGGGGGAGGAGAGAGGTGGGAGAGTATTGCCCAAGGTGTCTGTAATGTAATTGAAAGGCATATTTATCCCAGCTCACACAAACACACTGTTGTTTAGCCTGATTGGTTTCTAGAGCAGAACTGCTGTATTTGACACGGGTCATGTAATCCTAGCTCCCCAGAGGGAAGCACTGGAGTGAAACCTTAGACACACTATTACCTTAGACCTTAGACAGCGCCAGAGTGTCTGTGTAGGCTTGTGTGTGTGTGGCTGTCTTTCTACCTGTGTGACGACATTAACCTGTCTTCCTGTGCGTGTCCCATAGCCGCAGCAGCGTGCGTTCCCCGGAGGCGGGGGCAGAGGAGCAGGACGACACGGCGCGCCTGGAGGCGGAGCTTAAGCTGGAGGAGCTGAAGCGCCGCCGTGACGATGCGGAGAGCGAGGAGTTCGAGAGGATGAGACAGAAGCAGCAGGAGGCTGAGCAGGAGCTGGAGGAGCTGAAGAAGAAGAGGGAGGAGAGGAGGAAGATCATAGAAGAGGAGGAGAGACAGAAGAAACAGGAGGAGGCCGAGAAGAAGGCTAGAGAGGAGGTAGGGGTTCTCTCTGTCTGTGTCTCTGTGTCTCTGTCTGTCTCTGTCTGTCTCTCTGTCTCTCTGCCTCTCTGTCTCTCTCTCTGTCTCTCTCTCTGTCTCTCTCTCTGTCTCTCTCTCTGTCTCTCTCTCTGTCTCTCTCTCTGTCTCTCTCTCTGTCTCTCTCTGTCTCTCTGCCTCTCTCTCTCTCTCTGCCTCTCTCTCTCTCTGCCTCTCTCTCTCTCTCTGCCTCTCTCTCTCTCTCTGCCTCTCTCTGCCTCTCTCCTTCACTCTCTGCCTCTCTCCTTCCTCTCTCTCTCTCCCTTCCTCTCTCTCTCTCCCTTCCTCTCTCTCTCTCCCTTCCTTCTTCTCCTCATCTCAAGACTGTACACTTGATTTAGTTATCACACCTGTTGAAGATAACAGTCATATTCCTGCCTGCTTCACCATGACATGATCTTACTATACTGCATCCTTATCGGCGCACTCCTATTTGAATCCCAATAATAATTCCTTTACAGGCCATCATTCTTCTTCCCCTGCTATATGACCTCACCTTCACATCTAAGCTATGATAGTCAGTCCATAATTTGCGTGTACATACTTGCACTTGACACCGCGCCATTCGCCGTCCAATCACCTAGTCTATTGTACTCTACTCTGTCTTATGCTGACAGGGTTTCTCTGGTTCCATCTGAAATGGCACCGTATGAAGTGGACTCATTTTGTTCAGGGCTCTGCGGATATGGCTCTGGTCCAAAGTAGTGCACTATATAGGGAATAGGATGCCGTTTCAGACACAACTTCTGTCATTTCCCGACAGGTCTCTGTGCTGTGCTTGGCTTTGAACGTGGGGTCGTCTCATGTTGTGGTGCATAAGAGACTGTTTTGTGTCAGGGTGGGAGAAGCCTGGATATAGGTGAACATCAAATAGAAGCCTGGATATAGGTGGATGTCAAATAGAAGCCTGGATATAGGTGAACATCAAATAGAAGCCTGGATATAGGTGGATGTCAAATAGAAGCCTGGATATAGGTGAACATCAAATAGAAGCCGGGATATAGGTGGATATCAAATAGAAGCCTGGATATAGGTGAACATCAAATAGACGCCTGGATATAGGTGGATGTCAAATAGAAGCCTGGATATAGGTGAACATCAAATAGAAGCCTGGATATAGGTGGACATCAAATAGAAGCCTGGACATCAATATAAATAGTGTTACCTACTGCACCTACTGTACAGTACCAATAAGAACAGACTGTAATATAGTAAAATAAACTGTTAAGTATTTTCACTAGAGAAGTGGTGCGTTCAAGTTAGAGGAGTATACCCGCGCTTAGTTATTGTTTGCGTGCGTACATGCGTGTGTGACCGTTTAATAACTGAGAGTTCTGCTGTGTTCCGCATCTCTCAGGAGGAGAAGAGGAGGATGAAGGAGGAGATAGAGAGGAGGAGGGCGGAGGCGGCCGAGAAGAGACAGCAGATGGGGGTGGAGACCGTCGACGCAGAGGCCAAACCCTTCAAATGCTTCAGTCCCAGAGGATCCTCCCTCAAGGTCAGTCGACAACTTTTGACCTTTGACCTCTCAGTCACCTCCATCTATGATGTCTGTCTATGACCAGGTTCGAAAACTATCACATAGCTTTAACCTATTCAGCCCTTTCATAAATCTAGCAAGTACACTGCAGGGATCCAAAAGCTACTACAGATGTAACAGTTGCCTCCCATATAGTAGCGTGTACTTCTTAGTCTTTTTCGTGGCATAATCTCTACCTTATCCTAATTCACCTCATTGTAGGTGACAGGACCGTTTTACTGGGAACGTTATGGCGTCATTGTTGTTGACAATAAGTGTCTCTGTTCTATTGTCTTCTGTCTGTGTGGGTTTGTCTGTTGTCTTGCTACTGCGTTAAAGGCATGGAAACTGGAAACGCCCCAACTTATCACTTTAAAGATAGTATTTGTCATGGAGTAGTGTGTTCTATCAACTTATGTGAATAAACGCTCCAGTGTTGCTGAAATAAACTCCCATGCAGTGAGTGTCCATGGGGGTTTTCACTTTTCTGCCAGTGGAGAAAATCTAATTACTCCAAGTTTAGCAAATATCCATCTCACTGAAACCTGCCCTGAAATAGTCTTACTTTGTGTGTTAGTGGTAAAAAAAAAAAAATGTTTTTAAGGTAATCTAATTCCATTTGTTGTTGTTTGTGGTCTGGTCTGTTGGCAAATGTTAACATCCTTCCATTCCCCTCCGCAGCTTTACTTTGTCATCATGTTCACTGTAGGTACAGCTGATGGTAGAAGTTGCCCGTAGGTCACAGATCTAGGATCAGATTACCCTTCCCCATATCTAAACCTGAACCATTAGGAGGGAGGACCGTAAACCCAGACCCTAGATCAGTGTCTATGGGCAAACGTTGTTCTACTCATAGCTAATGCGTGTGCGCTGCGTTATTGTGAGGTTATACTCATTCCAGTGTCTGTGCTAACGTTATTGTTTTGCATTGGAGTGAGTTGTGTACCTGTTTGATTCAGACTTACACACTAGCCGTTTTAACAGTAGTTGTATTTATTTCCGTTGATTCCTCCAGTGTGTTGTTCCTGTAGTTCAAGTCACAGTACTGTAATTGTGCCAAAATGACCTGTAGTTCCAGTGTAACGGGAACACATGAGTACACACTCGGATCCTCTTGCACTAGTCCAGAGTAGTTACGTTAGGATACAACGTTCCGGAAGCTGCAAATGGTAGTCAACACAGTTAGCTAGATAAAGAGAGCTGCTCCCTTCAAAAACTCTGAGGATGCAGGAAACCGATTAGGTTAATAGGATTAGTGTACCCGCGTTGGAATGGTGCTGCTGCAGCCGGAGAATGGGTTATTTCCTGTCGAGAGGAGTATTTTAGGAACACCCACATTTCGGTAGCAGAGCCGAGCTAGAGACCAAGCAGGTTCCTTTTTTATTTAATAATTTTAGAGGGAGCGGGGATGGATGGTTGCTTTCTTTTTCTTTTCAGGATCGCATCCCCCCCCCCTCTTAGCCCTGTTGTCGTATATCATAAACAGCAGTCAGAGCGAGGTTCCCACAGCGCAGGGCCTGAAAAAGGCCTGTGCTGTTCTGCTCTCTGCTTTTCCTGGCTGGGTGACAGTAGCTGTAGCTAGTGCTGTGGAGAACAGAACAGTCAGTCACATTGTGTCTCGCTGGGCTAGGAAAAGCCCAGTCTAAACAAGGATGCAATGGGTCTGGTAAAAAAGGGAAAGGTAGAACAGGAGAAAGGGGGAGAGGGTGCTGTTGGGTTTGGATGGTGCGTGTGATGTGGGAGTGCTGTGTGTATTTGGTAGGGGTTGTTTTTGTGTGTGTGTGTGTGTGTGTGTGTGGCTACTGCCTAATAAATGTTTGATGCAAAGTTCACTGATCTTTCAACAGATTGGTGAAAGGGCAGAGTTTCTGAGCAAGTCGGCACAGAAAAGGTGAACAGTCGTTTCCATTCATTGTTTGACTCACATCTGGTGCTTTCGGTGTGAAGTCATACAGTTCAGTAATACAATGACCCTTTGGCTAATTCTGTTGTTGTTATATGTTCTGAGCAGCACGGTGAAGACGACTCACTCTCCTGTCGTCTCTAAGATTGACAACAGACTGGAGCAGTACACCTCTGTTGCCCAGGTCAGAGGTTACACATCAACACAAATCACCTGACTAGTACTGTTACTAATGAGCCCTATGAGAACAAAATGTCGAAAAGATGTACAAAATGATATTTTTTTTGTTGAAAAAACTTTGAAAAGACATCTTGTGTTGACTGGAATTGTATAACTGTTACCATTGTTGATGATCATATCTAGAACATACAGAATATTTCAATACTGCTCTGAATCTAAAAGCTACAGTACATGCTTTAGATAATGGTAATGATACTATACTACATTAATTTTGATTTATAAGCCAAGAGAGTTTTCATCTATATTCTTCGTAGCTGTCTATTTACCACCACAAACCGATGCTGGCACTAAGACCGCACTCAATGAGCTGTATACGGCCATAAGCAAACAGGAAACGCTCATCCAGAGGCGGCGCTCCTAGTGGCCAGGGACTTTAATGCAGGGAAACTTAAATCAGTTTTACCTCATTTCTACCAGCATGTTAAATGTGCAACCAGAGGGGAAAAAACTCGAGACCACCTTTACTCCATACACAGAGATGCGTACAAAGCTCTCCCTCGCCCTCCATTTGGCAAATTTGACCATAATTCTATCCTCCCGATTCCTGCTTACAAGCAAATACTAAAGCAGGAAGCACCTGTGACTCGGTCAATAAGAAAGTGGTCAGATGAAGCAGATGCTAAGCTACAGGACAGTTTTGCTAATACAAACTGGAATATGTTCCGGGATTCTTCCGATGGCATTGAGGAGTACACCACAACAGTCATTGGCTTCATCAATAAGTGCATCGAGGACGTCATCCCCACAGTGATTGTACGTACATACCCCAACCAGAAGCTATGGATTACAGGCAACATCCGCACTGAGCTAAAGGTTAGAGCTGCCACTTTCAAGGAGCGGGACTCTAACCCGGAAGCTTATAAGAAATCCCGCTATGCCCTCCGACAAACCATCAAACATGCAAGCATCAATATGGGACTAAGATCGAATCGTACTACACCGGCTCTGACGCTCATCGGATGTGGTAGGGCTTGCAAACTATTACAGATTAAAAAGGGAAGCACAGCCGGATGCTGCCCAGTGACACGAGCCTACCAGACAAGCTAAATTACTTCTTTGCCCGCTTCGAGGCAAGTAACACTGAAACATGCATGAGAGAATCTGTGTGATCACGGTCTCCATAGCCGATGTGAGTAAGACCTTTAAACAGGTCAACATTCATAAGGCCGCAGGGCCAGAAGGATTACCAGGGCGTGTACTGCGAGTATGCGCTGACCAACTGGCAAGTGTCTTCACTGACATTTTCAACCTCTCCCTGTCTGAGTCTGTAATACCAACATGTTTCAAGCAGACCACCATAGTCCCTGTGCCCAAGAACACTAAGGTAACCTGCCTAAATGACTACCGACCCGTAGCACTCACGTCCGTAGCCATGAAGTGCTTTGAAAGGCTGGTAAATGGCTCACATCAACACCATTATCCCAGAAACCCTAGACCCACTCCAATTTGCATACCGCCCCAACAGATCCACAGATGACGCAATCTCTATTGCACTCCACACTGCCCTTTCCAACCTAGACAAAAGGAACACCTATGTGAGAATGCTATTCATTGACTACAGCTCAGCGTTCAACACCATAGAGCCCTCAAGGCTCATCACTAAGCGAAGGACCCTGGGAATAAACACCTCCCTCTGCAACTGGATCCTGGACTTCCTGACAGGCCGCCCCGAGTTGGTAAGGGTAGATAATAACACATCTGCCACGCTGATCCTCAACACGGAGCCCCTCAGGGGTGCATACTCAGCCCCCTCCTGTACTCCCTGTTTACTCATGACTGCATGGCTAGGCACGACTCCAACACCATCATTAAGTTTGCCGATGACACAACAGTGGTAGGCCTGATCACCGACAACGATGAGACAGCCTATAGGGAGGAGGTCAGAGACCTGGCCGTGTGGTGCCAGAATAACAACCAGTCCCTCAACGTGATCAAGACAAAGGAGATGATTGTGGACTACAGGAAAAGGAGGACCGAGCACGCCCCCATTCTCATCGACGGGGCTGTAGTGGGGCAGGTTGAGAGCTTCAAGTTCCTTGGTGTCCACATCACCAACAAACTATCATGGCGCAAACACACCAAGACAGTTGTGGAGGGCACACAAAGCCTATTCCCCCTCAGGAGACTGAAAAGATTTGGAATGGGTCCTCAGATCCACAAAAAGTTATACAGCTGCACCATCGAGAGTATCCTGACTGGTTGCATCACTGCCTGGTATGGCAGCTGGTCAGCTTCCGACAGCAAGACACTACAGAGATAAGTGCGTACGGCCCAGTACGTCACTGGGGCCAAGCTTCCTGCCATCCAGGACCTCTATACGAGGCGGTGTCAGAGGAAGGCCCTAAAAATTGTCAAAGACTCCAGCCACGCCAGTCATAGACTGTTCTCTCTGCTACCGCACGGCAAGCGGTACCGGAGTGCCAAGTCTAGGTCCAAAAGGCTTCTTAGCAACTTCTACCCCCAAGCCATAAGACTCCTGAACAGCTAATCAAATGGCTACCCAGACTATTTCCATTGCCCCCCCCCCCCCTGCTACTCTCTGTTTATTTTTACCTCTATTACCTCGACTAACCTTCGCCCCCTCACATTGATTGACTCTGTACCGGTACCCCCTGTATACAGCCTTGCTACTGTTATTTTACTGCTGCTCTTTAATTATTTGTTTCTTTTATTTCCTATTTTTTACTTAACACTTATTTTTCTTAAAACGGCATTGTTGGTTAAGGGCTTGTAAGTAAGAATTTCACAACACCTGTTGTATTTGGCGCATGTGACAAATACAATTTGATTTGATTTGTATGGCTCCTTCCTCACGGCCATTTTAAACAAGTCACAAAAAGAAATCCAGATATAAAAACACATAAGACATTTCTCTTCTCTCCTTTGCCAACACCGATCATTCCCCACTCTGAATCCAACACTAACATCGTCCCTCATTCCCTTCTCCCTATACAGAACAAGGATATGCGGTCCCCACGCTCCGGTGCCGTGGACCTGCCCATGGTGACAGATGGGATACGCAACATTAAGAGCATGTGGGAGAAAGGCAGCGTGTTCAACTCGCCCGGGGGCGGCGGGGGCACGTACAAGGTGGGGACCGGGAAACAACCGGGAATCTGGAACTCCATTTGGGAGCGGTTTGGGAGGAAGTAGGGAGCAAAGGGGGGGGGGTGGGGGGGTTCGTTTCACTGCCACTTCCTGTTCATCCTCGATGACGACCAGCCCAGGGCGTTCTGCTGGAGTTGAACTTTGCCAATGTCTTTTTTTTTCTGTTCCCCCTCTCCACACAGGAAGCAGCTGGGATGAAGATAGGTGTGGCGGGCCGCATCAACGACTGGCTGAATAAAACCCCCGAGAGCAAGACGCCGGGAGGAAGGCCCGCGGTAGGTCGTCTCCACGACAACCACTTACTGTACAGTGTGTCTGTCCTCTTTGCACCTCTTAATCTAATCCTATATTTATCCTTTATTGAGATGAACAACGTCTTTGTCAAGGGAGACAGCGAACAGACACTCATTATGAAACATACTATATGTGCGGCCCCAACTCAGTGTTGCTCCTGCACTTGAGCTGTAGTGTAAGCAAACATTCATCAGACCAGAGACTTAAGCTCATTTAATGATGATGGATAGGGCTTTCCGTGAACTAGCCTGAGTGTAAAAAAAAATTAAGGACGCCTGCTCTTTCCATGACATAGACTAACCAGGTGAATCCAGGTGGAAGATACAATCCCTTATTGATGTCACTTGTTAAATCTACTTCAATCAGATTTTAAGCCTTGAGACAATTGAGACGTGGATTGTGTGTGTGTGCCATTCAGGTGAATGGGAAAGACAGGTGAATGGGAAAGACAAAAGATTTAAGTGCCTTTGAACGGGGTATGGCAGTAGGTAGGTGCCAGGCGCACTGGTTTGAATGTGTCAAGAACTGCAACGATGCTGGGTTTTTCACCATCAACAGTTTCCTCTGTATCTCAAGAATGGTCCAACACTCAAAGGACATCCAGCCAACTTGACACATGGGCCAGCATCCATGTGGAACGCATTCGAAACCTTGTAGAGTCCATGCCCCGATGAAGGTGCCCTTTATGTTTTGTACACTCAGTGTATACAGTATTTTCTAATAGTTTTGAGAAGTGCTGTTAGCTACCATGTATTTTTTGTACTTGTATTAATAATTTCCTGCAAATAATGGAGCGGAGTAAGATGATGTGCCCTGTTGGGAGAAATAGTCCAGCGTCACCTAGTGAATTTGAAATATAAATCATATTAAAATAAAAATTAGCAAAGTGGATGAGCTGTTGAGTTATAACCATGAAGTCATGAAGGGGAAAAACACATAGCACATAACCGCAGTCATTTATTTGTGTTGTAAAAAGTACATATCACATATTATCGGAGTATGTATTAGCTTAATATGAAATGTGGCATGGTTCCTACCATGGATCACATGCTGGTTATCAGAAGGACTTAGGGCTTTGGTCGGACAGGCTGCTTCCTATGCTGGGCTGCATGGATGCATTCCAACATACCAGTGCTTCATCTCAAATGGCACCCTATTCCCTATGTAGTGCACTACTTTTGACCAGGGCCCATATGCCGTATTTATCCCAGTATTTTACCCAAAAGGCTCAGACTTTTCTGTTTCCATCTACGCGGGCCGGCCCCCGTGTCTCACTGAGCCATGGCTATGGGGGACCTGCTCTAATTTGGAGCCAAGGCCCTCGGTACTTTTCAGCTGGCATTTATATAACAATTGTTAACTGTGAACTTTTTAACACCTTCTCACAAAGCAAAAGTCTTGAATGATGCAGAGGTCGTTGATTCTGCTCGTCACAAGTCACAAGTCTTTAGGCGGCAGGTAGCCTAGTGGTTAACAGCATTGGACCAGTAACCAAAATGTTGCTGGTTTGAATCTCTGAGCTGACTTGGTGAAAAAAATCTGTTGATGTTGCCTTGAACAAGGCACTTAAACCTAACTGTTCCTATAAGTTGCTCTGGATAAGAGTGTCTGCTAAATGACTGAAATGTCGTGTCACACAATAATGCAAGAGCTGACATTACCATAAAACTTCAAAACTCTGGGGCTCCCGAGTGGCGCAGCGGTCTAAGGCACTGCATCTCAGTGCTAGAGGCATCACTACAGACCCTGGTTTGATCCCGGGCTGTATCACAACTGGCCGTGATCGGGAGTCCCGTAGGGCGGCGCACAATTGTCCCAGCGCCGTCCGGGTTAGGGGAGGGTTTGGCCGGGGTAGGCCGTCATTGTAAAATAAAAATGTGTTCCTAACTGACTTGCCTAGTTAAATAAAGGTTAAGTAAAAAAAAATCTAAACCCTGGCGGCCTACTGGTATGGGTTAAGTCTCAATGGAAAGCACTTATAGAGTAGTCCATAGGGCTCTGTTCAAAAGTAGTGCATGGAATAGGGGTGCCATTTTGGACGCACCCCAGTCCTTTAATCTCTGTAGTCCACTCCTGGACCATATTTAAACTTCAGACCGTGTTTATTTTAAGACGTTCATGCTGCACCCAGACCTGTTTTCAAATAGGCGCAAAGTGTGAGGGCAACACTAGAACGCAAACTTACATACAGTAGCCACTGCCATATCCTCAGTCGGAGTCATAGATCACGGTGGCGTAGTGATACACCATGAGGGCCGTTGCCATGGTGACGTGGTGTTGAGAAGTAGTGCAGAAGGTCAGGGCATTGTGAGTGGCTTGGTGTGGCTGGTTATACGGTCGGTAACATGATACCTACTGCCAACCTTTGATGTGTAGCTTTTTAACCAGCAAAGAACCCCTGTGAGTTTTGCGCGGACATTAAAAGTGACTTTCACTTAAATAATTGACATAAAAGACTTGCTTGATGAATCATGATCGCTCTCTGATATAGATTCTGAAATGGCTGAATTACTTGCTCTTTGGGGATGTTTGGTCTGGTCTGCCTCTCTGACCTGCGGACAAATGATGTCTTGAAATGACTGCAACATCTCTGTGTCTCCCTCTTGTGGTTAAATGGATCATAACAGAATTGCATTTCTGAAATATTCTTTACTGACTGTCGCTCTTTCTTCTGTCTTCTTTCCTTTAGAAGCTTCTTCCATTCTTCAATCTGAAGTGACTGTTTCTCCTTTCCTCTCCTAGCTCAGCACCTCTCTGAGGTAGTCCTTCTCTCTGTCATCCTTTCTTCTTCCTGCTGGACTTCTCTTTCTGCCTCTTCTCCCATCCCTTTTCTCAGCACCTCAGGTATTACAACCCAATTGTTGACGTACTTCTGTTTCCTCAACTAAAATACTGCAGCCATTGTTGGAATTGTGTGTCTTGAATGTGAGTTGACGAGGACTACAGACACTGATGGAAGGCCCCCCCTCTCTCTCTCTCTCCTTTTTTCCATCCCTCCTTTCTCTCTCTGTAGGACCTAAAGCCAGGAGATGTGACCAACAAGAGAAGTCTGTGGGAAAACAAGGGCTCCTCCCCAGCCAAGGTAACCTGAACCACCTGAACTCTTCATAGTACACACACACACATAGTACCTTTTTTTCTAAGAGTGTATCTAGAACCTAAAAGGTTCCCATAGGTCCCCATAGGATAACCCTTTGAAGAACCCTTTTTGATTCCAGGGAGAACCTATTTGGTTCCAGATAGAACCTTTTTGGGTTCCATGTAGAACCCTTTTCACAAAGGGTTTCCTATGGGGACAGCCAAAGAACTCTTTTGGAACCCTTTGTTCATATACATAAACACACACACCTGAGTTTAGACCATGGCTAATGCCATGAAGAATGTACACTGAACAAAAATATAAACGCAACATGTAAAGTGTTGGTCCCATGTTTCATGAGCTGAAATAAAAGATCCCAGAAATCTTCCATAGCAACAAAAAGCTAATTTCTCTCAAATTTTGTGCACAAATTTGTTTGCATCCCTGCTAGCGAGCATTTCTCCTTTGCCGAGATAATCCATCCACCTGACAGATGTGGTATATCAAGAAGCTGATTAAACAGCATTATCATTACACAGGTGCCCCTTGTGCTGGGGGCAATAAAAGGCCACTCTAAAATGTGCAGTTTTGTAACACAACACAATGCCACAGATGTCTTACGTTTTGAGAGAGGGTGCATTTGGCATCCTGACTGCAGGAATGCCCACCAGAGCTGTTACTAGATAATTTAATGTTCATTTCTCTACCATAAGCCGCCACCAATGTCATTTTAGAGAATTTGGCAGTACTTCCAACCGGCATCACAACCGCAGACCACATGTATGGCATCGTGGCATTGCTGATGTCAACGTTGTGAACAGAGTTCCCATGGTGGCGGGGGGGTTATGGTATGGGCAGGAAAAAGCTACGGACGACGAACACTACTGCATTTTATGAATGGGAATTTGAATGCACAGAAATACCGTGACGAGATCCTGAGGTATCTGTGACCAACAGATGCATATCTGTATTCCCAGTCATGTGAAATCCATAGATTAGAGCCTAATGAATTTATTTAAATTCACTGATTTCCTCATATGAAGTGTAACTCTGTAAAATATTTGAAATTCTTGCATGTTGCGTTTATATTTTTGTTCAGTATAGTTACAGAAATGTCAAAACTTAGCAAAAATCTCCAAAATTACTGGAATTTGTACCGCCATCCTTTATCACACATCTGTGTCCCAAGTGGTACCCTACTCCCTACACAGAGCACTTATTTTTTTAATATAATTTTTTTACTACAGCCTTATGGGCCTTGGTCTAAAGTAGCGCGTTACGTAGGGAGTAGGGTTTCAATTAGGACACATACACACTAAATTCACATGTCACACAACAGCAGTACACTTAAAAGTATACCTGGGGAATGTTTTGAGGCCCTGTAGTATTCGTCTGTTAGTTAATAATATCATATGATGTACATTTTCCAGCTAGGGGGATAACAACGGCTTGTTGCTTTGTCTTGTTTTTGTTTGAAGAGCTCTGAAGAAGAGCTCTCTTAGCTAGTTGACTTCACCGTTAACTAGTCTGGAAACCCTGGAGAGGTAAAGATGTTTTAAAGATGTCAACTTCACTGCACTAATATTATCACTGGAATGACCTCAGTCTGCTATGATGTCAGGTCTTCTTCTCTTTTATTGGTAATAGTTCGCCCTGGCCTGGTCCCAGATCTGTTTGTAGCAATGACCATAGGCGTTGGAAAGGCAGCACAAGAAGATCTGGAACCAGGAAAGCTGCACTGTAAATAGAAGTCAATGTTAAGAGCCATGTATTGAGCTATTGAAATATATAAACTTGGTGGTTTGAGCCCTGAATGCTGATTGGATGACAGCCGTGGTATATCAAGGGTATACACGGGTATGACAAAACATTTATTTTTACTGCTCTAATTATGTTGGTAACCAGTTTATAATAGCAGTAAGGCAACTCGGGGGTTGGTGGTATATGGACAATATGGACAATATACCACGGCTAAGGGCTGTGTCCAGGCACTCCGCGTTGTGTTGTGCTTAAGAACAGCCCTTAGCCATGGTGTATTGGCCATATACCACACCCCCTCGTGCCTTATTGCTTAAATATACTATACTATGGGTAATTAGTGCCTTTCACAAAATGGCTGTTCTATATTGTTTTCCATCCTCTCATTTCTATGCCCCTCTTGACACAGCAGCACCCACGCTTCCTGTATAGTCCTTTCTACTCTACTGTATATTTCAGTTCATGTTGTTGTAGAGACACATAATATAACCAATCCTTGCTACTGTATGTGTGGTTCCTTTTAACCACATCCTGAACAGGCAGTTGAAAGGACAGCTATTTCCAACCTCTACTGTGACCCTCACAATACAGGACCCCATGGCGCTCCAACGACCACAGTGTTGGCCACAACCCCATCAAGTGGCCTCCGTTATTTACTAGGATGATATTTCACCGATAAAAGACACAATAATGATATTTATTTATGGAATGGCTCTAAATGTGGCCCCGGGAGCAGAGAGGCTTGTGAAATAGGCCCTGGCATGCCTTGCTCTGCTGTCTCCCTATAGCGGAACACACAGACAGAGTACAGCAGCCTGCCAGCAGTGCAGTCCAATGCTGTGGCGAGCCACATAGAGCTGGAGGGGCACTAGACTGCTGGTTAGTGCTGACGTAAACCAGGCGTGGCACAGGGGAAGGTAGCGGGCTAGCGGTTATGAGCTGTGTTATTAACTAACCACAAATTGTGGTGATGTCAGGGGAGCTGTATGAGGGGATAGGGGACGTAGGAGCCTGATGGGCTTGGGATGAGTTCATGGGAGTGGGCGGGATATTAGTGGCAACCTATTCCCTAATATAGTGCACTCCTTTTAAGGCTCTGGTCAAAAGTATTGCACCATATAGGGAATAGGATGCCATTTTGGACAGGATGCCATTTTGGACACAGTCAGGACAGTGTTACCACAGGGAACTATGGGAGACGTCGTCCATGAACCACCGCGACCGGGCTTTACTGGATAGGCTTAGTGTGGCTGTGTGTTTGTGGATGTGGATGCAGGGGTTTGGATGTGTTGAGCAGGATGTGAACCCTGTTCATGTTGTTTCCCAAATCCCCCGTTTGGCTGGAATAAGCTTCTTGGTTCATTACTGTGGCATTTGCACTCTGTCTCAAACCTCTCAACCGAAGGCCCTAAAAAGAATGGAAATCATACTCAAATGAACATCAACCCTTCCTTATTAATGTAGAAGAGGTACATTTGGTCGAACCACGGCCTGAGATTGAAAGATTCCAGTGCACACAGCATCTCTCAGGATATGGCAGCATTGACTAAATGGACTGTTGAAGTGACTGCTACCTCAGATGACTTTCTCTCTTGACTTATTTCTCCACCTATCTTCTCTCAGGTGACTGGCAGAGGGGAGAATAAATCTGTCGCCAACGGTGAGTCCATTCTGTTACCATTACCAACATAGTTTTAAGCCTTAGGCTGAGGTCAAAGGTGACTGACTGTGTGTGTATCTGTGCCCATCTTGTTTGGGCCTATGCATGTCTTTGTATCTACGTTCTTCATAAGTCTGTGCTCTACTGACAATACACACCCAGGGTCAGTGAGGTTAAAGGGTTCTGCTCCATCTGAAAAAGGACAGGGAAAGGAGCCTGTTGTAATTCACCGACGGCCATGTGGCCCAGCAGCACCCATAACTCCCTCCCTTCCTTCCCCAGCTCCCATAACTCCTTCCCTCCCACCCTGTAACACCATCGCCCCTGGGACCTGGTGTCAGCTGTAAATCATCTCTGTGTGCTGTTTGGCTCTCTGGCGATGGCGTTTTCAGATGCCACTTTCGCATTGTGTTCTATTTCCAAAGTGGCCCGCGCGCCACAACTCTTTTGTCCCGGTGGAGAGAACTGTTTGACCTTCAGGGATGCCGGACGTGTCTGTGTAATGTGTCGTTTCTCCAACCCCCCCCCGCCCCCCCATCCTCAACTCCCCTGCATCAACCCCCCTCACCCATTCGCTCCTCACCCCGACCTCGATTCTATTGTCGGGGTCGGGCCTTTCCAGGCTGTGAACAAATGAACAGCTGTTGGGTTGACACATTACTAGCTCGTGTGGTGGAAGATTATCACGCGATACACCTCATTTTGTCAGGGGCTAGCAGAGCAGAGGCAAACTCAATATAACAAGCTCACTTCACAATTCAGGCAAGGTGTGGCTCCATAGTTGGTGCATTCTGAAAATCTCGACCCAAGACAATCTGTCTCTCTACTTTAATCCTAAATGTGTTTAAAGTAGAGAGAGACACTTGAAATAGCTGCAGACATCCAACGTTTCTCGACACACACACACACATTGTATTCACCCCCCCCCTCTTTGTTGTCACTGAGAGAAGGGCAAATGACAACATGACAGGCGTCAGTTATATAAATGTCAGCAGAGACAGGTAGGCAGGCAGGGACCTCACAGGCATCTGACACCACATTGAGCAGCATGCAACAACCCCAGTCTCATGCAGATAGGCCTGCTTAACTGTTCTTACTGAAGGCTCTAGTCATACTGCAAAGACTTAACACCAGATCAAGATTGCAACCAAGACAGAGGTCTCTTTATCTGGCTAAATTTGACTGACTGTGGGTAAAGGCATAATGGTTTTGTCCTTAGGTGAGACATCCTAAATCTGGATGTGTGGGTTTAACCCATCATACATATAGTACCAGTTAAAAGTTTGAACACACCTACTCATTCAACTATAAAATAGCACATATGGAATCCTGTAGTAACCAAAAAAGTATTTTATATTTGAGATTCTTCAAAGTAGCCACCCTTTGCCTTGATGACAGCTTTGCACACGCTTGGCATTCTCTCAACCAGTTTCACCTGGAATGATTTTCCAACAGTCTTGAAGGATTTCCCATATATGCTGAGCACTTGTTGGCTGCTTTTCCTTCACTCTGTGGTCCAACTCATCCCAAACCATCTCAATTGGGTTGGGGTCGGGTGATTGTGGAGGCCAGGTCATCTGATGCAGCACTCCATCACTCTCCTTCTTGGTCAAATAGCCCTTACACAGCCTGGAGGTGTGTTGGGTCATTGTCCTGTTGAAAAACAAATGATAGTCCCACTAAGAGCAAACCAGATGGGATGGCTTATCGCTGCAGAATTATGTGGTAGCCATGCTGGTTAAGTGTGCCTTGAATTCTAAATAAATCACTGACAGTGTCACCAGCAAAGCACCCCCACACCATCACACCTCCTCCTCCGTGCTTAACGGTGGGAACCACACATGCAGAGATCATCTGTTCACCTACTCTACGTCTCACAAAGATACGGAGGTTGGAACCAAAAATCTCAAATTTGGATTCATCAGACCAAAGGACAGATTTCCACCAGTCTAATGTCCATTGCTTGTGTTTCTTGGCCCAAGCAAGTCTCTTCTTCTTATTGGTGTCCTTTAGTAGTGGTTTCTTTGCAGCAATTCGACTGTGAAGGCCTGATTCACGCAGTCTCCTCTGAACAGTTAATGTTGAGATGTGTCTGTTACTTGAACTCTGTGAAGCATTTATTTGGGCTGCAATCTGAGGTGCAGTTAACTCTGAATGAACTTATCCTCTGCAGCAGAGGTAACTCTGGGTCTTCCTTTCCTGTGGTGGTCCTCATGAGAGCCAGTTTCATCATAGCGCTTGATGGTTTTTGCAACTGCACTTGAAGCAACTTTTCCATATTGACTGACTTTCATGTCTTAAAGTAATGGACTGTTGTTTTTCTTTGCTTATTTGAGCTGTTCTTACCATAATATGGACTTGGTCTTTTACCAAATAGGGCTATCTTCTGTATACCCCCCTACCTTGTCACAACACAACTGATTGGCTCAAACGCATTAAGAAGGAAATAAATTCCACAAATGTACTTTTAATTGAAATGCATTCCAGGTAACTACCTCATGAACCTGGTTGAGGGAATGCCAAGAGTGTGCAAAGCTGTCAGGGCAAAGGGTGGCTACTTTGAAGAATCTCAAATATAAAATATATTTTGATTTGTTTAACACTTTTTTGCTTACTACATGATTCCATATGTGTTATTTCATAGTTTTGATGTCTTCACTATTATTCTACAATGTAGAAAATAGTAAAAAAATAAAGAAAAATCCTGGAATGAGTAGGTGTGTCCAAACTTTTGACTGGTACTGTAGGTTAGTGTATTCAACCCTTAGATTTTGACTGTAGCTCTTATCGAGTTGTCTCTGTCCCTCAGCAGGTATGGGACACGAATGATACAAAGAGCTTCTTCTGATGGCTGGTGGGGACCAAGACAATCCAAGACTCTTCCTTTTCTATGTGTATTATACCAAAAGAATATGACCACCACACTGAGGGACCCCAAGGAATGGAGAGAAACAGGAGATTCTATTTAATAAGCACTGTACTGAAACGAACAGCCACCATCTCGTACCATGACAGTGTAGTGCCTTTGCACAACGATTTACTATGACTTACTTTCACAACAAACAAACAAAAGAATATGCTGTGAAATTTGGAGGTTTTATGATATGGTCATTTTGTTTTATATGTTATAAGCAAAAATTTACAGAAGAAAAAAAAACTTCATTGAAATTAGATATATTTCCCATACGCTCTTCAGTACATGTGTAGTTTTGATATAGTAGAGAAATGTTTTTATATGAGGTTTCCAGTTCCACAATCATATCCGTGTTCCAAAGAGAGACATCTCCCACCAATGCTCTGTCCATGTCGTCCATCTCACTTTTTTTATTTATATTTAAAGCAAAGCTTCACACATAGCTTTTTTATTCATGTTCACCAGTTCAGGAGAGAGATTATACGGACTCCGTAGATTTGGCTTATTTCACTTTTTTTGTCTTACCAATAGTGCAACAATGGCCTGAGTTAATATATGTTAGCACATAAGTACATGTCGTTATGAATATTATACTGTATCTTCTATTACAGCTTTATACTCAAGATTTGTTTCGCTTTTGTACTCTAAAATTGAGTGACTACCAACCGACAAGAGGCAATGAAAGGCAGTGCAAGCAACTAAAGGAAAGTTATATATTAAGACGGCTATTATAACGTTTATTATGCTAGTTTCAATTTATTTATGTTTTTTTTATGTGTTTTGTCATTGGCTGTCTTGTAGCTTTTGTACCTGCTGTTTGAATCTCTAATTCACTTTGTTAAACTTTCAAACAACCCACAATGCAGCAGGTGTACTTAAGAGTTACATCCTCATCTTAGAGACTCTCTGATCCACAACATTCCACACCACTAAGCACGCGCACGCCGCCGGGCTTATTCACGTACATGCTCCAATGGCTTCTATTTAGGAGGTAAAGGACCTCAGATAGCCCTGATACACATTTATACACTATGCCTGTACCTTGAGACGGCATCGGTTTAAGCCGTATGTCGCCTTGCCATTTAAGCCCAAATCCGATGTACTAACTATAGGACTCTGAAAGAACGGAAAGTGCACATTTCGATATTGACGATGATAGAGGATTGAGTCAGTCAAAAGAAGACAGATTTTGACTCCAGCCAACAATTGCGCTTGACGCTTGTTCTGGGTTTGAGTTTTCCTAAAAGTTCCATAGTGGTATGTAAGATCGTGTTTACAGCATAAATCCTTTACATACAACGGTCTCAAGGCCTTGTTTTTGCGTGTAATAAACTGTACCTTACACGTTGCCAACTCAGTTTGACTTCAGCTGTTTCCTTCTTTTTTTTAAACCGTTTCATTATTGATGTTCTATGTTTCACATTTCGTTCATTCATTTTGCATGACATGCTTTGATAATATGGGTATTAAATAAAGGTTAGCAGGGGCATTGTAAGATTGTTCTGTGTAAACCTTTGCCAATCACATTCCATGACTCCTTAGAACGACAAGCAATGGAGTCTGACCAAAATATCTTAACATTATTTTACATTGCTGTTATTTCATATTTTGGTCATTAGCTTTTTTTTGTCCATTTTGAAATTGTATTTTTATTTCAAACACCCTCATTTATTGTGTAGAGTTAACTATGCAAGGCACTCTATCTGTCATTTCAGATACAACTTTGTTATAGTAGTGGGTAGTTTCCTACAGAATGAATGTTATGAAATATTTGTACCGTTGACTCAACAACAGCAATAAAGAGATATAAATTGTTCCAATTTGTCTAATTTATTTTCTCTTTCTTTCTAACACGGAACTCACTATATCATTGACTGCTTAGACAGCTTTACCTCTACCTATCTTGGAACTCAGAACCAAATGAATGTTAACAGCCTGTGTGAGTATGACATGACATGACTATAGCTCGATTAGATGAGCCACGGTTAAGTCCTTGTTCCTGCTTTTAATGGTTGAGATATATATCAGGCTTCCTTTATCTCTAACAATAGACTTCACTGCCCTAACCAATCAGATATAAGAGGTGGTCACATGGGTGGCAGGGCTGCATTATGTGAGCATTAGAGTCTCATTTGAAGTTGTCTGTTTCTGGATCTGAAAGAATAAGACCGGTCCATTTCTCTTTCCCGTGGGGTTTGGAGGTAAGGCTATTGACTGTGACCCCTGATTTGACTGTAACAATGACACTTTGCTGGGATGCATGTGTGAATGAATGCCTGCTCTGAGGCTAGACTCCTGTTTTATAATCCATGTCAATCTGGGCACTGGGGATGTGGAATAAATGAATTCTGGGCAAGAAGGACCATATCATATTTTTTTGCATTAAGAAATGCTGAACTAATACATTTCAGGCAATGCCAGAGAGAAAAGTTTATGGATTCTGTTTCTTTGCGTCTGTTTGATTTGCTTCTCATGGCCCAGACTGGACAGGGACAGACAGTCAGTGGGCACTAAGCTCGTCTTCTGTAGGGGGAACTGGGTGTTAGCATGCTTTGGGCTTTGACTTAATGCTGGTTAATGCTGAAAGCGGCACCCGCAACATTCCTGCCACTGTCAAACCATTTTATTCCAGCGCTCAAGCCAGGGCCCAATGCTGACCGTGCACATTAAAGCGAAACGCATTTAATTCCACGGGGAAACAAGTCTCATCGCCTGTGAATTCTTGGTGGATTTGAGTTAATACGTTTTGAGACACAGCTCTTTAAACAGATGGTGTATATTCTACTTCACATCTCTCTTAGCTAGAGTTCTCTGTTGTAGCCATTCGGAGGTCGGACTGGGACACTATGTCCTCAACTGAGTTGAAGTCTGTTTTGAAGAAATGCACTCTAGGCTAGTTACTTCCGTCCAAATGTATGTTATGTGTAGGAGTGTGTCCCGAATACACTTCACTTGTCATGAACTGGCATGTAAGGTCAGAGGATGGGCGGAGGGAAGGAGGGACGGGTGAGGTGAGGAGTACTGGTTTTCTAATCCAGCCCTCTAGGTTTGCTTCAGTTTTATCCTTCATGGCAAATATGGTCAATGTTAAGATTGACTCGCATCTCCTCTGATAGATAGTTTCATAATGGGATCATCTTGGGAATGTAACGCATGTTGTTAAAAGCTGTGGAGTTGATGGGTGCTGTATGTACAGCTCTAGAGGGTTGGCCAACCCGTTGTCCAAAATAGCTGGCCTTGACTGGCATGTTATTCATTGACTTAATGTGTGTGTGTGTGTGTGTGTGTGTGTGTGTGTGTGTGTGTGTGAGTACAAGCATGTAGGCGCTCAATAAGCTCAGCCAACTTCATTGTCTAGAATAGCACCTAACACCTGCTGGTGAACTGTGCTTTATTATTGTTAAAAATAACCCCTCCCGTATATCAACGGAGTGACTCTAGTTTTATGATCTGATGATTTATCCTTCAACGGAAAGTTCCTCCACACGATAGCATTCTTACATTTGTTAGTTAAATATAGAACTATATGACCTCATGAATCTGTTCCTGTCTGTAAAGTAATGATAGCCTTCAGGTTGTCCCTAAAATGCACCGTATCTGGTATGACAAGGCCATCGGCTTGAAATAATACGTTGGAGTTTAATTAATGCCCGTACATATTTGGGGAGATATGTGCTATTCCTTAGCACCTGTGCAAAGTGTTCACCTGCTATTTCTAGAAGAGTGTAAACACATTTATAGTACACTGATTTACGATTGGGATGGCAGGGCAGTGGTTGTAAAAATAAAATAAAAAAGTTTAATTTACTGTTATCTGTTTGTCTTGAACTGGAAATCTATAAATAAAGTATTGGAAAGTAACAGTGCCTTTTAGTGCCTGGTGCAAAAATACTAAAATGTGGCCCTCAAAGTGTCCATTGCTGTCCCAGTCCCAGTGGAATGGTTAGTGTGTTATCCAGACATCAGGTTATGCTGCCCATAGAGCAGAGAGGAGAAGCCCTCCATGCCAAGAGGAAATGGCTGAGGATTAGTCTTGGAGCTGTTTAGAGCTGAGGGCCTCAGGGCAGCCAGTCCCAGTGGTGAAAGAACACCACATACAGACACTCAACTCAAACACATCAGATATCACTGTACTGTGTATCTCTATGTGCCGCAGATGAAAACGTCAGTAGGCCTGGGTGCGTTTAAAATGGTCCCTATTCCTTATCTAGTGCACTAGAGCCCTGGTTAAAAGTAGTGCACTATATCAGGAATAGGGTGCCATTTTAGACCCAGCTTTGTGTGGGTAGGGAAGATTCAAAAGTTTCAATCGTTATCTCGTGTTTTTGCAATCCATCCATGCCCCAGTCATTTCACCACTATATTCCTTCTCCTCGTGCTTATTTGTGTGAAACAGAAAACATCAGTAGTCTTGTCTCTCATGTCCAGGTAATCCGATCTAAACATGGCAGATGAAGAAAATGAGTAAGTATGGTATATTTATCTTTGTCGTCTCAGAAACTATAGCCTACACTACAGTGTATTTAGTAACGAAAATGTTTTTCAAAACAATGTCTTCCAACAAAATGTCTCATGTTTTTTTGTTTGTTTTCTTTTCAGGGAGGAAGGTACAGTAAGACTTTGAGAATTGATTATTACTTTTTTGGCTAAACGAAATACGCTTCAAGCCACTTTAAGCTGAGTGTACAAAACATTAGGAACACCTGCTCTTTCCATGTCATAGACTGACCCAGGTGAATCTAGGTGAAACCTATGTTCCCTTATTGATGTCACCTGTTAAATCCTCTTCAATCAGTGAAGATGAAGGGGAGGAGACAGGTTAAAGACGGATTTTTAAGCCTTGGGACAATTGAGAAATATATTGTGTGTGTGCCATTCAGAGGATGAATGGGCAAGACAAAATATTTAAGTGCCTTTAAGAGCCAGGCGCACCAGTTTGTGTGTGTCAAGAACTGCAATACTGCTGGGTTTTCACGCTCAACAGTTTCCCATGTGTATCAAAAATGGTCCACCACCCAAAGGACATCCAGCCAACTTGACACAACTGTGGGAGGCATTGGAGTCGACATGGGCCAGCATCCCTGTGGAACGCTTTCGACACCTTGTAGAGTCCATGCCCTGACGAATTGAGGCTGTTCTGAGAGCAAAAGGAGGTGCAGCTCATTATTAGGATGGTGTTCCTAATGTTTTGTACACTCAATTGCACATATATTGCTAAGATTGACTATATTAGCTGTATTGCAAATATATTGCTGAGCTGACTTAACCCATGTCTGCGCAGTTGCAGAAACCCCCACAGAGGAAGGTAAAAGCTGTGTATGGCTTCGTGCGTTACTTAGACGTTGTTTGATTGAGTGCATGCTAGATATACTGTAGCAAGTCCTTCTTGTGTCATTGTCAAAGCCTGTTATAGGCCATTCTTTACTGTTTAAACAAAAATTATTCATGTTTTTTTTTTAAAGCATGCTTCGTGTACCTGATCAAAATATACGTTAAATTATAAATTTCAAATGCTATGTCTACATTTGTCTGTCAAGATAAACATTTGGAATTTGCATATCATTTGTATACTGGTTTCCTACCCATCTGTCTTTGTGGTGTGTGCTTACATGGATATCCAAGGTGTATGAGACTTATACCCTTTTCATGTGTCCGACTCCATATTCCATCCAATAGCTAAACAGATGTTACACCATGCACTCTCCATTCCATAAACAGAATGTGTTGTTCACTCTAGAATGGTTTTCAATGTTCTGACAAAGGTTGCATGAAATGTTTGTATGTACTGTATGGAAATCATACTGATACTGAATCAGATTCAAACAATTTGATCCAATCTGATCACTATGTATGAAAATGTGTTTCATACCAGTTTGATGGCCCTGACTACAGATCTAGGATCAGATCACCATACACCAATTCTAAACCATAATCATTATTGTTCTTAAACAATATCTGACCCTAGGTCAGTGGTTAGGGCTTCTACCAACTCATTGCCTTGTATTGAACCACTAATTCATCTTCTGTCCACTCATCAGTCGAGGTTGAAGTCCCAGCAGAGGAAGGTAAAGTGTCCCATGTGCTGTGAACTGCATGTATACAGTTCCATAAATAATAATATTATCAAGATATGCATATTGTACAGCTAGAGATGCAGTTTTCTTCAGTGTTGAAATACTCTATATTCCTATGTCATACATACTAGTTTCATAGAATGCACTGTAACATTTTTTGCTCTAGTCACTGGTATCTTAATTTCAGATGGCATACAGTATTCCTGTAGTTAACGCTGCATTAATGATTTTGGCTGTATTAATTATGAACAAAACAATGCACTTTAAGCTTTATTCAGATGTCTGATGTCCTTACAATAGATGCTGCTCCTGCAGAGGAAGGTAATGCTTTTCAACGCTTCATATGTACAGATTCTGCATGCTAATATACATGTAATGTACCCCACATACAAGTTATATACTGTGCAACAACAAAAAAATGTGGTATGAGCAGTGTTTTTGTAGTCAATGAAGTTGAAAGCAATTGTCCCGCAGATATTCTGTCACGTATAACGTACATAATATCTCTCCTCGCGGAGCTGCAAAATAATATTTGCTTCATAATCAGACCAAAGGCTGTATTTCTCTCTGCCTTATTGACTCTGCCTTAGCATAACAGTGGCTGACACTAAACAATCCTATGCTTTTAGCTATAACAGAACCTGCCCCAGAACCTGTAGAAGGTACATATATATTATTATTATTATTATTGGCTTAGTACCAAAAAAGTAATCATCTTTATCAAAGTGATAGTTAAGCGATTTATCTACTGTAGGTCTAAATGTGTAGAATTGCTGAACTATCCCTTTTTAAGTTATTTGCTTCACTCATTGCAAATTCACTAATCAACGATATGACTTTACCACAGAACCTGCCCCGTGCAGTCGTAGGTAAACCGTGTCATGGCTTGATATGCTTCTTGTTTTTGCACATTATTATTATTAGTGAATAATAATCATTCATCCACTTACTAATCATTCCCTACCGTTACCGTAGAGCCCACGCCAGACGTAGAACCAGGTAATGCTTTCTTGCGTTTAACATTAAATGTCATTGCTGCATATTAAGATGTACCCTAGCTACAGTATCATTATTAGACTTAAGTGTCGAGAGCAAAAGTATACCGGTGTTATTATTTTACCCCACAGTAGTTTGGCGTTATGTCGTGGAACATGTTTGTTTTGGTTCTGTCTTCTTTGCTTCAAGCTTTATTCGCATACTAACATTGTATCTTCACCGTAGAACCAGAGCCAGAGCCAGACGTAGAAGGTAAAGACCTGTTTTTGCTTTACCATGGTCTTTAGTTTCTAGTATAGATGTGTATTTGTGCTAATAGTACACGTTCCTTAATGCCAGTGAAGTAATCTAAGACACATACGCAATCGGCATTATATTAATGCAACATACAGTGCATGCTTATTTTCACAACACTGACTGAGTTATTTTTATTATTATATCAATTATAATATATATTACTTTTTCTTTACCTCATATTTTTACACTCAACTGATCCACTCCTCATTTTTTTATCCTTACAAAAGAGCCCACTGCAGTAGAAGGTAATTTTGATCTTTTACCTCTACATCACAAAGTTTTCCCCTGCATGGATTATACTGTAGCCTTCTATCTGCAATAGTAACATAATGTATTAACTAGGCACGACAACAGCTTGCAGCTAATCTGGCCCACAGGTGCTGTCAAAGCCGCAACAAATATATTTTTGCACATTCATTTTCATAATTATTTGCTTCCTGCTTTATTGATTCCTTCATGTGTCCTCGCAACAGAGCCCCCCACCTGTTGTAGAAGCTAAAGCTTTTTTTTGGCTTCATCTTACAAATACGTACAGTGCATCATCTCATATTCTATTGTTCGCTTCATGCTTTCCTATCTTTGCTAATCAGTCTGATGATGCTTTTATAACAGACCCGCCCCCCCCGTAGTAGTAGAAAGTAAAGCTTTTCTTGGCTTCGAATTCACTTAGTTTCACCTGCATTTGATATCCCAGATGCATGTATGTTATAAGCTGTATTATAAACTGGGTGGTTCGAGCCCTGAATGCTGATTGGCTGACAGCCGTGGTATATCAGATGTATACCATGTGTATGACAAAACATGTTTTTTTATTACTGCTCTGCTCTATTACTGCTCTCATGCTAAAGTGGCTCAAATGGTACCAGTGAAAGATGTGCTATATAAGCAATAAGGCACCTCGGGGGTTTGTGGTATATTGCCAATATACCACGGCTAAGGCCTGTGTCCAGGCACTCCGCGCTGCGTTGTGCATAAGAACAGTCCTTAGCCGTGGTATATTGGCCATATACCACACCCCCTCGGGCCTTATTGCTTATATAGCACACCTTTCACTGGTACCATTTGTGCCACTTTAGCATACCCAGCTAACAAACGTATCATACTGATTAACCCCCATTACTGACTAATATGTACTGATTCAATATCAATAGACCTTTACAGCGTGCGCTTCACAACGTCATATTCTCACACTCCACTGATCCACATTTCAGTCTATCGACTACTAAACAAATCATTCTCATGTCCCTCACATAGAAGCGGCTGCAGAAGAAGGTACCTGTTATACGTTGTTGTCTTGTACAGAATGCATGAAGTGTACTCCTATAACTATAGACTGTGACGGTCTGCTGTGAATGTTCTTTTGTATTCCTTAGTATCTAATACTTTGTGTTTCATACCATTCCGCTGCCTGTCAGAACATTGAGCCATCACTATGTGATAATGCATTGGTTTTGGTTGCGTAATACACACTTTCATACAGTAGGTTTCAATAGATAAGGCCTATGACTGAAATATCCTGCAGTAATAATCCAATGTGTTACCATAGTGTACTGAACATGTATGAGTCTTGTGTTGAAAGCTCTGTGTGTAATCATCCCTTCTTTTTCTGTATGTTTTTCACCAACAGCCGGTGGAGAGACTCAAGGTGAGTGTGGTCTAGTTCTTTGTAACTATAGTTCTAGGTCTATTCTTGTTCTATGTAACTAGTTCTAGATCTACTCTTGTTCTATGTAACTAGTTCTAGGTCTATTCTTGTTCTCTGTAACCAGTTTAAGGTGTAGTTGTCAAGTTTGGATAGAATTTCAGAAAATCACTCTTTAGAGTCATGTGTCTCAGTCTAAAATAAGTTATTTCTTGTTTTATTATTTTTTGCTATAAAACAACAGACCATACTGAAGGCACAATTAGATTTCGTATTAAAATGTTTTGAAGTTTTGAAAAACGTCTGTTGAATCATTTTCAAAGACATTTATGTTTTAAAAAACACTTCAAACCTAATGATTTTTCTAAATTTGGTTAAGAGACATTTCAAAACGTTTAGATTTTTACTAATCAGATTCACTTCTTATTTCTACTTTGAATGAAATATAATATATAATATATCATATAATATAATAGAATAGAATATAATAGCCTTTTCTGTTGTGACTTACAGATTCCAAAGCCAAACCAAAGTAAGTGTTTGATTCTATTTCGGCCAACAACTTTCTCTTGTGGTTTTCCGTGTCACTTAATCAAAGTAATTAAATGTAGAGTATTTGATGGAATCATCTTTGGTGTTTTTCAGAAGTTTTATGCCAAACGTTGCCCCTCCAAAGCTACCAGAGGGAGATGGTAAAGTCGATTTTGACGTGAGTGATGCAATCCTACCAGCTAGATTACCTGAATATAGCAAAAAGAGTACACAACACACAACACTCTGTGCGTGTGTGTGTGTGTGTGCGTGTGCGTGTGCGTGTGCGTGTGTGTGTGTGTGTGTGTGTGTTTTTTTTAATTTATTTATTTTTTATTTATTTTTTACAGGACCTGCACAGGAAGCGTCAAGAGAAGGACATGGCTGAGCTGACCTCTCTGATTGAGTCTCACTTTGTCCAGAGGAAGAAAGATGAAGATGAGCTCATCAGTCTCGTCAACAGGATCGTAAGTCCTCTACTGTAGCACTGCTGGAGCTCACACACACACACACTGCTGGGACACTACGTGGGCGTGTTGGTGAACTGCACACGTAATAAGTGACATTGCAGACCTGACATTCTGGTTGGCTCCCATAGCTTAAGCCCAGACTCAGTGTGCCAACATAGTCTTGAGGTACCCAGAGGAATCAGGTTGGATACCTTATCTGTCACGGACTGTAACTGCGTGTGTGTGTGTGTGCGCAGGAGAAGCGTCGTACCGAGAGGGCAGAGCAGCAGAGGATTCGTGCTGAGCAAGAGAAAGAGAGGCAGGCCCGTCTAGCCGTGAGTCTCTCATTGTGTAATGTTTCAATTGTGATGTCAAGGCCAACTGCGGCCCAAGTTGTTTTCTCCTCTTCTTTAACCTTCTGTTGCTCACTCCCCGACGCAGGAAGAGAAAGAGAGGAGGGAGCAAGATGAACAGCGTAGGAAGCACGATGATGACGCCAAGAAGAAGAAGGCCCTCACTACCATGACTCACACGTACGGTGGCATCCAACAGAAGGTCAGCGCTAACTCCGCACGCACTCGCTCTCTCTCATGATCACGACATTTGCATCAGAGTTGCTGCCCCCTCGTGGTTATCTTGACACTTACATGCCCTCTCGCTGCGCTGCGGTGATGTCCTTCCACAGCAAGAGGGCAAGAAGGGAGCCAAGAAGCAGACTGAGAGAGAAAAGAAGAAGAAGATCCTGGCCGACAGAAGGAAGGCTCTGATCATCGACCATCTCAACGAGGACAAACTCAAGTATGACATATTTAATTACCCCGAAATACTCACAGGTCTTTGACTGAGTCTCAAATGGCACCTTGGCTCTGGTCAAAAGTTATGCACTTTTTAGGGAATAGGATATCGTCACAGACACACACTGAAAGCTCTATTTCATTGTTGAAATGATCTATTGTACAGGTTTACACATCGAAGAAAACATGAGATGCAGATAAATACACATAGTTGCTTAGAAAGTCTCCTGTGAAGGAGAGACCAAAAGTAGAACCTCATGCGCTGGCTGAACGCTGGCGTCCCGTTGGTTGTCGTCCTGCAGGGAGAAGGCCAATGAGCTGTGGCAGTGGATGATGGAGCTGGAGGCGGAGAAGTTCGACCTCAGCGAGAGACTGAAGAAGCAGAAATACGACGTAAGTGTTCTCACGCCGGTCCAAGCTATGGTGACAAAACCCATGGCTGTACTGTGCATAGTGATCCACAGGGTAAAAACAAGATCACTGGTCGTGCCAATGACATGACAGTATAATACGGTGATGATTACAAGATTGTGATGTTTTACTTCAAATGGGTCTTTTTCATGTGTCCTGACCTCCATATCATCTCCTCTGAACTCCTTATCATCTCCTCTGTCATCCAATGACTGCATACCACAAGGGGCTGGTGAGGGGAGGACGGCTCGTAATAAATGACGGGAGTGAATTGAGGAAAAATGTACTTACTACAACTGTGATCGGGTTGTCTCACCTATCTTAAAATTAATGCACTAACTGTTTACGTCTCTCTGGATAAGAGGGTCTGCTAAATGACTAAAATGTTCATGTAAAAGGAATGGAATCCAACATGGAAACCATGTGTTTGATACCATTCCATTTATTCCGTTCCAGCCATTCCTATGTGCCCGTCCTCCCCAATTAAGCTGCCACCAGCCGCCTGTGCTCTATACCAAAGCATTACATGTGTCCTTTTACATGCTGTGAATGCAGTCTATTTCACAGAGAGTAACTTACACTCATGAAATACAAAGCAGTTTAAACATATACATGCATAACAAGCCACATCCCCCTACTCTGAAACTGGTAGTGTTAATCCTACTGCCTAAGAGGACTTCCTACGAGGGGCGCAGCTGTCTAAAACTCTGACTTGATTCCAGATGAATGTTCTCCAGACCCGAATCAATGAGCAGCAGAAGTTGTGAGTAATCGGCTGTGGGGGCGTCAACCTCACTGTTGTGTAGTCCGCTGTCAGTCGTTGTTGTCAGAGTGAGCGTTTTTTATTTTACACTCGGGGCTCAGGGAAGCGCAACCGGGTGACCGGGTCAGGTCAGGTGGTGGACCACAGGTGAATGCTTTCGACCACAGGTGAACCACACACTCCACACACTCAGACAGGTGGTGGTGCAGCCAGGCCGTGGCTCCAAACTGCAGGATCCCAGGTTTCCCTACAGGTTTCAGTCAGTGTGTTGTCTCAGTGCTTAGGCAGCCTCCACTGTGTGTCCCTTCACAGATCAATCAGCTTCTGGCCCGTGTCCAGGACCACCAGAGGTAAGTACCCAGAGCCACACTGGTCAGTTTCTCCTCTATTTAAAAGAGCCTGGGGGGCCTAAAACAACCAACAAATGATAATTAATGCTCCTCATTAAAAGAAAACATTAAATAAAGCCAAGTTTTGGAATACTATCAAGACATTTGCAGTTGGGAACATTCAATGGAGTGTGTCTCAAAAGTCTAAAGTGGCTTCCTCTCTTCGTCTCCTCTCATTAATCGGTATTGATCTGAAGACACAGAGTATGTGAAAGCAACTTTTCCTGCTTTTTTTCATCAGTGCAGATGAAGGAAAGGAGACAAGGAGAAGGAGCTACTTTAGACTATTGAGATACACCCATTGTCCCTCATCCATTCACTGTTCACGGTCTTAACCCCAAGGCCTTTTAAAGTCACATGATCCTGCTTGAAGAGAACTAGCTCGGAGCATATGATCCAACCTGGGAGAAAACATTAGGATCGTAGTGCTGCATCCTAAGTTGACCAGTCTTTAGAGTGGCTCCTTCCATTCCATCCATCCCTCTCCATTCATCTAGAATAGACCCCAATAGTCTGGGAAGATCGTGATCCTAATCAACAGCCTACTATTGGCCCCAGAACATTGTGTCATCATCAAAACTGACAGTACATTATAGTCTTTGTAGGTTAAGGAACTTCGTTAAGTCGTATGTATTGCAGTTCATACAGTATATGTACTGTAATGCCTCTAAAAAATGACCTCTGGGAAAATGGGTTGACTCCTGTCCACTAGTTTCTGATGGTAAGTTGAATTTTACATACAGGTATTGGCTGGCTATAGCTTTCTAACTCATCTGTCAGGCTTGAGGAATGATAGATTGATAGCCTATAATAAATTCTACATTTAAATGGTGCATTATGGGTGAAATTCTAACTTTCAATTCAGTCAAATGTCCACTTAGTTTCCCATTGACATCAGTGCATGACTAAGAGAAAATGGGAGTTAGGATTTGGCCCTAAGAGAACATCACGGTAAGACCGCTGAAGATAGGACACGATCGCCATGTCATTCATTCATCCTCGTCCTTTACTAACCCTCGGTCCTGTGTGTGAAAGTTCTGTGTTCCCTTTCATCCTGCGATGCATGCCAACTCTCACAGAACTGTCTCCGTTTCCATTCCCATCCCCCACTCCCCCCTCTTTCATACATCAATCTATCTATCTCTAACTCATTCTTTCAAAACTACTCTTCCTCTTTGGTGCTGTAAACATCATAGAAAATGTTTAGGATAGATTTGTTGAAGATGTTCCTGGTAGAACCTTTGAATATACATGTACTCGATATTTAAAATATTTTGTTGGTCTTATGTATTCACTGACATTAGTATAGTAATCGCTTATAGAATTCCTTTTAGGTCCTTGAGGAGCTTATGTCTTTCAGCTCTTAGTATAACTACGTGTATTGTTCCTAAGTATACCAATATAATAGCGCCACCTACTGGTCAGATAGAAAGAGTGACAGAGGTGTTTGACTGGTCTGTCTACGCTGTGTGGTTTCACAGTGCCAAAGGCAGAGGCAAGGCCAAGGCAGTCAGGAGATAATGAGACCTGGCAGGATGAAGTCTTCAGGACTGAGACGCCAGACGATGACGGAGGATTGTTTTGTTGTTGTTCTTGTTATCAGTGTACATGCAAATTACTATGGAAATGTACTGTTATCACGGTCACTGTTTGCATGAAGCTAGAAACAATAAAGAGATGTTTGCTTTTGATTCAGTGTTTGGTTAGATTTTAATGAAAAATCTGAAAAGTTTTAATGAAAAGTCTGAGGCTGAAAAAATGTACAAGACTGGTGCTACCCATTTGAAAATGCACGGACGACTGTTATAAGTCGCTTTGGATAAAAGCGTCTGCCAATTGGCATATATTATTATTACATAATGTACAATACTGTGGCTCCAGTAGTGCTAAAGCTTTCGTCTCAATTCCCTGAGGTCGTGAATTCAAAATCTAGCTTCCTTCTCTCCCTCCATCTCTGGCTCATAACTTAAAGCGTAAAGCGTTTTGAGCATCTGGAAAAAGCGTTATATAAATCCAATCAATTATTATTAGACAAAGCAACAAGTTATTGAAATAAATGTATTTATTAACCACACATATAATACTACAGTACGACATAACACATAATATTGCCTGCACAGTGCAATCCCTTACAGAAAAAACACACGATTTCACATGTAGAAAATCACGATGTCGCATAAGAAATTTCACTTGACAACATGCTTTTGGAACACTTCACATGTGACATCGTGTTTTTGGAACACTACACATGTGAAAACAAAAATTAGTTATGATACACACAGCGCTTTTAACGTAGTGTATTCAACTTACATATTTGACACACATGATTACATTGTATATGTTTATTTATACAGTAATTATTATTGTGTCCTTACCTGGGATTTGAACAGCATTCCGATCTTCCTGCTACTCCACCATGTCTGTGTCAATATCTGATTCCACCTGTATTCCTATACTTTGGGACTTAAAAGTCAATCTCAGCTTTGTTCAAAAATACACAAGAAAAACTATTATATTTACCATAGTGATTCAGGAGTAACATTAAAGCAGAATAATATACCACACCAACATTAGATATCTATACAGAAAACCCTCAAATGTTTGAAATGCGTCAATTAAATCAATGATGTGAAAATACTCTGATTAACTGATAACTAAAATAGCAGTGCACATGGCACTCTTTTGCTAAGTGCATAGGTAATGAATATGTAGGGGAATACTACAGACTTTGTGGCGCAGCAGAAATATCATCCCACCTCAAATCCCGGGTCATATTTTAGCTGAACAGCGAACCACTTACTTTAAAACCGCCATACCTTTTCATGACTTTACTTATAAATAGTTTGGGATGGTTTGGGACCATCACGAGATTTCCTGACGACTGGTAAAACAAATGTCTTGAGAACATCTTACAAACATCCTAATATGGTCCTCACCCTTATGGAAAAACCACATGAATTTCACGAGATCACATGTGATCTTATGTGAAGTTAATGTGATAATGTGACAACATGTAAAACAATATGTGATAACATGAAACTACAAATGACAACATGCAAGCACATCTGAAAACATGATCTCATGTGATGTTCCAAAAATACGTTTGCAAATTGTTTCAAATGTGAAATTTCACTTGCACATGATGTTCCAAAAACACGTTTTAACATGTGAAATGTCATGTGAATACATATGAAGTGTTCCAAAAACACGTGTTCACATATGAAATGTCATGAGAAGTGTTCCAAAAACAGGCTTTCACCTGATATTTCACACATGAAATCATGTGGGATTTCCGTAAGGGGGATACCAGCAACCTGAATTTCCTGGTCTGTGGCCATGACAGAAATCAACCACTGATTTATTGGCAAGAATACATTTCTGCACTGTAAAAAGTTGCACAGAATCAAGTCAATAATTGTGCGATTATCTGACAACACCAACAAAAAAGTAGCATAGCTCAGGGACACAACATTAAGTGGGCATAAATGCTCTTGGGCTTGTACTTGCTAACTTTTGGTCTGCAGTGCTTTGTAACTTATTTGTTATCTAGAACATATATCTACACACTCAAAAATAAGAATACGGTTACGGTACAATGTTGTTCCCTGGTTTACAAAAGGTCAAAGGTACACTTAAGGTACCTTCAGAGGTATACATGGTACTGGTCGGTACCTTTTAGAGTACATGTGTGGATAATCTAGTAAAATGTATATATATTTTTTTTTTTAAATGTACCCAATATATTTAATAATTACTGCAGTTTTAAATGTAGGCGATGCAATATGCTGACAGGGGCTCATTAGCATATTTGGGGACAGTTGTTGTATTTGTGCCAACCGTCAGTGGAAATGTTGTACCAGTTTAACTGGTTCATCGTGGTTTTTCGTTATGTTGATGAAGGTTGAGCCCCTCTTTTGACACGGTCAGTGCTGCAGTCTTTGTAAGAACAGCTGACAGTCAAGAGTTGCACTGTTAAGAGGTTACTGCGCCTTTCCAGTAGCATAATGGCAGCTAGTTCATAGAAAGTTTCATTTTCAATAATTTACTGTCAACGAGCTGTAAGTGGGTTATTGTAAGATTCACAGTAACTTACTGTAGCTAATCTGTCACACTCACTGACCTGACGGTCTGGTAGGAAAGTGAGTATTACAATGACATGGTGACTAGCTAAGATTGAAATATTGTATGGCTCTTTGACATCACATGCACTTATGTTAGCCATTAATAAGACTGGACAGCGTACAAGCTTAGTGGTTATGAACAGAACACAACAGACCACATTAACTGGGACGACATTGCTTCTCATGGGAGACCAAAAAGAGCAAGTTGAAAGCCATGCCTGCAATATTCTGACAGGCTGCTGTTACAGTATGCTGCCAATCAGCAAGTGATGTGCATGTTGTCAACAGAAGATTCAGTGAAGACACAATAGGTTACTAGCATGTATTGCTAGTGGCAGCAAGTTGCCTGTAGGTTACTGACAATGTTTTGCCAGTTAGTTATTGTGAATCTTACAATAATTTACTGACAAATGGTTTTCAGTTAAGAAATGACAAATTCACAGCAACAAGCTGCCATTTAAGTTACTGGAAAATACACACTACCCTCTTTACAGTCCAGCTCATTACCAACACATCCTCTTACAAAGTTTGCAATGTCAAAGGAGGTGCTCAACTTCCATTGGCAAAACCATCAAACGTTTAAACTTCTACTGATGGTTGCCACAAATACACATATATTTGACCATGCCCCCAAATATGCAAATGAGCCCCACAATGAATTCTACCTTCTATTCAAAATATTGGGTGGGAAAATGTCCCATTATACCTACAAGGTACCGAACTGTACCATGTGAGGTCATATGTGTACCTGTGAAGTTTACGTTTGAGTTTTTTGTACCCCAGGTAACAACACTGTACCCTAACCATACCCTTATTCTTCGAGAGTGTGTGTAAATATTCCTGCCTAGAAGCCCAGCATCCCGGAGTCACCTCTTCACTGTTGATGTTGAGACTGGTGTTTTGCGGGTACTATTTAATGAAGCTGCCAGTTGAGGACTTGTGAGGCGTCTGTTTCTCAAACTAGACACTCTAAAGTACTTGTCCTCTCGCTCAGTTGTGCACCGGGGCCTCCCACTCTTTCTATTCTGGTTAGAGCCAGTTCGCGCTGTTCTGTGAAGGGAGTAGTACACAGCGTAGTACGAGATCTTCAGTTTCTTGGCAATTTCTCGCATGGAATAGCCTTCATTTCTCAGAACAAGAATAGACTGACGAGTTTCAGAAGAAAGGTCTTTGTTTCTGGCCATTTTGAGCCTGTAATCGAACCCACAAATGCTGATGCTCCAGATACTCAACTAGCCTAAAAGGCCAGTTTTATTGCTTCTTTAAATCAGGACAACAGTTTTCAACTGTGCTAAAATGTTTTTCTAATGATCAATTAGCCTTTTAAAATGATAAACTTGGATTAGCTAACACAACGTGCCATTGGAACACAGGAGTGATGGTTGCTGATAATGGGCCTCTGTACACCTATGTAGATATTCCATAGAAAAAAATCTGCCGTTTCCAGCTACAATAGTAATTTACAACATTAACAATGTCTACACTGTATTTCTGATCAATTTGATGTTATTATAATGGACAACAAATGTGCTTTTCTTTCAAAAACAAGATAATTTCTAAGTGACCCCAAAGGATAGTGTGTATATATATATATAAAAAAATAACAGAATACTGTCATTTTATAGAAATAACACCTTCAAGTTGCTCGATATACTTTAGGCAAAGTGCAAGAAATTGTTTTTGCCAATATACACTGAGTACACAAAACATTATGAACACCTGCTCTTTCCATGATATAGACTGATCAGGTGAATCCAGGTGAAAGCTATGATCCCTTATTGATGTCACTTGTTAAATCCACTTCAATCAGTGTATATGAAGGGGAGGAGACAGGTAAAATAAGGATTTTTAAGCCTTAAGACAATTGAAACATGGATTGTGTATGTGTGCCATTCAGAGGGTGAATGGGCAAGAGGAAATATTTAAGTGCCTTTGAACAGTGTGATAGTAGGGGCCAGGCGGACAGGTTTGTGTCAAGAACTGCACCACTGCTGGGTTTTTCCACACTCAACCGCTTCCCGCATGTATCAAGAATGGTCCACCACCCAAAGGACATCCAGCCAACTTGACGCAACTGTGGGAAGCATTGGCGTCAACATGGGCCAGCATCACTGTGGAACGCTTGACAACTTGTAGATTTCATGTCCCGATGAATTGAGGCTGTTCTGAGGGCAACAAGGCAAACTCCAACTCAATATTAGGAAGGTGTTCCGAATGTTTAGTATACTCAGTTGTATGTATAATCAATCTCCCTTAGGTCCACAGACCTGGTGGTGCAGCACAAACTTCGGGTAATTATCAACCAAGAAGCTGTGAGGTTGATTCCCAAGTAATCAGAAATAGAGCAGTATACTGTCCTTTAATGTTAACGCCTTCACTTAGCTGTAAAAATACAGTAACTTCAACAAAGAAAACACAATAACGTTCTTGGCGGACGTCTCCGGAACAAACCGGAACTGTTAAATTTGAATGTCAATTATGCCTTTTTTTAAGGCCAAAATATTCTCAATGACATTTGACACTTTCACATGCAAAAATGTTCATGGTATCAAGTTAACATTTTGCATCCCCATGTCACATTTATTTAACACGTTTTCACATGTGCTCAACTGTTGTCACGTGTAGCTTCATGTTTTCACGTTGCTTCATATGTTGTCACGTTATCACATTAACTTCACATAAAAATCACACGAGATCACGTGAAATGCATGTGTTTTTTTCCGTAAGGGATGCACCACATATTGCCTACACATTGTAAACATAAAATGACATAGAAAGCGGCACCAGTGTTTTTGACATTGTAACTTAAATACATTTAATAAATAAAGATCTTTAGGGTTACGGTATATTTCGGAGTGTTATACATTTTCATAACCAATGTGGGATGGCAGTATCAAATGTATGTGAACCGGAGAATATTTACACAGATAAATATTCTCCAGTTGAAGGCTAGGGTGTGAAGCTGAGGTTAGAGTTTCAGCTTTGATTTATGCTAGAGAAAGAACAATCCAGCAATCTCTCCCTGTTGTGTTACACTCAGACGGCTGACGATAGGACAGGTTTGGCCTTCAAACAGTGCAAGAGGCGTCACTGCAGTACCTGGTTCGAATCCAGGATGTATCACAACCATCCGTAATTGGGAGTCCCATAGGGCGGCACACAATTGGCCCAGCGTCGTCCGGGTCTGGCTGGGGTAGGCCTCCATTGTAAATAAGAATTTGTTCTTAACTGACTTGCCTAGTTAAATAAAAGGTTAAATTAAAAAAATTAAATCAATTATATTATCTTGGTTATAACTACACAGTACAGATATGCCTTAATGAGGTATCAGTTTCTTATACAGGTGAGCGAAGATATGTATATAGCCTTAACATAGCTGTGAACCAGTACCATGTTTCAATCAACACACTTACATGAACCACAACAGTGCATTTTCACATTGGCAAATCCCAAGTCTTCCGGACATGATAAGTAGATACACACCTTCTGTCTTCCAGACATGATTAGTAGATTACAGATTGACTTCAGTGGAGTTCTCCTCCTTACCACAGATGAGTCTCTCTGATCTCAGCAATGACCTGACTGGCCTTCTGCAGAGCCTGTAGACACACAATGAGATACACTTGACTATGAAGCTTGTGAATAATATAATATTGAAGTGCTACCTTTAGTTGTTGCTTTTTTGATCTACTTCCTGTACCAATGTTTGGGTGTATGTCAAACCTCTCTGTTCATGGTTAAGGTACCAACCTCTAGCATGTCTGCAGCCTCCTTGCGTCTCTGGGCCATGTCCTCAGACTCAGTGAGCAGGTCGTTGAGAAGACCAGACTTATAGAGCTGACCCACCAGCTCACTCTGCAGACTGTCCTTCACATGGTTCACCAGGAAGTGCATCACTGCCTTGGGCACGCTACAGGACAGAGGAAGGGAGAAAGAGAGAAGAGGGAGAAATCTGAGCTTCTGGCCTAATGAGAGCAAATACCTCTAGACTTCAACACTGCGCAGAAATACAGCGGGCGGCAGGCAGCCTAGCGGTTAAGAGCATTGGGCCAGTAACCGAAAGGTCGCTGGTTTGAATCCCCGAGCTGGCAAGGTGAAAAAAAATCTGCCGCTCTGCCCTTGAGCAAGCCAGTTAACCCCAAACAACAACTGCTCCCCGGGCACTGTAGATGTCAATTAAGGCAGCCCCCTCTCTGGGGTGGGGTTAAATGCAGAAGACACATTTTGTTTCAATGCATTCAGTTGTGCAACTGACTAGGTATCCTCTTTCCCAAAAAGAGAGGGACAGTGTCAGAAAACACATGCACCTGTCTTGGATGTTTTTCCGGACGATGAGAAAGTAGGACTTGATGAGTCTCTCGATGACCTCACAGTCACGCTGCTCCCGAGAAGACAACTTCCTGGCAACGGGAACGGGCTGCGGGAGGAGCATCAGCCAATCACTGAAGGTCACCACACAGCATTTTGAAATTGAATAACTTTATTATTCGCTCACCACATCCAGCAGGTTGACGGCAAGGCCCTTATGGGGGCTGGCGGGGCCAGAGCCGTTGGCCCCCTCGTCCCCTTTCTTCAGCATGCCTCTCCAGTTCCCTGTCCCCTCCTGGTCCCCCTGGGTCCCTGCTCCGGGAGGCTGAGGTTACACACAACACAAACAATCAGATGTAAAGCCATTTTTACAGCAACTTGTACCACAAGTTGCAGAACCACAACGCAAACCAATCTATTTAAGTCAGAGCCAAGCTCAAACGCACAGAGAGGGAGAAGGCAGAGAGGACATTGTTAAGAGAGGGCATGAGTGCTGGGGAGCAGACTAAGTACACAGAGCAGAGCAGAGCACAGCAGGAAGCACTGAGCATGCCCACACCCATGCCCCACCTTGGCACCCTCCGCGTCCACAGAGGCAGGGGGCTCGGTAGGATTGGGAGGCTGGCCGACTGGACCATTAACTACTGACTAAGAGGAAGAGAGGAGAGGAGGAATGGAGAAGGGACTTGTGAAGTCAGGAGAGGTAAAGACCAGGGACAATTGGCATTATATTGCGATTAAAGAGAGGTGGAGAGATTGCGCATGGGATCCATTTTGTTTAGAGTATTATAGAAGTGATTTAAAGTACGGTGGATAGTTAGTTACCTTATCCCTGGGGACTGCAGCGGGCAGTTCTCTCATTCTGTTTCTCCTCGACTCCTACAGGACATAGACAGCAAGGAGGAAAGTTACATCACTTTTACAACACACAATGTCCTCTGTTGCTCAGTTGATTCCCGGTACCACCCATATGTAAAATGTATGCACGCATGACTGTAAGTCGCTTTGGCTAAAAGCGTCTACTAAATGACACTACCCGTCAAAAGTTTTAGAACACCTACTCCTTCAAGGGTTTTCTTTATTTTTACATTGTAGAATAAAAGTGAAGACATCAAAACTATGAAATAGCACATATGGAATCATGTAGTAACCAAAAAAGGGTTAAACAAATCAAAATATATTTTATATTTGAGATTCTTCAAAGTAACCACCCATTGCCTTGATGACACTTTGCACACTCTTGGCATTCTCTCAACCAGCTTAACAGGGAATGCTTTTCCAACAGTCTTGAAGGCGTTCCCACATATGCTGAGCACTTGTTGGCTACACCTCCTCCTCCATGCTTCACGGTGGGAACCACACCACGTCTCACAAAGACATGGCGGTTGGAACCAAAAATCGCAAAGTTGGATTCCTGACCAAAGGACAGATTTCCACCGGTCTAATGTCCATTGCTCGTGTTTCTTGGCCCAAGCAAGTCTCTTCTTCTTATTGGTGTCCTTTAGTAGTCGTTTCTTTGCAGCAATTCGACCATGGCCTGATTCACGCAGTCTCCTCTGAACAGTTGATGTTGAGATGTGTCTGTTACTTGAACTCTGTGAAGCATTTATTTGGGCTGCAATTTTTGAGGCTGGTAACTCTAAATGAACTTATCCTCTGCAGCAGAGGTAACTCTGCGTCTTCCATTCCTGTGGCGTTCCTCATGAGAGCCAGTTTCATCATAGCGCTTGATGGTTTTTGCAACTGCACTTTAAGAAACTTTCATGTCTTAAAGTAATGGACTGTCATTTCTGTTTGCTTATTTGTGCTGTCCTTGCCATAATATGGACATAATATGGATAATATGGATCTTTTACCAAATAGGGCTATCTTCTGTATTCCCCCCCTACCTTGTCACAACACAACTGATTGGCTCAAACGCATTAAGAAAGAAAGAAATTCCACAAATTAACAAGGCACACCTGTTAATTGAAATGCATTCCAGGTGACTACATCATGAAGCTGGTTGAGTGTGCCAAGAGTGTGCAAAGCTGTCATCAAGGCAAAGGGTGGCTATTTGAAGAATCTCAAATATATTTTGATTTGTTTAACACTTTTTTGATTACTACATGATTCCATATGTGTTATTTCATAGTTTTGATGTCTTCACTATTATTCTACAGTGTAGAAAATAGTAAAAATAAAGAAAAACCCTTGAATGAGTAGGTATTCTAAAACTTTTGACCAGTAGTGTATATTATCATATTATTATTACATCACACAACTATTATTATGCAGAATTCATGTCAAGAGAAAAGGTAATGAGCTGTCACCTCTATGTTGTTGTTCATGACCCCACAGGCATCAGCAAAGTCAGGGTGTTTGGTGTTGACGTAGGCCAGCTCTATGGCCACCAGATTATGCACCTGGAGTAAGAAAGTTGTATGTGATGTGATACAATAACCTGATGCAATTGGCATACAAATAACCCACATGCACATTAAACCGTTTGAACCTAAATTTACCATCTCATTGGTGATAGGCAGCCTTTTCCTGAGCAGAGAGGTGACCACTTCTACTATGGCATCATGGAGCTTTGGAAATCTCAACAACTCCTATGGAAAACACAGGTATCAGGTGTGTGTGTGTGTGTGTGTGTGTGTGTGTGTGTGTGTGTGTGCGGGGATATGTTTAGAAGTCCCCACAAGTATAGTAAGCAAACAAAAAGTTGACCAACTGCGGACATTTTGTTGGTCCCCACAAGGTTAAATGCTATTTATATGGGGGTTAAGGTGAGAATTAAGTTTAGGGTTAGGAGCTAGGCTAAGTTTAAGGTTATGGTTAGATTAAGGGAAAAAAATATTTTGAATAGGACTGAATTGTGTGTTCCCACAAGGTTAGTTATACAAGACCGTGTGTGTCTGTGTGTGTCTGTGCGCGCACAGTGTCTACCTGTGTGCTGTAGTTGCTGCAGTGCTGGATGATCCTCTGCAGCTCCTCGTGGACCAGCTCCACACAGCGCAGGCTGGGCTCCTCCAGTCTCTTCACCTGCTTCTTCACCAGCAGCTCAAACGACACCTCGGGCACAAACAGAGACGGACGAGGGCCCTTGAGAGAGAATGAAAGAGGGAGAGAACGAGAGAGAAATCAGAGTAGAGACAGACATGTACCCTGTGTTGTTCAGACAAAGTAGCATTGATCGAAAGACACCGATTACTATTTATTCATTCCCCAGTTCAAAGGTATGCCCACTCTTTGGCCAATACTGTTGTTATAAGGAGAGAAGAAGAAGGTCTCAGAACTTCCACTCACAGTGGCGTTCCTGATGGCAGTCAGGATGTCTATGGTGTTGAGTCCTCCTAGGGGATCCACTGACTCTAATGTTCGCCCAAAAGTCTCGTGAAATATGTAACAGATTCTGGCACCACCGCATCTGCGAAACAAGAGGATAGATAAAGTTGACATGTTGTGATAAACATGATGTGCTACTATGAATCAAAGTAATAGTGCCAACACTCAAACTCATCTCAAGCATTTCATAATACAGGTACTACTACATGAAGTGTAGGGGAGGCAGGTAGCCTAGTGGTTAGAGCGTTGGACTAGTAACCGAAAGGTTGCAAGATCGAATCCCTGAGCTGACAAGGTAAAAATCTATCGTTCTGCCCCTGAAAAAGGCTGTTAACCCACTGTTCCTAGGCCATCATTGAAAATAAGAATGTGTTCTTAACTGACTTGCCTAGATAAAAAAGTGCATCTGGGTTTTCACAGGCATTTTGCCCAGACATCGGCACCACCTTGTGGAATAGAGACGGTACTACTACTCACAGCTCAGCCGTCTCAATGTACTTGGCGGTGCCCTCGATAGTGTGGCAGTACTCTGCAGCGAATTTGGTTATGAGCTGCAGAAGGGTGGCATTCTGGTCCTCAACGGGCTGGCCGTAGCTGCTCAACAGAGACTGGTACTGGGCCGCCAGCACGTTGATACGTGTCTTCAGCTCCGGTAGACAGTCTCGGATGTGGTGCATCAGTAACCTAGCAGGGACAGGAGAAATAGAATCATTTGATTTGAATGGCACTTCAATGGGTATTCCAATCTAATATTTCTAATTCTATGGGCACAGTATCTGAGACCTTGAGGATTCATTAGACACAGTAGGTTACTGTAATGAGAATATTTAAGATGAATATAGTTCATGTTCAGTTAAGTGTGACATTTACCTTTCTGTATTACACATGATTTCCAGTGTTCCGTTTGTGACACTCGGGTTGATGGTCACTAGATTCGATGCTGAATGTTACGGATTAAACTCATATCTGTTGATAGTGATTGACGCTAGACTGGAGGTACAAGGACCGAGGACACAGTGATTATTATTGTATACTGTGTGATTCTGTAGTAGCTGACAAAGTCACTGGCCTTTTGTTTTGATTTCCTACAAGTCTCTGAGCTGCTGTTAACAGAACAGTTGTCAGCTGATTAGGATATACAGTGCGTTCGGAAAGTATTCAGACTCCTTTACTTTTTCCACATTTTGTTACGTTACATACAGCCTTGTTCTAAAATGGATTACATCGTTTTTTTCCTCATCATCAATCTACACACAATACCCTGTAATGACAAAGCGAAAAACGTTTTTTAAATTTTGAAAAAAAAAGAAAAAAAAGAATTCCAACTTATTTACATACTGTAAGTATTCAGACCCTTTGCTATGTAACTCGAAATTGAGCACAGGTGCATCCTGTTTCCATTGAACATCCTTGAGATGTTTCTACAACGTGGAGTCCACCTGTGGAAAATTCAATTGATTGGACATGATTTGGAAAGGCACACACTTGTCTATATATGGTCCCACAGTTGACAGTGCATGTCAGAGCAAAAACCAAGCCATGTTTTTGGAATTGTCCATAGAGCTCAGAGACAGCATTGTGTTGAGGCACAGATCTGGGGAAGGGTACCAAAAAATGTCTGCAGCATTGAAGGTCCCTAAGAACACAGTGGCCTCAGTCATTCTTAAATGGAAGAAGTTTGGAACCACCAAGACTCTTCCTAGAGCTGGCCGCCCCCGGCCAAACTGAGCAAACGGGGGAGAAGTACCTTGGTCAGGGAGGTGAACAAGAACCCGATGATCACTCTGACAGAGCTCCAGAGTTCCTCTGTGGAGATGGGAGAACCTTTCAGAAAGACAACCATCTTTGCAGCACTCCACCAATCAGGCCTTTATGGTAGTGGCCAGACGAAAGCCACTCCTCAGTAAAAGGCACATGACAGCATGCTTGGAGTTTGCCAAAAGGCACCTAATGGACTCTCAGACAATGAGAAACAAGATTCTCTGGTCTGATGAAACCAAGATTGAACTCTTTGGCCTGAATGCAAAGCGTCAAGTCTGGAGGAAACCTGGCACCATTCCTACGGTGAAGCATGGTGGTGGCAGCATCATGCTGTGGGGAAGTTTTTCAGCGGCAGGGACTGGGAGACTAGTCAGGATCGAGGGAAAGATGAACGGAGCAAAGTACAGAGAGATCTTTGATGAAAACCTGCTCCAGAGTGCTCAGGACCTCAGACTGGGGTGAAGGTTCATCTCCAACAGGACAACGACCTTAAGCACACAGCCAAAAAAATGCAGGAGTGGCTTCGGGACAATTCTCTGAATGTTCTTCACTGGCCCAGCCAGAACCCGGGCTTGAACCCGCTCGAACATCTCTGGAGAGACCTGAAAATAGCTGTGCAGCGACGCTCCCAATTCAACCTGACAGAGCTTGAGAGGATCAGCAGAGAAGAAATGGGAGAAACTTCCCAAATACATGTGTACCAAGCTTGTAGCGTCATACCCAAGAAGACCAGAGGCTGTAATCGCTGCCAAAGGTACTTCAACAAAGTACTGAGTAAAGGGTCTGAATACCTACTGTATGTAAATGTGATCTGTTTTTATAAATTAGCAAAAAAAATTGTCATTATGGGGTATTGTGTGTAGATTGATGAGGAGGAAAAACAATGTAATCAATTTTAGAATAAGGCTGTAACATAACAAAATGTGGAAAAAGTCAACGTTTCTGAATATTTTCCGAATGCACTGTAAGGGCCTTAGTGATGACCAGTTAGACATTTTATCTGCTTCTGTGCTGGAGGAGTCTTTCTGCTGCAACTTGTAATAAAAATCGGATCGATTTTTGATTGCCTTTATTTGAAAATCCTATTACAGAATTCCATTCTATTAGCGGTAATTCTATGGGCACCATATCTGAGATCTCAAAGTTCAATTAGATAAAGTAGTTTGCACTTTGTGATTTATTGGCTGATCAGAGTTAAGAACCTTTACTGGCAAGTGTTGTTAGACGTCACTACTGTCGTTGCTACTACCATTTCTGATGTGCTTATGTAATACTTATACTAAACTGCAGTACGGAGGGAACAATAATATTCTCACCTGTTAAGAGTCCTGGCCAGATACTTGGTTCCATTTCGATTAGCGAGAGAGGGATACTTCTTCTGCAAGAAAGCATCTTCATCTCGGATGGCATCGCTCACTGACTTCTTATTGTTGATGTCCAACTGGCTCCTGCATGAAACAGACAGAGACATGTCGGCTTCACAATAGCACCAGGCAGATTTCAGCTACTGTTCATTTTTATGTAAGGTAGAGTAGAGGTTACTATTGGGAGGGAGTGTAACGTGCTACAGTAGAGTATAAAGCCAGACCTGTTGACCACTCCGATGAGGCCCAGTTTGACAGGGATGACCCGGCCCAGCAGGACGTCCATAGCATCAGTACCAGCGTCCATCAAGTCCAGCTTGGTCACCACCGCCAGTGTCCTCCTGCCTGTGCACAACAACAGACTAGAGAAATGAGTCTAACACAACATACTGTACACACCATACACTTTTACCAGTCGCAGAGAGAGATAAGTGGCTGCCCAAACATTGTGGATGAAAATGAGCATTATAGCCCTTTTACATTGATGTGAAAACTGAAATGCGGGTCAAAACCCTGACATCCAAACTGTTACCATCAACTAAATAAGCGGGGGGAAAACTCAAACCCAGTACTGACCGTCGGGATCGACCTCACGGGCCACTTTGAGGGCCTCTGAGGTGGCCATGTCTGTGTTGGCAGCGGTCACAGCCAGGATGATGGAGTTGGGGTTGGAGATGTGCTTCAGGATCAGCTCTCTGATCTGCACCTCTATGTCTTGGGGCTGGTCGCCCACTGGGACCTGTATGGGGGGGAGCACAAACACTAAGGAGTAACTGACGACGGAGTCTTTCTAGTGTATCAAGCTCCAGCCAAGGTTTCGGTTGTCCTGCATGTCTGCTAGGCTTCTAGGTTCTCCTATGCAGAGCAGACACTTAGTACAGTCCATCTCCATCTCCAGTCACTGTTACCTTGGTGATGCCGGGTAGATCCACCAGAGTGAGGTTCACCACATTAGGAGAGAAAATCTTCAAGTGAATAGGCTCATCGCTGATCCCCTATAGGAAATACAATGACAAACAATGACTAGCTTTGTTGAAATTGTTAGGGATGTATGTATGTGAAGGAGATCAATTTACGATGTGCTAAATAATTACACTGCGATTGTCTTACCTTGTTAATACCGGAAATTCTTTCCGTTTCATTTTCGATTTCCTGCCTGATTTCACTGAAGTCTGGGTAGATCTGAAAAGACCAGCTTTGTTAATGTAGATTTTCTTCAAATCAACAACACAGAAAACAGAATATCATGAGTAGCAACACGTATCAATGTTTGAGATAAGTCACACCTTGTTTTTGGTGTGTAAGAACTTGCCCCATTCATCTCCTTCCACGCCTGTGGAATACAATAACACACGGTTTAGATGCACATTTTCACCTAACCAAAACAAGGTAATGGAATACGGGAGAGGTATCGATAATATAATGTATCATACATGCCATTTAGCAGACACTTTTATCCAAAGCAGCTTACAGTCATGCGTGCATACATTTGACATATGGGCAGCCCCAGTGGGAATCGAACCCACAACTCTTTGCTTTTTGTAAGTACAACGCTCTTCCAACTGAGCCACACAGGATCACAATCATAGATTAGAATACTATATTAATAAGATCTCTACAATCCCAATCGTCTCAGGAATAACCCTAGATAGACTACATGTTCAGGTGTGGACGATCTGTTCTACAGGTCCCTAATAACTGTCAACGGAGGCAGGTATGCATTGTGACGCGTTTGTCCACGTTGTGAGGTCTGCAGTCAGAGACAGAGGAAGTTTCAGCTCCTATTGTCAACAATGTGGTTGTTGCAAAAACAGCTCCCTCTGGGTTTAACATGATACAGTAGCAAGCGTGTGATCTGAGTTTCACGGCTTGCTGAAGTATGAAATGGTACAAAACGCTGAGTCAGAAACAACAACATGAGTGGCAGGTCAGAAACAATGACACAAAGGTGGTCTGAACATACAGAATGGGGAATCTCTCTCTCTCTCACACACACACACGGTTAGTGGTCAGTCAGTGTGGTCACATATGGTGGTGTACCATCCCAGGTAGGCCTACGTACCATTCTCATCTCTCATTTTCCTGCCATCTCCAGGATCCACATGGACTAGCTGTAGGATGAGTGGCCGGCGGGTCACTACACCTGTCCCACGGGGCAGCATGTCCTTGCCAACCAGGCTCTCCAACACAGAGCTCTTCCCACTGCTCTGGAGACAGGCATCACAGTATGTCACATCATGGAGTTGGGTTAACAGCTATCTCATAAGGACGGATGTGAGAACAGCAGTGTTACAAAATAATATGGCACATAAGGTGGTGATGACCTGACTTTAGGGGAACTGATAATGAAGATGATGATCTAAAAATTGTCCTACAGTAATTGACAGATGTTCTTCATAATGGCTGCTGCCATAAAGCAGGCTTTGCCCGGGTCAAATGGAACATTCCAGCTGTCTGTTAACACATGCACACCAATAATAGCCACACAACTGACTCGTGCACAAGCAGAATAGAAAGAGGTGTATTTTTAACTGCACCACGCTCCAGTTCAATGGCTCATTTTCAGCAAACCTGATGTTTTGCCTGAACATAATGAAATCCTCGAACACAAAATAGCTGGATAGATAGCAATGCATGTAGCTAGCCATGTAGCTATCTTTCAGGGTCATGTGAAGAGCCTAGTAGTATAGCCCTATTTTGACAGCTAAGTGGAAGGATTTTACCTGGGTTCCAACGACTGCTATCTGCGGCAGCTGTATTATGTCTGCTCCCACCGTATTGAAGACATCTTGAAGCTTGTTTATAACGGGGATTAGAGCCTCCATGTTCAAGCTAAATTGACACCTTTCTAGAGAGATAAATTAATGGAGCAGCTATCCACCAGCTCTGGTAAAAGTCATTCAATGTCCCACAGACACCATTGAAATAAGCCATTCCAACCAGTCTGCGACTGCGTTATGTATTGTTGGGACTTGTAGTCTTCCAGATGCCAAACGCTGCTAGAATTTTACAAATAAGACTGCATTTCCCAGAATAGGCCTGCTGCTCAAAAACGTTTGTTTTTCCATGGACGTGTAAGATTAAGATCACTTTACTGGTCATTTGCACACAAGCTCCAACCGAAATTTGACTTGAGCTTTTAACCCAACCCCTCCAAAAGACACACTGGGCACCCAGGGAGCTCCTGTGGGGGCTTAAGTGCCTTGCTCAAGGGCACAACGGCAGGCAATCGTATATATGATTTGATACCATCAACACCCCAGTCGCCAGCTCACTTCAAGACAGATTTTTCCCGTCAGACCCGGAGTCAAACTGGCAACCCTCTGGTTGCTGGCTCACCTCTCAAATCACTAGGCTAAAAATAGTAGCTACATTATAGTGGCAGGCGAAAATAATGTTTTGTAAATCGATTCTGAGATTTACACAAATTGATCAAATGTCAGAGCATGAATAGAATAGACACACATTTAGAAGATACTACAGTAATCTAAACCCCTGGATTTAGAGAATAGAATGTGATATAGAACATGACAGCATAGAATGATAGAAATTGTAGAAATACATTTTAGTCTGCAGGGACCTTAGAGTAAATATATTTTTAATTCCAAACAAATACCACTCCTCGTTCTTTCAATATTTAAAAATAGATCATCCTTGGGATTAACAAAGTGCAGACAGCATTCAATAACTGAACATTGGTTTCACACAAAATGATAAATCAGGCAGCAAAGTCAAAGAAAGAGACAACAGAACAAAAAAAGGTGCCAACTGCAAATATTGCACATAACAAAATGGCAAAAGAGGCACACTTTGCAGAAAAAAAACTAGAGGTAACAGTTGATAATGGTGTATAGCCTTGTTAAATACACATTTATAGCTAGGTTCTCTTCAACTTCACGATGAGATTCAACTCGTGCTCTATTCACAACTGGGAAAGGTTTAAGATGGGCCTTGAAGTAAGTGACAGCAACTTAACACACAGGGGGCAGGATGCCATAATAAGTCCCCAATCAAATGCAACAGCTCTAAAATTACAAGGCATAAGCCATATAAAACGCACTATAACACTGACTTTCTTTCACGATATTGGAAGGACTCTTTCTGAAAGAGAGAATTACTTTGGTTTTGCTTAGCCATTTTAATGTTCCAGAATGAAAATAAAAGAAAGCGTGATATTTTTTTTCTCCCAACTCAATACATTTGCTACTCTCAAAAGATGGAAGCCAAGAGAGAACCTGAGAAATGGGAGAGTCGGAGTTTGTCATAGCACGATGTAAACAAAAGTAAATTTAAATCTGAATGGAGGCATCGTAACATGCAATGATATCCATAAGAACCTAATACATAAGCCCAGCTAAATTATATCCTAAATGAATGAAAGGTATTGCTTGAGAACAGTTTGTTTTATGGCCCATAGGCATCAACACAGTTATAGCACACTTTCTTTCTTTCCAAAACCATGTTCCACAAAGTGCTAAATTTAAAGTTATTACAAAATAACCACAATAACTAAACCCATACCCAGTGAGTAGTGGGATGCATTTCTGGTAGTGATAAATCAAGAACAGTCTGTGTATGTGGTGACCATGTTCCCTCTGCGCTGTGTCACTGTCCTGCAGTGTTGTTTTGCTGAGCCCTGGAACCGGCTGTCCGCCCCGCCTGTGTGTCCATTAAACGAGAACATCTTCTCCATGTCCTCAAACACGTCATCAAAGAGTTCTCCACCAAAGGCGCCCTGGAAGTGTCTCTTGTGCCTGTTCTGGGCCTCCTGATGGGCCTCCTGATGGGCCTGGAAGTGGCTGTTGAAGGCCCTCTTGTGATGGGAGTGCTGGTTATGACCGAACAGGTCAGAGTCTCTGAACAGGTCATCAAAGTTGAAGTTAAAGTTCTGGTGGAAGTGCTGTCCACTCCTCCCACCTCCTGTGCCTGGCTCACCAGGGGAGGGGCCATGTCCAAACTGGTCATACTCCAGTCTCCTCTTATCGTCTGATAGTGTCTCGTACGCTGGCAAAGGAAAGGAAACATAAGTCTCTTGGTGGTGTCCACAGACATAAGAAAAACAGCAAATGCTTTAACATTTAAAAACTTAATAACTGACTGTAATGGGAATATTAAGATCAATAAAATTCATATTCAGTTTAGAGTGATTCACTCAATGTTAAGCATCTTTATGCGTCTTCCCTTTCTGTATTACACATGATTTCCAGTGTTCTGTGTGACACTCAGGTTGATGGTCACTAGATTCGATGCTGAATGTTATGGATTAAACTCATATCTGTGTATAGTGATTGATGCCAGACTAGACGTACAAGGACTGAGGACACAGTGATTATTATTGTATTGTCTGTGAACACTGCAATTCTGTAGCAGCTGACAAAGTCACTGGCCTTTTGTTTTGACTTCCTACAAGCCTCTCGGGCTGTTGTTCGCAGTACATTTAGTGTTGCTAATTAGACTATTGGGCCTTTCGGTGAAGGCCAGTAAGACATTCTCTGCTCCTGTGCGGGATATTGTTATCCCTGTTTGCAAACTTGTAATTAAACCGGATAGATTTTTTTATTGATATTATCAATGACTGCTCTCCTTGTTCACCTGAAAATGTCTATTACGCTGACAATATCAAAAGATAGAAAAACATCTATTACTTGTTGAAATGTTTACAAAAAGTATTAATACAGTTACAGGATGAATAACTAACACCCCATCCAATACATTTGATGTGGACTTGATGTAAGGAGCCCTGATGTAACAGACAAGGGGAGTGCGCAGAAGTTGACAGGACTCACCCTCAGCTATTTCCCTGAACTTTGCCTCTGAGTCAGGACTCTTGTTTCGGTCAGGGTGGTACTTCATGGCTAGCTTATGGAAGGCCTTCTTGATCTGGCGCTCGGAGGCATCTTTTGGCACACCTAGGATGTCATAGTAGTCCCTCTGTGCCAGTATGAACTCAGTTATCATGAGAATACATACTGCTAACATTAAGACTGACTGTGCTGTGGCCATATTGGTGGTTAGCACTTGCCTCCCTGCCCAGGAAATAGAGAGGTTTGACAGTTAGTTTACAGTTTGCTACTTACACAAGCAAATTATAAATGTAAAATTGACAAAAGTATAACTATGTAAGCATGTTTTAACCTGTACTGTAGAAAGGAAGCACGGCAAATCTGTAAAACTTGCTGTGTGACATAGGCTTTTCTTTTTAAAATCCCACTTTAGCTAGGGACATGATCTACAAATGTATTTATCCTAGTGAATAGATGGTTGAATCAGCCACAGAATGATCCAACCATTTACATTGTGTTTAAAGCAATTGGTAAATCGGTTTAAACCATTGGAAGGTGGATGGGGGAGAAAAAGAGTGTCAGAACAACAAGCACATAGAGCCTGTGAAAACTATGAAACACATCTGTTCTGTATGCTAATTCTAAGCAACAAAAAAAAAAAACACAATAAAAGAGAGAACTTACCTTGAAAAGCACTAACAACAACGGCTCTTCTATCAGACGATAATCGCACAGCTGATCCGTAGGTGACAAACGATAGCAGGTTGCATTCCCGAGCTGTAACACCACGACTCGCAATCTTATTGGTTAATTCCTTCACCTACTGACTCGAAACACCACGATTGGCTGAAACTAGGGGCATGTGGATCTGTGTTGCATGCTTTCACTTCCGGTACACTCCAGCCCTGTTGGTGGCAGTAGGAAACGTGAAACCAGAGCAGAAGAAAACAAAAAGAAACCGTTTGATACATTGTACAATAGCAGACTGGACTGTAAACAGATGATCTCAAGCTAGCGTCGCTGTTTAGGTGAATTAAAAAGGTAAGTCCTTATCCGTTTGACTTCAATCTTGATTACATATTTGCTTTTCCATATAGTGTTATCCAATGCCAAATGTATATTTAGTGAAAGAGAAGTATCAAGCTAGTGTATTCCATATGCATTACCTATCACCAGAGTGAGTCACTTGAATTAAGTGCTGCACTGCTGGCCAGCAACAGAGGCAGACAGAAGACAGCTACCATGGCTATTTATTGCAAACCAATAGCTATATTCTTCCTATCTAGAATCAGTACATGGAAAAAGTAGGCAAGGAAATCTCAATATTCTTTTGTATGTTGCTGCCTTTATTGGCAGAGTGTGCTTCAGAGGGTGTTTACACCAGATAAAGGGTTCAGACCAGATTCCAAGGTTTGTTGGCTGTATAACTAACATTAAGGTCCCATGATGAGAAGTAGGTTCATGGTAACAAGCTTTGTGGTTTTATTCTTTGGAAGAGGCTAACCAAGACCTTTGGTCACCTGTTTGTGGCTTTATATCCTATACCTTTTACCTACGTTTACTATGGTAAAAAAATATCCACTTGGTCTCATAGGACTTTAAATCCCAGTTCTCTCTTTTCAGGCAAAGCTGTGTTTCTGACTTAGAGTTGTGTTTCCTGCTGTCCTGTGATCTAGGCTGTACTGCTGGATAAGCTAGTGTGGTGCTGTTCCCTTGCTGAACCCCCTCCCACTCCTGCCTCCTACTGCTGTTCCCTTGAAGGCCTCCACCCCCTCCTATCCCTCCTGGTGACCCCTGTGATGTCGTCCCCGTGCTGTGGCTTCCTGGCGCAGTACACCCACCATCACCTGGTCGCCTTCCTCCTCACCTTCTTTAGGTAAACTCAACTCCTGAACTCCCACCAGCCTTGTAGGGATCTGGTCTAAGACCCTCTGAATGTTCAGAGTTCTCATTCCAGCTCTCTTTGCCCTAAATGCTCTCAACACAAGCACTTAAACCAGAGCATACATACACATTTGATATGCAGGCTCACTTGTGCTCGTATAGGCCTACATCCTCCTTAAGTAAATACAGTTCTAAGCCAGAGGCCCCAACACGTGCTAATGCCTGGACCGGAGCTACAGTACTCACAGTCTTATACAGGTCTCCACTGTAATTACACTGTAATTACACTGGTTGTTATCAGAGTAGGAGAACGTGAACGTATCAGACAGTTGAGCAGTAAGAATCCGATTAATATTGAATCTGTCCCTGTGTTTCTCACATTACCTTTCCTGACCTCCCTACTCTGAACCCTGACCGTTGACCCCACTCAGCTGTGCCAAAGATTTTGTGGCTGTGCTTTCCAGGCCCTGTCATCAGGAAGTGAAGTATAGCCTAGAGTTCTTATTACAGGTTATATAGTAGTTGTAAACGGGTTGAGTACTGACCTACACACCAGCTGCTTTAAACAGCCAAACACAGCATTGGAAGGCCCTGGATGTTTCTGGTCCCTTGTTCTGCTAAGAATGTAACAGGGCTTTATTAAGTCTCCCCTCCCTCTCTCTCCAGCTATGTCCTCCTGCACGCCTCAAGGAAGACCTTCAGTAATGTGAAAGTGAGCATCTCAGCCCAGTGGACTCCCTCTGTGCAGAATGCCAGCTCTCCTGCCTTCTCACCCGGAGAGGTACGTACTCAGGAGGATGCGGATTCACTTCCTTGAATTATCCCCCCTTTTCGCCTCCCCTAAATGATGGCCTATAATGACTTAATTCCTGGATTATGACTTAATTCCTGGATGTCTGCTATTTTGCCTTAGTTTGCACTATTGGATTTGTTTAGTGATATCTTTAGATGCAGTCCTCAATATTTACTTTTTGTGTAGTGAATGAGGAAGTGTTATCACGTGCGGAGCTACTGATGAGTGCTCAAACAGACCATGAAGTACAGCTAATACTAATGGTCAAATGGTTAAATAAATCCCTTTATTCAGATGCTCTGACAAAGTTTTTGTTTGATATGATATAACGTTTATTTATTGTGTTACTGTATGTATTTTTGATTGTCTATTCGGAATCTTCCTCCAGACATGGGAGGAGAATAACCTGTTTGCAGACTCCGATGAAGCCACTCTGTTCCTGGGTGTCCTCGACACCATCTTCCTGTTTTCCTACGCCGTGGTGAGTGTCAGGGGCAGCTGTGGTCATGGGGGGGGGGGGGGTGTACTGGTAGTCTAGCAACGGTGAGTCAATGTGACCTAATCAGTCAGATCAGATTTACTTCTCTCTCCTGCCCCACACTGAAAGTTGACTGTGGTGTTCATTCGTGAATATTATCTTTCATTATCAACATGGAAACAAGCAAAGCACACTGATGCAGTCTTCTCACATTCCCTATTCTGACCTCCCCACTCTGAACCCTGACCCCACTCAGCTGTGCTAAAGATTTTGTGGCTGTGCTTTCCAGGCCCTGTCATGAGGAAGTGACGTATAGCCTAGAGTTCTTATTACGGGTTATAATCTTGAGGGTATATAGTAGTTGTTAACAGGTTGAGTACTGAGCTGCAGTGGAGGGTTTGGCCGGGGTAGGCCGTCATTGTAAAATAAGAATTTGTTCTTTACTTACTTGCCTAGTTAAAGCAGGAGGACAGAGTAAACATGCGTGTGTTGTTCAATATTCATGCAGGGCCTATATATGAGTGGAGTGATCGGAGACCGCATGAACCTCCGGTATGTCCTCTGCTTTGGTCTGTGTGGTTCAGCCATAGTGGTAAGTGGGGCATTGCTTTTTATATTTTATATACATCTACACGGTTGTTACATCAGATTTTTACAATAGGTACTTAGTTAAAACGTAGTTACTACAATAGTCGTGTATACTGCAGATTCTGCATTTTGATCCCATTACATTTCATTCTGGTCTATTGATGACGTAATCCAATATAACCTTCTGTTTTTCCCTCCTTCACTTCCCAGGAGTTTGTGTTTGGTACCCTGACTGAGTGGCTGCAGTTCTATAACATCTACCTGTACTGTGGCCTTTGGGTGCTGAACGGCCTACTGCAGTCTGCTGTCTGGCCCTGTGTGGTGGCAGTCATGGGGAACTGGTTCGGCAAGTCGGGGTGAGTATCTTATCCCTCTCTCTGCCATGACACTAGTATACTCCATCACTGATCATTAGGGCTGGGAATTGCCAGGGACCTTACGATACGATATTATAACGATACGATATTTGTTGCGATTCCCACAATTCTATATGTATTGTGATTCGATGTTGTGATTTTATTGCGATTCGATGTTCCAAACATATTGCTCACCATATGTCAGAGAGAGAGCCATGAGAAAACTCGTTTTGGTCAGTCAGGGAAATAAAAGTGCTGAAAACAAATGGGCTCCCTAAAAATAAGATGGAGAACAAGCTATGAAGGAAAAATACTGGAGTTTAGGTGCAGGTACAGAAAACCAGCGGGAAAATAATATTGCAATATTGTCAAAATGATCTGCATTGATCACTACTGATCAATGCCGATCACTCACACAGATTGAGTAAGGCTCCCTGATTGTCAACTATCAGAAGTTGTCTTTACAAACAGTAGCCTTAGGGGATTGCTTTAACTGTGGGGTCGTTCCATATGATTTCAATCACTTTCTGACTACACCCCTTTTGATTTGCCAGAAACCTTTCATACAGGTTTGCCCATGGTGAAATTGGTCAGAAAGTAACATTTTAGACCTGAATGCCAAAACATTCAGAAGATAGGTGTTCAAAGTTGACCCATTTTGCATACTGTTACGTTCCCCAGCAAGAAAACCGAAAATGTCACGCAAACAGAAGGGGGAACTAACAGAGTCACTGACCAACAACCAAGATGAAACAGGTGGGGTTTCAGGAGAGGTTCTGAAAGACACGGGCGTGTCCACTGAAAGTTGACTAGCAACAACAACTGGAACCTAAAAGACACCAACTAAATTTGCCCAAGAGGCAATCAAAAGAAAAACCCACACCAAACTTAAAAGACAGGAAGCAAAACAAAATCAGATAAGGGATTGTTTGTCTAGAGATCAAAATAGGAAGCGCCAACTAAAGGTGTTAACCCTCCACATCTATCAAGACAACTGAGGCACTGGGCCAGCCACTCTTAAATAGCACCTGGGCCAGGACAGGTAAAACACTTTCCCCTAACGTGATGGAAATTAGCACAGGTGTAACACATACTGACTAACGAGGTGACACCAATCGGTGCGCCCTACGTGCTAACAAGCTATACGTGCTAAAGTCCAACCTCAAAACATAAATGGAAAAAACAAAACCTGTAACAATACCCCACCCTACCATGAGACGTCCATGTCTTTATCTCTGATAGAAACGTTTGAGTTGAGTTTGATATAATTTAAAAGTTTACAGACGGGCTTGTCAATCTAGTCTATGATTTATTTTTTAAACATTTTTAATAAAAAATACATTTTTTTAAGCATTAACGCCAATTATCTAAAAACACGTGAACTCAGACTTGACTCATTTTAATGTTGGAGCTTAGACCCTATTTTAAATAATCTAAGATCTTATTTTACATCGAAGGGGTGCGGTCAGAAAGTGATTGAAATCATATGGACAGGAAGTGATGTACTGATTTCTTCTTGGTTCTATTGTATTCTAGAAGAGAAGGTTCTAATTGAGTATTGTGTTGAGTATGTTGTATGTATTGTGCATGTTCTTTAGAGCGTTGTAACTGCTGTATGTCTCCTCCTCCCTCCAGGCGAGGTTTTGTGTTTGGCCTGTGGAGTGCCTGTGCCTCTGTTGGGAACATTCTGGGAGCTTTCCTGGCATCCAGTGTTCTCAAGTACGGATATGAGGTGAGTGCAGATGCACACAGATATTCATATTACAGATCTGCTCTGGGATTCACCTTTTTATAAGGTCTAGATATTAAAGGGACATGTTGCATAGACAATACCTAGTATGGTCTAGTCAGTAAGTCGAGAAGAAAAGGTCACTACATTGTAGAGAAAAGTGAATTTATGCGGTATTGTCTTTCTCTCAACCCCTTGCTACATAGTTAGCTATATAGTCCATCTGTGATCCCAGGGAAGAAAACATGAAAGCACAGAGTATGAACAGCACAATTCACGATACAAGGCACCTCGGTGTTATGCTGTGTTTCTGCAGTATGCCTTCCTGGTCACTTCAGTGCTGCAGTTTGCCGGTGGGGTGGTGGTGTTCTTTGGTCTGCTCACCTCTCCTAAAGAAGTGGGTGAGTATTAGGTCCACGCATGCCCAGTTTCCCTCATTGATCTGGTATTGTCGCCCTATCATTGTATCGTACTGTACTCTTTCACTTCAAGTTTCGAGTTCTATTAGTCACGTGTACAGGATCCGCATGGTATACACCGTCCAATGAAATGCTTACTTGCAGGTTCCTTCTCGATAATGCAACAAGAATAAGAAATAATAAAAAGATAAGAATACGAACATAAAGTAAATGGCTCGGTAGAATAGAAGAAACATTTAAGCAACTTCAAAGGTCATCTAATTGTTTGTGTCAATTCTGTTGACATGAATCTTTATTGTCCCGTGAGGAAGTAAAACATATATTTTTTTTTATATTATTTCTTTTTTGTGAGGAAGTTGTAATACTGTATGTGGAATATGATATAAAGCTCATATAGCTACAATGTACTGTGTGACTCTTTTGATGAAGAGTGTCATTTCTCTGTCCCATCAGGTCTGTGTTTGGAGTCAGAGACAGGTCTGAGTCCAGTGGAGAGAGATGCAGACAGCCACAGGCCTCTGATGAGTGATGAAGAGGATGAGGAAGAGGAGGGGGAAGAGGAGGGATCGGAGGAGGTGTGTGACGGAGGGTATTACACCATCCAGCAGGGGGATGAGGATCCGCGGGAAACACCCAAAGCCATCGGATTCTGCCAGGCCTTCTGCCTGCCCGGGGTGCTGCCTGTGAGTGGGATATTACTAGAGCTCTCTGTGTGTCTCGAATGTCTCCCTCTTTCTCTCTCTGTCTCTTTCTCGTGATCCCTCTAACTCTGGCTGGCTGTCACCCACTCACTCTCTCGCACTCACCCTGCTATCTCCCTCTTTAATTCACCCCTCCCCGTCTATATCCCTTTCTATTTCTATATCTCTATCATCTTATCATCCTCCCTGCCTCTCTGCTATCTGCCCCTCCCTGTTCAAGCGTTTCCATTCTGTCTCTATTCTTTAGCTGACAGTTTTGTTTAGGGGGGGTGAAGACGCCACTAGTTGCGTTAGTCTCTTTCTCTCAACCTCTCCTCCCAGGACCTTGCCTGTGCAAATGGCCCAATAAAGCAAGTATTGTATTATGGAGCATCTGACGATATGAAGATTTTAGTTCTGGCTTTCTGTGATGACTCTGGTGACTGTCATCCTCTCTCCCCAGTATTCCCTGGCGTACGCTTGCCTGAAGCTGGTCAACTACTCCTTCTTCTTCTGGTTGCCCTTCTACCTGAGCAGGAACTTTGGCTGGAAGGAGGCCCAGGCCGACAGGCTCTCTGTGTGGTACGACGTGGGAGGCATCATCGGTGAGTGTTCCGGCCCAGGCCTAGTTAACACTAGCTGTATTGACTGGTTAATATGAATGACATTGGCATTGGTGTTGTTGACTGCGGTTTAGATGTGTTAACATCGTAGCTAGCTATGCAGAGTCATTTATCTATGCTGTCTAAAAGGGTCTACGTGGTCTACGCAAGCCGACGGAGGTCCGTTTGCGTCGCTCTCTACGTAGTTCCACGTACATTTGTGCGACTGAATTTTTGGAACGCGACGCAAACGGACCTCCGTCTGCTCCGTTTGCGTGGACTGTGTAGAGCCCTTAAGACGGGACCGGAAATTGTGTATTCATCTTCTGCTCTCTGGATCTCTCTCTCACAGGTGGTACGATCCAGGGCCTGATCTCAGACTGCATGGGGAAGAGAGCTCCAGTGTTAGCCGTCAGTCTGCTGCTGGCTATGGGAGCCCTGGTGGGGTACAGTCGTGAGTACTCCTTTTTTCATCCGCCTTCCTCCTTTTTCTAGCCCAAAAGATCTCACTATATTATTCATGCCAACATTCAATTTTAATGTGATCCCATTTATTTAAGAAATAGTATTCCCATTTTTTTTAATTTTTTTTTAGGTCAGAGAGAAGAAATGGAAATTGTTCATTATTGTGTTATGTCAATTCTAGACCACCAAGGGGAGCCCTTGATGGGGGGGAAAAGAAAATTAGAACCATATCCCTCCCTGTCTCATACATAATCCACAAAAAACATGTGAATTAACCCTGTGTTGTCCCCCCTCAGACTCCCCTCCGGACCAGGTGGTGAATGCAGCTCTCCTGGCCACCACGGGTTTCTTCATAGGAGGGCCGTCCAACATGATCAGCTCAGCCATCTCTGCAGACCTGGGGCGACAGGAGGCCCTCAGGGGCAGTCAGGAGGCTCTGGCTACCGTCACCGGCATAGTGGACGGGACTGGGAGTATTGGAGCTGCAGCGGGACAGGTAACACACACTAGAGACCAAGAAAGTACACACAAACACACATACATACACACATAAATATGTGCTTTCCAGTGATTTAATGTTGAGTATTTTACCTTGTCTTTCAGTACTTGGTATCGCTGATCGAGAGCAAACTGGGCTGGATGTGTGTGTTCTACTTTTTCATAGTCATGGTAAGATCATGTGTCTAATCCATAATGTGAGACAATGTTCATCTATTCCGTTAATTGGTCACTAATTCTCCTCAGGAGCATCTTACATAAGGTACTGTGTTGTCCCTGTTTGTGACATATTTGGTCCTGTCGTGATTGCCTCACAGACGGGGGGCAGCATAGTCTTCATCTTGCCGCTGATCGTGACTGAGATTCGGGCCATGTGGAGGGACAGACAGGCACGGACACACCAGCTGTGAAGCCTTCCTCACGGCGGCCATGTTGTTTCCTACTCCTTCTACTAGCTGTCAGTCAATCAGACTATGTCCACTGATCACTACTGTAGTTGTATGTATAACATGTCTATGAATGTGTGTGTCCAATCTATGTATATATTTGGTCTGAAATACGTTTTTTTAAAGATATTACTTCAGCGCCTTTTACGAGTGGGGGCAGGGCCCTCTCAATGTTTGTGGTCCGAGATAGGAAGTTCCAAGCAGCTGTCAATGATTCAAATTCCTTTACCTGTTTACTGGAGAGTATAATGATTACTTGTATAGAATGATTGGATCTGCTCATTTGCTTAGTGGAGATCAGATTTCAAAGACACGCAAAACACACACTCACTGAAGTCCGTCACTCACTCTTAGAATCTCAGTCACACATCCACTTGGTGGATCTTCAGTCATTGCCTGTAGCACATACAGTAGTCAGTGACCACGTTTACATGCACACAGTATTCTGGATAGTAGATCATTCATATGGGTTAAATAGTAACTGAAATATGGCCTATAACCTCTCACATGTAGCATAATATTAACTCCTGCAGAATTATGCATTTTTTTGCAGTAAAATTAGGCAACAAATGTTAATTTTGTCTCGGGAAGTGAGTGGAGAAATAGTATTTCTTTCAGCATCTCTTAAGAAAATTAGTGTGTAATGTGTTATCTTTGATGCTGTTATGCAAGCAGACAGTCTTATCATAAATCTATTTAATCGTTTTCTCAGCTTTTAATTTAATTAAAACCGGTCAAACTGATGACTTTTGGACATTTTGCACAGACCAATCGTTCCATTGTTTTTGGAATCTTTCCACGGTTCTCCCCGGTCGCTAAACGAAACAGACAACTTTACCGGTTTTAGCTAGATTACTACTGCATTCATTCTATCGATGTAAGACATTATTCTGGTGAGCACTACTTTATTTGGTCTTCTGGGACAACAAGTTATGACAGAAGAGAAGCTGCATGTATCTAATAATAGTTGGCAAACAAATGGCCTACCAATTGTCAGTAATTATAAACAGAAAGTGTCTAAATTAAGGGTGAAATTAGCGGGTAGGCTACACGGTCTAATACGAAGCATCAGCAAAACTTTTTCGGGTTATTGTAAACGGGATATGATGTTTACGTGTGTCAACCCACTTGAGTACCCCGAATAATAACGGAATATTGGTGTGCATTTAAACGTGGTCAGTGTAAAAAAGTACGTTTGCCGAAAAAGTTTTTAAGCAGCTTTTTAAAGTTTTAAAGATTTTATTTATTTAAAGAACAGTAAGATTACATCAATGTAAAAAAAAATGGTCTTATCAAAATGAGTTAAAAGTATACTGATTTTATTTACTGTAGGTACATAAATTAAAACGGTACAAGTAGTTCTCCTGGTTGGACTGGGATCAGTTGCTAAATTACTGTAGTGGTTTTAACCAAGGTCACAAGTGCATTTCAGCTGGTCCAGGACCTGCTAAACTTAATGAAATGGATTGTGTATTTAATTGTATCATTATCGAATGTCTTAATCTGTGATGTATGTTAATTTTTGTTCTCCATATGTGCACTTTAAATTCATATTTTAATGAGCCTATGTGATGTTCTTTTTTTTCAAGAAAATGAAATTGACTTTTTCAAAACTGTTGACTCCTATATTTTATTCTTCACTAGGGAATTTACGATATATTTTGGGAAACCATCTCAATGAATTTGAACTTCAATGACCTAAACTGTATTCACACAACTGACTTATTTGTAGAAATCTCATAAAGCAATGAAACCAGCATTTAGAAACATTGAATTAATTGTCATATTTGGCAGGATGATTTATTTTCACATATAAAATGGACACAAATTAAGAGGATCTGTTCAGAAGGACTTTCGCGGTAAATTACTAATGGGATAGACACCCTGTAAGGCAGGAGTGGATACATTCTGCTCAGCCTGCTCAATCCTGTTACAGACGTGTTACGTCACTTCAGAACCACCAGGAGGACCCTTTAAGGCAAAAATAATACCATCAAAATATGTGTCGTATTAGTAGGCCTAATTTTTTATTTAACTAGGCAAGTCAGTTAAGAACAAACTATTATTTACAATTACGGCCTAGGAACAGCGAGTTAATTGCCTTGTTCAGGGGCAGAACGACAGATTTTTACCTCGTCAGCTCGGGGATTCGATCAAGCAATCGTTACTGGCCCAACGCTTTAACCACTAGGCTACCTGTCACCCCTAATATAATTAGGTTTAATATAATTAGTAGACTTAATATATGTAGAATTAGTAGGCCTACTAGATTTTCCAGGTGTTGACACTGAAGATCATATTAATGTACAAGGAGGTAGTAAATTATGAATGAAGACGAGTCTAAACAAACAATACTTTTTGGTATATTTATATCATTTATTTACATCTTTAATAATCTGAAACATACTGTAACAAATTAACATCAAAGTCAACAGTGCACCAAAAACCGGTCATTGAATCCTCCACAAAAACGTTCACAATTTTGAAATGTGTCATTTTATTTTCAAACTATTACCAAACCAAATCAAAGCTAATAGTCTGTTCCCATGTAATTACATTGTAATATACTTTGCATACATTAACCATTATCTTATCAAAAACATATGAGGATATTATCCATTGATGCATATAAGGCATGCAATACTATGTTCTGATATACCTGCGATAGACAGGTTAATTAGATTTAGATCAAAGTTTATTTTGCCACTGTGGGACATACTATGGGCCAGGGAGGATGCAGGATTGAGCAGCCCAGTAGCTGTGTACAGATCTATGATCATTAACTTATCACAGTTCGCTTGCCAAGGGAATTCTGGGAAACCAGTACAGTCAGTAATATTACGGCTGAGTATTACCTTGTTTTAACACTGTTGTAATACCAAGAAAGCACCTACTATCTATTTATCATTTTGTGTCCGACCCAAACTATGATAGCCCATAGTCTGTGTCCCAGTTCAGCAGTGAAGGTTTTGTTTTTTATAAACACTTCCCCTTCCATGAGAGTAGCTCTATAAAATCAGAAATATAGAATTATCTTGTCAGTAATGTTTTAGTGCAAAGACAGTTCAACAATACACATAAGCAATTCGTTTTACCGAAAGGGTATTTAGAATTATTTCCCTACAAAAACAAAATATATAGTTAAAAATAAGTTAACAGACTTTTAAAGATTTGTTTTGAACACGTTGAAAGACAGGCGCATATATACCTGAATGCACATATAGACTCCAGTCCAACCACACACACAAAACAACAAAAACACCATAAAATATTATTAAATAAAAATGGATAATCGATTCCATTTGTGAGGTGAAGTGTGTAAACGGAAATCAAGACGTTCTGTTGACATGTCTCTCTACGTTGGCAAGTCAAGAGGGCGGTGTTATAAGGACCTCTTTGGATCCAGACAAAAGCCCTCTAGAACACAGGCCACTTGTCTGGCTATAGAACCACTGATTCAGGGTCTCGGACATCATTCTGTTGCTGTCTATTAATAAAGTCCCTGCCCCCTATCCTCCATTCTGTCTAGTTCTGGGAAACCAGTCAAAGCAAAGCAAGCCAGAGAGCTAGAGATAACAAAGCTCAGGACTCCCAGAGGACTTGAGTTTCCGAAGTCCTGCTTTGAGCTGGAATGGGCCTATCACGCTGACACACTGACTATTTTACCTGATGTGTAACTAAAGCCTATGGTCTGAACCCGCTTTCCCACTGAACCAGCTATGAACAGTAATACAAAAGTATCTCCTGTAGTTTCCAACAAATAGCTTGTAATTATTTGACCATTTTTATTTTGTATATCTTTTTTCTATTATTTTCACTTTTTATGTCAATCGTTCAATGAGGTAGGTAATCCAGATTATGGCTATTTGTTCAAACATGACACATTTAGGGAAAGGCACTCCCTGTAGGATTGCTATTTTTGCCACTATTATTTACAGTATTGCGATGTGACTCTGGCTATGGAGAATGAATGGTATAAAGTTTGGAATGTAATGCCAATGGATAAATCTGTGATACTGTATGTTAATCACAGGTATATCTGAGATGTATTTGGAGATGCGTAAGGCATGTGGATTTCTATGGCTATGTCCCTTGACTCAAGCCAACGCTTACAGATGTCTCACAAATCATATATGTTTTCATTTTTTTGGTCAACTGCCTCAGGTGTCACAACAGTCTAGTATTTAGCACAGCAATGGAAATGTGTTACAGCTCAGCTCCTCATAAAAATAATAATTTACTGACAGAACTTGGAATGTTCTGTATGCATTAAGGATCAATGTACTTTTGTGAACTACAACACCAATATAACTTCAACTCCAAATAATGTCACCGCTACATTACCTTCATACAGAAAAGAGTCGCGTTCAAAACCTAGAGGCTGTCTTTATACAAAGACAAGAGTAGAAAGGGATATATTGTAAAAAGGATTTAGCCAACAAAAGCCAACATACAAGGCATATTCAGTTTTGTTACCAAACAGTTTCCAAGAATATGTTTTAATACCTTAATAAGATAAATGGGGCAAAATTAAGCAGGCTAAATAGATAATGGAAAGATAAAGGGGGCTAAATAAAAACATTTGACAATTTTATTCAGTTTTGTACTGAAGTTTTTGATGAATTTTACAGAGACGGTGGTGCCAACGAGGAAGTGTATGTCTGCCATAATAACAATGTTTGAGAATGAATTTAAGCTAATTTAATCTTGTTGCCTACTGACACCTTATATCACTCTGTAATACTACTCAAACCAAAAAGCTGATATGACGCTTTAGTATCTTGTTAAGAATAAAACAATTACCGTAATAAAATACATATATTGAGAAGCATTATTACTCAATAAGATGTATCATTATCATAAAAGTCCCAACCGATGCAGCCATCGCCTGATAGCCTAAGTGCTGGAACTTCACCGTTGACCTTTGTACCCTAGGCTAATCATGGTCACGTTGCCAATTTGACCTGAGGTGACCCCGGGGCCTCTTACTCGAGTGGCTGATACTTTTACAGCCGTGGTGAAACTGAAGACGACACGTGGAGTGAGGTCAGGAGTAGGTGAACTCCTCTTATCAAAACTCAGAGAGAGGCTGTTAGAGAGTGGGCTGAGGTGGTTAGAGGTTAAGAAATACTATACCAAGGTTACTGTTGGAAGAAGTCTCTTACAACAGAGCCGTTTAGGTTTTTTCCTGATGAGTGTATTTGAACTATTTCACAGTATAATCTAAAGCTTAAGACAATCATACAAGCTTAGGAAATATAGATGAAATACAGCTATATAAATATATATACAAACATATCCATCATTTCCACTCAGAGATGTTTCACTCTGAGAGGACGTTAGTTAGCTTCCTTGCGAGGAAATCAACAGAGTTTGTCAGGAGTTTTTAAGACATTTTGTATAGCTATGAGCTTTTTGACAGTCAGAGTCGCTACAGAAAGCTGCAGAGATTATAAATGCATCTTAATGAGTTGATTTCCAAACGAAGCATGCCCACTGAATGGTGCTCTTTCTTGGGATGCGTCTACTGCAGGGAGGACCGTTTGTGGTGCATGGCCCTCCTCTTCTTCACAACAAAGAATTCTGTGGATGACCAGCAGAGAGAGAGAACAGGTGTTAGTTCCCAGTCCCAGTAATGTAAGGGAAATAATATTTGCCTCCCAAATGGCACCCTGTTCCCTGTATAGTGCACTAATTTTGACCAGGGCCCATAGGGTTAAAAGTAGTGCACTAGATATAGAGGAGAGGGTGGAATATGGGACACACACAACAGGCTTTGTAACTGGGAAACTGTTTGGGAAAATGGCATAGGTAACACAGTGTTGTTGTAAGGCCTGAAATACAGTGCTTTTGCAAGCACACTGAGGTATTCACTGCTGTCACTCAAGGGTTATTAACAGGTTAATAACAGGTTCATATGAAGTTCAAAACAACCTATAAACTTCTATTATCTCTCTTTAAATGAAGACCTCATGGCTTGTGGGTGTAATAATAATAATAAAAAATATACAAATGTATTTATTATTAATTTATTATCATTATAATGATAGTCAAGTTAACCTTTGGACTAACTCTCTATTGCCTTTTTTCGTATGGTTTTTGTACCAAGCCCAATAGAAGGAAAAAAATAGGGGGAAAAGTGCAGCACCTCTCCCGTTCATTGACACTGACCTGTTATGGCGGCTTGTCTCCGTTTGACTGCTCCTGCCTTCTGGCTGGCCACCATGTTCTCCGGCCTCTGGATCCTATAGCTCTCCCTGGTGGTCACCTCCAGGTACTCCTCTCCATAGCTGGACGACCCTGGATACGATGCCGGCGCCAGCTTGACATTCTCGCTCTCTGCCCTCCGCCCGGCGATGCCAATCACCGGCTTCTTTACCACACAGCTGTGGTAGAACGCCGGCACATCCTGGCACTTCATCTCCTCCCACTCCACGCGGGCGCCGTTGGTGGCCGGCCGGCCGGTGTTGAAGTCAAAGTCCCAGCGCTTGTTGGCCGACTCCACGCTCATACACAGGTGCCTCTGGAAGTCCTGTTGCAGCTGCTCGTGGTCCACAGGCCCAAACAGGTTCCTCCTCACCGGGCCCTGGGCCCTCCGCTTCAGCGCCTCCATACTCCCACAGACCAGCATGGCCCCATCAGATGATAATGATGATGCCATCTCAATGTCCCTGAGAGAAAGGGAGAGGGTTAAAGGTGAGGTCTCTGTTTTTCTATGAGGTGTGGCCCAGGTCACTACTGGTGTGGCCTAGGTTTAGACACACACACACACTCATACCAACACACACTAAACACACAGAACACCTGTTCTGTTCAGCGTTTGCCCTTTCGGGGCATCGTTGAATTTTATGTGATCAAACACACATGCCCTACCTCCCTCAAACTCAACTCTGGACCTTAAAGCCAGTTCCACTGCATTTTCCCCCTCTAATCAGGGATTGATATAGACCTGGGACACCAGGTGTGTGCAATTAATTATCAGGTAGAACAGAAAACCAGCAGGCTCCGGACCTTGTAGGCTAAGAGTTGAGTACCCTTGCCCCACCTAACCCACTTGGTCTCTTAGCATATGGTTAATTACTCACACACCAAATAAATCTCCAACATCCATAGAATCAGAATAGAAGAACACCTGAAGTATGTAAAAACTGAACCTGCTCCACCTGCTCTGGTCTCTGCTCTGGCTGCCAGAGGTGAGAGGTCAGGAGGAAAGGTCACATGGTGCGGCTCGGGAAACGTATGGAGAATGTTTCACCTCATGTGAGAATGTTTTATGTGCTCTTCTAGTCACCCCATGTAATTACAGGGATACATTCGGAACTTCAGGAATGTTACACGTTTTTGTCATTTACGAGTTACAACTGTCCAATACTAGTGTTTTAAATGAACACGTTCTTATTTTTTGTGACACGGAAACATTCTACACACCAAGGAAACCTAGACTTCTCAAGAGTAGGAGTGCTGATCTAGGATCAGTTTTGCCTTTTAGATCATAATGAATATGATTATATGGACAGGTCCTAGATCAGCACTCATACTCTGAGACTCTTTGTGAATGCAGGCCCTGATCAGCTTTTTTATTTTTTATTAATAGGTTCAAAATCACATAATTCCCCACAGCAATTCAATAAAAAAATCTATAGCAAGTAAACCATTATACAGCATAGGCCTACATTACAACTTCCAAAGTCTAGAAAATATTCATTCATATCCAATAGATCACATGTAACAGTCTGAATTGTTTAAATAAATACCTGTTAGGTTGGTCAGATTTGCCTTGCTGAGTCTATCCCTAGTCTATAATGAGAACTTCCCTTCCCTGGCCTTTCTTATCAAAGTTAGAAACATCTAGATCTTTTTTTCTTATTATTTTGCCTCCTTGAAATACAGTTTTACCCGCCAGAGTGTATCAGTCAGTTACCCACTATCAGCATCAGTGAATGGGAAGGAAGCACACTAAAAAAGGTGTGCCACAGGCAGTGAATCATTTCTGCGCCTTTGCTTATCTAAAAAATCGTTACTCGGTGGGATTGAGCAAACTTTACAGCGTCTGGGATGCAACTACGTCTGCATTAAAATGCCAGCCCCCTCATACAAAGAAACACGCTTGTGTAACAGAAACCATTATTCCACATTGTGAACATGAGGTTTTATGCATCAGATGGACAACCTTTTCAGACGTTCATCTATGAAGAAAACGCAAAGAAACAGCCAAATTGAAAATAAAACGCATACAAAAAAATGTATAATAAATGTATGAATCAAACGGGTAAAATAAGATTTTTTAGGATGTTGTACTTTGAGAGATGCATACACTATGCTGGGTTGCTTGGATGACTCAACTGCTGGGTTGCTTGAATGACTCAACTGCTGGGTTGCTTGGATGACTCAACTGCTGGGTTGCTTGAATGACTCAACTGCTGGGTTGCTTGGTGGCAACTGCTGGGTTGCTTGGATGACTCAACTGCTGGGTTGCTTGGATGACTCAACTGCTGGGTTGCAGTTGTTTTCTTTAAAAATATCAAGGTTGGGTTGTTGATGCTGGGTTATTGATGCTGGGTTATTGATGCCGAGTTAAGACCGAGCGGGTTAGATCAGAAGACTGGAAGCATAGCTTTAGTAGGGACCTAGATTTCAGACACTTGGTGACCCGTGAGAGTAAATGTCATTCCGGTTCATCTGTTCTGTTGTATCGTTATTAGGAGTGTGAACGTTAACATGTTTAAATGAAATTGGGATCTTTAACGTTAAGAAAAATCCCTAAATGAAAAACAAAGAATTCAGCATGTGTTCTGTTCAATATTTACCTAGTGCTGGGTTACCAAATAACACAACTTGGGTTGTTTTTAACCCAGCATTTTTTTGAGTGTAAGAATCTTAAGGAGAACAGGGGCGAGAGCCAGGGAATTGATGAGGTGGAGGTCGACTCAATTGAGCATTGCGCAATGGCCTGTCAACTGTTTTAAAACAAATGTACAGACTTAAACTGGGAGTTTTTACATTATATTCGTTGCTCTCTAGCTATAGATATTGAATATATTATACAGTAGGACTAGTAGGATATAGGTTAGGCCTACTATGCCAAAGATGCCTATTCTCTACATTGCGTTCATGACGCAGTTTGATAAAATTCTTAGCCTGTTCCACGAAGAAGAAAAAAAGTTACGTAAAATCCTTTGATTAAAATAAGTCTTCATTCCAATAACATATTTTCATGAAAATAAAAACATTATTCTAAACGAATATAAACTGCCATTCCCTCAACAGCAACAGCTCAACTCCTTGGAGTGAAAGTTGTTTGCGACGAAAAAGTGGGCGCGGTACCTAGATCATTTACAACTCTCTGGAATCCCCAGACCCACACAAACATTCTCAATCTCCGATCATAATTGTGCCCAACTTCTCCAAATAGGCGATAAGAGGAGAAAAACGTTGAAACTCTACCACAATTTAAGATTACAGCACTCGATATCATTGCCAGATGTTAAAATAGATTCAAAGTAGCCTTATTTTGAACATAACACAGAAGAAGTATAAATCACAGATGACGCAGTTACATTCGCATACTACATGAGATGTTGGTCAATGAGATGCAACAGAAAAAAATACACATTGACAATAAAAACCCGAACAGCACAGATTTGCCTATGTTTTTACTCTGCAAAGTCTGAATAAGAATAATGCAAAACTTCTCAAATGTTGCCAATGTGACTTATCTTACCATCAGTGTCCAATGATGCACTCAAATCTGAAATAATGTTGCGAATTCCTGACGTTGTGGGTCAAAATTGACGCGCCTCACCGAAGTATAGACTGATGCTCTTCACTGTCCACGATAAACTAATATCACACTAATATCACCCAGTTATTGCGCTCTCTTGTCCCCTTATGTGACTTGTTTGTTCCTAGAAGGCAATGGGACGTCCTACCGCCACAGAAGATTTAATCACGTGATAATCACCGCTGAAGACTTAATCACGTCATAATCATCATAACAATCGGGTTTTTGGAGCTGGACCATTGAGCTGGACAATGCCCAAGGAAAACACCTTTATATAAATCAGTGATTCAATCAATTTCATCCAATGACACAAAGAGTTGGTATAAGTGCGCATTCTGGCATTGCATTCTTAATTAAATACACTCTTTGAAAAAAAAGGTGCTATCTAAACCCGAAAAGGGTTCTTCTATGGTCCCCATATGAGAACCCTTTGAATAACCCTTTCGGGTTCCAGGTAGAACCCTCTGTGGAAAGGGTTCTACATGGAACCCAAAAGGGTTCTTTCTACCCGGAACCCAAAAGGGTTATCCTATGGGTCCAGCCAACGAACCGTTATGGAACACTTTTTTCAAGACTGTAGGCTAATGTAAAATCTGTCATGCAATAAAAATCATCTTGGTATAGACTACTTTTTTTTTAATCAACCAACACATTTTCTATGAGTTTTTCAATATATTTCCTACCTCGTTTGCATTATAAGAACGTTTTGATGTTCGTTTTGAAAATGGCACAAAGCAACAAAAAAACATTGTGTGCCTAGTCAGTCCCATTGAGAACTTTTTGAGCGGGAGATGACTGTACCTAAATGAAACGTAGGCTAAACTGCGGGAGAAAAAAATACAAAATGGAGTAGAGGGTTGACTAGCTCACGTTGAAATTCAACGTGACTTGTGGTCTTGGAACGGAGCCAAGGCAGAACGTGACGCAATGCCAACATAAGAATGTGTCACATTCAAAAGAGCTGGGTAAATGAGTCCAAGATATTTTACCTAGAGAGGAGAACTCTGGCACAGTGCAACAAATCTTTGCGCGCAGTTCGAATCTTACAACCGAACATCAAAACGTTCTTATAATGCAAGGTCCATGTTGGTCTATTATGTTAGTCAAGTTAGTCTATTTTAATCTATTGCGCTATCTGTTAGTATTAGTCTGAATTAACATGAATTACTTATTCTAACTAACATTAATTACAATGTTAGTGTAAATAAACAAAAATTCCATGAAAATGAATTAAAACATGTGAAAAGCTTTATTAATACACTATTATAGTAGGCTGCGTTTACACAGGCAGACAATTCTAATCTATTTTTCACCAACCGGTCTTTTGACCAATCAAATCACCTCTGAAAAAGAGCTGATGTGAAAAGAGCTGAAGTGATTGGTAAAAAGACCAATCACATCAGCTCTTTTTCAGAGGTGATTTGATTGGTCAAAAGACCAATGAGTGAAAAAAAATTATGGAAAAATATCAGATTTGGGCTGCCTGTGTAAACTGCAGCCAAAGTGTCATGTTATTATTGATGATTTATGTCTTGTTATACCTTTAATTTATGTGTTTAGTCTCCTGGTCTTACACTCTCACATAGAGATACATTATGTCAATAAGAGATGTTTGCTTAGGCTATACAAAATTGTTAAACATTTCCAGTGAATGACTGAGTGAGGTGTCTGTTTTTCAAACTAGACACTCTAATGTACTTGTCCACTTGCTCAGTTGCGCACCGGGGCCTCCCACTCCTCTTTCTATTCTGGTTAGAGACAGTTTGCACTGTTCTGTGAAGGGAGTAGTACACAGCGTTGTACGAGATCTTCAGTTTCTTGGCAATTTCTCGCATGGAATAGCCTTCGTGTCTCAGATCAAGAATAGACTGACGAGTTTCAGAAAAAGTTATTTGTTTCTGGACATCTTGAGCCTGTAATTGAACCCACAAATGCTGATGCTCCAGATACTCAACTTGTCTATAGAAGGCCTGTTTTATTGCTTCTTTAATCAGGACAACTGTTTTCATCTGTTCAAGAGTTTTCTAATGATCAATTTGCCTTTTAATATGATAAACTTGGATTAGCTAACACAACGTGCCATTGGAACGCAAGAGTGGTGGTTGCTGATAATGGGCCTCTGTACGCCTATGTAGATATTCCATAAAAAATCTGCCGTTTCCAGCTACAATAGTCATTTACAACATCAACAACATCTACACTGTATTTCTGATCAATCTGATGTTATTTTAATGGACAAAAAATGTGCTTTTCAAGGAACAGTCTAAGCGACCCCAAACTTTTAAATGGTAGGTTATATGGTATCACTATTAAAGTAATATCTCCTTCCTTGTATCTTTATTACATACCAGTGTATCCCCTTCCTCATAGGTCCTTTCTCCTCTTTCAGTTATTACATAGGTTCTGTCATACTTGCATGGCTGTGGGGTGACATCATAGGGACTGTTTGTTCAGGGGCCAACACCCAACACCACTCCTCAGTCTGAGATGAGGTTGTTCCAGGTTTCCAGACCAACGGCTATTGCTATTTATACATCAGCTGATGTAAAGACATACAGCATCACGTTCCCACTGAATTGGCAACTAGAGGTCACTTTTAAACATTTGACTCTGAAGTTGATTGCACTGCATTGTACTCTGCTTAACTTAACGTAGGCCTACTATACGTTCTGGAGCTTTGATGCCGACTTTTCTGGTGGTAGTATTATCATAACACATAGCTGGCCGACCAGGCCTTCTCCCCTCTTCACCTATCTCTCCACCCCCCCCCCCACCCCCCAGAGATGAGTTTAAAACACAGACAAGTATGATCTGTAGAGCTGGCAAGGATGTTTTTGTGATATAGTTTTTGTTTAGAGTGCATTTTGTTAGTTGCACATTATCGAATAAGGGTTAGGCAGGATTCTTCCAGAAGGGAATAACTGGGCGTCTCCATTTGATTCCAACTCAGTCATGGTGACGATTGTCTAATGACAGAGTAATGGGTTGACTCACTCACTGACTGTTCCCACTCTTGAGAACATGCCCATGACAGTGTCCACGACTCTCTGAATTCAGCTGGTACCCTTAAGAACAAATCAGTCTTTGTGCATGGCAGGGTTGGGCTCAATTAGAATTAAAGGCAGTCAATTCAGGAAACTGAAATGAAAATTAAATAATTGAAAAAGGGGCATCTATTTTTAATGGCTTCTTAACTAACTGAAAAGGTGAAGCTATTCATGTCAAAAGTTTTATCACTTTGAATTCAAATTCAATTTGAATTGAGCCCAACCCTGGTGCATAGCAGTTTGATTACATTGTAATGTTTGGATTATCATCAGCAGACAATGAAGCTCCTCAGTGTTTGTGGGAAATGTGTCCCTCCATTGTTTTCCCTTGACCCTGTCCTTATTTACTGTCTATCTATTGTTCTCCAGGCCAGTCTTTAATCCTCCTGTCTGTCTACAATATAATTTAACCTTAATGTTTGTTGATTCTTCTGTTCACAACACAGTATTGCTAAGGACAGCACATTTGTCTATTAGCACATTGACCCATGTTGTCTACAGAGTACAGGCCCTTTAGAAACACACACTTAGCACAACAGCCAATACCCTAACTGGCACAAAGTACATTGTATTATATGGTTGAGTAGGCCCTATTATGTATTGTGTTGGATCATAATCATATAATCTAAAAATAGCTATCATTGGTTTGACATGTAAAATGTTTCAGAATAATCATATAAATATGTATTGGTGTTGTAAAAACACTACAGAAATCAGTAACTTTTTCGCTATCATTACAATAATATCCCACACTGAATACTATTTGTCAAACTCAGGATGTGGAACAATTTCCTTAAAGGAAAAAAAATGGAGAAATCTTGTCAATGAGCTTCTGGGTGTGAGGAAGCTCTGAAATGAAATACTTGCAGGCTTATACAGTGGGGCAAAAAAGTATTTAGTCAGCCACCAATTGTGCAAGTTCTCCCACTTAAAAAGATGAGAGAGGCCTGTAATTTTCATCATAGGTACACTTCAACTATGACAGACAAAATGAGAAAAAAAAATCCAGAAAATCACATTGTAGGATTTTTAATGAATTTATTTGCAAATTATGGTGGAAAATAAGTATTTGGTCAATAACAAAAGTTTATCTCAATACTTTGTTATATACCCTTTGTTGGCAATGACAGAGGTCAAACGTTTTCTGTAAGTCTTCACAAGGTTTTCACACACTGTTGCTGGTATTTTGGCCCATTCCTCCATGCAGATCTCCTCTAGAGCAGTGATGTTTTGGGGCTGTTGCTGGGCAACACGGACTTTCAACTCCCTCCAAAGATTTTCTATGGGGTTGAGATCTGGAGACTGGCTAGGCCACTCCAGGACCTTGAAATGCTTCTTACGAAGCCACTCCTTCGTTGCCCGGGCGGTGTGTTTGGGATCATTGTCATGCTGAAAGACCCAGCCACGTTTCATCTTCAATGCCCTTGCTGATGGAAGGAGGTTTTCACTCAAAATCTCACGATACATGGCCCCATTCATTCTTTCCTTTACACGGATCAGTCGTCCTGGTCCCTTTGCAGAAAAACAGCCCCAAAGCATGATGTTTCCACCCCCATGCTTCACAGTAGGTATGGTGTTCTTTGGATGCAACTCAGCATTCTTTGTCCTCCAAACACGACGAGTTGAGTTTTTACCAAAAAGTTATATTTCGGTTTCATCTGACCATATGACATTCTCCCAATCTTCTTCTGGATCATCCAAATGCTCTCTAGCAAACTTCAGACGGGCCTGGACATGTACTGGCTTAAGCAGGGGGACACGTCTGGCACTGCAGGATTTGAGTCCCTGGCGGCGTAGTGTGTTACTGATGGTAGGCTTTGTTACTTTGGTCCCAGCTCTCTGCAGGTCATTCACTAGGTCCCCCCGTGTGGTTCTGGGATTTTTGCTCACCGTTCTTGTGATCATTTTGACCCCACGGGGTGAGATCTTGCGTGGAGCCCCAGATCGAGGGAGATTATCAGTGGTCTTGTATGTCTTCCATTTCCTAATAATTGCTCCCACAGTTGATTTCTTCAAACCAAGCTGCTTACCTATTGCAGATTCAGTTTTCCCAGCCTGGTGCAGGTCTACAATTCTGTTTCTGGTGTCCTTTGACAGCTCTTTGGTCTTGGCCATAGTGGAGTTTGGAGTGTGACTGTTTGAGGTTGTGGACAGGTGTCTTTTATACTGATAACAAGTTCAAACAGGTGCCATTAATACAGGTAACGAGTGGAGGACAGAGGAGCCTCTTAAAGAAGAAGTTACATGTCTGTGAGAGCCAGAAATCTTGCTTGTTTGTAGGTGACCAAATACTTATTTTCCACCATAATTTGCAAATAAATTCATAAAAAATCCTACAATGTGATTTTCTGGATTTTCTTTTCTCATTTGGTCTGTCATAGTTGAAGTGTACCTATGATAAAAATTACAGGCCTCTCTCATCTTTTTAAGTGGGAGAACTTGCACAATTGGTGGCTGACTAAATACTTTTTTGCCCCACTGTATGCCCCAAGATGGTAAATGTGCACATGTATCGTAGGAGGCACTGCAGAGGACACAGTTCACAGTTTCATTTCTACAGGAAGTCTATAGTAAGAGGAAGCGGAGAACCACAGGGAGGAGGACCTCAGTTCACACGTGTAGGGGGTTTCATATGCCCTTCTGACAGAATTAACCAAGGCTCACAGATACTACAGAAAGTATACATTTATACGCTCATGGAGACCATACAGTATGTCCCACATGCTAGTATCAGAAGCACATGGGGTTTCATTTGATGGTTGTCAGAAATGCAGGACACCCCATAATATTAAAATGTTATTTTAAAATGCACACTATTTTCAGGAAATTCTCAAGATTATCCTATAAATTAGGACCTTCACTGCCTTTGCTGGCTCTTGTGTGGTTCTGATAGTGATACCACATCATCAGACTTTGGCTGCAGGGAAAGAAGGGAGGCAGGCTGTAGATTCCAGTAGTGACATGCCTGCTGCTACCGTCGATTAATCGAAAATATAAGAGTACTACTACCACTCATTTTCTGTCTCCCCAAGGCTCAATATCATACTCCCTCAACATGCAGCCACGTAGGATATATTGCAACCCAAGCTGTGCAGAGCAATAATGGCACGGCAATAACAAGCAGCAAACCATGACGGACCCCCCCATACCTCCAACCTCCCCCATGCTCAAGTAAAGGAGGTGAAAGGAGGTGCCAGTAGGGTAGTAGTAGTCCTCCAGCTGTAGGAGTTACAGGTGGGTGAGGAGGGGAGAGGGGGACTGGGTTCAATTTCATGGGGGGTGAGTGGGGATCGGTGGGGGTGCAGGGGGGTAGGTTGGAGAGGGAGAGAGTGCAGCAGCTGGATATTGTCAGGGGGTGCACTGGGGGAGTAACATTTCAGGGTAAGCTGGTTTAAGACGAACTGTGCCTGGAAAGGCCAGGCATGGTGCTTATTTTTGGGGGGCTAGCAGGACTGTTTTTGGGGGGGCTAGGAGGTTCTGTGGTGTAGAGCGCAGACTTTCAATTTCACTCTCTTCCTTTGGAGTGAGCTACAGTATGTGCTTTTGTGCGTGTTTGTGTGTGTGTGCATGCTCATGTGTGTATAGATACAGTATAGACATTTCTAGATACAGTATACAGTGGATTCGGAAAGTATTCAGACCCCTTGACTTTTTCCACATTTTGTGACATTACAGCCTTGTTCTAAAATGTATGGGGGAAAAATATCTTCATCAATCTAGACACAATACCCCATAATGACAAAGCAAAATAAGGTTTTTAGACATTTTTGTTAATTTATTAAACATAAAAAACAGAAATACCTTATTTACTTAAGTATTCAGACCCTTTGCTATGAGACTCGAAATTGAGCTCAGGTGCATCCTGTTTCCATTGATCATCCTTGAGATGTTTCTACAACTTGATTGAAGTCCACCTGTGGTAAATTCAATTGATTGGACATGATTTGGAAAGGCATACACCTGTCTTTATAAGGTCCCACTGTTGACAGTGCATGTCAGAGCAAAAACCAAGCCATGAGGTTGAAGGAATTGTCCATAGAGCTCCGAGACATGATTGTATCGAGGCACAGATCTGGGGAAGGGTACCAAAAACTTTCTGCAGCATTGAAGGTACTCAAGAATGCAGTGGCCTCCATCATTCTTAAATGGAAGAAGTTTGGAACCACCAAGACTCTTCCTAAAGCTGGCCACCTGGCCAAACTGAGCAATCGGGGGAGAAGGGCCTTGGTCAGGGAGGTGACCAAGAACCCGATGGTCATTATGACATGGCTTCAGAGTTCCTCTGTGGAGATGGGAGAATATTCCAGAAGGACAACCATCTCTGCAGCACTCCACCAATTAGGCCTTTATGGTAGAGTGGCCAGATGGAAGCCACTCCTCAGTAAAAGGCACATGACAGCTCACTTGGAGTTTGCCAAAAAGCACCTAAAGACTCTCAGACCATGAGAAACAAGATTCTCTGGTCTGATGAAACCAAGATTGAACTCTTTGGCCTGAATGCCAAGCTTCACATCTGGAGGAAACCTGGCACCATACCTACAGTGAAGCACGGTGGTGGCAGCATCATGCTGTGGGGATGTTTTTCAGCGGCAGGGACTGGAAGACTCAAGTCTGTAATCGCTGCCAAAGGTGCTTTAACAAAGTACTGAGTAAAGGGTCTGAATACTTACGTAAATGTTATATTAACATTTTTGGGGGTTTTATACATTTGTAAAAGTGTCTAAAAACCTGCTTTTGCTTTGTCATTATGGGGTTTTGTGTGTAGATTGATGAGGGGGAAAACGATTTAATCCATTTTAGAATAAGTCTGTAATGTAACAACATGTGGAAAAAGTCAAGGGGTCTGAATACTTTCCGAATGCACTGTATACAGGTGTGTGTGTCTGTATTTAGGGTACCGAGTCGTCTGTTATTTTCAGTGTGTCTGTGGTTTAAGGTGATGAGGTCCCTACTCTTTGAAAGGTGTTTTTCAGTAAATGTATTTGTGTCGGTGGGCCAAGGAGATAACTCTATCCTTTGTTTTCTTCCCAACGTGTGTGTATGATGGGAAGTGACTCTCTAGCCCACTCTTAATGACACCCTAAACCAATAGCCCATTTTCTACTTTACCTATGTAATCCAACATACTTAAGGTAAAGTTTTGGGCAAAATGTGTACGTTTCAGACCCAAATGCTCTCACGCATACTATCCTTGAATAGCATGTCTGTTCATTGTCTTTTGGAGGTAAGGTGAAATGCTGTTATGATTCCTATGGTGTGTTGTAATCCTTATCTTCATCTGGACCCCGTCTGGTTTACATCTGGTCACAGTGTATAGGGCCCAGGCCTGCGTGTGAATGTGTAAGCGTGTGAGCATACGTGAGTGAGGTTGTGCGTGCAACTAGCAAGGACACTCTCTCCTCCACCTGGATGGAGTTTGCTTGAACTGCTGGACAGCAGTGATGATGAGGCTTTATGGGTTAAAGCATGTGTCAAACTCATCCCACGGAGGGCCGGGTGTCGGCAGGTTTTCGCTCCTCCCATGTACTTGATTGATTCATTAAGATCAATAATTAGTAAAGAACTCTCCTGGTTGTCCAGGTCTTAATTGAAAGGGAAACTCAAAGAACCAACAGACACTAGGCCCGACTCCATGGAATGAGTTTGACACCCCTGTGTTAAAGTAAGAGAGAATACGTCCAGATAACTGAGTGTCTCCTGTAAGGGGAAACATTAGGGAGGGGGGCAGAGAGACTGTGCTGGGGTCCGCTCAATTGTTAAGGGAGGTAGGGTGTTGATGGTGACTGGGTCAAGTGGGCTCATCTCCATTCAAATTGATCTGGTCTGGAGTGAGTCTGATCTTATGAACCTGACTGAAAGAGAGAGAGGGAGAGACAAAGCGAGAGAGAGAAGAGAGAAAGGGAAAGATTCTTCCCTTCCCAGACTGCGTCCCTCCTGTCTCACGGCTCGCTTCACTGCTCGCTTCACCTTGCGAAGTCAAGGTCATTACATGGGGTTGTGTGTGTATGGCTCCACGGACCTACTCTCTGGAACAATGGGCCTTGAGCAGTGAGCAGGGTTGAGTAGGAGACATCTGGCTATCTGCTCCAGAATAATGTTTAAATTATACCTCTGTTAAAGAGACCCTCAGTGAGTTCTATTACACTGGAGGACTGACTGGGGATTCAAGATCAGGTAGGTCCTTGCGGGGTTGACCAATGGCATGTATGTGTGCACGTGTGTGCATACCTCTGTGGTTGCTTGTGTGTATTTATGTTTGGAAACTGTATGTGCTTGTTTGAGAGAGCTGTACAGGAAGCAGGGGCCAATTCTAAATCACCAACTAGAGGTAGTGGACAGAAGTCGCTACTATGATGAGTGCTTTGGGAGTAGTGGTGCGTTACAGTGCTAATGCATTAGCAATCATCAACAAATAGCACGTTTAAAACTTGTGGGGGTTGGTAATAATAATGTTTGGTAACAAGTAAAGTAGAACAGACAGAGAAAAAGCAAACAAAGAACATCATCAAGACAGTTTGAGTTTCATACTCTTGTTTTTATCTTTGCTTTAGGGCAAGAGAGAACTGTTTAAGCCCTGAGGCTATGATTTAATTAGGGGTGTTTTCCACCACGCTGATCCTCAACAAGGGGACCCCACAGGGGTGCGTGCTCAGCCCCCTCCTGTACTCCTTGTTCACCCATGACTGCGTGGCAACGCAGGTCTCCAACTCAATCGCCAACTTTTCTGACGACATAACAGTGGTAGGCCTGATTGTCAACAATGACGAGACCGCCTAAAGGGAAGAGGTTGAGGGCCCTGGCGGAGTGGTGCCAGGAAATTAACCATTGCCTCGTTTTGTATCACATTCCAATGATAAAACTGGGGGGGACAAGAGGACAAGTACATTATAGTGTCTAGTTTGAGAAACAGAAGCCTCACAAGTCCTCAACTGGCAGCTTCATTAAATAGTACCTGCAAAACAGGTTGCCTCTTCACTGTTGATGTTGAGACTGGTGTTTTGCAGGTACTATTTAATGAAGCTGCCAGTTGAGGACTTGTCGTCTGTTTCTCAAACTAGACACTCTAATGTAATGTACTTGTCCTCTTGCTCAGTTGTGCACCGGGGCCTCCCACTCCTCTTTCTATTCTGGTTAAAGACAGTTTGCGCGTTTGTGCTGTTCTGTGAAGGGAGTAGTACACAGCGTTGTACGAGATCTTCAGTTTCTCGGCAATTTCTCGCATGGAATAGCCTTAATTTCTCAGAATAAGAATAGACTGAATAGTTTCAGAAGAAAGGTCTTTGCTTCTTTAATCAGGAGAACAGTTTTCAGCTGTGGAACACAGGAGTGATGGTTGCTGATAATGGGCCTCTGTACGCCTATGTAGATATTCCATTAAACATCAACCGTTTCCAGCTTCAATAGTCATTTACAACATTACACTGTGTTTCTGATCGATTTTAATTCATTTTAATGGACAAAAACAAGGACATTTCTAAGTGACCCCAAACTTTTGAACGGTAGTGTATATATACTGTATATTCCGGACTCTGACATTGCTCGTTTTGTAATTTCTTAATTTCTCTTTTTAGATTTTTAGACTATGTGTGTATTGTCTTGTATTGCTAGGTATTACTACACTGTTGGCGCTAGAAACCAAAGCTTTTCGCTGCACCTGCGATAACATCTGCAAATCTGTGTACGCTAAACTTTGATTTGATTTCTATGGCGCAGACCAGAGTTATGTTGTTTATCTTGCTGGAATCCTACAGCACATAGCGTGGCACAAAGTCAAGGGTTCTCTTTAGCCTGACATTTCAAAGATTTTAGAGCATGGCCCAATGACGTGTCAGCATATTCCTTGTTTTTTTTTTATCTAGACTGACTCTGGTTGATTTTAGTTTTAGGATTATGTTATGTGAGTTGGAGATTAAAGTCCTCCTGAGACAATTTGTTTTGTCCTGGGAAATCTTAGATTGGCATTGAACCAACATAACCAGACTGCACTGAGTTCTACTCTTTTACTGCCCCCAAGTGGTTGTAAAAGGGTACAACTTTGTTTAGAGAGTTAGAAAACGTCATACGTGAACTAGCTGCTACCAGCAGTGAACAGGCACTACCGTTACAACAAGTAGCTTTATCTCTATCTGCTGACTGCATTGCGAGCAAATGGAAGGGAGGGGCCCATTGACTCTATGTATGGTATAGGGACGAACCCAGGACATAATTTTTTTGTACCAAACCCTCTTGAAAATTGGGAACATATAGTTCTATTTGCTGTACATTCCTCGTCTGAATTAGCCTGTTTACACGTCCCCTTGCTGTAGTCATGGAGCTGTCAATCGCTCAACTCATCATTTAAACGACACTAAGAGGAGATTTAGATTGATGTGCTTTCACAGTAGGCTACATTGTCTTGACCCTTGTAAAAACAAAATGGGGCCCAACCGCTCTCTGTGCCATGGTCACATTTGGACCAAGGTTACATTTTGCCAGGGGTTATCTGCAGCAAAACGCCCATGGTAATCATAGATTTTCTTCTCTATGGGAGTGACAGCGTGTTGCGTGCCGTGTCAATTTGCTCTGTTCAGACAGTGTATTCTACATATTTAAACCAGGCTTACTGGGCTCTCAGAAACAAATTGACACATTAAAAACAACCTTTTGTTTTTAATGTAATGTATACTAGTGTAAACTCTTAGAAACAAAGTGCTATCTGTAACCTAAAAGGTTTCTTTGGCGGTCCACATAGGATAATCCTTATTGGTTCCAAATAGAACCGTTTTGGGTTCCATGTCGAACCCTTTCCACAGAGGGTACTACATGAAACCCAAAATGATTCTACCTGGAACCAAAAAAGGTTCTCCTATAGGGACGGCCAAAGAGTCCTTTTGTCACCCTTTTTTTCTAAGAGTGCAGAATCTTGTAAGCCTAAAGCTTTTCGTCAGTCTCGTTTGACAGCAGTCAATGACCTAAGCGGACTGTACGTACCTGTACACTCCTTTATGGTTCTTTGCATTGTGTGTTCTCTATGCTCAAGTGAAGTCACATTCCATAACATGTTAGAACAGAACAAACCCGAAACTGTTTGCCTAAAACCAGGGATAACTCCTCACGGCATGGCTACACCCATTCAGCCTGTACTCCTCTGTTTCGATAGGGGATGTTTTTGATGTAGTGTGTGGAGCAGGGGAAGAGTCTGCTATCTCCATGCCTGTGTCATCCCCCCCAGTCAAAAAATACCCCAAGCTCACTTTTCCAATTCCTGTTTTCTGTTTTCTGTCGCTGCCATCTTTTTTTTCATTGCCTTGTTCAGTCCCCTCTGGTGGCTCTGTCAATAAGCCAGTCATGACAATGACACGTGGAATTTTTCATTACCTTGCCCCAGGGCACTATATAGTTCACTACCCATGCCTCTTTCCACTCTTGTTCACACCCTCTCTCTCTCGGATTCTCTCTATTTGTCCCTGTCCTGTTCAGACGAAGCCTGCTGTGTTCCCTAGCTGTCTGTACTGCTGTTTAGCGAGGAGTAGAGCTGTGTAGGATTGAGCAGGACAACGTGTGACCACGTAGAACAGTCTAGGGCTGTGTGTAGGGCTGTATTAGGGCAGTGCAGGGCACAAGGGCTGTGTTGGGCTGGCAGAGGTAGGGCTCTCCCATGGCCTACCCTCAGTGCCCAGCCCCTGGGTCCTATACCATGGTCATCATCCCTCTCCGGAGCAGCCTCTACAGTCTTGATGCCCTACGCTTCTACCTATGGGTGAGACCTGTGTGTGTGTGTGTGTGTGTGTGTGTGTGTGTGTGTGTGTGTGTGTGTGTGTGTGTGTGTGTGTGTGTGTGTGTGTGTGTGTGTGTGTGTGTGTGTGTGTGTGTGTGTGTGTGTGTGTGTGTGTGTGTGTGTGTGTGTGTGTGCCTGCCTGCGTGCGTGCGTGCGTGTGTGTTGATACTTATCAGGGGCTTCAGTTTGACAGATTCATAGGTAAAATATGCTGCCGTGAGTGCACACCGTGTCTCTGTCTGACTGACTGACTTATTGTACCGTACAGTATGTTCTGCATATTACCTAAGTGAGCGTATCAAGACAGGAATGCCGGCGTGTGCATTTCACATGGTCTTATTTCACATAGGATTATGTAGAGAACTGTAGTTGCGATTATAGATAGTCGGTGTCTGTTCAACATGAAATGACAGAGGGAGTTACAATGAGGTAATCAATTCCAAACGTTGTAAACACAAGCTATTGTATTGAGTTTGTATTGAGTAACCCCAGCCATAGTACACCCCAGGTCCCATCTGGAGCTTCATTACACACATACGGCTACACTATTACATTTTGTCATTGCTTAAAATGACTCTATTCACTCCTTGTTTCATGAGGTAGTTCTAGTTTCATGGATACAGATCCATGTTTAGTCTTCGACATCAGAGCAGCGGGACTCCATTGCAACAGCCACCCCGATGACAAATTGCCACATGTTTAGTCCAGCTCCTCACAGCTTCCTGGCAAAAGCCTAAATATAGTATTCCAGTCACACAGTAGTAGGCTACTCATCTACACTATATTTCCATATCCAACACAACATACTTGTAGCTCTACCAACTTCATTTCCCAATACAAATCTCCTATATGGAAAATAAAGCTAATTGAATTTGAATGTTGCCTAAATCTCACTTCTTGTTGTCTCAGATTAAGAGGCTGAAGAACTTGGAGAGGGAGCAGGACGCTCTGTGGGCCGGGCTGCAGGTTCTGGAGCAAGCCCGACTATGGTACCGACATAGACTGGAGGACAACAGATCCAGGCAGGCTAACGTGGGCACCGGGGCTGGAGCTAGGGCAGAGGTGTGGGGAGGAGAGGTGAGTTACTACAGTGAGGTTCAGATTGTTTTACACAGATAGACAGAACTTCGCAAATTGTTCTCCATGTTGGCACCAAACAATAAAATGAGCAGTCTAACTAACATTTTTTACGGGAATTTTATGCCTTGGAAACTCAAGCTGAGCTTGCATATTCTGTATATACAGTTGAAGTCGGAAGTTTACATACACTTAAGTTGGAGTCATTAAAACTCGTTTTTCAACCACTCCACAAATTTCTTATTAACAAACCATAGTTTTGGCAAGTCGGTTAGGACATCTACTTCATGCATGACAAAAGTAATTTTTCCAACAATTGTTTACAGACATATTATTTAACTTATAATTCACTGTATCACATTTCCAGTGGGTCAGAAGTTTACATACACTAAGTTGACTGTGCCTTTAAACAACTTTCAGAAAATTTCAGAAAATGATGTCATGGCTTTAGAAGCTTCTGATAGGCTAATTTACATCATTTGAGTCAGGGGTACCTGTGGATGTATTTCAAGGCCTACCTTCAAACTCAGTGCCTCTTTGCTTGACATCATGGGAAAATCAAAAGAAATCAACCAAGACCTCAGAAAATAAATTGTAGACCTCCACAAGTCTGGTTCATCCTTGGGAGCAATTTCCAAATGCATGAAGGTACCACATTCATCTGTACAAACAATAGTATGCAAGTATAAACACCATGGGACCACGCAGCCGTCATACCGCTCAGGAAGGAGAGGCGTTCTGTCTCCTAGAGATGAACGTACTTTGGTGTGAAAAGTGCAAATCAATCCCAGAACAACAGCAAAGGACCTTGTGAAGATGCTGGAGGAAACAGGAACAAAAGTATCTATATCCACAGTAAAACGAGTCCTATATCGACATAACCTCAAAGGCCGCTCAGCAAGGAGAAATGTCCTCTGGTCTGATGAAACAAAAATAGAACTGTTTGGCCATAATGACCATCGTTATGTTTGGAGGAAAAAGGGGGATGCTTGCAAGGCGAAGAACACCATCTCAACTGTGAAGCACGGGGTCGCAGATTCATGTTGTGGGGGTGCTTTGCTGCATGAGGGACTGGTGCACTTTACAAAATAGATAGGAAAATGATGTGGATATATTAAAGCAACATCTCAAGACATCAGTCAGGAAGTTAAAGCTTGGTCGCAAATGGGTTTTCCAAATGGACAATGACCCCAAGCATACTTCCAAAGTTGTGGCAAAACGGCTTAATGACAACAAAGTCAAGGTATTGGAGTGGCCATCACAAAGCCCTGACCTCAATCCCATAGAAAATTTGTGGGCAGCCATGAAAAAAGCGTGTGTGAGCAAGGAGGCCTAGAAACCTGACTCAGTTACACCAGCTCTGTCATGAGGAATGGGTCAAAATTCCCCCAACTTATTGTGGGAAGCTTGTGGAAGGCAACCTGAAACGTTTAACCCAAGTTAAACAATTTAAAGGCAATGCTACCAAATACTAATTGAGTGTATGTAAACTTCTGACCCACTGGGAATGTGATGAAATAAATTACACCTGAAATAAATCATTCTCTCTACTATTATCCTGACATTACACATTCTTAAAATAAAGTGGTGTTCCTAACTGACCTAGGACAGGGAATTTTTACTATGATTAAATGTCAGGAATTGTGAAGCTGAGTTTAAATGTATTTGGCTAAGGTGTATGTAAACTTCCGACTTGAACCGTATGTCTTTACAAGCTAACAAGTGTCGTTAAACCGTACAGTTGATATTACACGTATCACTTCTCATCACTCTGTACAGGGGGTGTCATCGTGCCGCCTCAGGTCTCAGATCCAGAGGGTGAATGGATCTTTGGGTAGTCTGATGATTGAGCCCAACGTAACCGGCTGTCCATCCTCTCCGAAGAGGGTCGAGGTATCAGACAATGAGCTACGGTGGCAGAACACGGTACTGGTACAGGTGAGAGAGAACCCCTTTAGTATCTTTATCCGTGATCTCCAACCCTGGTCTTGGAGAGCTACCGGGTGTGCTGGCTTGTTTATTTCACAGCCTAGCACTAAAGCATCCTACTTCACTTCTTTTGATTGATGTGGATGGGTAGATTAGGTCATTTTTCCTATGTTTTATTTTGGCAGGAGGTGAGCGAGAAGAATTTTCAAATTTCCCTGTTGGAGCTGGAGAGAGACCGCCTTTTGCAAGAGCTGAGTGTGCATCTGGGTGCAGAAGTGTAGTGGGCATCCTGACTGAGTTATTTGAGTTTGTACACTGCTGTCAAGCCCATTTTCACTTTTATCAAACATGAACACACACGCGACTGCACACCGCTTCATAACTCTCCAACTAAAGTTATTCCAATCAATGTCCGGATTTCATTGTCTCTCACCACTGTAAATATGTTTGTAAAATAATAATTCAATATACTCTATGTACAAAGACTGAATGTGTAATTGTCTCATTTTCTTCAGTCCTGTTGTCTGAATAACCAGACTGACATGTAGGATCATCACCTCAGGCTCGGGTCCTCACCTTCCAAACATATATGCAAATGCAAAGTGGTCTTAGCCTAATCAAGTGTCTGTCTATTGGTCATGTACCGCCTATGAAACACAGAGCAACACCAAACATCCCCAGAAGGGGGCGGTAGACCCTCAGCTATGGTGAAAAGTCAAGTTGAATTCAGCATGCATATGTTGCAGTTCAAAATCTACAATCAGTACATAAGCAGAGACAAACTCTAATATTTAGATGATTGTCCAGTTATGATTTTTTTTTAAAGAGATTGAAAAGGCCATCTGTGTCTCCAAGTACACTGCAATCTGATACACCAACTCCTTGTGCAGTAGATTTGTCTATGGGCAGTAGCTAGTACCCAGCCAGCACCCTGTACCCTCTCTGTCAACGTTCATCATAGTTCACATTTCCGCCCCAAACCTGTGAGGTTTCTGTCGATACACGTTACCGCTCCTCCGCTGGTGGTCCCGCACTGATGTTACCTCAGCTGATAAGACTTATCTAGCCTCTCTATCACTGACACATGGCTGGCTCGCACACACACACACACACACACCTCGCGAGGATAAACACACTAAGGCAGCCATGCCCCGCACTCAATCTATTCGCACAAACACTGTCAGAGTAAATATCATTCCCCTATTTCATTTGGTATAGTGTGGCTGTATGCTGGCTTTTATGGGTCATCATGAACAGGAGCTTTGGGAATGTTGCTTTGGGAATACTAGTGCAGTCTACCACATGGCAGCAGCCTTATTTATCTGACGTTCTATTACTTCCTTATGTTTCCTTCCTGCTCCTGTTTTCATTGTTCTTGCCATCTTCTGGAGACGTGGACCAATAATCTTGTTGTGGGTGATCTTCATCAGATAGAGAGAATGGCGGTGTCATTGTCCCCCAGAGAGTGTTTATCCTGTACCTATACCGGCCCAGTGTCTCTGCTCACTTGTTTGGCCCAGAGAAGTGATGTTGCTGCCGTTTATCTGTGTTTGGAATTATACATATCCCACCAAGGACTTATAGTAATCCCAAACAGAGAGCGAGAGAGGCAGGGCACTGGGATGGACACGCCCAAGCACTGCACGTTTACCAAGGTACATATAACGTGCTATCGTTGGCCAAAGCTTTCAGATTGTGACGACTGCCTGAAGCTCAATTTTGAAAAGCAGCTATTGGACTGAGAGAGAGGAGGCTTGCTCAGTCAGCTAGGCCAAGGTACGTTGAATGCTACTGAACTGTCACACCAACACATCAAATACAGTATGTTGCACACACTGTATTTGTAAAGTGCACATTTCTTTGGCCAAACAATAATGATAAAATTGCATTCATAAATGCAACCACGTACAAACCCTTGGTAACAAGAAAAAATGAAAAAATCCATTACGGACCATGCTTCAAATAAGTAGCCCCTGTTCCCTCTCTACAGACCACCACTGAACCATCAAGACCAGGGTACCAGCACTCAGCTAATTATTGGTTCTAATTCACACTGCAGAGCCAAACAACCTTTTATTGAGGATGTCACGCTTCTATGACACCGACAATCTTTCTTCCTTGCCAGCATGGTTCATTGACTTTCAATTCTGCTGGTCTCCCACTCAACATATCCTGTACCCAACCTGTTGTGATTTTTTTTCTTCTTCTGTGGTTTTCCTAGAGTTGTATTGATTTGTATCTATGGTTTTCTTATGAAGGAGAATTAGGATATACGCGCACCCACTCCCCTGCAGGTCTGTAGTGGTGTGAAATGTAAACAGATACATAGTTTGATTGCTTCCTCTCGGGTGCTGCGGGTATTTAATGCATTCCACAGACTATTAGGATGGAGAACTTCCTGCACACCCTCAGATGGTTACTAGCTTTGAAGTACTCAGGAAGTCTAATAGACTTCACTGGGGGTCTAAATTAATCTATAACATCTCCAAGATGTAAAACAGTAGTGTTGTGTTTGCATCAACAAAGTCCTGTGTATTTTCTTTTCTTGGCTGCCTGGCAATATCAGATAATGGATGTGTTTGTTTATGACAACTGGATAATGGTGTCCATTTTATTAACAAAGGTATACTGAAAATACTGTACATCCTATTTTAATACTTGTTGTAATACGGTGTCCCAAAAGCGCACCATACAAAGAAAATAAGTCTCACTTTTCATCACTGCCAAAGATTATGCTAAAATGTAGTGTCAAAAGTTTCAATCATCCACACATAATAAAGTGTGATAGATGTTAACCTATTAGTCAGAGTGTATAGTGTTAACAGACATGAGACACACACTTCCGATGGATACATCACTCCAGGCTCTCCTGTCATCAAGGCATTGATGTTCAGGCCTTCTCTCCCCTGGACTGAGTTCAAATCCTGAAAGGATGGATGACTCAAATCCACTTGTTTTCAGTCCATCACATCAGTGTCAAATAGCTACGGATGAAATATTATTAATTCGCTCTCAAATCATTTTACTGGCACACTGAGTCACTGACACAACTGAAAATGTCAAAAGGAATATAGACCTACACAATTATATCTCTAGTGGCCTGTTTTCGAGTGTGATGAGATGACACTGTATATGAACAAGGCAGTGCAAACCACGTACTGTACCTATGCAAAATATATTTGGGTTAAGGTCATTCTAAGCCTCACACTGGTTTACAAAGGCAAACCAAAATACCCTAGCGCCTGGGGCTTCATGAGAGAAACATTGTGCAACTTTTAACCTGATTTCGCATCTGATAGCAGGCTTTACAGAGTCCACGGTGTCCATTGTCAAAATGCACCGTCTTGTTGCTTTTTGTCAAAATCAAGTGATCAAAATGTTCATTGAAATTAATGATAGAGAGTACACAGTTCATTCATACATAACTTTCATGTCATTTTGTTTTAACCAAACCTCAACAAGGGTAGCATAAAGTGATAGGAAATACAGTTTATTCGTTTTACACAGTTCTAGAAACTCAACTCTCCACTGTCGCTGTTCTTTGACTCGCCGTCGCTGTAGCATTCTGTCATCTTTGGCGCGGGCGCACGGCTGCGCATCTCTCCAGCTGACATTTCAACTATCCCACCACCACTGGACACGTTGACATCTAACAGACTCTGCAAGTGTTTTATGTAGTATATTGCCGCACGCAGTGTCTCCACTTTGCTGAGTCTTTTGTCCTCGAACTCTTGGGGAAGATGCTCCCGGAGCCGTGCGTAACCCTCGTTTACGCAACGCACCCGCTGCCGTTCCCTTTCGTTCCTTTTTCGAATGAACGCTGGTTCGAATGAATAGTCATATACACCGATGTGCCTGTGGAATGGGAAATATGAGAGACTCCCTGCGAATCTCTGACCGTACACAGGATCCAGGTAGGTTGTTGTGTCCAGGGGAAAGGGAAGTCCAAGCGTGTCCTTGTAATGCGCTATCTGGTGATTCATGGAGAGGCCGAGCGCTATGGGTTGGACATATGGGATGCGCTCAAATAATCCCTTCTTCTGTTCCGACATCTCTCTGCAAAGAAAAAAATTATTTAGGGTTGAATTATACTTATGATATAGGCTATTCATTATAACACAATACTCTTTGATTAGCCTATAATCATGCAAACTATGAAACTCATCCAACCCATGGTTTTAATGGAAATTATAGGCTATTTCTAACTGTCATGCATCTTAATTTTCCAAACACCCAAAAGCCTTCGAAATTACAGTGTAAAATCCATGGCACAGACTAGAACATTTCCATTAATTCCACAATTGAATTCATGACCTGAGCTTACCTTCTCACAGAGTCTTCATAATCATCTCTCATCGTGCGTTATCGCCTTTCCCCGTTTATGATTGTCTATTGAAGTATGCAGGTGAAATGGTAACCTGTTAGAAAGCAAGTTGTCACATCCCCATTCCCTCTGTCTGTGACAATCTCTAGTTTTTGTTGGTTATCACGCCAGGTGGGTGTGATCCTATACTGGGCGGGGAGAAAGAGATACGCAACCCTTTCTCTCAAAACAAAACTACAGTATGCTATGTATATGAGTAGACATGTATTACTGAACAAAATTGAATAATTGGGGATATACTTTTGACAGCAACATGATAGGGATAGTGGGGACAATGGGAGATAGAACTGTCAAACAAAAGCCATGTCTAATTTGCATATTGAATATGTCACTTCGTTTAAGTTACATTTACAAAGTTCTGGAACTGTGTAGCCTAAAAAAAACTTTTTTGTTACTGTCTGTGATAAAATAAAAAAAACAGAGAGGCTTTGGCAAATGACCTTAGATCAGATGTTCGTCCTGCAGTGCTGCTTCCTCCTTGCGCATGCTCAGTGTGTCACGCTGTCATGGACCCGAACAGAGAGGAAGCCTTTTGGTACGTTAGCTTTTGTTTTCTTAAAATGTTCACTTACTGTATGCTACATTTTTATCTATTGCATGAATATACAACATCACAGCATTGTCTTTGAATCGTCAACGTGAGCTATACGCTCAAATAGGGATCGTAACGTTTGTTAGATCAAATTGTTCGTTTTTTTTGATTCTCGTTAACTAGCTAACGTTACTGTTAGCTAGCAATTCTTAGCAAGCTAGATAAATAGCCAGCTAACTATATTAAATATTACCAATTATATTCATGTGGCTAAAAGGTGCAATATGCAGAAATCTTTTCTCCTTTTCCTAATAGTTCGCCTAATTCTAAGTTTGTGTCTAAACAAACAATGGACAGTGTAGATAATAATTTTTCATTAAACCAATCATTATTTTGTACTTTCAGCTGTTTGAAGCTGGTGTACAAAACGTTAAAAAAAAAACTTCTTAGACTTGCTTTCAACGAGAATGACAGATCTATACGTCAAATTTCTATGTGAGTTTGGTCAGGTCGCCCAAAAGTTAGCTTACATATTGCCTACTTTGTTGATAGGGTCTCAGGTCAGTGGCTCTGATTTTGACTTGTAACATGTTCTATAAAAGAGATCTCTTGCTGTTAGCTAGCTAACTCATGCATTGTGTCATATTTTGGAACATATTTTGGTGAATGGGACATGAAGCAAATTGATAATTGATCTCTGTCTCTATCCTCTCCAGCTGGCAGAATGCACACATTTCACACTATCTTGGATGAGCACACACTGCCGAAGTCAGGTATCCAAACACTGTGATAGACTTTCGACACACATTTCATGTTTTTTGTTGTTGTTGTCAGCCTCAAATGGGATATAACACCTTTGACTTTTGTTGATTCCTCTCCAGAATGAATGACATGAACCTCAGCCCTGTTGGGATGGACCAGTTAAGTGTGCCCTCTGTGAGTGCCAGTCATCTGGGTCTACCCACCTCCCCAACACACATCCCCATCACTACACCAGGTAAAACACATTCACTTATCTGGTGAAACTATATTTTCTTAATTTGTTTACATATTTATTGCAAATATAGTTGTTGATACAATGATCAATACATACATTTTCTTCAGGCATGTCTGTGGCTATACCCAGCCTGGGGCCCTCTCTTGGGTCTCTGCCCTCTGCTCTGTCGCTCATGCTGCCAATGGGTCCTCTTGGTGACAGAGGGGTCATGTGTGGCCTTCCAGAGAGGAACTACTCATTGCCTCCTCCCCCCTACCCACACCTGGAGAGTAGCTACTTCAGACACATACTGCCAGGTAGGGCTAAGCACTTCTCTTCACCACAGTATGTAATCTCCATTGTATCTCTCATGGATATCTTAAGGATGCATGATATTACACCATGACACGTTAGCTGATCTATTTGTATGTGGATTGGACATGATTTCTCTTTCTCTTTATCAAGGTATCCTGTCTTACCTGGCAGACCGGCCTCCCCCTCAGTACATTCACCCCAGCAGTCTTAACATGGACGGAACTCTCTCTGTGTCCAGCCAGAACCCCTCAGGGCTGGACCCTTACAGTGGCCCTGGAGGGCCTCTGGAACAAGGCCTGGTGTCCCTGGACTCCCGTCAGGTTGGTGGCCAGGGAGACCTCCACCAGGGTGGGGGCCACGAGGTGCAGCTGGACTCCACAGGGCTGAACATGGAGTCCCGGGTCAGCAGCCCCATGTCCCCAGACAGGATGGGAGAGGACCTGGCCAACATGGAGGGGGTGGTGGGGGCTGAGAACCAGCAGCAGCTGGGAGGGAGAGGGCAGAACCATGAGGGCCTGGGAAGAGTTGAGTCCTCTGGGGGTGTGATGCCCCTGCACGGGCCTGGCCTGGAGCTTCCTGTGGGGATGGAGCCAGAGCACCTAGGGGGCCGGGTGGGGAACTCAGGGGGAGGCGGTCTGGGGGAGTCTTTACACAGCTCAGGGGAGCTGAACTCTGGGGTGGTGAGTGTGGTTCTTACCCAGTCCCAGCTGGAGCCTGTGTCCCTCCATGGTCATTCGGGCATGGGCCTAGAGCCGGTGAACGTGTCCCCCATCACGGCAGAGGTGTCCCTGGGGCCAGAGAACAGCCTGTTGCTGGTCAACTCCACCCTGCAGCTGGAGGACTCCACCTCCAACAAGGAGAACATGGTCACTGCCTTCACCATCTGTGAGTAAGAGGGAAGGATGACGGACATTTTGCTTTTGTGTTTACTTGTGCTGAGTTATTGCTGGGCCCGGTGGCTCATTATGGTCTGTAAGGGAAATTTGAGCTTAGTAATGTATGAAGCTATACTAGCTTACTGTTGTTCTGTTCTCTTGATCCATTGGAAGTCTTTGAACTTCTGATCTGTATATCTTTGTCCTAACTTGTTGTTATATTGTGTTGGAGAACAGGGTGTACGCTGTGTGAGCGGTCGTATCCCTCCGACTGCCCAGAGCACGGCCCAGTCACCTTTATCCCTGACACGCCCATCCAGAGCAGAGCCCGTCTGTCTCTGCCTCGCCCGCTCTGCCTCCGCATCTCTGTAGCTGATGAGCCTTTAGGTATGGAAACCCCTGTGGAGATGCAAGCTTCAATTCATCGGGGCATGGACTCTTACAAGGTGTCAAGTGTTCCTCAGGAATGCTGGCCCATGTGGACTCCAATGCCTCCCATAGTTGTTTCAAGTTGGCTAGATGTCCTTTGGGTGGTGGACCATTCTTCATACACACCTTAAAACTGTTGAGTGTGAAAAACCCAGTAGCGTTGCAGTTATAGACACAAACTGGTGCACCTGGCACCTACTACCATACCCCATTCAAAGGCACAAATCTTTTATCTTGAACATTTACCCTCTGAATGGCACACATACACAATCCATGTCTCAAGGCTTAACAATCATTCTTTAACCTGTCTCCTCCCCTTCATCTACACTGGTTGAAGGGGATTTAACAAGCGGCATCAACAAGGGATCATAGCTTTCACCTGGTCAGTCTGTCATGGAAAGAGCAGGTGTTCAAAAAAAATTGTACACTCAGTGTGTATTGATCTGGGCATTTCCATGTAAAAGGAGCCATGAGCACCAACATGTGAAGTTCATAGGAGCATTTAAAATTGGGTGTCAAATGAAAGCCAAGAGTCCATATACATTTTTTATTTATTAAGGCATATATACATTTTTCAACCATGTTCATTCCTAAAATTGAATAAGCAAAAATTTTGATTTCTGGTTAAACAGGCTCTACCAGGAAAAAGTATTTAAAATGTATTATAAATAGATAAAAAGACAATAATATTGAAGACCCCTGTCAACTAATATCAAAACTTATATTTTGTTTTGGGGACATCTTCCTGCCTTCTGTAAGTTTAAACATTTTGTGCCTTGAAATGACGTTACCAAAAACGCACATCTTTTACGATATTATCTCATTTCTCTCCCTAATGAGGAGAGAAGATAATGAAAGTTCACAGAAGTAAGAAGTAAAGGTAGACCTGACAATTAGTTAGTGTTTTTACTGATATTTTATTGAGTGATTTTAAATTCAAAGTTACCAAATCGGTCATTTCCGCAATTGAATTGGCTACAATGGGAAATCACAGTAGTCACAAACCACAGTTGGGTTCACAAGATTGGACAGTACAGCATAGTATAGTACAATAGTGTCGAGTTCAGTACAGTGAACAGTAGAGCACACGAGTTGAGTACACTAATGTACTGAACTGTACTGTTCTGAACTATACTTTGCTGTACTGAACTATACATTACTGTACTCAACTGAACTCTGCTGTTCTGTACTCGACTCTGAGCTCTACTGTGCTGTACTGTACTGTACTCTACTGTGTTTGCCGTACATTTTAAGTGAAACATCTGAGTTTCAGCGCAATTACGTTACTGTGGAATTGCCCATCTATGAGATCTGCCCACTCAAAAACAACCGAAAGCTTGTTTGCCCCTCATCAAAATCTCTATATGTGTGTGTGTCTCTTAGGACTGTTTGCCCGGGACATCATACCTCCCAGGACCTGCTTTGGGCCCATGGTGGGTCAGCACTGTAGCAACGTAGACCTGCAAGACTGGTCAGACAAGGACACCCCTCAGATATGGAAGGTCAGTGGCGTATACTATACACATGTCCTCATTTAGATTTCAGATGACCTTATAATAGAATTGCATGTGAGTCAATGAAATGCTATGTCAATTATGTGGACGAAGGAAGGCACCATTCTGACCAGTAGATGGTGGTGTTGTTTCAGATGTTCCACAACAACGTGCTGGAATTCTGTATTGTGACCACAGATGAGAATGAATGCAACTGGATGATGTTTGTCCGCAAGGCAAGGTAATTATCACTTAGTGAAGCCACCTCATGCATTTTGCTCAATGTTATCTTTGATCCAAAATGGCTTCCATTCAGATCTGTGGTGTCTCTGTGAGCAGGACCAGAGAGGAGCAGAACCTGGTGGCCTACCCCGACAATGGGAAGCTATTCTTCTGCACGTCCACTGAGATCCTCCCAGACCAGGAGCTGCTCTTCTACTACACCAGGGACTACTGCAGGCAGATGGGGGTCCCTCAGGTCCCAGAGGGCCAGATGTGCCAGTGCGGCAAAGAGTGCCAGTCCTTCGCCGAGCTCAAGTCCCACCTGAGCAGCCACAACAACCACGACCACCCCCATTCCCACAGCCCCAGCCAGGACCACCATCAGGACCACCACCAGGAGGGAAAGCTGCCCAGCGGTACCTCCAGCTCCTCCTCATCCCCCTGGGCCTGCCACTCCCACAACAGCAGCCACTCTAATAACACAAATAACTCTGGCTCCGACACACACTCACACAGACACTCGCTTGAGAGGAAGTACAAGTGCAGTATGTGCTCGCGGGCGTTCACCACGTCCACTAAGCTCAACGTGCACTTCATGGGACACGTGGGGATGAAGCCGCACAAGTGTGAATACTGCAGCAAGGCCTTCAGTGATCCGAGCAACCTAAGGATGCACCTCAAGATACACACAGGTAGGGGATGGGTGGCGTGGCCTGCAGGTAGGGGATGGGTGGCGTGTCCTGCAGGTAGGGGATGGGTGGAGTGTCCTGCAGGTAGGGGATGGGTGGAGTGTCCTGCAGGTAGGGGATGGGTGGCGTGACCTGCAGCTGGGGGATGGGTGGCGTGTCCTGCAGGTAGGGGATGGGTGGAGTGTCCTGCAGGTAGGGGATGGGTGGAGTGTCCTGCAGGTAGGGGATGGGTGGCGTGGCCTGCAGGTAGGGGTTGGGTGGCGTGACCTGCAGGTAAGGGATGGGTGGCGTGACCTGCAGCTAGGGGATGGGTGGCGTGGCCTGCAGGTAGGGGTTGGGTGGTGTGGCCTGCAGGTAGGGGATGGGTGGCGTGGCCTGCAGCTAGGGGATGGGTGGCGTGACCTGCAGCTAGGGGATGGGTGGCGTGGCCTGCAGGTAGGGGATGGGTGGCGTGGCCTGCAGCTAGGGGATGGGTGGCGTGGCCTGCAGCTAGGGGATGGGTGGCGTGACCTGCAGCTGGGGGTTGGGTGGCGTGGCCTGCAGGTAGGGGATGGGTGGCGTGGCCTGCAGGTAGGGGATGGGTGGCGTGACCTGCAGGTAGGGGATGGGTGGCGTGGCCTGCAGGTAGGGGATGGGTGGCGTGGCCTGCAGGTAGGGGATGGGTGGCGTGACCTGCAGCTAGGGGATGGGTGGCGTGACCTGCAGCTAGGGGATGGGTGGCGTGGCCTGCAGGTAGGGGATGGGTGGCGTGGCCTGCAGGTAGGGGGTGGGTGGCGTGACCTGCAGCTAGGGGATGGGTGGCGTGGCCTGCAGGTAGGGGATGGGTGGCGTGGCCTGCAGGTAGGGGATGGGTGGAGTGTCCTGCAGGTAGGGGATGGGTGGCGTGGCCTGCAGGTAGGGGATGGGTGGCGTGGCCTGCAGGTAGGGGATGGGTGGCGTGGCTTGCAGCTAGGGGATGGGTGGCGTGACCTGCAGCTAGGGGATGGGTGGCGTGACCTGCAGCTAGGGGATGGGTGGCGTGGCCTGCAGCTAGGGGATGGGTGGCGTGGCCTGCAGGTAGGGGATGGGTGGCGTGGCCTGCAGGTAGGGGATGGGTGGCGTGACCTGCAGCTAGGGGATGGGTGGCGTGGCCTGCAGGTACGGGATGGGTGGCGTGGCCTGCAGGTAGGGGATGGGTGGCGTGGCCTGCAGGTAGGGGATGGGTGGCGTGGCCTGCAGGTAGGGGATGGGTGGCGTGGCTTGCAGCTAGGGGATGGGTGGCGTGGCCTACACTCACACGTACTGTATACACATTGCCATGGGACCTTTCAACATAGCAGCTTAGCATTATCTGTGTCAGTCTCAGGGGTGTTTTTAGATTAGTCAAGATATTATTAGTTACTTTAAAAGACATGAGGGTTCTACTGTATACAGTACCAGTCAAAAGTTTTCTTTATTTTACATTGTAGAATAATAGTGAAGACATCAAAACTATGAAATAAAACATATGGAATAATGTAGTAACCAAAGAAGATTTCAACAAATCTAAATATATTTTCTATTTAAAGTAGCCACCCTTTGCCTTGATGACAGCTTTGCACACTCTTGGCATTCTCTCAATCAGCTTCACCTGGAATGCTTTTCCAACAGTCTTGAAGGGGTTCCCACATGCTGAGCACTTGTTGGCTGCTTTTCCTTCACTCTGCGGGCCAAGTCATCCCAAACCATCTCAATTGGGTTGAGGCCGGGTGATTGTGGAGGCCAGGTCATCTGATGCAGCACTCCATCACTCTCCATCTTGGTCAAATAGCCCTTACACAGCCTGGAGGTGTGTTGGGTCATTGTTCTGTTAAAAAACAAATGATAGTCCCACTAAGAGCAAACCAGATGGAATGTCGTATCGCTGCAGAATGCTGGTTAAGTGTGCCTTGAATTCTAAATAAATCAGTGTCACCAGCAAAGCACCCCCACACCATCACACCCCCTCCTCCATGCTTCACGGTGGGAACCACACATGCGGAGGTCATCCGTTCACCTACTCTGCGTCTCACAAAGACACGGTGGTTTGAACCAAAAATCTCAAATTTGGACTCGTCAGACCAAAGGACAGATTTTGACCAGTCTAATGTCCATTGCTCGTGTTTCTTGGCCCAAGCAAGTCTCTTCTTATTGGTGTCCTTTTAGTAGTGGTTTCTTTGCAGCAATTTGACCATGAAGGCCTGATTTACGCAGTCTCCTCTGAACAGTTGATGTTGAGATGTGTCTGTTACTTGAACTCTGTGAAGCATTTATTTGGGCTGCAATTTCATTCATGTCTTAAACATTCATGTCTTAAAGTAATGATGGTCTATTGTTTCTCTTTGCTTATTTGAGCTGTTCCTGCCATTATATGGACTTGGTCTTTTACCAAATAGTGCTATCTTCTGTATACCACCCCTACCTTGTCACAACACAACTGATTGGCTCAAACGCATTATTAACTTTTAACAAGGCACACCTGTTAATTGAAGTGCATTCCAGGTGACTACCTCATGAAGCTGGTTGAGAAAATGCCAAGAGTGTGCAAAGCTGTCATCAAGGCAAAGGGTGGCTACTTCGAAGAATCTCAAATCTAAAATATATTTTGATTTGTTTAACACTTTTTTGGTTACTACATGATTCCGTATGTGTTATTTTAATAGTTTTGATGTCTTCACTATTATTTTACAATGTAGAAAATTGTAAGAGAAAAAAAACTGGAATGAGTAGGTGTGTCCAAACTTTTGACTGGTACTGTGTAAGGGGATTATTTGGTCTACATATGCTTCTCGTTTAGGTTTTACTCACTCGAACTTCATGTGCTCCCACAGGTCAGAAGAACTACAGGTGTAATGTGTGTGAGAAGTCGTTCACTCAGAAGGCCCACATGGCGTCTCATATGGTGATTCACACGGGGGCCAAGAACTTCAAGTGTGACCTGTGTGACAGGATGTTCATCAGGAAGCAGGACCTCAAGCAGCACATGTTCACACATACACAGTAAGTCAACTAAACCAAGCTATTGACATGAGTAGTATGGAAAAAGTCTCTGCTCTAGTCAATAGCCTGTAACTAGGGCCCAAAGTTTCTGCTCAGGTCACATGGCCAGGGAAAACTGCTGGACACCAGATGTAAGACATATCGGTAAACATGTTTTATAAAGTGTCTGGATCTCCATCAGTCTATTTTCCTCTGTTCTTATCGCCATTTCCCCTCCCCCTTCTATCCCTCTGCACTCTTTTCTCCACCCCTCTCCCATCATCATTCCCAATGCACAGAGAGCGTCAGATCCACTGCCCCAAGTGTGACAAACATTTCTTGAGGACCAACCACCTGAAGAAGCACATGAACTCCCACGAGGGCCGCCGGGACTACGTCTGTGAGAAGTGTGAGAAGGGCTTCCTCACCAAGTACCACCTCACCAGACACCTCAAGATCTGCAAAGGCCCCAAGACTGACCGAGGGGCCCAGGAGGAGGATGAGGAGGAAGATGATGATGATGATGATGATGAAGAGGAAGTAGAGAGACTGGTTGATCCAGATAGCAGAGAGGACTGTGGCTTAGAGGGATACGATTCTGAGAAACCGTTGTCGCCACACAATTGACTGTGACTTCATTGTACCATTACTAGATATGTTTATTTATATTTACTTAGTTTTAACTGTTAGTTTGTTTTGCCAATATCTCACTTGTTGTTGCTTTTATTTTCAAATATCAGTTTAACATTGGGAAAAATCAAACAAGGATAATCCAGATTGTGATTTAGAGGTACTGTATATGCATAGACTTCATGTTTTATTTCTTCAGGTACATTTTCCTTGCCAGACAACGATGATATGCTGCTCTATCATCGCTCCATACATTAGTTTGAAACTGCCATCCTATAAGTCGTTTGTGCCGATGTCAAAATGATGTGATTCATGTAAGGCCGGCTTTGGCCCAACCCATCGGTTTCTGGGACCAATCAGAATGTGTTTGGGTTCTCAAAGAGTCGGGGAGGAAAGCAAATCCAGACTCAACATGGAGAAGTGATGTTAGTGGGCTTGATGTTTGGCCGGAGCGATGTGGCTGAGTAGCCAGTCAATAATTTTCCTAGAAAAAGTGATTAAGTTTTAACTCAAAAGACATGGCCTTTTAACACACAATAATATATTTTTTTACGTGGTCATCTTTATGGAATAGATGCTGAGTTTGAGTCTGTCTCTGGATGCTGGTTGAATGTTGAAGAGGTACACCTTGTCTGCCACAATTTTATTTTTGTATGTATGTGCAAATATATGAATAATGTTAAACGTCTGAATTCCTTATTGATTGTGATAATGTAACAAAATATTACATTCCACATCTCATCTGCGATAAGGTATTACCCAATTCACAACACAGCAGCACGTTTTGAAAAAGGGGCGGGTGTACGAAACGGAAGTAGTTAGACTGCTCTTGGACATTACATTTCCGGTTGAAATACAAAGTTTGCAGCGCCGTTGGAACTAACGGGGTATGTATGAAATATACTTACATTTAGCTGTATTTACTATATTACATTACACGTATTGGTGGTATGACTAACTAAGTAAAAACAAGTTAAACGAGTTGGTAAAACAAAAATCATACATTGCCAGCGATTTAGTGTTTATATTAGCTAACTAACTGTTGACGTTAGCATACTATGCTAGCCAGCCAACTGATTGCCAGAACATACTGACCCTATTATTACGCTTGTTTACACTGAGCTGCACTGGGGTCGGAAAGCAATCATGGTTACATTAAGACACAGTGAAGCTGCGTAGGATATGGGTCGGATAACGTACCTCGATGCAGGGATGGGATATGCCAGTGACCCTGTACTCTAAATTTGACCATTATTACATTATTATTATTATTACACTGATACATTGTGAAGATTGAAACACTGATAGTTTTCCTGGAAAACTGCCTTTTTCGGCCTCATGCCAGCTAGTGGTAGCGATCGATTGCAGCCATTTTGGAGTTGTAGTGTCAGGCAATCAGCTCTTTTTGTTGTTCAACATGATGTGCTTTTCCATAATGGCTGCAGTGGCTACTGCTTGCTAGCATGAGGATGAAAATGGTAGTTTTCTGGGAAAGCAAGCAGTATTTCAATCTTCTCGATGGAGCAGTGTGGACGAAGGTAAAATTTGGTGTACTGTGGCATATCCCATTCCTGCATTGAGGTACATTTTCAGACTCATATCTTGCACCGGCGCCATGGTGTGTTAATGAAACTAACCATTATTGCGTTCCGACCCCAGTGCCGCTCAGTGTAAGAACGTTTTTAAAGGCAGGGTCGGAATCTTCTGAGTGTCAGACACTGTTAACCATTCTGTCTGAATTTAGCAGCCTACGTGACTCCGACGAAACAGGAGGGCATGTCTACTCTCATCGACAGGACGATGAGGATGAGGAGGGAGGAGCAGGCGCGCCAGGTGGTCCTCGCCTGGGCAGTCCTCAATGTGTCGCTAGCTGGCATGATCTACACAGAGATGTAGGTTGTGTTTCCTTGTCAACGACTGACTCGCATGATTAGTAGTCTGTTGCTAACTAGAAGCAAGTGGTGCTAATGCCTTTCTCAGTAATATGTACATTGTCCTCTCAGGTCAGGGAAACTGCTGAGCCTGTACTTCAACATCTCTTACTGGCCTATCTGGTACATAGGTGAGTGCTCTTGTTGCTGTGTAGTTAATGGAGAGAAATTAAACATGGTTTTGGGAGGGGGTGGCCAGGTGTGGCACTGATGCACACTGGTTACAGATGAGCCATAACCTGTCAAATTCATCTTATCTCTCCTTCCTTTTCCTTTCCCACAGAGCTGGCCTTCGCCTCAGTCTTCAGCCTCAACGCCCTGTTTGACTTCTGGAAGTACTTCAAGTACACCATGGCCCCCTCTACCATCGCTGTTACCCCTGAACAGCACCGCCTTCTTGGCCTCAGAAACTCAGGTGAGTCATTGGCTGCAAAGTGGTTAAGACGATGGTGTTGTACATGTTTGTTTTATCTATGAAACCCAAATGTAGTCTATCCCTCTTGTACATTTGTCTTTTTAAACTGCCCAAATGAGTTAATACTATGTTGGTGTTCATCTCTATTCAGGTATCCAAGCGTCACCCCTGCTGAAGCAAGAGAAGCAGGAGGCTCAAGCCCCGGCTCAGTCGTCGCCCCTCCAGGGTCAGAGTGTGCTCAGCTTCAGTCCCTCCAGACCTGCCAGCACCAGCCCCAAGTTCTCCCCCAGCTGTGTTCCTGGATACAGCCCCCTTTTGAGCAGCCCGTCCACCCCGGGCAGCGGGGGACACTTCTCACCGTCTCTGGCCTTTGGAAAGGTCTGTCAGACGCACAATGCTCTCTATCTAGCTATCAATCTGATGCATTTGTGTTGGGTGTTTGTCAATGAAAATGGTACACTAGAGGTGTTACTGTAACCATAGGCAGTATCTAGCTACCATTAAGTTTCCTATGTTGTGGCTATCACTTTTTTGTTTTCCTTGTCATGTCTGAAATCTACTGGCATGAAGTCTGGGAGATCAAGCTTTCCCATTTGTAACATCTTTCTGTTGATTGCAGTTGAACTACAGCCCCCCCCCATCCTACCCCAGCAGCATTGGCCCAGTGGATGGCACCAGCCTGAGGGCACGCTACCGCACCTCTCCCTCCATGTTCAACTCCCCCGGGGGCAAGGAGGACTACATGGAGTCCCTGAAGACCCTGGACAGGTTCCTCCGCACCGAGGAGGAGAAGAGCCACCGCAGTCAGTTAGGTATGAGTGTGACAGTGTAGCTTAGGCCTGGCCTTATTACCATTTTCACAATGAGTTACTACTAGTGAAACTGGTCTGGATAAAAAAACAGACCATGGCTCACTTGATAAAGAGATGTCAATCCCACTGTGACTTTCTTGGTTAAATAAAGGATAATAATGAACTACAACTGAGCTTTTGTGTCTCAACTGTGAAGAGCATTATTGTAATATCCTGTATGCATCCTTTGACTGTTTCTCAGGGAGCCCAGAGTCGGTGTCGCCCTCCCACAGCCCCACGTTCTGGAACTATAGCCGCTCGGTGGGGGATTACGCCCAGAGCCTGAGGAAGTTCCAGTACCAGCCGGCCTGCCGCTCCCAGGCCCCCTCAGCCAGCAAGGACGAGACTGACCTGGGCTCCAAACAGGCTGCCGAGGAGGTCAGCAGGATCAATCAATAAAATAACTATTCTTTATTATACCAGAGGGAAATTGGTTTTCCTAGCAGGAATACACATTCTCCTGTAACTGTTCTTTTTGATCTGCAGGTTTGGGCCAGAATCACAACAAGTCGTCTCGTGGTGGACAGCATAGACGGCTGGACGGCCAAGCTCAGAAATGTAAGGAGATATAACACTGAAGCTCCGGTAAAATCTGTTATTTTGTCTGAGAAAGTGGTTGATAAGTGTGTAGTTTCTCCTTCTTTCAGTGGATAAATGACACCATTCTAGTGCCACTGGTGAAGGAGATGGACTCAGTGAATGGCCAGCTAAGGAGAATGGGTTGCTCTGAGCTCCAGATTGGAGGTATTTATTTTGCAATGAGGCAAAATGGAAAATTTAGTTTACGCCAACCCAGTTATACTTACCATGTCTGTCGCCCTATTCAACAGAAGCCAGTATAGCCAGCCTAAAACAGGCTGCTGTTTTGAAGGCCTCGGTCATCCCTACCATGACTTCTATTGTGCAGTACCTTGACATCACACCTAATCAAGAGTATCTAGTGGAGAGGATCAAAGGTAGGCCTATGCGAGGTTATGTTTTGTATCCTTGCTTATTCACTGTGCTATAATCCTGTCATATACTATAGGTGTCCACAACTGATGGACCAAGGTCATAAGACTTGATGAAAGCAGAGATTGACATATCATTATTGACAATGTGTTTATTTCCCCTCGTCAGAGTTGGCGCATAGTGGCTGCATGAGTTCTTTCCGCTGGAACAGGGGCGGGGATCTCAAAGCCAGGAAGTGGGACACAGACCTCCCTTCAGACTGTGCTGTGAGTCTCATCTGTCACCTCTCTAGTCTCGACCAAAAAAAGTATAGTCTGACCTACTCCTGTCACTATGACGATAGTGAGAGATCAACATGGTTAAATCTCAAACACATGTTGTGTTTTCTTGTCCATTAGATCCTCACGCATGTGCTGTGCACATACCTGGACTCCCGACTCCCGCCTCACCCCAAGTACCCCGACGGAAAGACCTTCACCTCGCAGCACTTCACCCAGACGCCAGACAAACCTGGTAAGGCCGAGCAGCACAACACACACAGAATGGACATCGTTCTTCTTCTATTCTTCACTGATACCCCGCTCTTGTTTCTTAAGTAGACGTGACGAATGAAAACCTCTTCTGCATTCACCAAAGTAGCACCAATCCCCCGCACTACCAACTTATCTACCAGGGCCATGTCTACAGCCTGCCCAAGGTAAGAGCCAATCTCTGCCTCTTTTGACCGTATGGCCTTTTTGGTCATGCCTTTAGTGAGTGAGATGTATCTGTCAAAAACCACATGTGCTCCATTCATTTGAGTCCCCTCTGATTGTGCTCCCAGGGAAGGAACAACCTGTTCCACACTGTTCTCATGTTCCTCTTCGTCATCAAAACCAAGGAGTCTGGGATGCTGGGGTGAGTACTCCCAACTATTCCACTGTATTTAAACTTCCCAGTCCAATGTGCCATCATTGACTCATGATGGGCACTGTAATAAGCTCTTTGTGATAATGTGCTGCTGTGCCACTTTAGTAAAGTGAACTTGTCAAGACCACATTGACAATCAATCTCTATGTAAAACATGAGTGTTTTAATTGCACATAAGTTGTACTCGTCTGTCTTTTTACAGGAGAGTAAATCTGGGCCTATCAGGCGTGAACATCCTGTGGATATTTGGGGACTGATGCATGCAATCTATCTCTATTCTTGAGCATTTCACAGCAGAGTGTCACAGAGGACTTTAGAGGTCAGATACTTCCTCAAAATTTTGTCAAAGGTTTGTTTGTGAAACAATAAATTGTAGCTTCTGATAACAAGAATATTCTGTAGATGTTAGTTACCATAACTGTCTTCAGATCCAGGTTCATAAGGAAGCACTTATGAGAGTAACATTTTGTTGTACATTTGTTCAGTCATTTTCCTTAGAAACGGCAGACCACATTTTCTCAGTTCTATTTCATTTGAAAATAGCTATTGTCATTTGTGACATTTTTAAATCAAATTATTACAAGGACCATGACATTTAGTTTGATTTTATGGTGCATAAAAAACAACAGTACTGTATTTTAACTCGAGGCATCCACAACTGACTCAATTTTCTAAATATTCTGTGAATGTATCAGGATAGTGTCCTTGTAAATAATATACCACAGGTTTGTCTGGTGGATTGCATTGTGTTGAACCCTCCTGGCTTGAATGTATGTTAGTGTTTTCCTTTTTGTATGAATTGTTTGTGAGAGCTTGAATATTGCAGCTAGAATGCTTGAGTTCTTCCTTTTTGTTGAGTGACAGGGTTTGGAGCGGTAGAAAGTTACCTGCATAAGAATGCATGGCTTGTTTACTAGGGCTGCAGTTACTTGCATTGGCATACATATTATGTCTTCTAATTAGACGTTTGTTCCACAGTTCAAATGCTTGATAAGTACAAAGCCATGCACATGGTATTCCTTTTAGAATATCATAATTATGGAAGGTTCCAAGTAAATTGCTGTTATTTTTATTACCAAAGTCTTTGCTTGGCATATTCTGATGTATACTGGTCAAAGAGGTGCCTTTTATGATGGGTTGTGTGAATGTCATTAATTTTGATAAAAAATAAAAGCTAATTCAAAGCTGGTAAAGGGCTGCATGGACTTGTGGGCTAATGGGGTGACTCCAATGCACTCCAAACCCCCCCATTCAATAATTTTGAATTATTTGTAGTGATATGGTTTTCAATTGAGACATGGAAATAAACATAATTGATTGAATTCATCCGTCTATGGTTGAAAGCATATTGATGTTTCCATATATTTTTACTAGAGTTCCTCTTTAGTCCGTACTCTGTAAATCACTTCATTGTTATCAATGCATAGACTTAGGCGCGAGAGCTCTACATTACATTACCAGAACCCACCCCATGGTGGCAGTATTTATTTGCTCCCAGAACCCATTTTCTTTAGATTGACCTAATGAAATATCAAATGTTTTGTCACGTGCGCCGAATACAACAGGTGTAGACATTACCGTGAAATGCTTACTTACAAGCCCTTAACCAACAATGCAGTTGTAAGAAAATGGAGTCAAGAAAATATTTACTAAATAAGCTGAAATAAAATAAAAAAAGCAATATAGAGATATAGAGATGTGCATTGAAAGAGGGGGTTGTCAAATGAAATGAAAGGATGTAAGCAACCATGTCCAAATGAAATATTGTTTTTCAGATGGCATTGTGCCATGTGATGCAGAATGGAAAGGCTTCAATTGACATACATTTGTATTGCATTCATATCAGAATACAGTATCATTGTAAATACAGTTTAAAAAATAAAGGTTAAATTAAGGTTAAATAAGAATCGGTGTTTTTGTCACTGGTGCGTTTACTTTGTATTCTTGCTTAGAGGACTACATGCGAGATATTTTCTAATTCCTTTACATTTTTTTAAAGGTTTTTTTCCCAGATAAACTCAATGTAGTTTGGATACAAGACTTGAATCAAATATGAAGTGTCATCCCTCACATGAGCAACTGGCTATATATAAAGTTCTGTAGTACTGCACTGTATAGTCCTCGTTAAATTCAAACGTAATCTACCATAATGCATTTGAAACGGTAATACTTCTTGGGAGATGTAGTTCTGTACTGTTATCTGTCAAATTATTTGGGAAAGCTTGGGGGTTTAAGTCCTTTTATGTAGCTAGTCTATTTACTTTTATTTTGATAGGATCAGAAATAGTGCTTGTATGGCATTGATCATTATATATCCACTAAATGTTTGAGACTTAAACTACGAAGACCACAATGCCTTGCTTTTAATCAGTACTCTGCCACTCACAATCCGTCGCCTAGTTATGTGTTGGGAAAAGGACTCCGCGAAATAGCAGCGATGTCAGTCCAGGTTTTGGCAGCGGAAATGGCCGAGGTCGAATTAAAAGACGTCCCCAGCAAAGAATTAACACCCGAATCGCCTCTGACAACAAAGGCAGACGACAAAGGGATAGTTGAAAGCGAACCAAAAGCTGTCGTTCCTTCGGCTACTACCCCAACGATGGAGCCTATCGTAAAAACCGGGGACCCGAGCCCTGGTTTTCTCACCCCGAACACTAAGATGCCGCAGGCGTCCGCGATGAAACGGACAGATCCACAACAAAACGGTGGAGAAGCTTTCGTAAATCGCGACGGTACGGTGGCAGAGGCCCCAAGATTGAAAAAGGTGAGGATCAACGTAAATGCGACGTTGGCATTTATAATGGTATTCTGCTTGGGGCAGATGCAAGTTTTTTGTTTGCAATGCTAATTAACGTTAGCTAACCAGCAAGCTAGAAATCTGGCATTGTGTGACGATGGCTGTAGCTCAAGCTAGCAATTAAAAGCCGTTTTGCTGCAACCTGACTAGTCTAGTCAGACAAGTCGTTTTTATAAAGATATTCAGAAAGTAACGACAATGTTAGTTACATAATATTTGTAAAGTTATTGTGTTTACGTTCGCTGCCACAGATCATACCATACTGTCTAAAATGATAGTTAAGTTAACGGTGCGCTGTCGTGGCGCTGTGTGATGCCAGTGTTGGGACAACAACGTGTCCATGTAGCTAAACTAGCAATGACGCTGTGAACAAAGTAGCTGGTCCTGATTGAAGTTTAATGGCATCTGCATTCTACCTGGTGATGGTTTTGTTAACGCGTTTCAAGACTCACTCACGCCATGTCACAATTTTGTCCTGACAACAAAATAATATGATGTCCACACATGTTCATCAAAATGTCGGTATTGTTGCCACATGTAGCTAATGTACATTTGACAGATACAGGTACAACCATGACAATACAACTAAAATAGCATTAGTCAAATCGTGGTGATGGTCAAATACATTCAACAAAGACCGTTGTAAGACGTGATTTAAATGCTGTTGTGAGATGAACTGAATTTGCATGGGGGTTCTCAGCTGTAGAGCACAGCGGTGGTGTGTCTGATCTGGAAAGATGCAGTTTTGAATGCAAGCTAGGCTACATGACTTTATCAATGACCATTTTTCGCCATCGCTCCAGTTTAACCTCACCACAACGGTAGCAGACTCATCTGACTGGTCTGTCGCATCTTTGTCATCTATTTCTTGTCTCATTCAGCCTGGCAATAGATTACAGACTACTTAGGGGAGTTTCCATCATTCAGGAGTACTCTGCTAGGCTCTCCTGTTGCTATATATCACCAGAAGATGTAGGTCTATGTGTGTTCCCTGTCTCAACACCTCTTCCCCAGGAGGGGGTTGGCAAGTCTCAAAGCTCACTGGTCAATTACTCTTATCCTGCCAGTGTCATGGAAAGTTCTGAACTGAAGAGAATAATGGGTTCAAGGAAAGTAAAACTTCTAAGTAATTCCTTGAAAAAAAATGGTGTCGACTAGGCCTAAGAAGTCTCATGATAAATGGTCGTTTAGGATTTATGGCCTGTGATCGCTGTCATAAAGCTATTAATCAAAGGTGTTCAAAATCAATGTTGTGGAAGGCAGTTCATTTGCAGATGGCAATTAAATTGTGCTGTCATGTTCAGGAAATGAAGTAGGGTCATAATTGGATGCACAACATTACAGAAAATGGCAACTTTTTATGTCTCCAAGTTTGTGCTGACCCTCCCTAAAACATACTGGTTTGTAGCAGTGATTTAATCCCTTGTCCCCAAATAGGCAACAGATCTGACAAAAGACCCTCACACTATAATTTTTTTAAAGCATTTGTTTTACCCCTTTTTCTCCCCCAATTTCATGGTATCCAATTGTCCCATCGCTGTATCTCCCGTACAAAGGTCGAGAGCCGCGCGTCCTCCGAAACACAACCCAGTCGCACTGCTTCTTGAGACAATGCCCGCTTGACCCGGAAGCCAGCCGCACCAACGTGTCGGAGGAAACGCCGTACACCTGGCGACCGTGTCAGCGTGCTCTGCGCCCGGCCCGCCACAGGAGTTGCTAGTGCGCGATGGGACAAGAACATCCCTGCTGGCCGATCCCTCCCCTAACCCGGACAACGTTGGGCCGATTGTGCGCCGCCCCATTGGGTCTCCCGGTCGCGGCCGGCTGCTACAGAGCCTGTACTCGAACCAGGATCTTTAGTGCCTTAGACCACTGCGCAACTCACACTATTCTGCCACCAAGCCAGTGACTATTAACACTGAACACAGGACTGGTAAATAGTGGTCACACAGAGAGAGGAAGTGAAAGAGGACTGGCTTACGACAGATGGTCCATCAGCCCTCCGTGTCCGATAAGAGCAGCCGGACCAGGGACCCTATGCGCAGCAAGGAGAGGAGGCTGCTGCATGGCATCTGGCTCGTTATGGTGACTTGTCCTTAAAGGGACCACCAGCAATACCTTCATGAGAAGATTTAGTGCCGTCCGCCATGGTACAGATTCAGTATTCTGTTTTATACATGTGAGCTACTTAGACAGCGTTTTGAACATCACTAGCACTTTCTGAAGGGGAAAACACATTTTATACCGGCCTATGAAATGTTGTATCATCTCACTTCACAATCATCAAAGCAGCCATGCATTGAAACAGGAACGTGCATGCAAAGTCTTAGGCCTATTTATAGGCTGCATGCACGTGTGTGCTGTGCATATTGTGTATATAGGCTGCATCTGTTGAATCACCCAGTGCAGAAAGGGCAGTGAGATGGAGAGCAGCAGTAGATTTGATGGTATGTGGCATGGATGGCTGGTTTTAATCCATGCCTATGCCTAACCACATGGGGGATTAAGCATGGGGGATTAATCTGCCTACTCTAGGTGGGCAGATGTTAGCCTTCGGACCGGCTGAGTGATCCGCTTAACCCCCGACAGACTCTGCCATCCTATCATGATGTTTCTGGACGGAGCGAGGAAATATACGCTGCCCCTGCCAGGAAGAACGGATTAGCAGCGGTAGGTTTCAAGTTTCGGCACCATGTGTGGCTGAGACGGCTGCTAATGAATGTACCCATCCTCGCGCCAAGCACAAGCTTTGCCAAGTTACAGATGCTGACGACTGCCATGGGTAGGTGCTGATGACTGCCAAGGGTTAGATGGGCAACCACCCTGGTAATTTTCCACCCTACTCTCTGACCCAAGGAAAAGGTCCCCCAGCATAAGGTATTTTCATTAAGCTGGAGGTCCTAGCAGGGGTCACTAGTTTACTGTGGGCTGGGCATGATCTGTAGGCTAAATTGCTTGCAGACAGCTCTGTATATTAAAAAGAAATGTGTTCTGTTTGAGATTGTGAAGAAACTCCTTGCAAAACGTCCTGGTTTATGGACTAAAACATGACTATCTGTCTAGGTCTTTTCCAGGCAGTTGGTCTGTCAAGCCCTTTTGACGCTCTGAAGTGGGAACATCCACCCCTGCAAAGGGGCATGAACCTTACTCTAGGAGAGTTGGAGTGGAGGGGATTCTCTCTCTAGCTCTGTGGATGACGACCTATAGCCTACTACTTCTTGCTGTTCCAAAGCGTAGGAGAAGGAAAAATAATGCTGTCTCCACCTAGCTATTCAAATCAATACACAGGGAAGTGTGTTATCCCTGCTCTTCGTGCTCATATCTCCTCTGCTGTCAAGAAGACGAGTTTTGGGCATGGCTGCCGTGCCGTGACTCGACCCCGATAGTGCTGGTCATTGGCAGCCGCCCCGGGGATCCCTCATCTGAGTCAGGCTCTCTGACACAACCGTCTCCATCAGATTAACAGCCTGATTGCCTGCTCTCTCAGAAGAGCCCATTCTGCTCCAATGATGTAGCTAGTGATTCAGGCGGAACAGCTAGAATGAGGATTATCACATTGCCCTGTCGGCTGCTGCCCTTTCAAGGTCAAACACTCCTGTGTCATAAAAATGCAGTTATCTTGGCAGATGCTTTATTACACTTGCATGAAAGGCTAGTGCAAAAAGGATCTCTAGTAGCTATTGTTTAACTATTTATCAGTCTTATGGCTTGGGTGTAAAAGCTGTCCAGGATCCTGTTGGTTCCAGACTTGCATCGGTACCGCTTGCCGTGCGGTACCAGAGGGAACAATCAATGACTTGGGTGGCTGGAGTATTTTTTTGGGCCTTCCTCTGACACCGCCTGTTATAGAGGTTTTGGATGGCAGGGAGCTCGGCCCAAGTGATGTACTGGGCCATACGCGCTACCTTCTTTAGCGCCTTGCAGTCGGATGCCAAGCAGTTGCCATACCAAGCGGTGATGCAGCCAGTCAAGATGCTCTGTGGTGCAGCGCTATCTGAGGGCTCATGCCAAATCTTTTCAGCCTCCTGAGGGGGAAGAGGTGTTGACGTGCCCTCTTCATGACTGTTTTGGTGTGTGTGGACCATGTTAATTCCGTAGTGATGTAGACACCGAGAAACTTGGAAGCTTTCGACCTGCTCCACCACAGCCCCGTCAATGTTGATAGGGGTGTGCTCGGCCCTCCGTTTCCTGTAGTCCAGGATCAGCTCCTTTTGTCTTGTTGACGTTGTTTTATATCGGAGTGCCTTTTGATTTTGAGGGCCTGCACATGCGCAGTTCGGCGTGAGACTACCGTTAGACCGGATTTTTACGTTTTCTGCGCATTACCTTAGCTAGCCAAAATTGCCATGACAACACCTTGTCCTGATTTAGTGGGGGAAAATCCTTTGTGCTTGGTCCCACATTAGCCATTAACTGTTGGCTAAAGATTGTGAATGAGTTTGAACATTCGCAAAGGTCTCTGGCTGAGGCCACCCCCAGAAACCAGAGATCAAGGCCTGTGTCAACAACCTCGAGCCCAGTTGAGAAAGACACGCTCCAGTGGGGCTTCAAGGAGAGCCGTGCACGTGATGCGGTGTTCATTAACACGGAGGATGGTTGGAGGAAGAAGAGGAATGGTCGGTGATGGGGACTAGGTTTGTTGGTGTAGTGCTCACAGCAGCAAACTGAGCTGGAAAGATCCCTCCGTGCCTGGGCCTTACTGCCTAGCTCCAGGCCAGTCTACAGGAGCCTGATGTACATCGGCCAAACCACTACAAAAGACCACTCGAGGCCTAGTCTATTCTGCCCTTTGTGTTGTGTTAAGAACTGGCAAGCGCGAGTTTACGACCAACACACTATCTTTTGCCCGCCACACGCAATAGGACAACTCGCATTTTCTCACCAATGCAGATATATTTAGATATCAAACCGATATGAATGTCTAGTGCTCATGTTGACTATTGTGCTTCTCAGCCTGCCTTGGACACTCTGTAGGGAATGGGATGTGAGTGTGTGTTTTGGCATGGTGCCCAGTCAGTGCACTCAAGTCTTCGCCTGATTATCGCTGTGGTTTTTTAATGGCCTTGGAAAAAATTCTCTCACAGTCGTTCACGCACACGCCGTGTTCACCTGAGGTCACCCCACTCTCTCGTTACCCCCGTGTTCTGCTGTAGGCAAACAATAGCGTGAAACAAACCAAACAAAGAAGTTTCTGCTGACTTACCGCACTTCCTTTGTGGGTTGAAAGTCATTGTGTTCTGTAGAAGTGTTAATTCACTCTCCCTTTTCTTACAATGTAATTACAGCACAATACTGGAGTCCCGCTGTACCTTCCGTTGCCTTCATCTGTGGTGTTGTGATTATTCCCAGGGAAATGGGCTGTTCGCACCACGGCTAGATAATCTCTCTGCTAGACTCCAGACCCTGAATGGACTCATGTGTTTTGTGATATTTCTACCACACATATGCTTTAAGTGAAAAAATGTAGGCTCGCTACTCCAATTCTTTTTTCTTTTTTTTTAGAGTGCATTACAGCTGGATCTGGCTTAGGATATCTCTGTGCTGCAGCCAGACAAACTTTCTCGCAAAGCTGTCAGGTGCGTGTGTGCCTTGTCAGCATCTGGGGTTCCACCTTCAGACCCTCTCCCTTCCTGTCGTCACTTTGTACTATGGCTCTGGAGGGTGTGTTCTGTGAGGTGAAGCATTCAGAACGACCCAGCTAGAAATATAACCAATGGAGCTTCTGAAGTCGTCAGAACTGGTTTCCACAGGCTCAGTAATTGTACCCAGTATAATATTCGTACTAGAGCTCGACCGATTATGATTTTTCAATGCCGATACCGATAATTGGAGGACCAAAAAAAGCCGATACCGATTTAAGTTAATACATCAATAAAAATCAATTTAGTCTCAAATAAATAATGAAACATGTTCAATTTGGTTTAAATAATGCAAAAACAAAGTGTTGGAGAAGAAAGTAAAAGTGCAATATGTGCCATGTAAAAAAGCTAACGTTTAAGTTCCTTGCTCAGAACATGAGAACATATGAAAGCTGGTGGTTCCTTTTTAACATGAGTTTTCAATATTCCCAGGAAAGAAGTTTTAAGTTGTAGTTATTATAGGAATTATAGGACTATTTCTCTCTCTACCATTTGTATTTCATATACCTTTAACTATTGGATGTTCTAATAGGTACTTTAGTATTGCCAGCCTAATCTCGGGAGTTGATAGGCTAAGTCATAAACAGCGCAATGCTTGAAGCACAGCGAAGAGCTGCTGGCAAATGCAGGATAGTGCTGTTTGAATGAATGCTTACGAGCCTGCTGCTGCCTACCACCGCTCAGTCAGACGGCTCTATCAAATCATAGACTTAATTCTAATATAATAGCACACAGAAATACGAGCCTTAGGTCATTAATATGGTCAAATCCGGAAACTATCATTTCGAAAACAAAACGTTTATTCTTTCAGTGAAATACACAACCGTTCCCTATTTTATCTAACAGGTGGCATCCCTAAGTCTAAATATTGCTGTTACATTGCACAACCTTCAATGTTATGTTATAATTATGTACAATTCTGGCAAATTAATTACGGTCTTTGTTAGGAAGAAATGGTCTTCACACAGTTCGCAACGAGCCAGGCGGCCCAAACTGCTGCATATACCCTGACTCTGCTTGCACAGAACGCGAGAGAAGTGACACAATTTCCCTCGTTAAAATAAATTCATTTTAGCAGGCAATATTAACTAAATATGCAGGTTTAAAAAATATATACTTGTGTATTGACTTTAAGAAAGGCATTGATGTTTATGGTTAGGTACACATTGGTGCAACGACAATGCTTTTTTCGCAAATGCGCTTGTTAAAATCACCCGTTTGGCGAAGTAGGCTGTGATTCAATGATAAATTAACAGGCACTGCATCGATTATATGCAACGCAGGACAAGCTAGATAAACTAGTAATATCATCAACCATGTGTAGTTAACTAGTGATTAAGATTGATAGTTTTTTATAAGATAAGTTTAATGCTAGCTAGCAACTTACCTTGGTTTCTTCCTTCCCTCGCGTAACAGGTAGTCAGCCTGCCACAGTCTCCTCGTGGAGTGCAATGTAATCGGCCGTAATCTATGTCCAAAAATGCCGATTGCCGATTATGAAAACTTGAAATCGGCCCTAATTAATCGGCCATTCCGATTAATCGGTCGACATTTAATTCGGACAGTTATACATTAGCTAACCGTTAGCTGAAGAAGATCATGTTGAATGATGAAGTTTAATACGAATATTAAGTAGAGGAATAATAGAAAGATGAAGAACCAGTGAAGGGGGGGCTAGATGGAGTCAGAGTGCAGAGTGTTCATTTGGAAAGTCCCCAGACAGTACATCTCTGACAAAGGCCTCCTCACACAGGCCACAGGGAAGGAATTCCATTCAGACTCTGACACCAGGCCCCTGTACAAAGAGCCAGCATTGTGTTCAAAAAGTGCGGCATCACAAAAGCCCCCCCCCCACAAAGGAAAAAGCACTGTTCTGTCTGCCTGGTTTCCTCCCCGCCAGAGCTAAAAAGGCACGAGCCACGAGCAGCGCTAGGCTAATCCAGTACTGGGAGAGACCATTCCCGTGGCGACGGGATAGAGGACTCCTATGAGCTGGATTAGTCTGACTGTACAATCAGCTCTGTTGTAGTTGCGTTGGTTTCAACCTGCAGCCTCTGTTACTCTGGCTTTGACTATTGGCATCTGTTGGGTTGTAATACATGGGCCTTGATACTTCACAGCTGTTGTGGCAGGTAACCTAGCAGTTAAGAGCGTTGGGCCAGGAACCAAAAGGTTGCTGGTTTGAGTCCCCGAGCCGGCAAGGTGGAAAAAATCTGCCATTCTGCCCTTGAGCAAGGCAGTTAACCCCCCCCCGACAACAAATGCTCCCCAGGACATGGTCATCGATTTTTAAGGCAGCCCCCTGCATCTCTTTGATTCAGAGGGGTTGGGTTAAATGCGGTACACACAATTCGGTTGAATGTATTCAGTTTTGCAACTGACTAGGTAACCCCCTTTCCCCTTCGTAAACAACCAGTGTAGACTAACATTGACATGCTTACTTACGGGCCATTCCCAACACTGCAGAGAAAAACGTAGAAACAAATAATAACACAAGGAATAAATACACGATCAGTTATGATTACTTGGCTATATACTCTGGGTACCAGTACCGAGTCGATGTGCAGGGGTTTGAGGTAGATGTGTAAATATATCCTAGTTAGGGGTAAAGTAACTAGGCAACAGGATAGATAATTAACCGTAGCAGCAGCGTATGTAATTAGTCAAGAGTTAGTGCAAAGAGGGTCAATGCAGATAGTCCAGGTAGCTATTTGGTTAACGATTTAGCAATGTTATGGCTTGGGGGTAGAAGCTGTTCAGGGTCCTGTTGGTTCCAGACTTGGTACACTGGTATCAATTTTATACTGCGGTAGCAGAGAGAACAGTCAGTGACTGGAGTCTTTGGCAGTTTTTAGGGCCTTCCACTGCCACCGCCTGCTTCCACTTCCACCACCTGTTTCCTCTGACACCGCCTGGTTTTTCGGCCCAGATTACACGACCACTGACTTTTGCGAGGGAAAGCTTCATTACGGTCAGGCGGACAAATGCGCGAACAGACATTTTGTCATTCGTTCAGAGCTCACAGATGGTTGGATCCCTTCCACGGTCGCAATTAAACAGTGCAGACTCAGAATAGCATGACCCTAAAAATGACTTAACTGCCCTCAGTGTGTTTTATGTAATTGTACATTTCCATTGAGACAATACTATTTTCGGGAACACTTCTTACAGACATATAATTCCACAATCCCCAGCTCCCCCTCCCTTGCTTTGTTGTTGGAGAAATAATCTCTAAATTGCTTCCCGTCTGTATAAGTGTTGTTTTCTATCACTCTCAGGCTTAGGCTAGATGCAGGCCTAGCTGTCTGTCACTGACCCCTAGACCTTGAGTATCTATTTTTTTAAATATATATATATATATAAAACAAACAAAGAAACAAACAGATACTCAAGGTCTAGGGGTCAGTGACAGACAGCTAGGCCTGCATCTAGCCTAAGCCTGAGAGTGAGATATATATATATATATATATATATATATATATATATATATATATAGCTAAAACGCCTAAATCCTTAAGCTTTATTCACAAAAAAGCATAAATGGCATAACTGTTGCGGTATTAATCCGGCTGCATTTATAGACTAATGGAGGGAGAGGCAACATCAATGAGTGTGTGGCTGGGCTTTGGGGAATGGGGCAATCTAGTATATTGATCGTGTTTCTCTGATCAGGGAAATGATTGAAAAGCACTAGATCCCATGATCAATAGTCATTGGGATGGGTCGGTGGTGTCGCTGTCCACGGTCGTTTGGTTAGGCAGATTGGGTTCTCAAAACCACCCTGAGGGATTGGGACCGTGACCTTGAGCTAAGTGACACGCACCCTCCATCAGTTGAGTTGGAACATTGTTCTCATGATGTTTTGTGTTTATCTTACATCAATTGTCAGACTTTTCAGCTGCCGCTTTTAGAGCCTTGGCATTATGTGGCTCTCGGAAAGCCCCCTTTTTGCAGTGATCCCGCCTGACACAAACAAATATCTTCTCCTGAATGTGCAGGTAGGTAGCAGGAAGCCACGCTTAATCCCTGCTAAGCCTTGGCATTCCCTATCTGGTTTTACAGTGGCTTGCATGCTTATTTTCAGTGTCACCGAGCCCGTTCTCATGGCTACATGTTGAAATGGGTGAACTGCTGGGGCTGAAGCAGCTATACTGTGCTTTGTGTGGTAAAGGGTGTATTTCTGAATGCACCAGGCTCTCTGTGTGTGTTTTTTAATTGTCCTTATTTATGGGAACACTTGTCTGTGTGTATAAATCAGCCGGGCACTGCTTACATCACACCCCCGAGGGCAGCCAAGCGGCGCTGCACTCTCCTCTCTGACTCGAACTCAGGCTCACGTAGCCACCCTCCTCAGTAGCCATTGGAAGAGATCACGAGACACTTCTGAGCAGCGATTGGATGGAGCGGTCCTCTTTGGAGGGTTCTCTCTGCATCATCAGTGTGTGTGTGTGTGTGCGTGATTCCATGTGCATAGACTACCCTCTTCTTATCTGTCATTGACGGGGATGATCCTGTTGGATCTCTCGTTTTCACCATTCACCCAGTGGATTATTGCTCCGAGTTTGGTGAATGGAGGGAATGTGGCCAGTGATTTCCCCGGGACCTACGTACTGAAATGACATGAAAGGACATGACAACCTTTTTAACTCATCGCCCTGCTCTTCCTGCTTTGAAAATGGCCTCAAGGTCAAAACTGCAGGCACCCATTTTCCACCGCGCTGCTCTGCTCACACACGGCCCAAGCCGCAAACACAAACCAAGTCGACATTGATAAGGAGGCATGGCGGATTCAAGCAGCGCTGAACTTCATAAATCAGAGTGAACTTCAATATACTGGTGTTACAGTGCTGGGGCTGTCGGCTTATCCATCAGGGCTACTCAATCTGCCTAGCTGTGGACAAACCCCTACGTTCAATGGTGTGGAGGTCTACCACTGTTTAGGGTCCCAAAGATACTGTTAAAATAACAATTGTCTCTGTTACAGTCTTGTGAATGTGTAGTCTTTTCCATTTGAGTTTGTGCCCTTAGAGGTGTTGTATGGTCATTGTGTGGGTTTCTTCTATTGGATCTGTGAGGAGTGTGTGGGAAGAAAGAGATGGAGGCTCTCTCAGGGTAAGGGGGGGGGTTAGTGTCCAGGAATACTCAGGGCAATCCAGCCCACGCAGATTCCGAACCCTGGGTTCTGTCTAGCCGTGCTGGTTGTCCCTAAATGGTAGCTGAGCAGGGTGAGCCTCTGGCTGTCTGTCCAGGTTTCAACATTAACTTTATTTTCCTCACTGTCCCAGTCAGTGTCTGTCTGTCTGTCTTGCTCACAGAAGAAATAGAATGATTAACTGTGTGGGTGTCTGACATGCTGATAAGTGCAGAAAACAACCCCCCCCCCCCATCAGCTGCCCCAAACACCAAAATTAGCCCCTAGTACTTAGTCTAGTAGACAGTCGGTTGGGTCTTCCCTGAATCTCCAACCCCCCCCCCCCCCAAACCAAAGTCTTAATAGTGTTAGGCCTGCAAATGTAAATAGCGGTAGGCGATGTGTTTTTTTATTTGAAGTGAGAACCATATTTTAAAGGTTAAATAAAGTACAAAAGCTTCACCGTTTTCATTTTGTAGCTGCAAGCATATCTTGTTTTCTTGTGAGGATTTTCCACGCAAAACAACTATTTTCAGAGCTGGGCCTACGATACTGATATTCCTGTTAAAATCTGTTCACTCAGCCCCACATTTAGTCTCTATATAGCACACCATGTACCTTTTTTTGTTGTCATTTGTATCTCGTCTCAGTATAATCAGAGGGCACTTTGTCCTGCATTATCTGGGTCTCTTTTGATCCAGTCGTCCTCTAATGGAGTGTTATTCCGTGACAGCAGGGCTGGGGAGGCTGAAATAAAATGGATCGAGTGCCGTGTGGCCTAGCCTCTCGCTCTGTTGTGTTAGGTGAGTCGTGGCTGGCGGAAGCGAGCGAATACGGGAAAGGATTGTATGAATGAGTGTACCTGAGGCCGTGTTAGTGGGCGAGCTCAAAGAACAGCCTCTTCAATTGCTCTGAAGGTCCTGTAGCACGAGTGCTGCTGGTTTTTGGTAAGCACCAGAGAATGACGTAAGTGGAAACATACAACACAAATCGCTTTGGGTAAGCCGTATCCTTGAGCCTCAACATAGTTATTATTGTGATTTAACAAAAAAAAATTAAATGTTCAAATGAGAGCGTCAACATAGATCGCTGAGTGGAGGAACACGTCCTATGTGAATGGTTGCTGCTTACCCCGCTGGCTCATAGAAGTTCTACATATTCTATTTCTACGCGTAGGCTCTTATTACCTGTAGGAGATCCATATTCTTAGAACAATGTCACATTCTAAGAACTCCCTCCTGTAAAGGGGTCAGCAGCGTGTTCCCCTCCCTCACTGAGAACAGGTGCAGCAGCCAGTGTGTGGGTGTTCTCTGCCCTGTCACCCTGGCCAGCTGGTCCCAAAGGGGAGCTATGTTTCTCCCTCCAATTGCACTCCTAAAAAGTACTCCGGTCGGAGACTAAGTTGTTGACATGGCCTGTGCTCTGTTCTTGTCCTGTTAAGTTTAGCCTAGTTTTTAGAAAGCGGTCTTTTCAGGATCGCTTAGGCTATTCAATACCAGGTCTCTGTGGAGTAGTCTGGTACCCTGTTTCTCCTGTTTGCTGACAGACATTAACCTCACTGTCACAAATGTTGCCAGCCAGTGGTTGGTTTTGTTGCCTGCCCTGTCTCTTGCCGGTGATATGGCGTGGCGGATGGAAACATGAGATGTTGACACAAAGCAGTGTCTGTAATAATTGGGAGACATTAACATTCAGAAGTGTCAGACCCTTCACCGCTGCAGTCGACACATGAGGTTATTTTATTCTTTTTTTCTCTTTCTGAACAATCCGGATTTTCTGACTACTTATCTTTTCTACGTTTTTATATCCCTGACCCTGATCTTTCGCCAGTCCATTTGTTTTTGTTTAGCATTTAGAACCTGAATTCATAAAATGGGCCATCAATCTCTGTGCTGTCGAAAGCTGCCACCACCATGTGACGGTGACCTGATTTTAATTTTTTTAATGTATTTTTAAAATCTTGGCAAACAGCAAAGCATCTGACTCCTGGACGGTCTGTTCCAAGAACTTGTTTCCCTGTGGGTAGCCAACTCCACTGTGAGGAGAGCCTGAGTGAGGTCCGAGAGGATTATTAACAGCCTGTAGTCGCTCCCCAACAGAGACTTCCATCCTTCCTCTGGCTGACTACTGACAACCTTGCTTCGGTTTGCGTGTCTCTTTTGCTCTGACTGACTCAAGTCAATGAAGTATTGGGTGGCCGACGATGGTAGGTTTCATGAACCACGGGTCTCTTGAAACAATATTCTATTTGAGACTAACCAGGGTAACTTTTAAACTTTTGCAGATTTGTTAGAATCTGTGGAAAAGTGGAGCATGCGCAGAGTTGCAGCCTCTATAATTACATAGAGCGAAGTTTATCGTCATGAAGGGCATCATTTCAACTCAAGTACCGATAGAGATGTACTGTATGACCCTTCTGTTGAAGCCTGGAGCTATGATTGTCCCAGTGTCCTTCCCATCTCCATTAAAACCCTTTTGAATAATGGGCATCATTCAGAAAAATAATGTTCACGATCCCACGTCCTCAAGCCGGGGTGTCAGGCCAGTGGATTATCAGATTTGTTGGATGCGGACGTTGTACGTGCGATTCAGCAGCCCGGCACAACTTCGAGGAAGCAAACGGAAGTTTCCGAAAACGAGTCCAGACAGCCTAGTTTGATCAGGTTTGTTGTGGTTCTAGTGTTCAAAGGTTCTCTATAGCACCCGCCTCCAATAAGTCTGCGGCAGTAAGTTGGTGAGATGTTCATCTTGAAAGAAACTCTAACTTGTAGTTAATGGGTCAATTCCTGGGGGGATGTAGCATTCTGGTTAGTTTTGACCAGTATCTTCTAAAATGGGCAGTGAGAGGCAGATGGGCTGAAGCGTTTGAAGACTCTTCTCGTCAGCAAAATGGGACACTCATTCCAGGCTGTCCTCAGCCCACCCTGCCAAGACTCTCCTCAACTGTGCCCAGAGAGACTTATGGTGTTGACAATGTCTCCTCAGTATGCCTAATTATCTCACCCGTCGTTATCTTTCGCAGTCAGATTCTACACGCGCTAAAGATCTGGCCTAATGTTATAATGTGTCCTAAAGACAGATTTGGGATCTCTTTAAAACCAAAGCAGAGCTTAATCACATACTTGTGTTCCTCTTATAGCCCATTTAGGACTGGGTTCTGGTTTATTTGTTGAAGCTACCACTCCCCCCCCCCCCCCCCACCATCCACATGGTAGCAGTCCAGACTCCAACCCCTGTCGTTACTGCCGAGTGCGCACACACACAGGGCCTGCTCTAGATGTGTCTCTGTACAGCTCAAGGGTCACAATGGAGTATGCACACTTCACACGCAAGGATCAGTTTACACACACACACAGGGATATCCTCCCTCCCCTGGAACCGAAGACAATAAGCCTTCTCTCCGTCTCTCTCACTCCTCCGCTGTACTTTTTCCCCCCTGGGTTTCACAATGTTCCTCTGCTGTAAAAAACTGAACTGTGAGCTCTCTGAGCGGATAAGGACTCTGAGGAATGGCTTGTCCTGGCTGCTCCTGTTGGCATGGCCCAAGTCCTGACTGTTCTGGCTGTGCCGTGCCATAGAGACAGCGCAATCCATGTCATCTCTCTTAAGACGTGTCACCGTCCGCGGCAGCCCATTGGACTATCCTCTGTTTACTTAACACTCTGTTAGGGAGTGAGTTTTCCCTTCCCTTCAGCTCGTCAAATGACTTCACCTTTGTGTCTCTGAAGCGGAAAAACCCCCACCACATCAAAGTTCAGTTCGGTCCCGCGCTCTGTCCTGGTGCTTTTCATTGCCTCATTGTTTGAAAGGTCAAACTTCTTCACCGAGGGCGGTAACTGATTTCAAAATCCCTGGGTTTTGTCTTCCCATGTTTGTTAAGTTTGGCAACGTGACATGGAGGGGGAAATTGGCAGAGGATGCTGGGAGATTATGTATTTGAAATGCCTCACGCACTCAGTAATAGCCGTGCATGCCACTAGCTAAATGACATCTTGGGATTTGGTCAGTTTCAGTGGACAGACTTCTCACGCAGTCAATCATTACATTGCAGGCGCCTCTTCACAAAAGTATTTTGAGAAGCGAATTGAATGAAGCTGGTCTATCGTCAAACTCCAGGCCCCCCCCCCCCCCCCTCTGCAGATCAGTGTCTAAGCAGTGAGCACCCAGCCCTTTGCGTGCAGTCCCCCATCTCATGTCTGCCAATGTGGGCTCCACCCTGCCCTGTCTGGGGTAGGCTGGTTCCCAGGCTCCTGTTACTACGGCCTGCTCCTCAGTGTTCAAACTTCCTTCAGGGCATCACGTTACACTGACTCAATTATATTGCATGTCATGCCAGTGTGGGCTCCACATGCAGGCTTATCATTGTCATCTGCCCAAAATGATTGGTGCATTATTGATATCAATGCTTCTGGGTGCATTGTTTGAGAGAGAGAGTGATCCCACATGCAGGTGGGATAGTCTAGGGATTTGGCCAAACAGTATCTTGCATCTCTTTCGTATGTTGAGGGAAAACATTTTCATTAAGGAAAAAAGGATGGCGCAATGTGTAGTAAAGATGAGGTAGGCTAAGCTAAATTGTAGCTATAAAATTGTCTTTCGATAATACCTAGGTGTTGGTGGGAATCAAACAGAATGTGTTTAATATTAAATTTTTTTACATTTATTTTGACAGGGAGTCGTGCTGTTATTATATATATATTATTTTACATCAATACATGAAAAGCAAAACAAAACCATAGAAAACACATTCTTCAGTAAAAAGGTCCTCAATCGTCCTTGTTGAATTGCCCTAGAGGCACCAATTCATCCAATTTTAGAGTGGTGGATTTTCCCACAAGTAAGCTGCAAAAAAAATACTAAACCGATTTACCTAACTCAGTGGAGATGGATGGGATAGCCATCCCTGAGACTGAGTCTGTTATCTCGTACGTCTAAGTTAACAATGTAGAAAGGTACCGCTGAAGTTTACGCTGGAGGGCATTATAAACAAAAGCATCGATCTACGAGCCTTCAGAGATCCAGCCTACTTTCTGATCCAGAAGGACACGGGCTGGGGTTGACTCGCTGTCCTCTGATCTAAAAAAAAAAAACGAAAAAATTTTCTGCTTCTGAAGAGAATTCTTCTCCCAGAAACAACAATTTATTCCTCCCGGTGGAAAAAGCTTTTTATCAATTTGTTTGATTTTGTAGGAAAGTGGATATCCCTGTCTCTGTGAGAGTAGTGCTTTAGTCGTGCTGACCGGATTGCTAGATTTGAACATTTTCCTTCATGAAGGGGTTTTCCTCATGAAAGAGGAGTCGTTTTTTCCTAATAGTGAGAAAAACAAATAAATGAATCCGTCAATGCAAAGGCATTTCTTAACATTGTGTAAATATTTTCCCCTTAACATGTCCTGGGCTCCCTTTTATTGCTTCAAGGGGTTTGTGTGTCTCTTTCCTGGTCTGATCCAGCTGATGTGCTGTCATGTCAGGAATCAGGATCGCCTGAGACTCCTCTTCTCCCCATCCAGCTATGAGCCCTCCAGCCAGAGTAGAGCACAGTCTGTAGCTAGTGTTGGCAGAACAGCACAAATAGTACTGTACAGCAGGGCCTGCCTGTCAGCTGCAGGGATGGAAGCCCAGAGTTCTAACCCCTCTCACACACTCTGTATACGCAGTTGGAGTACGTATTTCAGCAGGCTGGTTTCGTAGTACCGTGTTGTAGTACTTTTATCTTGGACTCACTCTGTGTTTCTCTACCTATTTTTTTAAAATTTTATTTTAACTTTTTCACTCCTCCCTCTCTCAAACGGTTAATTCCTCTTCCTGTCTTGTCTTCGTTCTTCCTGATGTCGATTTATGGCAGCCCCCCGCACCTCTCTGATTCAGAGGGGTTGGGTTAAACGTGGAAGACACATTTCAGTTGAATGCATTGTTGTACGACTAAGTAGTTTCCTTTCTTTCCTTGCCCTCGTTCTCTCACATGTTCCCTTTCTCATAGTCCTCCAACCCATCCAGTATCGTCCACCCAGGCCTGTACTGGTCCCATGTGTCTCTGGCACCTCACTCCCTGTTTGTTTTCATTCTCTCTGTTGAACTATGGACTCTGCCTGGTGTGGATTCCACAGTATCAGATCCGATCACATCTGTGCCTGTTTATTTTTCTCAGGACTGTAACTTAATGCTCTGTGCTGTTCGAAGCCCCTCTTCTCGCTGTTATCCTGGAACTCCTTCCAGGGCTTCAGACCCCATGGCGTCTGGTTGCTCAGTGGGTATCGCTCTGGGGCTTCGCCCTGGAACAGCTTACCCTGCAGCCGACCCTAGTGAGACTGGGCCTGGAGCAACACACATGCCGGCCTCAGGCTCTCCCACTTTCAGCTCAGGATACCACTATAGTAATATGACTAATATACACCGTGGCCAGTATATTAGGTACACCACACCATTCACGAAAGTGGATGCCTCCTACAGACAGTCACGTGGCAGTAGCTTGCTATATAAAGCAGCCAGACAGGCATCGAGGCATTCAGTTACTGTTCGATTGAACGAGTGGCTTAAGTGACTTTGAGCGAGGTATGATCGTCGGTGCCATGCGCGCCGGTTCCAGTATCTCAGAAACCGCCGGCCTCCTGGGCTTTTCACGCACGACAGCGTCTAGGGTTTACCTGAGAATGGCGCGCCAAACAAAACAAAAACGTCCCGTGGGCAAAAACATCTCGTTGGCGAGAGAAGTCGAAGGAGAATGATTTAGAATCGTGCAAGCCAGCAGGCGGGCCACAAACAGGAAAATAATGGCGCAGTACAACCAGTGGTGTGCAGAACGGAACGCACTCCTCGTCGGTCCTTGTCATGGATGGGCTATTGCAGCAGACGACCACACCGGGTTCCATTCCTGTCAGCTAAAAACAAGAAGCGGCTCCAGTGGGACGGTGATCCCCAACACTGAGGAGTGGAAAAACATTGCCTGGTCTGACGAGTCCCATGTTCCTGTTGCGTCATGGTGATGGCAGAGTCAGGATTTGGCGTAAGCAGCATGAGTCCACGGCCCCATCCTGCCTGATGTCGACGGTACAGGCTGGTGGTGGTGGTGTGGGGAGTGTTTTCCTTGCACACGTTCTGTCCATTGAGCAATGTTTGATAGCCATAGGATATCTGAACATTGTTGCTGACCAGGTACATCCCTTCATTGCTACAGGGGGGTCCGACCCAGTACTAGATGGGTGTATCTGAATAACTGGCCACTGAGTGTATATGACTAGAGCATATCAGAACCGTATACCATGGGTATGATATTTACAATTATTTTTACTTATTTAAATGTTCTAGTTACGTCGGTAACCAGTTTTTAATAGCAATACGGCACCTTGGGGATTTGTCGTGTATATGGCCAATATTCCCCGGCTAAGGGCTGTATCCAGGCACTCCGCGTTGTGTCGCGCTTAAGAACAGCCCTTAGCCGTGGTATATTGGCCGTATACCACACTTCCCCGGGCCTTATTGCATAATGAGACCTCACCTTTGGTGGTCTTGGCCAGTCAGTCACGTTACACAACTACCAAAAGCCCGCCGTGCCAAGCGAATACACTGCCTACCTGGTGACCCAAACCTTGCCGATGCAGGTGCCTCTCAGTCTGGGTTGAGGGGGCACCTGGCACCTGTCCTCCCCAGACACTGTAAATGTGGCACGGGATGGTCGTTTTGGGCCATGGGGGTGCCTGTGATTCTGCCTGGCTGGCTGGCCAACATTGACCTGGTTCTTCTCTAGGCTACAGTCAACTAGCCATGCCCAGCTCCAGCGAGAGGTGCCCGCGGGCTCTATTCCGCAGTGTTGGGTTAGCATCTATTATTTACATCTCATTAGCCTTGCAATCACTGAACATGCATAATAATGCCTGCTGTGCAGTGCTGCAAGGTTAATACCGTTAATGCAGACTCTGCAGTAGGATGCAGGGAGAGAGAAGGCTAGTATTCACTACTATGCAGCATTGGTGGTGCACCACAGAAGGCTTTGATCTCGCTGAGACCCCCTGCCCTGTCTCATCCTGGATGTGGGATTAAGACGAATCATTGGTCCAGTCTGATTTAATCCATTTCTGTAGCTTCTATTTAATCCACAAAAATTGACAATTAGGCCTAGCTATGAGTATTCCCTTAGCCGCATTGGGGAGAGATCCACATGGTTGCCCTCTCTCTCTCTCTCTCTCTCTCTGTCAGTGATCAAGATGAATTGCTGCTGTACATATTTCTAGATGAATGGTCTTCCCCCACTACAGTCAGTAATATTTTCCTCTAATCTGTTTAAACATCTCTTCCCTCTGCTCTGTGATCAATGTGTTTTACTGTTCCGCAGGAAATGTAGAACGGTAGTTCATTCATCATGCCCTGCTGATAATCCTTAGCCCGGCATCCAAACGGTTTCCCCTGCCTTTCGCTGTTGTGTCACTACAATGGTGGGCGCAGCGTTCAGTCTGGTTTAACCGGGTTAGGTAATCCTAGTGCAGGGCCAGAGTGCTGCTGTAGGGCAGGCAGTGTACCCTGCTAGCAGTCTGTGGTCCTCCCTCCCTCTCGCTCTTGCATAACCATCAGCTCTCACTAGCACGTTAGCTAATGCTACGCATGCAGCTGTGAGCACATTTTCAGATCGAGCATAAATTGGCTTTTAGAGTAACATATGGTCATTTTGAGGGAACAAGGGGGAAGTTTATTTGAGTGGCATATAATCCGCTCACATTCTCTTCAATCATTTTCACGCTTTGGTTTCCTCAATGTTTTTAAAATGTATTTAATTTAAAATGTTATCTTTATTTAACCAAGCAGGTCAGTAAAGAACAAATTCTAATTTTCAATGATGGCCTAGGAACAGTGGGTTAACTGCCTTGTTCAGGGGCAGAACGACAGACGTAGTTGTGTTGTAGTTGTGGATGGATGTCAGCGTTCTGAATGGAACTCATTTCATAAGCCTGTGGTTGCTCATGCGTTCATTGAATGTCCTAACACGGATCATGCGTGTCAGCCTCACTTATATTCCGGTGCTGACCTAGTCTAACACATATTACGAAATGGAAATGATCAATTGCCGCGCTCCCAATTCTTGGCATTCTGTCTCCTATTTATAACCAACATAGTTAGTACTCCTGGAATGTGTCAGCAGTCAGCTGGTATGTCTGATCACACAGGATTAATGCTTTGTTTAATGACCCAGGGTCCTCTCCTCCTGCCCTATGAAACCTCTTAGACCCAGGTGTGTGTGTGTGTGTGTGTATATGTGTTGGCTGTCGAAGAGAACTTTGCTCAGGACACTCATAAGGTCAGGAGGCACATGTCCGTTTCCGTCGCACACTAGCATGACGATCTGGCATAAGGACCAAGTCGGATGGCCAAGTTTGAAATCCGTTTCCTGTTGTTGCCCCTCGGTGACCCTTGGTTTGAACTTTGATTAAAACAGACTAAAATGTTTTGCAACAAATGAAGCCAAACCTTTGCCGTTTTGTGATCTCTCACTGCTGGGCAAGTGGGCTTTGGCTATTGTGAACTGCCACCATAGAGATCCTGTACATCTATTTCTCCTAGGCTACAATATTTCCTAGTTCAGCGACCTTGGTCTCACACAAGCAAAATGGGCCTAATCACTTACACAACGTCTCTATTGTCTGTCCCAGTGGTGGCAGCCCAGGGTCTCTCCTTGGCAGAACCCACTGTCCTGATCCCCCTGATTCTGAAGTAACACAGCCTCAAAGTACAGCTCTGCAACCCTCCTTCCTACCATTTTTCACCCTGGGTCCACCGGTCTACTATGAATGACCTCAATAGTCTCCAGCCAAGAGCCATTGTGGGTCACCCAGTTTTTGGCCGTGATGAAGAATCCCCAATCCAATCCAGCCTGGGAACAAATAACAATTAAACAAGTTGAGGGGGAGAGGAGTGGAAAAACAGAAGGGGGGAACAATTCTGCTTTGTTTCTGAGGCACAGCACATGGGTGACCGTCCAGACCAGTCGGGGCTGGATCGGGGGTAAAGCAGCCTGGGTAAAGAGAGGGTATAAATGGACAAGGCCCATAACTGCTAGTTTTCCAGGCCCACGCCCTCTAGTCCAAACACAGTTTCTCACCTCACACCAGTCCACTGAGTCATGTTGTCGAAGAAGGATGACGACAGTGGAGGTGAACCCAGTAGGAAAAAGATAGGTTGGGTGGATTAGGTTGGGACTGACGGGCTTCGGTAGATTAAATTCAATCTATATATGTGTACAGGCATTTATGGATCTCATTGCTGGTGACAATTTTTCCCCCCAGTTTTCAGCTTGTTCTGTATTTATTTGGTTGGCAGACGCAGACTTGTGTCCGAGCGCTGTATGGTGGGTGCGTGAGGGAGAAGGAGAGAAATGCATGTTTGAGGACTGTGTACAGTGGGGCAAAAAAGTATTTAGTCAGCCACCAATTGTGCAAGTTATCCCACTTAAAAAGATGAGAGAGGCCTGTAATTCTCATCATAGGTACACTTCAACTATGACAGACAAAATGAGGGGGAAAAATCCAGAAAATCACATTGTAGGATTTTTAATTTATTTATTTGCAAATTATGGTGGAAAATAAGTATTTGGTCACCTATAAACAAGCAAGATTTCTGGCTTTCACAGACCTGTAACTTCTTCTTTAAGAGGCTACTCTGTCCTCCACTCGTTACCTGTATTAATGGCACCTGTTTGAACTTGTTATCAGTATAAAAGACACCTGTCCACAACCTCAAACAGTCACACTCCAAACTCCACTATGGCCAAGACCAAAGAGCTGTCAAAGGACACCAGAAACAAAATTGTAGACCTGCACCAGGCTGGGAAGACTGAATATGCAATAGGTTAGCAGCTTGGTTTGAAGAAATCAACTGTGGGAGCAATTATTAGGAAATGGAAGACATACAAGACCACTGATAATCTCCCTCGATCTGGGGCTCCACGCAAGATCTCACCCCGTGGGGTCAAAATGATCACAAGAACGGTGAGCAAAAATCCCAGAACCACACGGGGGGACCTAGTGAATGACCTGCAGAGAGCTGGGACCAAAGTAACAAAGCCTACCATCAGTAACACACTACACCGCCAGGGACTCAAATCCTGCAGTGCCAGACGTGTCCCCCTGCTTAAGCCAGTACATGTCCAGGCCCGTCTGAAGTTTGCTAGAGAGCATTTGGATGATCCAGAAGAAGATTGGGAGAAACTGAGTAAAAACTCAACTCGTCGTATTTGGAGGACAAAGAATGCTGAGTTGCATCCAAAGAACACCATACCTACTGTGAAGCATGGGGGTGGAAACATCATGCTTTAGGGCTGTTTTTCTGCAAAGGGACCAGGACGACTGATCCGTGTAAAGGAAAGAATGAATGGGGCCATGTATCGTGAGATTTTGAGTGAAAACCTCATTCCATCAGCAAGGGCATTGAAGATGAAACGTAGCTGGGTCTTTCAGCATGACAATGATCCCAAACACACCGCCCGGGCAACGAAGGAGTGGCTTCGTAAGAAGCATTTCAAGGTCCTGGAGTGGCCTAGCCAGTCTCCAGATCTCAACCCCATAGAAAATCTTTGGAAGGAGTTGTAAGTCCGTGCTGCCCAGCAACAGCCCCAAAACATCACTGCTCTAGAGGAGATCTGCATGGAGGAATGGGCCAAAATACCAGCAACAGTGTGTGAAAACCTTGTGAAGACTTACAGAAAACGTTTGACCTCTGTCATTGCCAACAAAGGGTATATAACAAAGTATTGAGATAAACTTTTGTTATTGACCAAATACTTATTTTCCACCATAATTTGCAAATAAATTCATTAAAAATCCTACAATGTGATTTTCTGGATATTTTTTCTTCTCATTTTGTCTGTCATAGTTGAAGTGTACCTATGATGAAAATTACAGGCCCCTCATCTTTTTAAGTGGGAGAACTTGCACAATTGGTGGCTGACTAAATACTTTTTTGCCCCACTGTATATACGTTTGGTCAGTACCGTGCATGGTTCTAATGCCAGTGTTAATATAATACCACTCGTGGACCCCAGGAAGAGTAGCTGCTGCTTCTGCAACGGCTAATGGGGATCCTAGTAAAATGCCAATACCACCAGCCACGCCTCTTCCTCTGAGTGAAGAGGAAGGAAGCCACGATGAGGGGAACCAAGTGGATACTTGAAAAAAAAAACGACCTCCTATCATGAGTACGCAAGACCTTTGCCTCCTCCGTGACTCAGATCCATTTGGTTGGTGGTGTGAAATTCAGATTGCGCAACCATGAGTCACTCCCACTCCCTCTCGGTCTTTCGGTAGTCACGCCGTAGCTTCCTGTACAGAGAGGTGGACGGACGCGTCCGGTACTCTGGATGTGCGTCAGACACTCCTGTGGGATTATTTCAGCGTGACTGGGTCGGTGTTTTGTGCGTACACGCACTCATTCGACGGTTTGTGCTTTGTTTTTGCGCTCTGACGATAAGTGGAACGTTTACACACATTGAAGTGTAGTCCAGGTGCTTGGGGAAATGAAACCGGATGAGATTTAAAGAAAGCTTTTCAATCTCAACTCTGTTTTCATCTGTGAAATCTCTCTGTGCTCATATTTGGAGTGATTTGTCCAGATTGTGAAGCGTTACATAATCGTTCAACAATGCCGCTCTACATCACTGAGATTTAATACGTTTTTCATCCGGTTTTATCATAACATAATCTACGGCATCGCTTTCTGTTTAGTTTTTCCATTAAATTGTGTCCGTGTTGCTCGTTTTATGACACCAGTAAGTAATCCATCAATATTACCAGCAGCAGGATTAACATATTTCCTCCAAACCAAAACTGCCTCCCTGGCTCTGACCTGTTAGTAGAATGTAGGTCTAACATAATGTTACTGCAGATAAATTGGGATTTAACCCGTGGTTGTTCACTGTAAATGGAGTCTAGTGGTGCGCCGATTAGGCTCAATTCAGACCTTAGGGATGAACTGTTGTGTTAAATCAATCACTAGCCCCTAACCCCTAGACACTTGCCTCCACACCACTTATAGATCTTACAGAACCTGATGTGGATAAATGGTGGAAACGCTACATAGCCTTGATTGCTACGGTTATCATGTTGCTTAGGCTATACCCATCTGATACTTATTTTTGAGGTGTACAAGGGGCCAACAAGAAAGTCTATCAAGGAAGGAGTTGCTGGATTCTTTTAGTTTTTGACTGGGTGTTGGAGGTTGGACGTTGGTGCTTGTCTGGGCGTTGTGGTCTCATTCCTCCCTCTGCCAGCAGATCCAGTTTGCGGACCAAAAACAAGAGTTCAACAAACGTCCCACCAAGATCGGCCGCCGCTCTCTGTCCCGATCCATCTCCCAGTCCTCCACAGACAGCTACGGCTCAGGTACTGAGAATACACGCGTGCGCCCACACATACACACCTGACACGTGCACACACACCTGACACGCTCACGAGCCCCCCCCCCCCGACACACCCTGTGCCTAACTCTAATCACAGCCCAGGTACAGTATCCAGTATCACACAGTAAGAGTCTATTCCCAGATAGGTGGGGAGCAGGAATGTTCTCTGTAACGTATAACAGGATTAAGATGAGACGATACAGGCCACAGAGAGCCGCTAGTGTTCTCTCTAGTTTCTAACACTGTTCCATTCAATAATAACTGCAGCCACACACACACACACACACACACACACACCAATGTCCTTGTGAAAGTTTGAGATCAGTGTTTTTTTGTTGTTTTCTGGCGGGCAGGCCAGTGTAAGCCGGATTTAAGGTTGGGGGTCCATAAAAGAGAGGGGGAGAGAGAAAGGTAGAGGCACTATACGTGTTGTCCTGGTCACCTGTTTATCCCACTCCTGGTTCCCAGAGGCCCCTTTCAAGAGCGGGGGAGAGAAAAAGGGGAGGGAGAAGGAGAGAGGAGAGGCGACATCTTCCACTGAAGCGCTGGGAATGATTCTGTAGTAGGATGAGGGGCCTGTCAGTCCTGCGTGTCATAAAAAGGGCGTGACCTTTGCTTTACAACCAGAGTTAATCTGGCAGGGTGGCGTTCAGTGTTGTAAACATGTTTGTCAGGAGTGAAGTGTGAAAGACGTAGTGTGAAAGACGTAGTGTGAAAGACGTAGTGTGAAAGACGTAGTGTGAAAGACGTAGTGTGAAATACTACGTCCCTGGCGTGACTGGCATCTCCTATGTGGCCTCTCATTCTTCCACTTGTGATGTCACGGTAGTCTACCTGGCTGTCCCTCATCTTTTTGAATGTCACGCACAGACACTCGCCGGCCGCTTCACCCAAATGCCTCAAGTCCACTCTCCCTCCTTTCTTCTTTGTCCTCTCACTGTACCTCCATTGCATTCTGTCCCCCCCACTCTCAACCCTTTCTACCCCACTGGCTACTCTCTTTCTCTCCCTCTCTTTCCTGATCCCCTGTACTGTGACCCCCAGCCCTCAGCTCTGTGGTTGCTGAAATTATTCTCACAGAAAGAGTCAGCAGTCCGAGTCCTGACTGTCCCCACTGACCGTTCTGTCTCTTTCTTTTCCTCTCTTTTTCTCTCTCTCTCTCCTGCTCACGTGCTCTCTGTCCTGGGCCTTGAGTGCGCGCACACTGTGGGAGAGCTGTCACTCGTCTTAAGGCGTCCACATGCTTCCCACCTGAAACAGTTTGTAGATATATTATGACGTTTTTGGTCTTCGGCAATGTTTTTCTTTCGGGCGTTCGGTCGCCCAACGTCTACGCCCCTTCGTCAGTGATTGGTCAACAGTAGGGACTCTTCAATGAAGCGTTGTCATTCAGCGAGATACACGACTTGTTTTCATGCACTTTTTTTTCACTTGAGAAATATTGCATCCAATCTAAAGTTAATGTCAAATTGCGCGACTAAAAAACGTCCAAATTAATGACTGATTTCTTGAATTGTTAGATTCATTCAATTTAATTCTGGCTACGGCGTCTCAAGATGGGCACACGGTACCACTGTCGCTATTTTCTTGTTTTTCAAACCTGGGTCTTTTAATGGAGTACGCGAGGCACGGACGTTCACTTCACCTAGCCGAGTTCTGCTAGGATCAAACCCAACCTAGTATGTAGATGCCCAAGCTCTTCTGGTTTATTCTGCCCTTCGGCTCAGTCCCTAGATATATCTTGTAATGTGAGCTATGCAGTTGTTTTCGGACATCAGAGTAGATTGTGGTCTAGTGTGTGGTCATGTCACGTGTTATTGGTTTAATGTCTATATCCTGAGGCATTTTAATGTGTGTGTGTGTAGCTCGAGTGCTGCTGTTGCGTGTGTGTCCTGTCCTCTGACCACTCTTCTCTTTTAGCTGCGTCGTACACGGACAGCTCTGACGATGAGACCTCTCCTCGGGACAAGCAGCAGAAGAACTCCAAGGGCAACGGAGACTTCTGCATCAAGAACATCAAGCAGGCCGACTTCGGACGCAGGGAGATCGAGATCGCTGAGCAAGGTGGGTTAGGGATGATGTGTGGCAAGGTGGAAGATGTGTGCGTACGAGTGTGAGGGAGGGAGAGAGAGGGATTCTCTGGTGTGATTGTGTGTGCCTTGCTGACAGGCCATCTCCCCTAGGGCTGTTTGCTTAGTGGCCGTATGTTCCCAGCCTGTGAGAGAAACAGCAGGGGGCCGCCTGCCTTTCCCACTAATACCCAATCAAGCACTCTGTGACGCACTCCATCCTCTGCTGAAACCCAACAGGACACACCACTGACCACTCAGCCCTACGTGTCTGTACTGCACCACTGACAACACACAGTCTCCCGTGTCTGTACTGCACCACTGACCACTCGCAGTCCCATGTGTCTGTGCTGCACCACTGGCCACCCACGGCCCCACGTGTCTGTACTGCACAACTGACCACCCACAGTCCGACGTGTCTGTACATCACCACTGACCGCCCACAGTCCCGCGTGTCTGTACTGCACCGCTGAACACTCACATGCCCATGTCTGTATCGCACCACTGACCACCGACAGTCCCACGTGTCTGTACTGCACCACTGACCACTCAGTCCCACGTGTCTGTACTGCACCACTGACCACTCAGTCCCACGTGTCTTTACTGCACCACTGACCACTCAGTCCCATGTGTCTGTACTGCACCACTGAAGCTGTAAAGTAACATTTCGCTTGTTTGCAATGTATGCTGTTTAAATGTATGCTGTTTAAATGCGGTGCCAAACATTGGGATGCAGGGATGATGAGTGCAATCTAGATGAGATAGTCGACGTATCAGCAGTGGGCACAGAAAATGACATATTTGACTGTTTCAATCAGAGAGGACTTAATTTTATCCATGTGAACGCACGGAGCCTGCTGCCGAAATAAGAGGAATTAAAACTCCTTGCTTTTAACACACGGGCTGCAGTAGTTGCTGTGACTGAGACCATGGGTCAATTGAGGACAATGAGGTTGAGCTACCAGGTTATAGCGTTCATAGAATAATCCGAAACGGTGGCGGCGTGTGTGTGTGTGTGTTTTTCCTAGGAATGATGTGCGTTTTAACCCTCGTTCAGATCTGAAAATGGGTGGTCTCGAGGTTGCATGGGTAGATTAACGCCTTCCGAAATGTCGTCCTGTACTTGTCGGTGTGTGCGATAGGCCTCCTAAGCGGAATCATTTCTAGGATTTACTTGAATCGAATTGCTGTGATCCCAATGTATTTGCTGATGGAGAATGTGTTCTGCTGTGGGTGGTCAGCGACGCAGTACAGACACGTGGGACTGTGGGTGGTCAGTGGTGCGGTACAGATTTTTAATACATGTGTAGTCATCACCCAAGATAAGTACACCAGTAAATGCCCTGTGTAACTTACATCAGTTATTTAGACTGAAATTGTTGAGCCAACCCGGGTGTGTATTGACAGTAAATCAACTTTGGATTTGATTATTGTATCGGATCAAGAGAACGTTTGTCAGTCCGGGAGTCTTAAATATTGGTTTTAGTGTCCACATGGTAACCTACTGTATCTGGTAAGAAATCCAAAATGTTACTAGATCCATGTAATACGTGAAGGGTACGTTCTTTGAAACAATTCTCAAAATAATGTTTTGTGGAGGTCCTTTGGAATTTTTGGATGGGTCTCGCGTACTAAACGGTGATGAATGTTGACCAAGCTTGGTGTTTCTTTAAAGATCTGTTATTGTCTGCGCTCGACTCTGGCTCCGACGAAACAAATTTGAATCAAACAGCGGTCAGGGAAATGGATCACTTCCCAGATCTTAGACCTCGAAAGGAAATGGGTTCGCTACCTGGCCAGATTCAGAAGTACAAATCTACAACCAGATTATGACGGTTATATTAACTGTAGAAACCAGGCAGAATACAAAATGGATAAGGCCAAATCCCAACGTTATATAGACGCCGTTAATGACAACTTACATCAGCCTCGTAAACTGTGGAACATTTTAAAGGGCATTGGTTCAAAAACTCCCCATAAGGTAAAATCCTGTCGTTTTGGCCTGGATATTGATGTTTTATGCTATGACCGGCAAAGGTTGCAAATTATTTAAACTTCTTTTTTTTTTTTTTTTTTAATAGCCTCATCTCTGGTTAAGAAGTTACCCTATCTGCTCTGAACACTATGGCCAGTCTTTCATTAACAACTTTTACCATAGCAAAGCTATCACAAATGAACAATCTACTGTGCTTAATGAGCACAAACAAAGCAACTGGGCTGGATAACGTTCCTGCGAGATTCATAAAGGATAGTACTTGTCACTGCTAAAATGATAACACATATTGTAATGCTTTCAATTAGTAGTGGTGCATTTCCTAGGGATCTCAAAACAGCCCGGGCGGTACCACACCACAAGAAGAGCAGTAAAACAAATGTAGGAAACTACAGGCCCGTGTCAATCCTCAGCACCTCATCCAAAGTTGTTGAGAGATTAGTTTATAATCAACTTGAGGGATACCTGAAACTTCACAAACTTCTTTATGAACTACAATCTGGCTTTAGAACAGCTCATTCCACTGATACTTGCCGTATCCACCTTTTTTGACCACATTAAGAAGGAAAGTGAAAAGGGGAACTATACAGGTATGGTCATGTTAGACTTGCAGAAAGCTTTTGACACTGTAGACCATGATATTCTCCTGATGAAACTGAAATGCACGGGTCTAAATGATGTAGCAGTGAATTGGTTTAGGTCTTGTCTGACCAACAGAACACAAGTATGTGATGTTCTGTCAGAGACCAAAGAAATATCCTGTGGAGTACCGCAGGGATCAGTTTTAGGGCCTCTTATTTCTTATATATGTTAATGATATGCCAGATACAGTAAAGTGCAAACTCTTGCTTTATGCTGATGATTCAGACATACTGGTATCAGGGAAGTTTACATAGAGGAGACCCTGAGTAAGGAATTGCATTTAGTTAGAGATTGGTTGTCTGACAACAAATTGTCACTACATATGGGAAAAACTGAATCGATTTTGTTTGGAACAAAACTGAGATTGCTTAGGGCTGACAAGATAACAGTAAACTGTGCAGGCAAGGAGATTGAATCTAAAACACATGTATCTTATCTTGGTGTGTCCCTAGATCAATCCCTGGAGACCTGATTGATGCTAAAATCATTTCTAAAATGATTTTTTTTTATACCTTAACACTAGATATTTTACCATTAAAGTTAAGAAAGTGCTTGTCTCAACCTTGATTCAGTGTCATTTTGATTATGCTATCAAAAAAGCTGAAAAAGAGAATGCAGGTTATGCAAAATAATGTTATCAGGTATAAGCTGAATGTCCCCTCTATGACCCACGTAGGGTACAGCAGTTCCGGGAGGTGGGCTTGTTGCCTTTGGAGTCCAGAGTGGACCAACTTAATCATATGTTTGACATGTTAAATGACCGTGCCCCAGGTTACAAGAAACACCACATTGATATGGTCTATAACCAACACAGTCACAATACCAGAGCTAGTGACATGTCTTGTAAAATCCCAAGAGTAAACAGTACCGCAAGGAGCACGTTTTTCCATACAGGCATTTGTCTATGGAATAGCCTCCCCTTGGAGGTAAAAAATAGCTTTAAAAAGCAGGTAAAGTTTATCATTTGGACACGGCTGTCTAAGTAAGGGAAACCACTCCACTTGCCCCTTGTGCCCCCTACTGCTGGTCAGGTGTATTTATTTGAACGATCGGTATGATTTGCAATTAATAGATTGTTTTAATGTGAAATGAATATGGTTGATTTTTAAGGTTAGGGAGAAGGGCAGTGAATAGTGCCGCTTTTTACGATGTCAATATAAATGAATGTATTTATGGGGGTTTGTAATTTTGCCTGGTCTTTTAATCATTGTGTTATTGTTTTTACCATCGAGGACCACTTTGGAAATAAGTGTTTTGAATTAATGCTTTCAAGTGGTATCCTCTGGGTCCACATTGTACATTTTGTTGTACATGTCTGTTGCCCAAAATAAATTCAATTCAATATACAGCTGATATCACACAGCCCTGGCTCGGTAGGTTTTATCACACAGCCCTGGCTCGGTAGGCCTTATCACACAGCCCTGGCTCGGTAGGCCTTATCACACAGCCCTGGCTCGGTAGGTTTTATCACACAGCCCTGGCTCGGTAGGCCTTATCACAAATGGCTCGAGCTCTGAATGTCTAGGTGACAGACCATAGACAGCACAACAGAACCCAGAGGGGAAAGATTCCACCATCTGGGAGGGTTCCCAAAGAATTTTGGCCAGCTAACTTTCATTAACCATGCTTTAACCATTTTTTTTATTGACATTTTTATGTCATTTTAAAGATTATACAGAGAAGGATGCCTTTTTGAAGTTTTGAAACAGGACCAATGGTTTTGTAGTAATGTTGGGTCTGGAATGACCTGTCTGTTGCGTTGTCTCCTCCACACAGAGATGCCAGCCCTCATGGCCCTGAGGAAGAGAGCCCAGGGAGAGAAGCCGCTGGCTGGGGCCAAAGTAGTGGGCTGCACCCACATCACAGCTCAGACAGCCGTGAGTTACACACACACACACACACACACACGCCACCATCCACCACTCAGTCCACTGTGAGTCTGCCGCTTCTGCTCAGAAAACCGCGACTCGCAGCCATACTGAATGGCGCTCGTCTTAAGACCGCTTCATGCATCTTTTAGCTGCACGAACGTCTCCGTTGGCTGTGTCCTTAACTGAGCGCGCGGTCTGGTCTGTGTGTGTGTCGCGCAGGTGTTGATGGAGACGCTGTCTGCCCTGGGGGCTCAGTGCAGGTGGGCTGCCTGTAACATCTACTCCACGCAGAATGAGGTGGCAGCTGCTCTGGCCGAGGGAGGTGAGTGTGAACAGGGCTGCTTCATTTGAGCGTCCTGTGTCGTGTGGGAGCTCGTTCTCTGTCGCGACCGCTGGCTCTCTCAGTGCCCATCAATTCAATGGTAGGATATTCATAAGAACATGCTGTATTGCTACATTTCTCTTACTCTCTCCCCCTTTCTCCGTTGCTCATCTTCTCGATTCTCTCTCAGGGTTCTCTGTGTTCGCGTGGAAGGGCGAGTCGGAGGATGACTTCTGGTGGTGCATCGATCGCTGCGTCAACCTGGAGGGCTGGCAGCCCAACATGGTACGTGTCTGTCTTGTCTCCCTCAATCACTCCCGTCTCTCAGTAACGGACTGGCACCCAGACTTTGTGATGGCGTAAACGGCGCCAGTCCTTTATCCCGATCAGTTAGAGACGCGCGTTGTGTGTCCCGCCCCAGATCCTGGATGACGGCGGAGACCTGACCCACTGGATCTATAAGAAATACCCCAACATGTTCAAGAAGATCAAGGGCATCGTGGAGGAGAGCGTCACTGGAGTACACCGGTGGGTGGATCACTGCTAACCACACTACTTCATTATGCGTTGACTCATCGTCTTGACTGAGAAAAACAGTATTTTGCCAGTAAGCTTCCCCCTTGCTCAGGGGTTTGTTTTGAAGCGAGTGGTCCATCCTCTATGGCCATGTCTCCATCTAGTGGCTATAACGGGTAGTGTCAGGTTTTACTGGTTATGATGCCCCTCTCTTATTGCTGCTCTGTGTATAGGTTGTACCAGCTGTCCAAGGCGGGGAAGCTGTGTGTCCCGGCCATGAATGTCAACGACTCTGTGACCAAGCAGAAGTTTGACAACCTCTACTGCTGCAGGGAGTCCATCCTGGACGGGTAGGACAACTCCGGCATGCCTGTTCAAAGCAGAAAGACCGAGGAAGATTACGTCATTGTCGTCACATATATAATTGTCTTTGGGCGCTGACGGCCGGGAGTCTACGGATGACTTAAACATTTTGTCATGCTAACTTCCTGTGATTTTTGTGTTTCTTCGCTTTCCCTCCAGTCTGAAGAGGACCACTGATGTAATGTTTGGGGGAAAACAGGTGGTTGTGTGTGGATATGGAGAGGTAAGAGTCTGTCTTACCTACTGTGTACTAGTGATGGGGGGGGGGGGGTCGATAGTTGCATTTCGCTACATTATTTGTGGACAATATTATATTGATATTTGTATCGATAAAATAATAATACAATAATGTTTTTTGCTACTGTAGGTAGCATTAGCTGTACCTGCACCAAAACTCTGCTATTTTTCCTCCTTTTTTATTTATTTATTTTCCTTTAACTAGGCAAGTCCGTTAAGAACAAATTCTTATTTTCAATGACGGCCTAGGCCTTGTTCAGCGGCAGAACGACAGATTTTTACCTTGTCAGCTCGGATTCGATCTTGCAACCTTTCGGTTACTAGTCCAACACTCTAACCACTAGGCTTCCTGCCGCTCCAACTGGTACTTATCATTTTTTAACTCAAATTTTACCAGGTAAGTTGACTGAGAACACATTTCTCATTTACAGCAACGACCTGGGGAAAAGTTACAGGGGGAGGAGAGGGGATGAATGAGCCAATTGGGAGTTGGGGATGATTAGGTGGCCATGATGGTATGAGGGCCATATTGGGAATTTAGCCAGAACACCAGGGTTAACACCCCTACTCTTACGATAAGTGCCATGGGGTCTTTAGTGACCACAGAGAGTCAGGCCGCCCTTTTTACGTCCCATCCGAAAGACGGGACCCTACACAGGGAAATGTCCTCGATGCCTACTGGCCCTTCAAACCCATTTCCAGTAGCATCTGGTCCCCCATCCAGGGACCCACCAGGACCAACCCTGTTTAGCTTCAGAGGCAAGCCAGCAGTGGGATGCTGCTGGCGATCTAAACACCTTATTATATCAAAATGGACCACCAGATGAAAATATTTACCATCCAAGTCTATAGTAGAGCCTCCATCTGTCCTATGCCCATGTGTGTTTTTATTTGCGTATCCATAGGTGGGGAAGGGCTGCTGTGCTGCTCTCAAGGCCATGGGCTCCATCGTGTACGTCACAGAGATCGACCCCATCTGTGCCTTGCAGGCCTGGTGAGTTCAACCAATCAGAGCCTGGTACGTGAACTAATCAGCCAATGGCAGCAGGGTGAACGAGGAAGTAACACGTTTTTCCCCCCGTCCCTGTTCAGCATGGATGGCTTCAGACTGGTGAAGCTGAATGAAGTGATCAGACAAGTGGACATTGTCATCACTTGCACAGGTGAACAATTCTCCGTTGTCCCCTCGGTCAGCACTAGATGGCCACGTTAGAACACATAAGTGGCAATAGTGTCAAAACGAATAACCAAGCGTAAGTACATGAGCTTGTTGGAGTTTAAGTCAGGGTTAGGGTTTAGATTTCTTTAAGTCAAATTTGTGGTTAAAAACCCCTGTACTCCCATCCTTTCCAGCATGGGCATAGCAACAACAACCACCTTCTCCCTACGGCTTTACTGCTTGGCTGATCCAGCCTGCACCACTCTATTCATACACACACACACACACTCCCAGCAGCCTAGAGGGTGACTAGACAGTAGGGTATAGGCCAGCGGTCACCAACCGGTCGATCGCAGTCTCCAAGGCATTTCTAGTCGATCACCAGACATTTCTGTCAAAAAAACAACAATGATAAATGCTTGCGTACCTATTTTTTGTTTAGAGCTGTTGGTGCACTTCATTCAGCAGCCCTAGTGCCAGGAAGGCAAAAGTGTTCCCGTTCTGAGCCATTTCATGTGTCTGAAGGCAGAAGGTTGCCTAAACGGCAGACCCAAAGAGCAAATCAAGTTCACCTATAGGCCTACCGCTGGCCAATCAGAGAGCTCAGATCAGTGTCTGCACATTTTCCTCGAGCCACAGGCTGTAAAAAGAAGCCTCGAACGCACAGCAAATACTGTGTGATTTCTTAACTTATTAAAAACCATAACTAGAGAGAGACAACGAATACAGCAAAGAGCTGCTGTTTTTATGAGTACATGTTTGTTGTTATTCAGTACTGTCGACACTTTATTAAACACCTTTTATAAGCTATAAAATGAGCGTTCTCCCTACTCCCACTCGTGCTACAAACAGCACTGCAGCGGCAGTGAATGAGTATAGCGAAGTGTTTCCATACGCTTGTGTTATTAGCGGCTTAATTTTTTTAGTATCGAGGAATATTTCAATTTCTCTGGTCATATGAGTAACATCATGAATTGGTTCGTGAGGCAGAAATAATGCAGTGCGACTTGAGTTTCGCCAACAGCAGGAAGACTGCCCCCCCCCCCCTTTCAAAGCAAATTTTATTTGTCACATGCGCCGAATACAACAGGTGTAGTAGACCTTACAGTGAAATGCTTTCTTACAAGCCCTTAAACAACAATGAAGTTTTTAAGAAAATACCTGAAATAAAAGTAGCAAATAATTAAAGAGCAGCAGTAAAATAACAATAGCGAGGCTGTATACAGGGGGTACCGGTACAGAGTCAATGTGCGGGGGCACAGGTTAGTTGAGGTAATTGAGATAATATGTACATGTAGATAGAGTTATTAAAGTGACTATGCATAGAAAGTAACAGAGTAGCAGCAGTGTAGAAGGGGGGGCGGACAATGCAAATAGTCTGGGTAGCCATTTGATTAGCTGTTCAGGAGTCTTATGGCTTGGGGGTAGAAGCTGTTTAGAAGCCTCTTGTACCTAGACTTGGCGCTCCGGTATTGCTTGCCGTGCGGTAGCAGAGAGAACTGTCTATGAATAGGGTGGCTGGAGTCTTGGACAATTTTTAGGGCCTTCCTTTTACACCGCCTGGTATAGAGGTCCTGGATGGCAGGAAGCTTGGCCCCGGTGATGTACTGGGTCCTACGTACTACCCTCTGTAGTGCCTTGCGGTCGGAGGCTGAGCGGTTGCCATACCAGGCAGTGATGCAACCCGTCAGTATTCTCGAGAGGGAGTGAGGAGTGACGGTGAGAGGCAGCCTCACCGCTGCTCCGTCCCTCCCCTCAGACTAACCATAAGATGCAGGCCATCAGTCCAGTAAAAAAGCTAATTATTATGCTCACTCAGCTGTGTCTCACAAGTAATACATCAAATGATCTATTACCATTTCTGATCATTCCAGAGAAGAACAACATTGGCTGGACAATTCAAGTGTAGCCAATATGCACTGATAATGTTATTGGGCCTATAGCCTACTGCACAGACCTCGTTGCTACAGAACTGTTTTTAATTGGTTAATGTTGCATAGGCTTACTTTTTTAAAGTCATGTTTAAAAATATATATTTAAAAAATAAAGTGATCTTGACTCAAAAAATGTTGGTGACCACTGGTGTAGACATTACAGGAGTCATCTCAATCACTCCGACCTAGCAGCCATGTGCGTAGCCAGCCAGTCAGCGCTCCACGTTCAGATTCAATCAGAGTGAAGCGTTCATTGGGCCAGACTGCATTACCTTCCTAGTCTATTAAGCCTAATGACAGGCTGCAGTCCTCATCCACGTTAATTGAAAAAGGACAGACGGCCGTAATCACTCGGGCGAATGTGTATGCGTGCGCACACAGACCTGCACGTTCACGCACTCCGACTTAGAGACACGCGATGCCATTCAGACACTTATTCATACTGTAGATCAATGTGGAGAGTGGATGTGGAGCCCAATGGTGCGTTCTGACTAGATCGATTTTTATCTAGTGCAGGAGATTTATTCCTAGCATCATTTGCGTAGCATATACAGCAACGTAATTCCTTTTTGAAGTCGTTTCGTTATAAACGTTATAATCGGCAGTAGTGAACAGTAGTGAACATGATGATTGCGAGAGTGTAATATCGATGGCACGTTTTAATGACGTTCCCGCCACTTCAGGAAATAAGAACGTGGTGGTGAGAGAATACTTGGACCGTATGAAGAACGGCTGTATCGTCTGCAACATGGGACACTCAAACACCGAGATCGACGTGGTGAGTGAACTGTGTGTCTGTGTGTATTGGTGGGAGATGAAGGGGGGGGGGGGGTTATTGTGACAGTTATTGTGACAGCTTGACTGATCGTGTGGGCGGAAGACACTGCTGTCACCAATGCTTGTCACGTTATTGTCACTGTGGGGGAAGCTGTGATACGACAACGCCCCTGACCTGACGTTGGCGTAGTTATGGGTTGACTCGCTGTGGCCTATGCCTGTCAGTTGTTATCACTGTTACTGTGACATCCTCAGGGTCATAGTGAAACTATTTTCATAGTGACTGTTGTCATCAGGGCCTGACATGAACTTTTTGGTCCACCCGCCACTGTGGCAGATTAAAAAATCTACCAGCCACTCAGAGTTTTTACCAGACAAAATATTTATTAAACTTTTTTTTCCTTCTTTTTTTTAACGGATGAGCATGCTTTGTAGTGTTTCTAAAACAATACATTTATTACTAGTAATAAGTGAAGTGGTATATTACTCAATGTTATTTCATTTTTTGTGACCTGAGTCTTAACCAAAATACCTAAAATGAGATAAAAATGTTATGCTGCCCCTTTAAGGGCGGGCGGTTACCGTGGCAACGAGGGCACTGAGCCGCTGGAGTCGAGCAGCTGGACTCTCAGTGACTGCCTGTGATATAGAGAATCTGAATAGTAGCCGATGCCTTTGCTAGCAGCTGAAGCAAACTCAAACATTGAAAAACAAAACGATGTAAATAGCCATGAAACAAGGACAAAGTCTCACTTTAGAGTAAATTCGACCAACTTTGGCTTCCAGAGTGGCGCAGCGGTCTAAGGCAGTGCTTAAGGCGTCACTACAGACCTGGGTTCGATCCCAGGCTGTGTTGCAGCCGGCCGTGACTGGGAGACCCATGAGGCGGTGCACAATTGGCCCAGCGTCGTCTGGGTTAGGGAAGGGTTTGACCGGCCGGGATTTCCTTTTCCCATCTCGCTCTAGCGACTCCTTGTGGCGGGCCGGGCGCCTTCAAGCTGACTTCGGTCGCCAGCTGGACGGTGTTTCCTCTGACACATTGGTGCAGCTGGCTTCCGGATTAAGCGAGCAGTGTCAACCAAGCAGTGCGGCTTGGCAGGGTCGTGTTTCGGAGGACGCATAGCTCTCGACCTTGGCCTCTCCCGAGTCCGTAAGGGACGGCGATGGGACAAGACTGTAACTACCATTGGATATTACGAAATATAAGAAATAAAACAATTTGACCACTTTTTTATACTTGTGCCCACCGGTTCCAAAATGAGTCGTCAGCGCGGTGGACACAGCTCCCCAGCCAGGCTGTGCTCCTGCATGTTGCGCGAGTTGGGATATTATTATATGATTTGTAGTTCTTTGTGTGATTAGCTGCCAGCTATGAAACAAAATGTCAGAAATACGGTGAAAACGGCTACTGCAGTATTTGTTCAGCTGTACATGAGCTCATATTTGACCCCTAACTCTGTTTATTTGCAAATGGGATTGACATGCTTGTGGAGCCCTGACCTACCGCCAACGTGGCTGGTGAAACGGACATCTTACTGACCAATGCCAAAATCGATCCACATTTGGCGGGGGTTAATTTTAGGCCCTGGTTGTCGTAGTGAAACTGTTCTCGTGGTAACTGTTTCCTGTCCGTTTGTTGTCCTCTCCTCCAGGCGAGCCTGCGGACCCCGGAGCTGACCTGGGAGAGAGTTAGGTCACAGGTGGACCACGTCATCTGGCCCGACGGCAAGCGGATAGTGCTGCTGGCTGAGGTGATCTATTATTATTATCATCATCGTCACATTAATACAAGGCTGTCCGTGACGGTACTACCTCAGATCATTGACCCTTGTGATTTGATCTATAAATCCTCTCAACTTCCAAATAACTGGGCGTGAATAGATCCAAATGATCCATATGTAGCTGTACAACAACCCCTATCTGAGTCTGAGCCTGGTAAACAAGCAGTACGTCTACACCATATTCCCTCTCTCATAGCGGAGAGAGACAGAGGCTCTCTCTCTCTCTCTCTCTCCGTCTCTCTCTCTCTCTCTCTGTGTGTGTGCAGCACTCCCTTTCTCTTAGCAGAGAGAGACACAGAGGCACTCTGTGTGTGTGCAGCAGTCTCTGACAGAATGAAACCACCGTGAGAGCGAGCCAGACAGATAGCCAGACGGAAAGCCAGACAGAAAGCCAGACAGGCCAGGTGCTTCAGTGTGTCTGCTATTTGATCTCCTCCAGGCTATAATCAGAGAACGTTTTATTTTCCCCTCTCACTCTTCCCTCTTTTTTTTGACTCTATTCTCTCCATCTTCACTCCTGGACTCTCTCACTTCTCCTCTACTGTCTCGATCCGAGGGGCTTTTTCAAAGAGATGTCGCTTTTTTTTTTTGTTAGTTTGGTTCTCAGGAGCTCACCAGTAGCTGTGTTCTGTTCTCCGGACGCTTTCTACAGAACAGGGAAGTGTGGGCTGTCTCAGTTCCCCCGGGCAGTGTGCATACTGCATAAAGCAACAGTACGCCCCGTTGTACTGTCACTGCTACTCGCAGCAAACAGGGAACTGAAACCAAAGCACCACCAAAGTGTAATTGCTACGTACTAACACAACATGTTGCAGCTCTCTGGGAAATAATGCACACTATCACATGCTTTCTGTGCCACCGAGGAGTGTATGATGGCGGTAGTAAATGTAGATCAGTTCCTCCTCCTTTGTGAACGCTGGCTCGTTAGCAGTCTGAGCCCAGTAACAGTACCAGTCCCATGTTCTCCCTCGGTTTACATGTCTGTCTGCACCACAGCTTCTGTTATTCCAAGCTTGGACTCGGCAACACTTTTTCTGACATTTGATGATGTCGATGTCAACCACACACACACACACACACACACACACACACAGTATCTTATCATTGAGACGGAGCTGTAGGCAGTTTTCTCTGATTCTGTGTGCCGTTTAACTGGTTGTTAACCCAATGTGTGTCTCTCGATCTGTCCTCAGGGTCGTCTGCTGAACCTAAGCTGCTCTACGGTCCCCACCTTTGTCCTGTCCATCACCGCCACCACCCAGGTACCGTGTGTTGTGCGTTTTTGTGCGATTTGTGTGTGGGATGGATCAGCGTCGGCGTGTGTGCCGCTTCGTACAGTAATCTGAGCGATTAGGGTCCTGTCATTGCTCTGCCGCTGACCCCAGGGCAAGGCTGCGTGCGTCATGAGAGCGACCGTGGCGTTTCCATGGTAACATAAGTGTGTGTGTGTAAGATTGACATCCGGGTCTTGTCTCATACCTCAGGCCCTGGCTCTGATAGAGCTGTACAACGCCCCAGAGGGACGTTACAAACAGGATGTCTACCTGCTGCCCAAGAAGATGGGTAAGAGGCCGAGCTCTATGTCCACACACACACAGACATACATCCCTCCTCTGTCCTCAACCCTCTGTCTCACACACACACACACACTCCGTAATCCTTATTCGCTCAGGCCTCAGCCGAGGCAGCCAGCAGTCACCTGACAGCACCCATCCGCCTGTCTGAACCTCTGACAAAACCCTTTTTAGGGGAAAACATTGAGTTGAAAGAGGATCAGCCAGAATGCACAACGGACTCGGCTCAGCTAATAGAAGCGATAGATACAGTATAGGGATAGAGATGGCATGCATGACCGTGAATATGTTTTGAAGCAGCTCTGTGCGAACTCAACCCAATCCAAGACATGGCTGCAGGGGTTATCTATGTTCTACGTCATGATCCAAAACAAACACTGGATGTTAGTATATCAGGTCGTGCTTGTGGCGTTTAGTCTTTTGTTCTATTTATTTACAGTCATTGCACTGTCTGGGAAATATAGAATCCATAGTAGAACGCATCCTATTTAGAGAGGTGTGTGTGCGCGTGTGCGTGCTTCGTTCACTGTAGAGGTACATCTCATGGAAAGCCTGAGTGTGCATGCGTACGTGTGTGTCTGCAGCTGGCAGCGTAGCCGGGTCTCTGCTGGAGTAAAAGCAGGGAGAACGAGAGGCAGAGAGGCTCAATATAGGTCAGCCTGTCAGACCCTGCTGCTAAGCTCACTGCACCATCACTGACGGAGAGGGAGGGAGAGACCGGGACAGGAGAAGCAGCCCCAGTGCGTTCAGCTAAACCCACACAAACAAATAAATGAGTAAATAACCAACAGCCCCGTGTCCTTGCAGGCAAGAGTAACTAGGCGCTCTCGTCCCACTCCTTTTTCTGTCTCTATCCATCTTTCTCTCTCGCTCTTTTTTTCTCTCTCTCGCTCTTCCCCCTCCACTCCCTCCTTCTGTATTATTCCAGATGAGTATGTGGCCAGTCTTCACCTGCCCACGTTCGATGCTCACCTCACAGAGCTGAGTGACGAGCAGGCCAAGTACCTGGGCTTGAACAAGAACGGGCCCTTCAAGCCAAACTACTACAGGTAAACATTAACACCCGAATGCTTCGATTGCCTGCTAATATTGTACGTCACATACGCTGAGTATACCAAACATTAGGAACACCTTCCTGATATTGAGTTCCACTCCCCCTTGCCCTCAGAACAGCCTCAATTCGTCAGGGCATGGACTCTACAAGGTTTGAAAGTGTTACACAGGGTTGCTGGCCCATGTTAACTCCAATGCTTCCCACTGTTGTGTCAATGTTGTCAAATTGTCTGGATGTCCTTTGGGTGGTGGACCATACTTGATACACACGGCAAACTGTTGAGCGTGAACCCAGCAGCGTTGCAGTTCAAATCCAATAAAATTGATTTATAAAGACCTTCTTACATCAGCTGATATCTCAAAGTGCTGTACAGAAACCCAGCCCAAAACCCCCAAAACAGCAAGCAATGCAGGTGTAGAAGCACGGTGGCTAGGAAAAACTCCCTAGAAAGGCCAGAACCTAGGAAGAAACCTAGAGAGGAAACAGGCTATGAGGGGAGGCCATTCCTCTTCTGGCTATGCCGGGTGGAGATTATAACAGAACATGGCCAAGATGTTCAAATGTTCATAGATGACCAGCAGGGTCAAATAATAATATTCAGTGGTTGTCGAGGGTGCAACAGATCAGCACCTCATGAGTAAATGTCAGTTGGCTTTTCATAGCCGAGCATTCAGAGTATCTCTACCGCCCCTGCTGTCTCTAAAGAGTTGAAAACAGCAGGTCTGGGACAGGTATTACGTCCGGTGAACAGGTCAGGGTTCCATAGCCGCAGGCAGAACAGTTGAAACTGGAGCAGCAGCACGGCCAGGTGGACTGGGGACAGCAAGGAGTCATCAGGCCAGGTAGTCCTGAGGCATGGCAGTTCTTGACACAAACCCGTTGCACCTGGCACCTACTACCATACCCCGTTCAAAGGCACTTAAATCCTTTGTCTTGCCCATTCGCCCTCTGAATGGCACACATACACAATCCATGCCTCAATTGTCTCAATCCATGCCTCAATTGCTTAAAAATCCTTCTTTAACCTGACTCCTCCCCTTCATCTACACTGCTTGAAGTGAAATCAATAAGGTTTGTAGCTTTCACCTGGATGCACCTGGTCAGTCTGTCATGGAAAGAGCAGGTGTTCTTAATGTTTTGTCTGCTCAGTGTATATCTTTCGTGGTGTTATTGCAAAGGTGTAATGTTATAAATACAGTTATCAGAGTTCTAATGAGAAATCAATCAAATGTATTTATAAAGCCCTTTTTACATCAGCCGATGTCACAAAGTGCTATACAGAAACCCAGCCTAAAACCCCAAACGGCAAGCAATGCAGATGTAGAAGCCCGGTAAGACGGCCATGCCGGTAGGGAGATGCTTGGTAGAGAGAGATCCACAGTGCAAGATTGTTACTACATGATTTGACATTTTGTTTTTTCTCCCCAAGGTATTAAACCAACTCTGAAATGAAGAAAATACCATGGCTCCAAAAATCGTACAGAACCAAGAAGAAAGGAGAGCGGAGGACGGAATAGTCACACACCTGCTTTTTACAAGAGGGGAGGAGCTGTGTGCTAATTGCTCAGAGTGGAGGGCGTGGCTTTACCTGCGCTTTGGCAGTGTTTTATTTATTTCCGCTAGAATAATGTAACTCTAACCTTTTTTGAGCTGCTCCTGCCATTTTGGGCTCCTTAGCAAGCGTCTCCTGGAGATTTCATCGTCTTCTCTTAGCTACTTGTCTGTCTGTCAGTCAGTCGTACGTAAACTCCGTTGCGAGATCTTTTTATTGTTCGTTTAAAAACTAATGAAGACTTAATGAAGAAAAACAAATGTACAAAAAAATCTCTGTGTGAATGAAAGATGACCTCTGAAGATTTAGGGATGGACGTGTGGTTCATGTCCTGTTGTCTGTCTTTACCTACTCTTGATTTTTGTTTTGTTTTCAAAGATCAATTGAAAGGGATTAGATGAAGAGGTGGGAGGGGGGAGGTCACTGGGTCCAATCATGTCCTGTCTTTGATAATTTGATTCAGATGTATTCTCTGTCCTTGTTTTTAAGTATGTTTTAATGTGTTGGTTCTCCTATTCCCCCAATCAAACTGGACAGTGACAGGTGTGGGGGCGGGGTCTTTCCCTGTGATTGGTTGGGACCTCTCTCCCGCACCTATCACTCAAACACAGTGAATCCATCTCAGCTCCCTGTCCCACAGCCTCTCAATAATGAACTATGTTCTTCAGCTCCCAAACTGCTCACATGATGCTAGTGTTATATGAAAAGTATTTTGCCGACCAGAGTTTATGACATCCATCCACGATGTCCGGAGCTAGATTCTCCTTTCAAAGCATTATACTGTATTATAAACTGAGTTGTTCGAGCCCTGAATGTTGATTGGCTGAAAGCCGTGGTATATCAGACCGTATACCACCATTGCAAAACATTTATTTTTACTGTTCTAATTATGTTGGTAATCAGTTTATAATCGCATTAAGGCACCTCAGGGGTTTGTGGTATATTGGAAATGTACCAGGCACTCTGCGTTGCGTCGTACTCAAGAACAGCCCTTAACACAGGTATATTGGCCATATACCACAAACTCCCTCGTACCTTATTGCTTAATTAGAGGCATGACAGGTATGGGAGATCATTACAAGGGGATATATTTATGTAGAAATGTCGATTTTTATATCTTTCCTCTACCCATCTAATATCTTAACTTTGAAATTAAACATCTGTCTCGTTTATAAAGATAAGCAATTAAATGTTATGATAAATGTTCTGGATGATTTTTTTGAAAACTGTGACAGACTATTTCAGTGAGATACCAAATGTACAGCCAGGCTTGTAGTAGTTTCTTTGGCCAGGTCCTCAATAGTAAGCTGCCGTAAGCAAACCTGTACAGTAATTACAGCGTTAAAACCAATTAGCCATTGTCAGGCGTTAGTTGTGATTTTAACTGCAGTGAGGCTATAGCTTGATGACTGGGTCATTACATATGCTTGTAATTAGTTGGGGACCTACATTTCACACGTTCCAAAAAAGAGTCACCACTTCAGACATCAGTTTACCTCATTGTTCCAATTTATTATGCATTTCTGATAAAAGGTCATAGTCACCTTATAAATGTCCAAGATTTGGTGTCTTCGTTAGTTTGAGTTTTTCTGTTGAGGGCCAAACTCCTCTGGTACGATTATTAGTCCGGCTTCATTTCCTCAACGTTTTTAGATTCAACTTTGTTAGAAATCCCAGCTGTTAGGGTTTTCACCTGAACCAAAAGCCCGTACTACAAGCAAGCTGGGAGGAACCAGCTTTTCTTCAAATTTTTTCATGTATTTTTTTTTTTACATCGTATAGAACGGACTTAAATCCCTGAGAACATACACCCATATGCTCCCATGTTAATTATGCCCATACTATACATTCTAAAATGTCACTGTGTTCATGTCATACTCGTGAGCTACCATTTTATGCCCCAGCCTCCATAATTACCATCTTCCAAGTCGGAGGCCCCCTCTGTGTGACCATCCATACAACCCATATTTCTGTTTGTCTGACATTTTAGAACATGATCCTTGTGCTGATTATCTCATCTGTTAGAGTGGTTTATCGTGTCTGACCGTGTGAGCCTGTGCGTGCTTGAGTGAGTGAGTGTGTGTTAGGGTCATGTGTAGTAGGACATGGTTGCTTCGATACAGTTGTCTCAGGATCATAGCCGGTGCGTTCCGGGGGTGAAAGAGCATTAGTCGGTCCAATAGCTGCATCACGTGGGCAGGGTTAACGCCAGCATCTTGTATGGTTAACTCAAAAGTGTAGGAATTACAGCATATCAACTCTTGTATTTATTGTTCGCAAATCCACAAGTCAGTACAAATGGAAAATTCTTCTCAAATTTTTAAGTTGTCGAAACAATGTTTAAATATTGCAAGTGATAATGATAGATGAGCAATAATAGATCTGTAATCTTAAAGAATAAAAATGTCATTGTATCAACCTTTCTCGTCTAATATATGATGTGCTGTATTTTTATTCGTATTTTCTTGAATATATCTACATTTGGATAGAAAGATTGCTACCAATGCCTATTAAGCATATATGGTTGCGTTTACACAGGCAGCCCAATTCTGAGACTTTGCCACTAAATGCTTTTAACCGATCAGACCTTATACCAATTATTGGGCAAAAGATCAGTATTGGGCTGCCTGAGTAAACTGATTTCCCATGGCCTTGAGGCATCACTAGACTCTGGCCGATCTGATAGATGAGAGGATGACTGCCTGCTGCTGCTGGGAGCTCAAAGAAAGCTAGACATCAGTAATGACACCACTTGAGAGAGGAAGAGAGGATGTTATGTGAAGTGCTTGAAACAAAGTATTATCATTGTGAACGAGGGCGTTTCAATACAGCTTGGATGATTTGAGCACAAGGCACTGGTACCAGTGTTTGGCCAAGTTTTACAGGACTGGTTTAGGTTATGTTCCCTCAATCTTATTTACAAGCCATGTGTCCTAGAAGACTTATTACTGCAGTTGTGAAGAACACGTGCTTCTAACATTAACACTGGTTATTAAGTGACTCAACATGATAGATTGTGTCCATGTGAATTATGTTCTCAGAACTCGTAAGTTTGGTTACTTACTCGGTCACGGGGCTATAATTGGGGTATGTGCTCAGATTAAATGGATTACTGTGTTGCCAGATGACACAGTGACGGGGTGACACTGGGTGTGTCGAGAGCACTTGAAAGCAGCTGTTGTCGCCACTCAGTCACAGTCGTAGTGTGTGACCTAATCAGAGTGCACCCACTCTGCTACAGACACCCTGAAGCACACACGCAATCAGATGTTGACTGCCTATTATACCGTTCATGCTACACACGCACTGACTTCACTCAGTTAATGTGAAAGGTCTGACACACAAAGGTAAAAACGCAAGATTCATTATTAAACTGTTGTTTTGGTCCCTAACAGCCACCAATATTAACCATATCAGGAAATCAAATGTATTTGTGTCATGAGCAGAATGCAAAAGGTGTAGACTTTACAGTGAAATGCTTACTTATGAGCTCTTTCCCAACAATGCAGAGTTAAAAAAAAAAAAAAGGTGCTAATAAGACAAAGAGGACATAGTAACCCGATAAATGTGGCCTAAACAGAATGATATTAACACAGGTGCATTTCACATGTTTCATGTTTGTTTTGACCTGTGTTCATCAATAAATCCCTGCGTCCAGTATAAACACCCCCGCACCCAACCAGCCACCATGTGTCAAGTTCACCTACGTGAAACGGATATGACCTTTGCCCTCTCATTAAACTGTACACTCCAATCAGATCATGTTAAGTGCTTTTCTCAGTCACGGGGGTTGTTACGGGGGGGGACATGAGAGTGAGCAAGGCAATCTACGTCAAGCAGCCCCCTGCTACAGTCACTAATCAATAATTCACTCAGTTCACTGTGGCGGTGGTGGGATGAGAATGACCGTGGAGTGGTCTAGGTCTAGTCTGTCGTCACCCCTCTCCGACCCCTACATTACCACCACTCGATGTGGCAGCCTGCCTTAAGGGATGGATGTTTTGGGGGGAATATTAAATTCCCTCTAGAGCAGTGTTCTTCAATCATGATCCTGGAAGCAGGCTTTTGTTCTGGCCCAGCAATAACATACCCGATTCAACCAAATAGTCATCAAGCTCTTGATTCATTTAATCCGGTTTGTTACTAGGCTGGTATAAAATAATTGTATTGACTCATAGGTTTTGTGTCTTGTCTCAGGTCTTGGATTGATTGAAATGCCCACTCTGACTAAGGTGTGGAGGATATCAGGATACGACAGATAGTCTATACACAATCCAGTCATTCTGACAGAACAAGATGGATTAAACAGCTGTGTGAACACGAAATGGTTACATTCAAGTACATAGATACAATTGAATAGCCTATCAATACTAAGCTATAATAGCAAATGTTTCATTTAAATCCACCGAAACGGACAATGTTTCTAATGTAGGTGCCATTATGGAACACTCAACATCAGCACCAATTCATTGACCGCATTAGAACACTCGCATACTCTACTCCACGGATTCACTCGCGGGTAAGACCAACCCGCCAGTCACCATTTACAGTACAAGTTAACCCCGCCCTCTCTGGCGTCCAGTCAACCAATCACACTAACGGGGACGGGTTTCCTGAACTTGGAATACTGAAATCTGTTACAATTTGTCAGGCTCGAACCTTACCGGAATGCACGAGCTGCAGAAAAAGTGAACGAACCAACACAGAAAGATGCAGGCAGACGAAATGGAGGTACCTATCATTAATAACATTAACAACAACTGCAACAAACAAAGGCCTCTGCCGAATGGGAGATATGTGTTCATGAATTTGCTGAAGGATTGGGAGGTAAAGCCAGTTTGTAGCTACTCGTTGAGCCAGTAAAGAGGGGTCCATGTCCGTGTGGGTTGTTGTTGCTGGGGAGCTTTAAGCTTTAAATGCCCTTTTGCTACAGAGCCGCTTTTGAAAGCATGCAGCCCAGGTTGTTATTTTGGTGACAGAGCAAGTGGATGCTATAAATACCGTAAGTTTATGGTTAATTCTGAGCGTGGCAAATACAGGTAGCTAATGTGACTGTCAATGTCCAGTACGTTTTGTGGTCGAATCTTATCTTGCAGCTACCGCCTGTGCATTTGTGCATGACATCGTAGACCGGTGTCAGATTGGCAAATATACAGTAGGTTTATGTACACAGTATTGATGTTGGGGATATAATAAGAAGAAGAAATCATTCGGTGTGTACTTATTTGTCCCATATGCTCTGGCAGCAGCCTATATGTAGATATGCCAGTGTGTGAATCAATACATTTTTTGAATTGCATTTATTTGTCAGTGCAGAAGAGTGGATTTGAAATTGATAGAATAAGGCATAGGCTATTAGCTAGTTTCTCAATTATTACATATTAAGATGTAATTACTAACTGGATATTTTTCATTAAACACACTAATCGGTTTTCAAAATGTTTCTCTAATTATATTGTTCCACTATTGCCTATAGTTGCTTTCAAGTAAACATGCTTGACATTATGCTCCATACTACTAGGCTACCGTATATAGTTGTTCTCATAACTCATTCATTCAGCCATTAAAAATTAAAACAAATCAATTGCATTTTGGATTCATGTCTTGGCAGTGTAACCCAGATCCAGACTAGGTTGCCTAGCCCTGCTAGTGGGTGAACTGTGGTGGTGGGTAACCTACATCTATCCAGTGAAATCACACCAAACATATCCTGGATCGTGTTTGTTGGGCATATTATATGGTGGGGGGAAAATGAAAATAAATAAAAAAAAGGAACTAGAGCATATTTCCCCTCCAGCCTCAAGCTTTCCAGGACAGAGGTGTGTGGTGGGGGGGGGGGGGTTCAATGCTGGTTGACGGGCATGAAATAAACACATGAAACCTCATCTCCACACTGGTGAAATCTAAAGGATCCAGTTGGCTCATTTCTTTACCAATGGCTTCTTTAAAGCAGGCTAATGCGTCTGTAAACAGAACTCGGTGTAGTCAAGTAGCAAAGACTCCGTTCAGTGCTCAAGCCACACAATGTACGCCAAAGTCATCATAGCCGATATGAGATATGATCGTTCCACTTAATTCTATTGCTTTGTCCAGGCTATTCCTCATGTGATCTGTGTTAGAGTTGATTATTGCATTGGCCCATTGGCTTGGCTGGCTGGCTGGCTTCGGTCATAGGTTATTTTTAACATATGCTTATATGAGAAGAGGGGGGATGGGGGCTGGTGGGGATTTTGACGGGATGCCCAGTGTTTGCACACACTGACGGTGGAGCGCAGGGTTCACTGTGCCAGTGTGGAAGGAAGGGTAGTGTTCATAGCAAGCTGGAGGGGGTGGGGGGAGAGAGAGAATTGTTGATGCCAATGGGTAGCCGAGTGAGAGAGACCAAATTCCCCACTCTCCTTCAAACAAACATGCTCTATTGAGAGCAGTAACAACACAAACCTTAGTTTCCCCGTGCAACAGACACAACCTTCTGGCATCCTCTCATCTCCTCTGCGGGGGACTAAGCCAATCAGACACTAGGATTGATGCCTGTGTTTAATTATTATCCCAATCAAACAATCGTGAGCTGAAGTTAAGATGTGGTTTCTAATCAAATCAAATCAAATGTTATTTGTCACATGCGCCGAATACAACAGGTGTAGACCGTACAGTGAAATGCTTACTTACAAGCCGTTAACCAACAACGCAGTTTTAAGAAAGTATTTACTAAAATGAACCGAAGTAAATAAATAAATAAATAAGAACATAGAAAAATAACAAATAATTAAAGAGCAACAATAAAATAACAGTAACGAGGCTATATACAGGGGGTACCGGTACAGAGTCATTGAGCGGGGGCACGGGTTAGTCGAGGTAATTAAGATAATCTATCTCTACAGTACCAGTCCAAAGTTTGGATACACCTACTCATTCAAGGGTTTTTCTTTATTTTCACTATTTTCTACATTGTAGAAAAGTAGTGAAGACATAAAAATCTGTCAAATGTATTTATAAAGCCCTTCTTACATCAGCTGATGTCACAAAGTGCTGTACAGAAACCCAGCCTAAAACCCCAAACAGCAAGCAATGCAGGTGTAGAAGCACGGTGGCTAGGAAAAACTCCCTAGAAAGGCCAGAACCTAGGAAGAAACCTAGAGAGGAACCAGGCTATGAGGGGTGGCCAGTCCTCTTCTGGCTATGCCAGGTGGAGATTATAACAGAACATGGCCAAGATGTTCAAATGTTCATAGATGACCAGCAGGGTTAAATAATAATAATCACAGGGGTTGTCAAGTGTGCAACAGGTCAGCACCTCAGGAGTAAATGTCAGTTGGCTTTTCATAGCCGATCATAGCCATCTGGAAATATGGCTGAATATAAACAGTGTAGTTATTCGCTCCGCAAGGCAATCAAACAAGCGAAATGCCGGTACAGGGACAAGGTGGAGTCGTAATTCAACGGCTCGGGCACGAGACATGTGGCAGGGTCTACAGGAAATCACGGACTACAAAAACAAAAACAGCCATGTCACGGACACCGATGTCTTGCTTCAAGACAAACTAAACACCTTCTTTGCCTGATTTGAGGATAATACAGTGCCACCCTTGCGGCTCGCTAACAAAGACTGCGGTCCCCCCCTCTCCTTCTCAGTGGCTGATGTGAGTAAAACTTTTAAACTTGTTAACCTCGCAAGGCTGCTGGCCCAGACGGCATCCCTAGCCGCGTCCTCAGAGCATGCGCAGACCAGCTGGCTGGTGTGTTTACAGACATATTCAATCACTCCCTATCCCAGTCTGCTTCCCCAAATGCTTCAAGATGGCCACCATTGTTCCTGTACCCAAGAAGGCAAAGATAATTGAACTAAATGACTACCACCCCATAGCACTCACTTCTGTCATCATGAAGTGCTTTGAGAGGCTAGTCAAGGATCATATAACCACCACGTTACCGGCCACCTTAGACCCACTTCAGTTTGCATACCGCCCCAATAGGTCCACAGATGACGCAATAGCCATCACACTGCACACTGCCCTATCCCATCTGGACAAAAATAATACCTATGTAAGAATGCTGTTTATTGACTAGAGCTCAGCATTCAACACCATAGTACCCTCCAAGCTCATCATCAAGCTGGAGGCCCTGGGTCTCAACCACGCCCTGTGCAACTGGGTCTTGGACTTTCTGATGGGCTGCCACCAGGTGGTGAAGGTAGGAAACAACATCTCCACTTCGCTGACCCTCAACACTGGGGCCCCACAAGGGTGTGTGTTCAGCCCTCTCCTGTATTCCTTGTTACCCACGACTGCGTGGCCATGCAGGCATCCAACTCAATAATCAAGTTTGCAGACGACACAACAGTAAAGGGCCTGATCACCAACAATGACGAGACAGCCTACAGGTAGGAGGTGAGGGCACTCGAGTCAGGAAAACAACCTCTCACTCAACGTCAACAAAACAAAGGAGATGATTGTGGACTTCAGGAAACAGCAGAGGGAGCACCCCCCTATCCACATCAATGGGACAGCAGTGGAGAAGTTGGAAAGTTTTAAGTTCCTGGGTGTACACATCACAGACAAACTGAAATGGTCCACCCACACAGTGGTGAAGAAGGCGCAACACCGCCTCTTCAACCTCAGGAGGCTGAAGAAATTTGGCTTGTCACCCAAAACACTGACAAACCTTTACAGATGCACAATCGAAAGCATCCTGTCGGGCTGTATCACAGCCTGGTACGGCAACTGCACCGCCCTCAAACTCAAGGCTCTCCAGAGGGTGGTGCAGTCTACACAACGCATCTGCGGGGGCAAACTACCTGCCTTCCATGACACCTACAACACCCGATGTCACAGGAAGGCCAAAAAGATCATCAAGGACAACAACCACCTGAGCCACTACCTGTTCACACCTCTATCATCCAGAAGGGGAGGTCAGTACAGGTGCATCAAAGCTACGACCGAGAGATTGAAAAACAGCTTCTATCTCAAGGTCATCAGACTGCTAAACAGAAATCATTAACTCAGAGAGGCTGCTGCTGATATTGTTACCCAATCACTGGACACTAATAAATGGATAACTAGTCACTTTAAATAATGCCACTTTAATAATGTTTACATATCTTACATTACTCATATCACATGTAAACTCAGCAAAAAAATAAACATACCTTTTTCAGGACCCTGTCTTTCAACGATAATTTGTAAAAATCCAAATAACTTCACAGACCTTCATTGTAAAGGGTTTTAACACTGTTTCCCATGCTTGTTCAATGAACCATAAACAATTAATGAACGTGCACCTGTGGAACGGTCGTTAAGACACTAACAGCTTACAGACAGTAGGCAATTAAGGTCACAGTTATGAAGACTTAGGACACTAAAGAGTTCTTTCTACTGACTCTGAAAAACACCAACAGAAAGTTGCCCAGGGTCCCTGCTCATCTGCGTGAATGTGCCTTAGGCATGCTGCAAGGAGGCATGAGGACTGCAGATGTGGCCAGGGCAATAAATTGCAATGTCGGTACTGTGAGATGCCTAAGACGGCGCTACAAGGAGACAGGACGGACAGCTGATCGTCCTTGCAGTGGCAGACCACGTGTAACAACACCTGCACAGGATTGGTACATCTAAACATCACACCTGCGAGACAGGTACAACAACTGCCCAAGTTACACCAGGACCGCACAATCCCTCCATCAGTGCTCAGACTGTCCGCAATAGGCTGAAACAGGCTGGACTGAGGGCTTGTAGGCCTGTTGTAAGGCAAGTCCTCACCGGACGTCACCAGCAACAACGTCGCCTATGGGCACAAACCCACCATCGCTGAACCAGACAGGACTGGCAAAAAGTGCTCATAAATGACGAGTCGCGGTTTTGTCTCACCAGGGTTGATGGTCGAATACGCGTTTATCGTCGAAGGAATGAGCGTTACACCGAGGCCTGAGCTCTGGAGCGGGATCGATTTCGAGGTGGAGAGTCCATCATGGTCTGGGCGGTGTGTCACAGCATCATCGGACTGAGCTTGTTGTCATTGCAGGCAATCTCAACGCTGTGCGTTACAGGGAAGACATCCTCCTCCCTCATGTGGTACCCTTCCTGCAGGCTCATCCTGACATGACCCTCCAGCATGACAATTCCACCAGCCATACTGCTCATTCTGTGTGTGATTTCCTGCAAGACAGGAATGTCAGTGTTCTGCCATGGCCAGCGAAGAGTACGGATCTCAATCCCATTGAGCATGTCTGGGACCTGTTGGATCGGAGGGTGAGGGCTAGGGCCATTCCCTCCAAAAAAATTTGGGAACTTGCAGGTGCCTTGGTGGAAGAGTGGGGTAACATCTCACAGCAAGAACTGGCAAATCTGGTGCAGTCCATGAGGAGGAGATGCACTGCAGTACTTAATGCAGCTGGTGGCCACACTAGATACTGACTGTTACTTTTGATTTTGACCCCCCTTTGTTCAGGAACACATTATTCAATTTCTGTTAGTCACATGTCTGTGGAACTTGTTCAGTTTATGTCTCAGTTGTTGAAACTTGTTATGTTCATACAAATATTTACACATGTTAAGTATTCTGAAAATAAACGCAGTTGACAGTGAGAGGACGTTTCTTTTTTTTGCTGAGTTTATTTCGCTCTAGTACGTCTTAGCTCTCAAATGGTGTTTGGAACTGAAAACCACCTCACAATACACAACAAGTCTCCATCTGGAGTGGGATCTGGGCCCAATGTAATTTAAATGAACAAGTCATTAGGCCAAGCGATTCGTACATTTTCCATCCCTCCTATTGAATCTCAACCTAATCTGACAGACATTTTCTGAGGCTTTGGGTGCTCCAGGTTCCAATGAATTACAGATGTTAGCCTATCCCTGACTACTGCTGCCCTTCTGTGGTAGGATGCATGAAAAATAACTACAGACAGTCCTCGCACTTCAGCCACTGACACATGCCATTTAAGGACCGTGATTCGCTGTCATTTTCTCTCTCACTAAATTGCTGCTGAGACACTCGCTCAAGGCTGACCAACGGCGGTCCTTAACCTATTTCAAAGTCTCGTCTGTCTCTATCCAAGTGCTACGGTCTTTTGTATTGGCTGGCAGTATGTGAATGTTGTTGTTTCGCGGTGCTTTGATAACTGGTGTGATCGTGCATACTGTATCAGTCTGTCTCAACCTGGGAAAATAATGCTTTTAGCAACTATGACGGCTAGCAGAGGTGGGCTCGGTCTCTGTCCTTATTCCCGCCATGCTGTGTGTGTGTGTACGTACTGTGTTTGAGAGTGTGTGTGTGTGTGTGTACTATGGGGTCCTGTAGTAAAATGCCCAGAGGGCAAGCAGTAATCATGGGGTGAGGCTAATGTCAGAGCGGCATCAAAGACCCTTAACTGGATACGTACGTTAACCCACTCTGAAATGTAGGGCATGTTGACTCCTGCGTCCCTCTCGTTCAGTTTTTCCACTCTGACTGTCGCCTGTCTTTGCATAGCCATGCGGAAAAGAAAGCTCAACAAATGTGGTCACCCATCCGAGAAGGAAGAACAGTGAGTGGAGGAACCTGAACTGTGTGATTTCTGAGGTTATAAAGGAATTATAACCACGGATGTACTGTGTGTGTGTGCGCCTTCATTTCCATGTGCGGTTCTGCCTAGACTTCAGTGTTTTCTGTTTTCAGAGCTCCATGGAGTCCCCTAACCTGGAGTTTGAGTATGGGGACACAGACAGCCTGACCACTGAACTCTCAGGTAAGGTCTTTACACCCTAACCCAGCGGTCACCAACCAGAGACCCTGGGCAGCTACTGGGCGAGCTTTTGTTCCGCAAAACACCTTATTCAACTAATTATCAAGTCCAGTTGATTAGTTGAAACAGTTGCTGGAGCAAAATCATGCAAGGCAACCACTGTAGCTTTCCAGCAGAATTGGTGATCACTGCTGTTCAAGTATACCCACAAGGGATATGCTCCGTCTTATGTTCTGTTCATAACCAGAAGCTAGTCACTGCAACAAAATGTGCTACAGTATAGTGTAGTACAGTGCTGCACTGTCAGCAGCTACATGTGATTGATTTAATGCAAGATCATAGTTTTCCCTTGTTGAATGCAGCTGCTTTGGTTAGGTAGCTAGTACCGCTGAGACATTAGCTTACACAAACACAGACACTACAGTTGCTCTCTTGTGACTGTTCCTCCAGGCTGTAGTGACTGTTGAGATTTAACTACTGTGTACTCGCTGAAGAAGGATTAGTCAGCGATGTCATGAATCTAATAGAAACACTCTACAGAAAGGATAACTGGGAGCCAAAATATATTTTTTTATGAAAGGGACTTAATGAAACAGTTGGCTTATATTTATTTTATTTTTTGATTTAACCTTTTAATTAACTAGGCAAGTCAGTTAAGAACAAATTCTTAATTACAATGACGGCTTACCCTGGCCAAACCTGGACGATGCTGTGCCAATTGTGCGCCGCCTTATGCGACTCCCAATCACGGCCGTATGTGATACAGCCTGGATTCCAACCAGGGACTGTAGTGACACCTCTTGCACGGAGATGCAGTGCCTTAGACCGCTGCGCCACTCGGGAGACCATAAATTATAATATATGCAATTTAGCAGATACTTTTATCCAAAGCGACCTAGTCACATTGCGTTCATAAATCTGACAAATGTGTGGCCCCAGGAATCAAACCCACAATCCTGGCACTGTGAGTGCCATGCTTTACCGACTGAGCCATACAGGGCTTCCACTACAGTATACCCCGTGATGTCTTTCATGACATTACCTCTGTTGAATCCTTCAGTACAGTACTATATGTCATCCTGTCTGTCTGATGGTTCCCCTGTCCCCTGTTTGTCCACAGAGATATACAGTTACACGGAGGAGCCCGAGTTCGCCCTCAACAGGGACTACTTTGAGGAGGATTTCAGGAGCCATGGTACTGTTAACTTCCTGTCTGTCAGTGGCGGTTTTGTCTTTCCAGCCAACACTACATGCCTGTCATAATGTGTGTGTGCGTGTGCGGTTGTGTGTGTGCGTGTGCGGTTGTGTGTGTGTGCGCGTGTTAATTTTTTTCTAAAGCAGTGAGTGTGCCAAAGGGCTTTCTGACTCACCTTGAACACACTGTTTGTTTGCATACCCTCTGTGTTTGCCTGTTATTCTAGTGTTTACACACAGAGAGAGAGAGAGAGAGAGAGAATGTAGAAGTGTAATGAAATGGATTCCCGTCTTGGTAATCGTCTGGAAAAAGAAAGTCTGATAGAGAGAGGGGGTGAAAGAGGGAGAAGGACAGAGGGAAAGGGATAGAGGGTCGAGGGAGCTGATTAATTGACTGCTCCCAGGTGTAACGTTTCCCTTTTTCTGTGAGTGGTTCAGAGGGAGAGAAGGAATTGTTCTGCACAGTGGTGTGTGTGTGTGTGTGTGTGTGTGTGTGTGTGTGTGTGTGTGTGTGTGTGTGTGTGTGTGTGTGTGTGTGTGTGTGTGTGTGTGTGTGTGTGTGTGTGTGTGTGTGTGTGTGTGTGTGTGTGTGTGTGTGTGTGTGTGTGATTGCTTGTTCTAACCAGACACTTTCAGCAAGAGGTTTTGGGAGAAGGTGACACACACACACATACAGGAACACACACATCTTGCCAAACTCTGCTCTGCAGCCGTTGTCTCTCTTAGCGCCACGACAAACAGAGCTGCCTTATCTATACGCTGCAAAACCACAGCCGTAGCCGACTACTGTGACCAACTGTTCCGTATCATGAGCATTGTTATTAAACAGCCGGTCGATTTAGTTTCATCTCCTAATGTGAATCATATTGACCGGATGAATTGGACCGTGTCCATTTTGCTGATCTAATCTCCATACTCATTCAACCCCTCTCACATTCTCTGAAACTCTGCCCAGTTCGTTGCTGTACTGTAAAATGTGGTTGTATTCTTACTCCGCTTCGGAAGTAAGCGGAGTAAGCGGAGTAAGGAAGGTTCATAATGAGTAATAATACATCATGTGTAGCGCCAGGCATTCAGTTCCACAGAGATTTATTGTCCCCAAAGGGCAACTTTGTTTCAGCTGCAGCACATTACATGACTTAAGAGAGCTAGGCTAGGTCTTGTTCTTCCCTACTCTGTTTCCCTAAAGCCAATAGGAATGAATCGATGGATCAGTGGAAAGCTTGGCTGGCTGTCTGTGCTGCAGAGAGAGATAGGAGATGTGCTGTCTCTCTGTATCTGGGGTTTAAAATATGTCAAACGGTGACGGGGCCCTCATCAATGTTTTAACACATCTGCCAGACTGCCACTTTCCATCACTGCTAAATCTGTATGCACCCATGTCATCTGCGTCGCTACTCTCCGAGTACTTTTACCATAATGACATTATCAGAGCACTTATCAGAGCTGCGCATTAAAAGTTACATGGGATGAACTTTATACAGGGAAGTTTTGTCAAAGAGTTCAAGTGCTTTCAGCAAGTATTCACACCCCCTCACGTTTTCCAAATTTTGTTGTGTTACAGCCTGAATTTAAAATGGATTAAAAGTTGATTTTGTGTCACAGTCCTACACACAATACGCCATGTCAAAGTGGAATTATGTTTTTAGACATTTTTACAAATGAATTAAAAATGAAAAGCTGAAATGTCTTGAGTCAATAAGTATTCAGACCCTTTATTATGGCAAGCCTAAATACGTTCAGGTGTAAAAATTTGCTTAACATGTCACAAGTTGTATGTATAATAATAGTGTTAACATGATTTTTGAATGACTACCTCATCTCTGTTACTCACGAATAAAATTATATTTCAGGCCCAGCAGTGAATTTCAAACACAGATTCAACCACAAAGACTAGGGAGGTTTTCCAATGCCTCGCAAAGAAGGTCACCTATTGGTAAAAAAATATATATATATTTTTTTTAAAGCAGACATTGAATATCCCTTTGAGCACGGTGATGTTATTAATTACTTTGGATGGTGTATCAATGCACTCAGTCTCTGCAAAAATACAGGCCTCCTTCCTAACTTAGTTGCCGGAGAGGAAGGAAACCACTCAAGAATTTCACCATGAGGCCAATGGTAACTTTAAAACAGTTACAGAGATTAAAGGCTGTGTGATAAGAGGAAACTGAGGATGGATGGATGGATGGACACATCACTGAGTACCACTCTTCATATTTTCAAGCATGGTGGTGGCTGCATCATGTTATGGATATGCTTGTCAAGGACTAGAGTATTTTTTTGAAGGGGATGTAAAGAAACTGAATAAAAATCCTAGAGTAAAACTTGATTCAGTCTGCTTTCCACTGGACACTGGGAGACAAATTCACCTTTCAGCAGGACAATAACCTAAAACATAAGGCCAAATATATACTGGAGTTAGTCACCAAGACGGCATTGAATGTCCCTGAGTGGCCTTGTTACAGTTTAGACCTATAGCAACTTGAAAGTCTATGGCAAGACTGGCTGTCTTGCAATGATCAACAACCAACATGACAGAGCTTGAATTTTTTTAACTAAAAATAATGTGCAAATATTGTACAATCTAGGTATGCAAAGCTCTTAGACACATACCCAGAAAGACTCACAGTTATGTAAATGTATTTAAATGTGATAATTCTGTATTTCACTTTCGATACGTTTGCAAAAATAAACAAATAAATAATAGTTTCACTTTGTCACTATGAAGCAGTGTGTGTAGATGGGTAATACATTTTTTTTAAAATACATTTTGGATTCAGGCTGTAACACAACAAAGTGTGGAATACGTATGAATATTTTCTGGAGGCACTACATGTCAGAATATGTCTACTAAAAGAGGGGAACTGACTAGCTATTTCAATTCCATTGATCACGATGTCCTACAAGAATCCCAAGAGTTGAGGTAAAAAATAAAGGTCAGAAACAGTCCTATTTATACACTACTCCACACTTTTAGGAATCCATCGCTCATAGCCTAGAAGTAAAAGGTGTTGTTGCCTTGATGTTGGATCCTGGCATTCTTTTCTCTTTAGTGCGCGTTCACAGTGGGTGATCAGTGTGTGTACTGCTATACCTGGCCAGGGCTGAAATAGCCTGCTGTGACCATGCATGTGAGCTGAAGCCAGGTCACTTTGACTCTGAGACCACTAGCTGCTCCTGGGTCAGTGTGAGTTTAATGACCAGAGCTGATCCCAGCCAATCTTTTTCACGTGTGAAAGGGAGAGAGAGAGAGGGAGGGAGGGAGGGAGAGAGAGAGGGAATGGGAGAAGTAAGTGAATAGATAGAGTGACAGACGTACAAGCTCAGAGTCACAAGGTCACACAAAGTCACCAAGACTCACCTGGTCTCTTTCACTCTGTCCCTGTCTCTCTGCAGTGCGGGGGAGGAGGTGGATTGAGCTGGGTCAGGAGCAGCAGAAGGCCTATGTGATGAGACTACTAGATGCTCTGGAGGTCACTGACCGGGACAAGAGGCTGAAGGTGGCCCGGGCCATCCTCTACCTGGCACAGGGTAATCATCATCACCGTCACTGCACACTACAAGATAATTTGCTTTGAGTGTAGCAAATTTTGACATGCATCTAGGAGATTAAGGGAATATTTAAATATTTCCCTTGCGATTTCTCTGACCAACATTTTCTTATGAAACAGAGGACATGTACACTATTTATGCTTGAGTCCTTCAGAGTCCGTTGAGAGTGTTGTGTGGTGAGTGAGCATCTGTTGAAGGCTACGTGTGGCGTTCCCCAGGGGTGTTTGATGAGTGTGACACGGATGCGGACGTGATCCACTGGTCTCGCCACAATGTGTTCCTGCTGTATGACATGGGCATATTCACCGCTCTCCTGGAGCTGCTGAGCATGGAGATAGAGTGAGTAGGACAACATTACTACAATCGCACCGTAACGCTACCACAACAGCCACAATGTCTCGTAATGAATGTATTATTATGTTTCTCAACAAGCGTTAGCACCACTGTGGTTAGCGCTTACCTCCTCCTTGATTAATGGTCCAATACAGCTGTTTTCTTTATCTCAATATCAAATCATTTACAGGGTGACAATTAAGTACCTTACTGTTATTGTTTTCAATTAAAATGGTCAAAAGGAAACTAGTTAAAAATAATTTCTTAGCAAAGAACAATTTCTCAAGCAAGAATTTTGCTAGGACTGTCTGGGAGTTGTCTGAGTGGGGAGGGGAAAACTGAAATCTAGCTGTTATTGGCAGAGAGGTTTGGAAATCTTTCTTATTGGTCTATTGATGTCACCAGGCAGGCCTAAATTCCATCCCACCAAAACAAGCTGAAATTTCAGGCAGCCTTTTTAAACAACTCTTACACTATTATTTTTATTTTTCACATTATTATTCCAACCTCATAGGTTGGAAATGTATATAAAACACAGGGAAATCACGTGTTTGACTGCACTGGGCCTTTAATGCTACAGGGATGGTACACAGTAGCATTCACTCTCATTAGTTGTTCGCTGGAGTTGGAGAAAGAGATACAGTAAGGGAAAGATACGAGGAAAGAGATACAGTAGGAGAAAGATACGAGGAAAGAGATACAGTAGGAGAAAGATACGAGGAAAGAGATACAGTAGGAGAAAGATACGAGGAAAGAGATACAGTAGGAGAAAGATACGAGGAAAGAGATACAGTAGGAGAAAGATACGAGGAAAGAGATACAGTAGGAGAAAGATACAATAGGGGAAATAGATACAGTAGGAGAAAGATACAATAGGGGAAAGAGATACAGTAGGAGAAAGCTTCCCAAAGTTGTCAGGTTGGCTGCATGTCCTTTGGGTGGTGTACCATTCTTGATACACACGCTTGGAAAAACCAAGCGGCGTTGCAGTTCTTGACATAAACCGGTGCGCCTGGCACCTACTACCATACCCCGTTCAAAGGCGTTTAAATATTGTATCTTGCCCATTCACCCTCTGAATGGTACACATACACAATCAATGTCTCAATTGTCTCAAAGCTTAAAAATCATTATTTAACCTGTCTCCTCCCCTTCATCTACACTGATTTGAAGTGGATGTAACAAGTGACTTCAATAAGGGATCATAGCTTTCACCTGGATTCATCTGGTCAGTCTGTCATGGAAAGACCAGGTGTTCATAATGTTTTGTACACTGTACAATTTCAGGTGGGCTTTTCAAACAGCTCTTCCACAGAAAGGGCATCACATAAGCATTACCCACTGTTCCTCTCTCCTCCGGAGTCAACTCCTCTGTGTCCTTCCTGCCTGAGGTTCCTCCTCTCCCTAGTGACGAATCTACTGCTGCCTCAGTCCTTTAGGTCTCTACCACCCCCAGCCATTGACTAATCTGCCTAGTAGGAATGCTGTAGGTAGTTGCTGGTAGAGATGGTGCTGATTTGGTATTTTATTGGGATCTCCATTAGCTGTTGCAAAAGCAGCAGCTACTCTTCCTGGGATCCACATGAAACATAATACAGAATGACATAATACAGAACATCAGTAGACAAGGACAGAACTACACACATTTTTAACAAGGCACACGTAGGCTACATATCAATGCATACACACAAACTATCTAGGTCAAATAGGGGAGTTGTTGTGCCGCGAGGTGTTGCTTTATCTGTTTTTTGAAACCAGGTTTGCTGTTTATTTGAGAAATATGAGATGGAAGGAAGTTCCATGCAATAAGGGCTCTGTATAATACTGTACATTTTTTTGAATTTGTTTTGGATTTGGGGACTATGAAAAGACCCCTGGTGGCATGTCTGGTGGGGTAAGTGTGTGTGTCAGAGCTGTGTGTAAGTTGACTATGCAAGCAATTTGGGATTTTCAACACATTTAATGTTTCTTATCAAAAGAAGTGATGCAGTCAGTCTCTCCTCAACTCTTAGCCAAGAGAGACTGGCATGCATAGTATTAATTTTAGCCCTCTGATTACAATTAAGAGCAAAACGTGCCGCTCTGTTCTGGTCCAGCTGCAGTTTAACTAGGTCTTTCCTTGCGGCACTGGACCACACGACTGGACAATAATCAAGATTAGACAAAACTAGAGCCTGCAGAACTTGCTTTTTGGAGTGTGGTGTCAAAAAAGCATCTCTTTATTATGGCTATACCTCTCCCCATCTTTGCAACCATTGAATCTATATGTTTTGACCATGACAGTTTACAATCTAAGGTAACGCCAAGTAATTTAGTCTCCTCAACTTGTTCAACACCATTCATTCACCACCACCCACCATTCATTACCAGATTTAGCTGAGGTCTAGCACTTATTGAATGATTTGTACCAAATACAATGCTCTTAGTTTTAGAGATGTTCAGGACCAGTTTATTACTGGCCACCCATTCCAAAACAGACTGCAGCTCTTTGTTAAGGGTTTCAGTGACTTCATTAGCTGTGGTTGCTGATGCATATATGGTTGAATCATCAGCATACATGGACACACATGCTTTGTTTAATGCCAGGTCATTGGTAAAAATAGAAAAGAGTAGAGGGCCTAGAGAGCTGCCCTGCGGTATACCACACTTCACATGTTTGACATTAGAGACTCTTCCATTAAAGAAAACCCTTTGAGTTCTATTAGATAGCTCTGAATCCACGATATGGCAGAGGTTGAAAAGCCATAGCACCTAAGTTTTTTCAACAACAGGTTATGGTCAATAATATCAAAGGCTGCACTGAAATCTAACAATACAGCTCCCACAATCGTATTATTATCCATTTCTTTCAACCAATCATCAGTAATTTGTGTCAGTGCAGTAGATGTTGAGTGCCCTTCTCTATAAGCATGCTGAAAGTCTGTTGTTAATTTGTTTACAGAGAAATAGCATTGTATTTGGTCAAACACAATTTTTTCCCAACAGTTTGCTAAGAGCTGGCAGCAAGCTTATAGGTCTGCTGTTAGAACCAGTAAAGGCCGCTTTACTATTCTTGGGTAGCGGAATTAATTTGGCTTCCTTCCAGGCCTGAGGACAAAGACTTTCCTCTAGGTTCAGATTAAAAATATGACAGATAGGAGTTGCTATAGAGTCAGCTACCATCCTCAGTAGCTTTCCATCGAAGTTGTCAATGCCAGGAGGTTTGTCATTATTGATCGTTAACAATAATTTTTCCACCTCTCCCACACTAACTTTACAAAATTCAAACTTACACTGCTTTTCAATTCATTATTAGTTTTTTTATACATTATTATAATTGCTCAATGTTTGTCGTGGGCATTTCCTGCCCAAAGTGGGCGGTAAGTTTGCCCACTTTGCCAATTAAATAATTATTTAAATAATTGGCAACATCAAATGGTTTTGTGATGAGTAAGCCATCTGATTCGATGAAAGATGGAGTTGAATTTGTCTTTCTGCCCATAATTTAATTTAAAGTACTCAAGTACTCACTTTTTTTACATCATTCTTTATATCATTGATCTTGGCTTCATAATAAAGTTTCTACTTCTTTTTGTTGAGTTTAGTCACATAATTTCTCAATTTGCAGTAAGTAAGCCAGTCAGATGTACAGCCAGACTTATTAGCCACTCCTTCTGCCCCATCTCTTTCAACCATACAGTTTTTCATTTCCTCATCAATCCATGGAGCCTTAACAGTTCTAACAGTCAGTTTCTTAACAGGTGCATGTTTATTAATAATTGGAAGTAGCAATTTCATAAATTAATCAAGTGCAGCGTCTGGAGGCTCCTCATTAATCACATCAGACCAACAAATATGTTTAACATAACAAAATCTTTTGTACAATCTCTTATACACTATTTTAGGTCCAGCTGCTGGAACTTTGGCTTTCCTGGATATAGCCACTATATTGTGATCACGGCATCCAATGGGTACGGATACAGCTTTAAAACAAAGTTCTACAGCATTAGTAAAAATGTGATCGATACATGTGGATGATCTTGTTCCTGTAGTGTTTGTAAACACCCTGGTAGGTTGATTAATAACCTGAACCAGATTACAGGCACTGGTTACAGTAAGAAGCTTCCTCTTGAGCGGACAGCTTGATGAAAAACAGTCAATATTCAGGTCCCCAAGAAAGTAGACCTCTCTGTTTATATCACATCAAGCATTTCACATATATTATTTAGATACTGACTTTTAGCAGTTGGTTGCCTATAGCAACACCCCAAAAGAAAATGCTTTAGAAGTGCCAAGTGAACCTGCAACCACAACACTTCAATATCACTTGACATAAGATATCCTCTAAGCATTACAGGGATATGGCTATGAATATATACAGCAACTCCTCCCCATAAGCATTTCTGTGTCTTCTATAAATGTTATATCCTTGTATTGCTACTGATGTATCATCCAATGAATTATCTAAGTCAGTCTCAGAAATGGCTAATATATGTGTCACGAGAATTTTCAATCCCAATGATGATAACTAAACAATAATTTAATCTTTGACCAATTCCCCAAGGTTTGTAAGACCCTGGGTTTAATAATAATTAGGCAAAGTCTCAGATTCTGCAAAAGGTACATTCTTTATTCAGAGAGTACTCTGAAGTCAAAAATGCAAACACAGTCATTTTATAACTCTCACCCCCACCTACATACACACACACACACACACACACACACAGAGTTTATCACTTTTCTACCAGCCTGGCAGTTTCTAGCCGTTCCTCTCCTCGCTAGATTAGAGGGGCCTTGGAAGGGCCCTCTTTCCTGTTGTCTGTTTGCAGAGTTACAACCAGGTCATGTGTAGTTCAATTGTCCTTTGTTTTCTCAACCATACATTTCTCACCCTTAACTTGTCTCACACACACATTATTGAATTATAGTCTTATAATTCTAATACATTTCACACCATTAAATACGTTTCAGGGTGGAATTCTTTAGTCATTACTTTAAACATATACATTCCTTTATCAATATGAATGTTATCTGATGTTAGCAAGTTATTGATTTCATTAACCTTATTTCTAAGGCTACATATATTAATATGGGATTTTTTCAGCCCTTTCCTGGGTAGCTTGTCAGAGAGAAACATAATATTGAAAAGAGCAGACAAAGCAAGAGAAAAAATATATATTTTCAGCAGTCTGTTAATAAATTGGTGTGTGTGTGTGTGCTGCGGGGTTGAGGCTACAAACCCATAGGCTTGGCTCTCTCATCCCTTCCAGGATTATAATAGCTGATCGGTTAGGTGGAATATTGGTTAGAGGCTAAGATTTGATTGGGGAGCAGGTGTGTGTGTGCGTGCGTGTGCAGAGCATCTCCTCTGAGAAGTGGAAAGCAGCCACAGAAATGAACATCTATTTTTTATTATTATACTGGTGGGAGTGACTAGGGGTGGTGGGAGGTGGTACAGGCCATGGTCTATGTGTGTGTTCTGCTTCTTCTGTTGGGTATTTCTGTCCGTCCCCTGGCTCCTCTTTAATGAAAGAGTCACCGCCAAGCCAGGCTAATCCCTGCTAAGTGTTGCTGAGGGACCCTGGATAGTGTGGAATTAAACACACATGGACACAAACAGTTGAAGTCGGAAGTTTACATACACTTAGGTTGGAGTCATTAAAACTCATTTTTCAACCACTCCACAAATGTTTAGTTAACTAACTAAAGGTTTGGAAGGTCGGTTAGGACATCTACTTTGTGCATGACACAAGTCATTTTTCCAACAATTGTTTACAGACAGATTATTTCACTTATAATTCACCTTATCACAATTCCAGTGGGCCAGAAGTTTACATACACTAAGTTGACTGTGCCTTTAAACAGCTTGGAAAATTCCAGAAAAGGATGTCATGGCTTTAGAAGCTTCTGATGGGCTAAGTGACATCATTTGAGTCAATTGGAGGTGTACCTGTGGATGTATTTCAAGGCCTACCTTCAAACTCAATGCCTCTTTGCTTGATGTCATGGGAAAATCAAAAGAAATCAGCCAAGACCTCAGAAAATAAATTGTAGACCTCCACAAGTCTAGTTCATCCTTGGGAGCAATTTCCAAACGCCTGAAGGTACCACGTTCATCTGTACAAACAATAGTACGCAAGTATAAACACCATGGGACCACGCAGCCATCATACCGCTCAGGAAGGAGACGCGTTCTGTCTCCTAGAGATGAACGTACTTTGGTGCGAAAAGTGCAAATTATTCCCAGAACAACAGCAAAGGACCTTGTGAAGATGCTGTAGGAAACCGGTACAAATGTATCTATATCCACTGTAAAACGAGTCCTATATCGACATAACCTGAAAGGCGCTCACCAAGGAAGAAGACACTGCTCCAAAACAGCCATAAAACAGCCAGACTACTGTTTGCAACTGCACATGGGGACAAAGATCGTACTTTTGGAGAAATGTCCTCTGGTCTGATGAAACAAAAAAATAACTGTTTGGCCATAATGACCATCGTTATGTTTGGAGGAAAAAGGGGGAGGCTTGCAAGCCGAAGAACACCATTCCAACCGTGAAACACGGGGGTAGCAGCATCATGTTGTGGGGGTGCTTTGCTGCAGGAGGGACTGGTGCACTTCACAACATAGATGGCATCATGAGGATGGAAAATTATGTGGATATATTGAAGCAACATCAAGACATCAGTCAGGAAGTTAAAGCTTGGTCGCAAATGGGTCTTCCAAATGGACAAGCATACTTCCAAAGTTGTGGCAAAATGGCTTAAGGTTAACAAAGTCAAGGTATTGGAGTGGCCGTCACAAAGCCCTGACCTCAATCCTATGGAACATTTGTGGGCAGAACTGAAAAAGCGTGTGCGAGCAAGAAGGCCTACAAACCTGACTCCGTTACACCAGCTCTGTCAGGAGGAATGGGCCAAAATTCATCCAACTTATTGTGGGAAGCTTGTGGAAGGCTACCCAAAACGTTTGAACCAAGTTAAACAATTTATAGGCAATGCTACCAAATATTAATTGAGTGTATGTAAACCTCTGACCCACTGGGAATATGATGAAAGAAATAACAGCTGAAATAAATAATTCTCTCTGCTATTATTCTGACATTTCACATTCTTAAAATAAAGTGGTGTTCCTAACTGACCTAAGACAGGGAATGTTTACTAGGATTAAATGTCAGGAATTGTGAAAAACTGAGTTTAAATGTATTTGGCTAAGGTGTATGTTAACTTCCGACTTCAACTGTACATGCACACGCACGTTCACAGACAGGCAGAGAGACGCACACACACACACACACCAACACACACATGTTAATTCATGAATACACCATTCTCTCTTTTCCTTTCTACCTCCCACTTCCATCCCTCTTCGCCTCAGCGTAGGATATGAGGCACCTGCTGGCTCTTAGTGAGGGGGATAAGAGCAGAGAGAACAGGGTGAGAGCAGAGAGAAAGAGACAGATCACCGGCCTCTGATTCACACTTCAAACAGCTCATTGGCGAGGCGGCAAAGCCTTCACAAGGCCTTGTTTCCTTCCTTTAGTCTTTGTGCTCCTCTGTCTGCTCCTGCCGCCTCTAGTCTTGGTCTCTTATCAACCTCTGATTCTACGGCTTAGCCTTAGCAGGCAAGCAGCCGCCTCCTATTATTTCGTAGCACCTGTTTATCCTGCCTTCATTCTCAGTTGTGATAATGCTGTGTTTTCACTTCAAATTAAATAGAATTAGTCACATGCATCGTAAACAACAGGTATGGACTAACAGTTGATTGATTACTTACAGGCCCTTCCAAACAACGCAGAGAGAATTTTTGGTGGAGAAATAATCGGAAAGTAAAACGCATAATAATAAAAGTAATGAGCAACGATAACGTGGCTATATACAAGGGGTACCAGTACCAAGTCGATGTGCAGGGGTCCGAGGTAATTGAGGTAGATATGTACATATAACTAGGAATTAAGTGACAGACAGTAGCAGCAGCGTATGTGGTGAGTCAGAAAAATATATGCAAAAAGGGTCAATGCAGATAGTTCAGGTAGCTATTTGGTTAACTATTTAGCCGTGTTATGGCTTGGGGGCAGAAGCTGTTCATGGTCCTGTTGGTTCCAGACTTGGTGCATATATACCCCTTGCCATGCGGTAGCAGAGAGAACAGTATATGACTTGGGTGGCTGGAGTCTTTGCCAATTTTTAGGGCCTTCCTCTGACACCGCCTGGTATAGAGGTCCTGGATGGCCGGGAGCTTGCCCGTGATATACTGGGCCGTACGCACTACTCTCTGTAGCGCCTGGCGGTCGGATACCAAGCAGTTGCCATACCAAGTGGTGATGCAGCCAGTCAAGATGCTCTCAGTGGTGAAGCTGTATAACTTTTTCAGGATCTGAGGGCCCATGACAAATCTTTTAAGCCTCCTGAGAGGGAAGAGGTGTTGTCGTGCCCTCTTCACGACTGTGTTGGTGTGTTTGGACCGTGATAGATCCTTAGTGATGTGGACACTGAGGAACTTGAAGCTCTTGATCTGCTCTACTACAGCCCTGTCGATGTGAATGGGGGCGTACTCGGTCCTCCATTTCCTGCAGTCCCCGATCAGCTCCTTTGTCTTGCTGATGTTGAGGGAGAGATTGTTGTCCTGACATCACACTGCCAGGTCTCTGACCTCCCCCCTATAGGCTGTCTCATCGTCGTTGGTGATGTCGTTGGCAAACTTAATGATGTTAGCATTTTGAGCGGCCACACAGTCGTGGGTGAACAGGGAGTACAGGAGGGGACTAAACATTCACCCCTGAGGGGCCCCTGTTTTGAGGGTCACCTGTTGCCTACCCTCACCACCTGGAAGCGTCCCATCAGGAAGTCCAGGATCCAGTTGCAGAGGGAGGTGTTCAGTTCCATTGTCCTTAGCTTAGTGATGATCGGTCCCGTGTGGCTCAGTTGGTAAAGCATGGCGCTTGCAACACCAGGGTTGTGGGTTTGAATCCCATGGGGGACCAGTACGAAAAATATGAAAACGTATGCACTCACTACTGGTCGCTTTGGATAAGAGCGTCTGCTAAATTACTGAAATGTAAAAAATTATGAGTTTGGAGGGCACTATGGTGTTGAACACTGAGATGTAGTCAATGAACCGCATTCTCACGTAGGTGTTCCTTTTGTCCTAGTGGGAAAGGGCAGTGTGGAGTGCAATAGAGATTGCAGGGTGTCTGGGATGATGGTGTTGTGAGCCATGACCAGCCTTTCAAAGCATTTCACGGCTGCAGAGTGCTACGAGGCGATAGTCATTTAGACAGGTTACCTTGGCGTTCTTGGGCACAGGAACTATGGTGGTCTGCTTAAAGCATGTAGGTATTACAGACTGGGTCAGGAAGAAGTTTAAAATGTCAGTGAAGACACTTGCCAGCTGGTCAGCGCATGCTCAGAGTACGTGTCCTGGTAATCTGTCTGGCCCTGTGGCCTTGTGAATGTTAACCTGTCGGACTAGTAACCGAAAGGTTGCAAGTTCAAATCCCCGATCTGACAAGGTACAAATCTGTCGTTCTACCCCTGAACAGGCAGTTAACCCACTAGGCCGTCATTGAAAATAAGAATTTGTTCTTAACTGACTTGCCTAGTTAAATAAAGGTTTAAAAAATAAGGTCTTACTCACATCAGCTATGGAGAGGGTGATCACACAGTCGTCAGGAACAGCTGGTGCTCTCACATGTTTCAGTGTTGCTTCAAGGTGAGCATATAAGGCATTTAGCTTGTCTGGTAGTCTCGCGTCACTGGGCAGCTCGCGGCTGGGTTTCCCTTTCTAATCTGTGATAGTTTGCAAGCACTGCCACATCCGACGAACGTCAGAGCCGGTGTAATAGGATTCGGTCTTAGTCCTGTATTGACACTTTGCCTGTTTGATTGTTCGTTGGAGGCCGTAACGGGATTTCTTATAACCGTCTGGGTTAGTGTCCCGCTCCTTGAAAGTGTCAGCTCTAGCCTTTAGCTCAGTGCGGATGTTGCCTGTAAACCATGGCTTCTGGTTGGGATATGTACGTACCGTCACTGTGGGGACGACGTCGTCAATGCACTTATTAATGAAGCCGGTGGCTGATGTGATGAACTCTGAAAATGCCATCGGATGAGTCCCAGAACAAATTCCAGTCTGTGCTAGTGAAACAGTTCTGTAGCTTAGCATTTGCTTCATCGGACCACTTCCGTCACTGGTACTTCCTGTTTTGAGTTTTTGCTTGTAAGCAGGAATCAGGAGGATAGAGTTATGGTCAGATTTGCTAAATGGAGGGTGAGGGAGAGCTGTGTGTGGAGTAAAGGTGATCTAGTTTTTTTTCTCCTCTAGTTGCACAGTTGACATGCTGGTAAAAATGGATTTTGGTTTTCCTGCGTTAAGATCACCGGTCACTAGGAGCGCCGCCTCTGGATGAGCGTTTACTTGTTGACTTATGGATCTATACACCTCATTGAGTGCGGTTTTAGTGCCAGCATCGGTTTGTGGTGGTAAATAGACATCGACGAAAATTACAGGTGAAAACTCTCTTGGTAAATAGTATGGTCTACAGTTTATCACGAGGTATTCTAATTCAGATGAGCAGAACCTCGAGACTTCCTTTAATATTAGACGTTGTTGTTAACAAAGAGACACACGTCACCTCACTTGCGCTTACCCGATGTTGCCATTCTGTCCTGCTGATGCATAGAAAAGGCACATGGATTGAATCACTTTATCAAGGGGAAAACATTGGAACCGTTTCAAGTTTTTATCACAGTATCCTTAACATGCACATATTATCTTTTAGATCATCTTAGGAACTCATGGCAGGTTGAATTACAGGTGCAGATATCAGAGGAGAGCTGGGGGAACATATGGAGAACACTATATTAAGGCACTGCATGTAACCCGAACAAGGGTTACATGTAGTTTCAATTCAAAGTACTACATCGTTTTTTTTAATGAGCCCTGATAAACTTAATAAAATGAAAAAAAGGAATAGCAGCTACGTGTTGGAGGCAGTGTGGACAAATAGGTACTTTATGACATATATTTAGTCAATGTCTGAAAATCCAGTCTTTTTGGTCTGAAATTCTCCATGTTATTCAGGACATCACAGGTATTATTATTCAACCAGACCCATGTCATCTCCTTCTAGGTATTGTTCCTGTGGATACACTCCAATCCTCTCCACTTAAATTGATAGATCATCCTTTTAGCAGCAGCAGAGAAATGTGTAACAAAATGCTGTAAAAATGAACATGCACCCTCAAAAGATATGTGGTCAGGTCTATGCGGGGAACTTGCTGACATGGAGATAATTACATCAGTCTTGCTACATAGACAGCGTAGGTATAAAGCGTTAGGTATAAAGGCGTCTGATCAGAGTTCCTGACATATCCTACGGGTCTTATTCTGTCATTTCTGGACTTTTTGTTTGTTTCTGTTGTTTTTGTGTGACTTAATCCAAATTGTATACTTATTCAGACTCTTGAAATATTTGCTCTATACAGCCAAAATGTACCCTTAACATGTGAATGTAACTACGCTCCTTAGTAAAGGCAGCAAAGATACGTTGTGTATGTATGGTACATTTTCTCTATGTGCTCTTGAATAAAAAATGTATGTAAAAAAAGAAAAAGAAAAGACACCTAGATTTATGTCATCCTTGTTCAGCCAAGTTTCCGAGAAACATCTTACAATTCTTCACGTCCCGTTGTTCGCCAGCGATTGTACATTCACCAATAGAATCAAATCAAAGTTTATTTGTCACGTGCGCTGAATACAACAGGTGTAGACCTTACAGTGAAATGCTTACTTACAGGCTCTAACCAATAGTGCAAAAAAGGTATTAGGTGAACAGAGGGTAGAGCCGGTTTATCAGGGTGCCGGCACATCTGCTTCTTTATCGCAGTCTCTTTCTCTTCCCGAGTGTCGGGGATAAGGGCCTGGTCTGGGGTGAGCAGTATGTCATGAGCCGCCGACTCGTTGAAGTAGGAATCTTCATCCAAATCGAGGTTACTGATCGCTGTTCTGATGTCCGGAAGCTCTTTTCGGTCAACAAATAAGATCAGTGTATAAAACGTCCGCTATACGTTCCATCGACATTCTAGTCTTTGTCACTGCAGTTATAGGAAATGAGAACTTCCTGACCCCATGACCTGACCATGTCCTAGACATAAGCGATGTCTCTAGTCTGTTGTGTTTAGCTGTGGTGTGGTATGATTTGTACTGTGTGTATGCTAAACTGCTTCTGTGTTCTCCTCTGCAGTAACAACCAAGCCTGCAGCAGCGCAGTGAGGAAACCTGCCATCTCTCTGGCGGACAGCACAGAACTCAGGTGAGCATCCTTCTACCGCACTAATTTTTACAGCAGTCCCCCAATCAGCCAAGCCAAGGTCTTCAGCAACCACTTGACACGTCAACCCCCCCCAGCCCAGTCCCAAGTACCAGTTCAGCCCAGACTCTAAAGTACCAGTGTACCAGTGTCAATCCCTCACTGACTTCCATAGACTGATAATTACCTGTTCCTCCCATCCCACCTCTACCACTCTGTCTAGGCAGTTCTATATGTGCCTCCCCCAGTAATGATCTGCTATGAGAGCAGATCTGTCCTAATATCAATCAATCAATCAAATGTATTTATAAAGCCTTTTTTACATCAGTAGATGTCACAAAGTGCTATACAGAAACCTAGCCTAAAACCCCAAACAGCAAGCAATGCAGAAGTAGAAGCACGGTGGCTAGGAAAACCCCCTAGAAAGGCAGGAACCTAGGAAGAAACCTAGAGAGGAACCAGGCTCTGAGGGGTGGCCAGTCCTCTTCTGGCTGTGCCTGGTGGAGATTATAAGAGTGCATGGCCATTTTAAGGCCAGATTGCTCTTCAAGATGTTCAAACATTCATAGATTACCAGCAGGGTATAATAATAATCAGTGGTTGTAGAGGATTCAACAGGTCAGTACCTCAAGAGTGTCAGTTGGCTTTTCATAGCAGAGCATTCAGAGGTCAAGACAGCAGGTGCGGTAGATAGAAAGAGAGTCAAAAACAGCAGGTCCGGGACAAGGTAGCACATCCGGTGAACAGGTCAGGGTTCCCTAGCCACAGGCAGAACAGTTGAAACTGGAGCAGCAGCACGAGCAGGTGGACTGGGGACAGCCAGGAGTCAAGAGGCCAGGTTGTCCTGAGGCAAGATCCTAGGGCTCAGGTCCTCCGGGAGAGGAGGGAGAGAGAGAATTAGAGGGAGCATACTTAAATGTATTTAGGAAATTTAAGTACATTTTAGTTCTCCACAGGATATATAAGTTCTCCCCTGGAGAATTATACCAGATATAACAGACTGACCCTAGCCCCCCGTACATAGACTATTTCAAGATAGATACTGGAGACTGAGACAGGTGGGTCGGGCGACACTGGCCCCGTCTGACGATACCCCTGGACAGGGCCAACCAGGCAGGATAAAACCCCATCCACTTTGACAAAGCACAGCCCCCACAACACTAGAGGGATATCAACAGACCACCAACTTACTACGCTGAGACAAGGCTGAGTATAGCCCACGAAGATCTCCTCTTGGGTCAGAGGCAGAGAATCCCAGTGGAGTCGGCCAGGCACATGCAGCAAGGGCGGTTCGTCGCTCCAGTACCTTTCTGTTGACCTTCACACCCCTGGGCCAGACTACACTCAATCATAGGACCGACTGAAGAGATGAGTCTTCAGTAATAACTTAAAGGTTGAGACTGAGTCTGCGTCTCTTACATGGATAGGCAGACTATTACATAAAAATTTTGCTATATAGGAGAATGCCCTGCCTCCAGCTCTTTGCTTAGAAATTATAGGGACAATGAGGTGGGAAACCAAATAACACGTCCTAATAGCTTGTAGAAAATGGAGGTTTTCCATCTAGATCAAGGCGTTAATGCACAGGACACTGCCTCGCTAATGTTGTATAATTACTGTCGTGTGATTTATGCTGATGCATTAGCTAGGCAAGTGCATGTGGAAAGGTGTGCAACAGTATTAAGTATGCGCACACACACATTTACAGATTCACGCATACAAACTACACATGGGCAGACATAATGTATGCACAAGCACACATAGTTATGTTTTTGGAGTGGAGAGCCGTTCTACCTTGGTAGCTTACAGACTATTTGTCTTAATGCATGTATGCATGCACACACCTGTTCATTCTGACCTCTGACCTCTTGTGTTCCACTAGGGTCTTGCTAAGCATCATGTACCTGATGGTGGAGACCATCCGTCTGCAGACAGAGGATGACAGGCCAGAGTGGAGAACTGCCAGAGAGGCCTTCAAGACTGAACTGGGTTTGTGTTTGTGCGTGTGTATTTGTGTGTGCAGTGTAAGACTTTTCTTTAATTTCAACAGTAAAACACTGTGAAATACACAGTAAAATACCTTAAATGTGTTTTACAGAATTAATTATGGTGCATTGTGGGTTAATGTTGTAAGCGGGGAAAGAGTCTCTGGCTCATTAACATACTGTATGTTAATGTGTGCCTTCTAAGAGGCTATATTTGTTGCACAGGTGAGTGAGAATGCTGTACCCCCCCAGAATACAGTGGTATACTGTATATAATGAATTCTACAAACCTTGTCCTGTAAATCTCCAGTAATTTACTGGCCAATTGCTGCCAGTAATTGACGGTAATTCAGAATACAGTACCATACTGTTTTCTTGGAGCGCCAAAAACCTTTTGACCACTAGTGGGTGCATGGTATTGTTGTGTCTTTTAAGAGGCTATATTTGTTGTGCCCTTTAGTGAGAATGCTGTACGAATTTAACTGATATGTGGTAGTGGTTCCCTAACAGTGAAATGTATATAGGGAACAGATCAGAGTTAGCCTGGCTGGCGTGACCCACGTGACTACATAGCTCGAGAACTGGTGTCTGCCAGACTAGATCAGAGTGGTAGCGGGTCTTAAACCTTTAATGGTTGAATATTTAACCATGTCCATTTGATTTGTTTTGCCCTGTAATCACGGACAGTTTGGAAGCCTTTGATTAGGCCTGTAGAAGTGCAAGTGATATAAAGCACCTAGTATTCATTAATATGCTGTAATATACAAATGCCTAGCAGCCAACCTTCTTGCTCCAATCCCTTGTAATTACAGTAAAATACTGCAATAATTACTTTGTTACAGTTTATTAGTCACCTTTACAGTATTGTACTGTGTTTAATTTCTTTGACATTATAGTCATTTACAGGAAGCTGGCATCAAGTTGGCCTGAATATCTCAGTAATGTATTGACACTATCCAGTAATAGTCAAATATATATCATAAGATATCTTGTTTAAATTACAATTATTTTGAAGACCAGTATCCTTTAACTACAACAATATTTTCAGTAAAGGTTACAGATACTTTTTACATGCTATGACTTTGATGAGCTTTTTTTCTCAACCTTGGTTGAGTGCACCGACAGTAAGTTGCTAATGTCAAGAGTGCCTGCTAAATGACCAAAATGTAAATGAAAACTTGCAAAGACCACTGGGTAATTACAGAAATATACTGTAATTGTAATTGGTACTGTAATTTAGATTACAGTAACTGACTTGGTACTGTAAATTAGATTACAGTAACATTTTTGGTACCATAAAATGGATTACAGTAGCTGTACTGTAAAAGAAAGTACAGTAACTTACTGGCCAATTGCTGCCAGTAAGTTACTGTAAATTATACAGGAAATGTTTTAGTGTGTGCACTGTGTGTGCACTGTATGTGTGCCATGTGTGTACTCTAGGTGCGTGCTGGCTGTTAACCCTTTCCTTTCCTCTAACCTCAGGTTCTCCTCTGTACAACGGAGAGCCATTTTCCCTGCTGCTCTTCACCATGGTGACCAAGTTCTGCAGTATGAACGCTCCACACTTTCCCATGAAGAAGGTCCTGCTGCTGCTCTGGAAGACCATCCTGGTCAGTAAGCCACAGCACAGACATCCTCTCCTGTCCCTTTAGTAGGCTAGCCGCTTCGCAACAGAGATATTTCATCCACCGTTATGTTGTCATCTATTGTACATTCAAAACACTTGTTAGAAGGATGTTAGAATGTTATAGTAGTGTCAGGCTAGACTAGTTCCACAGTGGAATTGACGGGGCTTGGAAAACGAGGTTTGCCCATATCTGCATAGAGCTCTGTGCATGTGTGCTCATGTACATCTCTTTGGCTTTCTGTGTCCATCTTTCTCTGTGTGTATGTGTCCAAATCAAACTGTGTGTGTCTGTGTTACAGTTCACCATGGGGGGCTTCGAGGAGCTCCAGGAGATGAAGGTTCGAGGCAGAGAGAGGCTGAGCCTGCCCCCCCTACCTGAGGACAGCATCAAGGTGGTCCGGAGCATGAGAGCAGCCTCTCCTCCAGCCTCGGCAATGGAGCTCATAGAACAGCAACAGCAGGCCAAGAGAGGACGCCGCAGCCGCAGGGTACGTATCCTACCAAACATTATATTATGCGCATACTGTTCACGCACTGTCCCTGGCGCTTTTCACATACGCACACCTGTGCGTTGGACTCACACTCGACTGAATACACACCTGATGTGCTCTAACAGTGAGCCTAACTGAACCCTGCGGTCACAGAGGGCACGGTGCGTGCGGCTAACAAGCATTGATTGCTCAGCCGGGCTATAGCAGTAGGAAATGTGAATAGGAACCATGTGCACACCATCCGTGTACTGTATTCCCCTGACAGTGGAGGGAATGACACGTTTGTTCTTAACTTTTTCCTCTAATCCCAACTGTGCTGTTTTTAGACTAGAGCTCTGACTTCACCAGGCTCTCAACCCCCCTCCTCTTCCGTGTGTCCCTGCAGAGTGCCTTTGTTGATAGCTTGGAAGGAGACAGTCCCTTTCCCAAGAAGCAGGTCTTTACCCACTTTCCCTCTGCATTTTCCCTGCCTTGGGCTGGTTCTTGCACCTTCTATTCCTCCACCTCTTTCGTCTCCTCTTCTTTCTCCTCTTCCTCTTATTCTTTCTCCTCTTCTTCCTTCATCTCCTCCTTGTCCTCCTCCTCTTCCCCCTTCTTTTTCTCCTCCTTCACTGCGTTCTGCACTGTATGGGTGGGTACAGAGGCAGGGCTGGCTGTGGTCATTGAGGTCGCATGACGGGAGCTTTCCTCTAGTCTCTACCTCCACTGAGTTGTTTAGCCGCCACAGTATCACTGTAGACAACAGTTCACTGCAGCTTCTTTCCCACCACAGAGCCAAATGGCTTGTTCTCCATGGGATACGAGTCATATCCTATGCTGGTCACACTGCTTCCGTCCCCTCTGTTGCTCTCCTCACCACCACACACCTAACGACTAGTTACTACCAGCACACCACCGTACGTTACATTGCACTGGCGTTTCGCTGCTATTGAATGCCACCCCCTCTGCTTGATGCTTGTTGCATTGATGATGCCTCAGTCATTCATTAAAACTATAGAAGTGGCATGAGATTACTGGGTTTGTGTTGTATGACTGATATGGTTGTAAGTGGAATGTTTAACACTTGAATATGGAGTCGGGCCCAAACGTTCCTCTGTTTTTTTTTTTACTGGGAGTTTCTGTAACCTTTTGTCTTGGAGTGCAGCCTTACGGTTAGTAAATCTGAGTATTGCTTGTGGTTGAAGTGGGAAGCCAGGGCCTAACCCTGTGTGTGTGAGGGGACGGCCTCTTTTATGCCCCCTGCTGGTTGTTCTGGGTTCCAGCCCCTGGTAAAGCAGGACAGCCTAGACACGTACAACGAGCGAGACCCCTTTAAGAACGACGACGCACGAGACGAGGAGGAGGACGGCGAGGAAGCCGACAGTGGCATCGAGGGCGAGGTGGACCCCCTGGACCGTGATGTCATCATCCAGCCACCACCCCCACCGCCCCCGCTCAGACCCCCCACTGAGAGAGCGTCCCTCCCCAAGGGTCTGCCTTGGGCCCCCAAAGTCAGGTAAGACTGGGAGGCCCAGTTCCAAACAAACCTCTAGCCCCTCGCCATAACTCTTAACCCTTCTGTGTTTGCAAATCTGAAAGGATTGGATGGGTGTAATATAGTTGAAGCTCCCCAAACACCGTCAGAAGGCAGGGTGGATCACCTTATTGCTTACCTCAGATCTTCAAACTCAAGGGATAACATTAAAAATAAAAAGTTTAGACTGGGTTCTAGTTTTGTTATTCTACACACTCATGCTGCTGATAGTGCCCCCTCTGTTCAGGAGGACTCAAAGTAACCCACCTCAGTCACTCATACAGTAACAGCCTGGTCCCCTAGCTCCCCCTCGCAAGATGGCATCCGTCTACACAGCTGTGTGGATAAGACCGAGAGGGCAGAGGGAGACAGGGGAGGCAAGGAAAGGACGGCCGCGAGCGACCCAGTCTTAACTCTTATCATCCTCTACTCATCTGTAAACTCATGCATTATTCACCCCAACAGACGTGTGTGTGTGTGTGTGTGCGCGACAATGAAACATAGCGTAGTGCTGGGATAATTTAGCACGAGGCGGAATTCCAGATCCCAATATCGTACAGAGGCAGCATCGAGCGTGACTGATGAGGCTTTAAGCATGAGATGCATCATCTGGTTAGCAGCCGCATGTCTTTGATCAGTCTGTTTGGATAGTATCACTACAAGCCCGGGAAGCCAGGTTAGGAAACACAGTAGGTCTAGTAGTGTGATCAGTGAGAAGGTGGACCTCAGACTGGGGGTTAGTGAGGGGCAGCAGGCTTCAGGTGATTTGAGATGCCTGACCAGCTCGTCTGTCTGTCTGTCTGTCTGTCTGTCTGTCTGTCTGTCTGTCTGTCTGTCTGTCTCGACAGAGAGAAAGACATCGAGCACTTCTTGGAGACCAGCAGGAACAAGTTCATCGGCTTCACTCTGGGAAAGTGAGTGTCAATATCACAGTGTTCTATCTGAAAGGCTCGCTCCATGTAGTACACTGCCACGTGTGGTCATAGTTAGTGCAGTGCCAGGGAATGTTCTCTCTCTGTTGCTGCGCTGAGTGGTGCTATGTTTGTTTTCTAGTGACACAGAGACACTAGTCGGTCTCCCTAGACCCATACACGAGAGTGTGAAGACCCTTAAACAGGTAAGAAGGAGAGAAATCAGTCTTATCATTTCTCCTCTATCCTCTCCCCCTCTCCTCCCAATCTCTCCATCCCTCTCTCTCCACCAGGATCGAGTGTTAGAATTCAACACTTCATCGCCAGCGTATTTGACCAGCTAGTCAATATCCCTGGACATTGACGTCCCACTTAGAAATCAATTGTGTGTTTGAACTGACTGTGAAACACCGTTTACACTGAGGAATGCCCTTCTGTGTGTCAATCTGTGAAGTCTAATTAACGCCCGTTAAAAGCCTCTTCTGTTTACACATCGGGCGCTGCCTGACAAGTGACAGTCAGAAATACTATAGTATATCGCCATGGTGATGTCTCATTGAAAAAGTGTGAAGTGGAATAGAATGTATTGTGGTAATGAAGTGCTTTGCGCTGATTCTCATAGTGCTTTATATCGTGTTGTGGTGGCGTATAGGCTAACTCATCATTTCCCTCCAGCACAAATATGTCTCTATTGCTGAGATGCAGATCAAGAGGGAAGAGGAGCTTCAACAGTGCCCCATGACCCTGGTCAGTGACGCCTCTTACTGTTTACTTTGAAATTACAGGAACTCCTCTCTTTGAATGAGTTTAACGCTAGGCTAAAACAAAACTGGACAATGAAGTTGGGGGGCTGTCAATGTTTTGACTCCTAGTTGCACCACACCTCCCCAAAGCATCATGTCTGCTCAATGTCTACATTTTATATTTTTAAACTGTATTGCTTTGTTGTTTTTTTTATGCTGTAAATGTGTCTTTGCAATGAAACGTTTTGTTTCTATTTTGGCCAGGTCTCTCTTGAAAAATAGATTTTTTAATCCCAATGAGACTAACCTGGTCAAATAAAAATATGATCCTTCGTTTTCTAAGTGTTGGAACAGGGCTTTGTGAGTGGAAACAAGATGACTATATGTATAACTCATATTGTGTGGTGTTGTGTTGGTCAGGGGGAAGAGGATGTGGATGAGACGCCCACAGAGATCCTGTATCTGGGAATGCTTCCTAACCTGTCTCAGTATGTGGTGAGGACATCTGCCATTATATTCTGCTCCAACAAGACACTTCACATGGCATCATCTTCCTTTGCATCTTGAAAATCATGCCTGCACTGTAGATTTTTACTCAGTATTTGCTGTCTAGACCTGTCATGTTTCAGAGCTGAGAGGTTGAAAGCTAAAACCCACATTGTATTTGATCAGATTGCCCTTCTGAAGCTGCTGCTGGCTGCAGCACCTACCTCCAAAACCAAGACGGACTCCATCAATATACTGGCTGATGTGCTGCCAGAGGAGATGCCGTATGTGTAATAGCCTCTCCTTGTTCCTTCATAGTCATCTTTTCTGTTCAGGCTTAAGTTGGAAATGAATTTAGTTTGTTCAGAAATAAAGTCAATGCATATAGATTTGTCAAGTCAAGGGAAGTTGTTGCTATGAATCACATAAAAGGTGTGTGTGTGTGTGTGATGGCAGGATCACGGTCCTCCAGAGCATGAAGCTGGGTATTGACGTGAACAGACACAAGGAGATCATTGTCAAGGCCATCTCTGCACTTCTGCTCCTGCTGCTCAAGCACCTGAAACTCAATCACATTTACCAAGTAAGCTACCTACTACCACTATCTGTCTTTCTTTCTCTCTACCTCTGTCTTTCTTTCTCTGTTTCCCACCTTTCCACCCTCACACACCAGGTCGGCCTCTATCTCCTGCTCTCCATCCCTTCCTCTCTCCCCCTCTCCTCCACCCCTTCAGGTCTGCCGCTGCTCTCTCGCTCTCATATCTCTTCCAGTGGTGTAGTGGAGGGCGAACGCAAGTAAACGCAGTTTAACCATTTTTGCAGAAAAATGCATTGAAAGTATAGAAAGCATGACTTTTTTTCACCACAACCCGGCGATCAGTTTACCCAACAATTTTTTGGAACCCCTACATCACTGGTCTCTTCCCCCCCACACCTTTCACACCCTCACACACTAGGTCAGCCTCCACTCTCTCTCTTTTCCCAGCCCTCCACATTCACCACCACATTTCTCTCTCTTTCTCTCTTTATCTCCTCTCCCTGCCCCCACCCCTTTGGCTCCTGGCAGCCTATAGACAGATCCTGCACTGGAATGATAGGCACACAGTCAAAGGTTCATACGTCTCCCCGCAAGAAGAGAAGGCAATGGATAGAGGGAGGCAAAATAGAGAGAGGAGAAATACCATCAGACAAGAAATGGGCACATAGCAGCACCATCCATCTTCCAAAATGCAAAGCTGAGCTCTCTCCAAAATCTGCTCTTGTAAAGGATTATAATTCCGATTTCTGGGGGGATTAGCTTCATTTATCGTCCTCCTGCTACTGCTTCTCCCTGAGATGAGCGAGTGTGTCTCTCTTCAGCACACAAAATCATGCTCCTTAAAAAAGGGATTGGTTCAATATTTACTGTTTGGCACGCCACCACTAGTGATAGGTAGTGAATCCTCTTCACAGAGAAATGGAGCATCTGCTCTTTTGAGAATAGTGTGCTTATACCTGGCTGCATCCCATACCTTGCAGCAGGTCAGGACTATTCTGTCAAATCCTAAATGAAAAAGGAGCTAGTTCCCCATTTTTAAAAGGATGATAGATGAAACATAGCTGGATTTAAAATTATAGTAGCGCCATCTACTGCCCAAAGATGATTACATTCACTCTTATTTCCCACTACCAACTGTCAAAATGAAGCTTGTTACAAAGACGTATTAATGCAACTGCAGAACCCAGCTGAGTGAAAGGGTTTGAGTCTGCCTATGGCTCCTATCCTGCTGGCTCTTAGACAGCCATGGCGCAGAGCTGAGTAACTCTAGGGAGAGCAGATTGGCTAAATCCTCTTATTGGAACCGCCGTCGTGAGAATGTAGAGGGGTTGTCATTTCAGAGTGTCTTTTACACCCCAGGATTTGGACGATAGAATGCTTTGAATTCATATGCATACAGCAATAATAGTAGCTGTGCTAATAAAATGTGGTCTCGAACATTCTTTTGATGATGGTAAACGAGTCCATAGAATGTATAAAAGAGGAGAAATCGGTCTATTCCTGAACTCCGCAGGCTGCTCATAAAAGATAGAAAGACTGGGGGGTTGGAGGATTTATCTTTTATTATTTAATAGCTATGCATTTTTCCTTATTAGGAATTAAAGGGCTATCGTGACTTAGTGCTTTATCTGGTCCTCCATGGTGACTTTGCAGTGACCTTGTTTTCTCTCTCTCTCTCTCTCTCCTCAGTTTGAGATTGTCTCTCAACACCTGGTGTTCGCTAACTGCATCCCCCTCATCCTCAAGTTCTTCAACCAGAACATCCTGTCTTACATCAGTGCCAAAAACAGGTAGGACTCGCTGACTACATCTGACAACCACTTAGTTTCTGCCACAGTGCCAGAGGTACATCTGCACCCACATAAAGGCATGGCTTCCGTCTGCCAGGTATTTGTTTCCTGCTCATAGAAGACACAGGGGTGGAGGTGCCAAAACACAGGGGGTTCAGGTGTGGATGGTAAATGTGTCTCTCACCTCAGTGACAGGTGTAACACCACTGTTGACAGAAAGATGGGCTGTAATAATCTCGTGTGTGATTCTCTGTTGGCTCTCATTGTAGTATATGTGTGCTGGACTTCCCTCACTGTGTGGTCCACGAGATGCCTGAGCTCACGGCTGAGAGCTTGGTGAGTCCAGATCACAAACCCATGTGTTTACATCAGACTGTTCAAATGTTAAAGACCTGGCTATGGGTTTATCTGTTGGCTGCGATTAGACACTGGCCATGTCCGGCTACCCGTCCTAAATAGTAGGCCGTTATAAATGTGTTCTTTGTGTGCGTTTCAATTCTCCTAACCCTTTCTTTTCCTGTGATTTGTAGGAAGCCGGAGACCGTAATCAGTTCTGCTGGCGTAATCTCTTCTCCTGCATCAACCTGCTGAGGATCCTCAACAAGCTGACTAAGTGGAAACACTCCAGGACCATGGTGAGAGAGACCAGGTGTTGCCTCTCTCTATGATCATATGTCCCTTATTCAGTGCCCACTTGTAGAACCGATCAGATCCTTTCAGATCTACTAGGGTGTAGAGGCTAGCGGACAGTTTGGAATTCAAAGACTTGTCGGGACACTTTTGAGATGCACTGTGTCCTTCTCTTCCACCTCCTCCTCTCTCAGATGCTGGTGGTGTTCAAGTCTGCTCCCATCCTGAAGAGGGCGCTGAAGGTCAAACAGGCCATGATGCAGCTGTATGTCCTCAAGCTGCTCAAGATCCAGACCAAGTACCTGGGCCGCCAGTGGAGGAAGAGCAACATGAAGACCATGTCAGCCATCTACCAGAAAGTACGACACAGGCTCAATGACGACTGGGCCTATGGCAACGGTAAGATGCAATTAAACTTTTGAACGCATACCTGAAGTCAACTCTTAATTCACTGGTGTGTAGGAGATGTGAAAGCTATGCAACGAATCAGAATGTGATGATGAATGTGAATGTAATGATGTAGGTACATACAATATGCCTTTGATTAGGATCTCCGTAACTGAAGTCCAATCACCCAACTACTGTAAGATAGCCGGTATCTAGGCCGGTATCTGCTGCCATAGTAACCAAACCAGGAGCCAGTTAGGGGTGAGAGGCCCTCAGAGAAAAAGAGACGACTGTCTGTCATCACATGTCTCAGGTTCTATTCTCAATGGACCAGATAGACTGAGAGAGATCCCTTGGTCCCTCTGCTGTAAATTGCAATCTCAGACTTGACTCTTTTCTCTGTATTGATTGATTATTGAGGTTTAACTGTCCTTTAACAACAGTATAACATGTGTATTCCAAACAGAACATCGACAGAGACAATGGAAAGGGTTATGTGGTGCTGTTCATCAAGTTAATAGACCTGCGAATAAAACTCTGCTGTTAATTGTTCTTTTGTCCTCCAGATATCGACGCGCGGCCGTGGGACTTCCAGGCGGAGGAGTGCGCCCTGAGGGAGAGCATCGAGAAGTTCAACAGCCGTCGCTACGACAAGAACCAGAACGGCGAGTTCGCCCCGGTGGACAACTGCCTGCAAAGTGTTCTGGGCCAGCGTGTTGAGCTGCCGGAGGACTTCCACTACAGCTATGAAATGTGGCTGGAGAGAGAGGTGTTTTCACAGCCTATCCAATGGGAAGGTCTACTACAACAGGCCCGGTGAGGGGGGAGGACACACATACCAGGGACACAAGCCTACGACTACTGTGATCTTCATGTAAATATGTGGCAGAAATAGAACATCTCTTTGTAATCACCTGTATCCATGCAGAAATTGTACAGTAACGATATAGACAGTAATAATGATGTCATGGCAACTTGGCAGGAGCAGGCTCTTACAGTACAACTATGTGGAATACTGTCACTATTCTGTCAGTTACGACAACCAATCCAACCACTATGTCCAAACCACCAGTACATTTTTTCTCACTCAATTTGGTTCGCTTCTGTGCTTTGTGGAATAATTAATTTTATATCCATGGCATGTCCTCTTTTGTTTAATGAAGATGTACATTTGAAGTACTGGCACTATGTTTAGTTTATGTTGTAATGTTTTACATGTGTCTTTATTTATGATCACAGCCATTATGTTTCAGTATGTATATCTCATAGCTGCAGATGATGTTGTGGTTGATATTTCTAGACAAAAATGCCTATTTGTAAAGAAAGTACTGTGTATTAACAGGCTAACGATTAAGTACCTTACTGTGATTGTTTTCAATTAAAATAGCAAAGAGCAATTTCTCAAGCAAGAATTTTGCCAGGACTGTCTGGAGTTGGTCTGAGTAGGGAGGGGGAAATTAGTGTGATTGGTAGACAGGTTTTGAACTAATTTACCCCACCTGTGGATGTCACCAGGCAGACCAAAACTCCATCCTACCAAAACAGGAAGAAACAGCTGTTACATTTAAAGGGCATTATCATAATTTTCACAATTTCACCGTATTATTCCAACCTCAGTGTGGAAATATATATAAAACACAGGAAAATCACGTTTTTGGGAGAATTTAACAACATTTCCCCTTTTCTAGATTAATAGTATTTTAATTTGTGTAATCACAAACAAAATTTCTGTAAGTCATTGATCATCAACCAGATTCAGCTGCGGGATGATTTTTTTTCTTCTTCAGCGGATGGTCAGGGTGCCGAAACATAATTACAAATAATTTGTTGACATAAAAAAAAAAAAAGATTTAGTATTTTACAAAGATGATAAACTTGCTTACATTTGTATACGATCACATCTCTCTATTATGTGTGGGAATACTTGGCGAACAGATTTCCAAAATTAAAATCACTTGGAGCTGATTTCCTGGTGTTTTTAGAGTTTTTCATGTCTAACAATGAGAAGAAGAAAAAAGAACTTGGGGGTTGTCCAAATTCGGCCCACGGCCAGCAAGTGGGGGGGGAACCCTGCTGTTAGTAGTATGTGGTAGTTCATTTATGTTTATAAAGGTCTGTGAAGCCTTAGGCCAGATAGAGAGAAAATAAAGGATAAGGACACAGGCAAACTTGAGATGTCCTTGGTTGTATTATCTTTGTATTGAACAATGATTGTGTAACTGAATTGTGCTTCTTTGTGGAAACTAAGTCTGCAGGGCTGCAGTTTTAGCTTTCATATTTAAAAGTGTATTCTGAAATTTGATACAATATTTCAAAATGTGACTTGTTAAAATTCTGTTTTTAGAACACAAATTCAAAATGTAGGGTGTTTCGGTAAATGCACCTACATTATTGTCTATTGAGTCAGCACAGTCTGGAGTACGTCTCAAAAGACATGTCAAGTTTATCCCACACAGGCAAAGAGAAAGTCATTTTGACCTTTTACTTCTGGGTTTTCTTGAATGCAAAAGATTTTAAAAAACAACTGCTTATCTTGAGGTTCTCAGGTTTTCAGTGTGTACAATAATTCTAAAGTTCAGGGTGTACAACTATGGCTTCCTCCTCACTACCTATACAGTATGTAAGTATGAATGCAACTGGTGGACTTGCAATAACATGGTAATAACAATCGAAGCATTGAAAAGTAGTCTACACTTGGATTGGCACAAACAGTAACCTAACACAATGTTGATAATTTCTTTCTTTACACTTTTTTTCAGAAACCCTAACCTCATGTGACAAAGTAATGAGTGCCAGTTTTGATTATGAATGAATGCCTTACTCCGAGCACCTCTCATTCAAAACAACGCAATCTCTTTTTCTACCTGAAATTGTACAATCACTGGAAATACTCTACAGTACATGTATGTTTGAGTTCTGGCACAGTTGGAGGAAGTGTTCCTAGATGTGTTTTGCAGTGTTTGGATATTTGTGTTTTTGTCAAAATTATAGGAGAGTGCAATAATAATATTGATTTTGTTCAGGGGTATCACTGTCCTGTACAGAGGCATTATTCTGTTGAAAGACATATCGGAAGTTGAAACTTGTAAGATAATTCTGTCCAATATATTCTGTATTTTCTAAATAAAGAGATCACTGGTTTTAATATGTATACATTTATTATGGAAAATGTTTATGAAGTCTACACTCTAGACTCCAGCCCTTTTTACAACCTATTCAGGATAGTGTTGTCTGATTTATGTGCGTTCCACACAAGGTTTCCGTGATCAGGTAGTGTGAGAATACGTGATGTTTTCCTGTCAAAGTGTTTTTTTAATCCCAAAGTTAAAAAGGTAAGCAAAATAGTTCCCCCCTTGGTATAGGTCTATTTATTGATTGTGAATAAGGAATGGTGTTTTTGTAATTTAATATTCATGATGCCAGGAGATAATCAGCAGATTACCATGGTGATGAAAACAAATAATTTGTGGGAGACAAAGGACATGTGATACAACAACTAACGTCATGCCCAGCAGCACAGAGGTCAGGGACAACCTTGTAAAAGTGGCTGCCTATTCAAACACCAAGAACAAGCCTAGTGTCTACAACAACAGGATACAAACACATGGGATGTCATCTCTGCCAGACTTTTACGGCGAAAGGTTGGTAAGCGTAACTATTTATATTACAATTCTAGGTTATTTCAATACTTGTGTGATTTCATTTGACATAAAAATAGCTTTCACTTGTTCACAAAAATGCAACTTGGTAAGGTTTGGGATGTGGGCATGCATCCTTTACTTAAAGTAAAAGTAACCTATTTGTGTGATGTCCCTGATGTTTCCAGGTTTCTTTGTTGACACATTTTCAGGGAATGAACAATCTCGCAAATCATATAGGAGAGGAATGTCCACACAATGGTGCAGTAACTTTGATGCAGTTGTTGCATACATTGATCACTGGTCAAGGGTACAGTGTAAAGCAAGTAGCCTAAAACATACTGCTTCACATGAACTTTCCATGTTATCTATAGTGATTATCAAATGGTTTGTCCACAGCCTACACAATCAAGAAAAATCAACAGAATCCAAAAAGTCAAGGTCACATAGTGGCAGGCCTGCCAAAAAGGCTGAGTAGAAGGTCATCCAAGAAGAGATCAGTCAGTGCCAAAGACACCAAGTCAGAAGTGGACATTCTCAGTCCAGCAGCCATGCAGAATGTTTACTACATTTCACACAATGCAGTTGGCTGTCTGGAGATCCGAGGCTTTGGATGGCCTGAGTCAACAAAAAAGAAAATAGGAGGAATGAAGAGCAAGAAAACAAAAAGTGATTCTACCATAAACCTTGCCAAGACCAAAACAAACATTATAGTTTAGTACGGGCTCTATTCAATCCGCAAGGCGGAAATCCAACTTTACAGCGTGATATAAATGTAAAGGCAATGTGCCCGATCAGTGGAGGCTGCTTGAGGGGAGTACAGCTCATAGTAATGGCCCGGAATGGATTAACACCATTCCAGCCAGTATGAGCCCTCAGCAGTCTCCACTGTTCCCGATTTAGCAGAGACTGCATTCATGCTAAACACTGCTTATTTTGGCTAAATAGAAAATTACCTTTACATTGCAGAATCTGTAACACTTCAGCTTAACAGATTGAATAGAGCCCCAATTATAATGTAGATTTTAGTTGATCTTTTCTGTTCAAATTCAAAATATCACTTTGGTGACCTCTGGTGGATTGGTTGTTATTTACAGAGAAGAGGGGAACGAAAACATGGAACTATGTTGACCTCTGCCGGCATACCATACCCAGATGCTCTCAAGAAAAACATAGCTGTGACGGCGGGTGAAGAATGCTTCTCTGGATAATGGAGGTCAAGCATAAACATGGCAAGTTAGAATAACTGCCCTACAAAATAGGGCCTCGCGTGTGGCGCAGAGGTCTAAGGCCCTGCTAGCTGTGCCACTAGAGAGCCTAGTTTGTGACCGGGAGACCCATTGGTTGGCGCACAATTGGCCCAGCCTCGTCCGGGTTAGGGGAGGGTTTGGCCGGCAGGGATGTTACTGTCCTATCGCGTACTAGCGACTCCTGTGGCAGGCCGCTAAGCACGCTGACACGGACGGCGAGTGTACGGTGCTTCCTACAACACATTGATGCGGCTGGCTTCTGGGTTAAGCGGGCGTTGTGTCAAGAAGCAGTGCGGCTTGTTTGGGTTGTGTTTGAGAGGACGCACGGCTCTCGACCTTCGCCTCTCCCGAGTCCGTACGGGAGTTGCAGCGATGGGACAGGACGGTAACTACCAATTGGATACTACGAAATTTGGGAGAAAAAAAGGGGTGAAAAAGGCCCTACAAAATAAATACATTTTACTGGATGGTGATGAAGTATTGGGTTAGTGTTGTCAAGCAAGGGACCTATCTTATGTGATGTAACACCTTTCAATTTGACACAGAACAACATTTACATTTAAGTCATTTAGCTGACGCTCTTATCCAGAGCGACTTACAAATTGGAAAGTTCATACATATTCATCCTGGTCCCCCCGTGGGGAATGAACCCACAACCCTGGCGTTGCAAGCGCCATGCTCTACCAACTGAGCCACACGGGACCACCAGAACCAACATCAGCAAATGTATTAATGCAGGCTGAACAGATTTAGGCACATCTGAATAAGGCCTACGATGTTAGAGAACAGCATTTAGCTTAGAATAGACACCAAACAATGCAATTTACATGAGTGACTCATTCTCAATACCATAACACCCACAGAAATAGAATCCATAGAATAGGCCTCCCACTTTAATTCTAGATAACATCACTCAAAAGCAGTAACTGCACAGTTTAGTTGGCAAAAAGGACAAGCGTATGTTGTAAAAATGCCATGTTTAGACTTGATATAAATGCAATTGCCAGTGCCCCACCTAAAGGCCTGCCATGACCAGCTGCTTGCAAGAATAAGGCCAAGGTTTCTGAAATTTATTAGATCCCACAGCAGTTAAGCATCTTCGCATATCCACTCATAAATAGAACCCTCATAATATTATCTTAAAAATGTAGCTAAGCACTTTAAGAATACAAAAAAAATAACACTGTACCAGTCCAGGCTGTACTGTAAAACCCCTGATTAGAGAATCATTTTTACAATGTATTCCTCTGCCCGTGTAACCTTAGATTAAATTAGATGAAAAAATATATGTCCTTTGCGGTGTGCATTTTGTTGTTCAAATAGTCCCCATCTCTTCAATCTGCCTCTGATCAACATGGTTGGAAACCATCTTTAATCTGCTGGAGGTTTCTTCTTTGCCGCCACATCCTTCTTGAAGGCTTCTATCTTTTTGGATATGTTGGGGACCTTAAACAGAGGTGGAGTAATCAGAGAAGAGTTCCAAAAATAAAAAGTTCAATAACATAGGCCTATTGTGTTTTTTTAAATCCCCTTTTTCTCCCCAATTTCGTGGTATCCAATTGTTAGTAGTTACTGTCTTGTCTCATCGCTACAACTCCCGTACGGGCTCGTGAGAGACGAAGGTCGAGATGCGTCCTCCGAAACACAACCCAACCAAGCCACACTGCTTCTTAACACAGCGCGCATCCAACCCAGAAGCCAGCCGCACCAATGTGTCGGAGGAAAGACCTAGCGACCTGGTCAGCGCGCACTGAGCCCGGCCCGCCACAGGAGTCGCATATCCACTCATAAATAGAACCCTCATAATATTATCTTAAAAATGTAGCTAAGCACTTTAAGAATACAAAAAAAATAACACTGTACCAGTCCAGGCTGTACTGTAAAACCGCAAGGATATCCATACCGGCCAAACACTCCCTAACCCGGACGACGCTAGGCCAATTGTGCGTCGCCCCATGGACCTCCCGGTCGCGGCCGGCTGCGACAGAGCCTGGGCTCGAACCCAGAGTCTCTGGGAGCTAGCGCTGCCTTAGACCACTGCGCCACCCGGGAGGCCCCAGGCCTATTGTGTTTTATGCAAATACACAGAACCATTGACACTGACTGACATCTATAGTGGATTGTGGACTAAACTCCACGGTGAAGGAAATTCCTGATGACTCCGCCAATGGAGTGGAGCCGAGACAAGGCTTCGTGGAAACGAGCTCTGACAACTTCGATTTGCCCAAGGTCAATACTTAAAAAATTAAAAATAATTATTAAACGCCTACCTTTTACCTGTTTGTCCTCTGTTGTTGCATGCCTTTCTTTTGCTGAAATCCATACTTTTTCAATCGAAGTTAAACTACAACTACAGACTTTTTGCTCATTGCTGTTGCTCTAAGATGCCAACACAGCGCAAATGCGCATTTTATCGCCAATTGAACGTCAACAAGGAAACAGTTGGTGATTGTATTTGATTAACGTTTATTGAAAAAATATGGATTTCAGCAAAAGAAAGGCACGCAACTACATAGGTACAAGGTAGGCGTTTCATAATATATATCTATATATTTATTTTTTAAGTATTGACCTTGTCGATGTAGTTAGACTCCACAAAGCCTTGTCTCTGCTTCATTCGGTTGGTAACGTTAGTGGAGTTAGGTCCGCGGCGCTAGTTGCTCCTCTTAGTAGTACCTCGTAGTTTTGAGCGAGGTACATCCCAACAACGTTTCCCAAAGTAAACCCAGCCTGCAAGATTAGAAATAAAAATTGTTATTCAAGACGGAATACATGCTGTTGATTTTACTAGCTAGGTCAGCAGCATAGTTATGATAGCTAGCACACAACATAGTTATGAAAGCTAGCTAAGTTGCAAGCTAGCTACAGTAGCCCAGCAATACACACAAAGAGACGCAGAAAGTTAGCAATATATCGTTTTCATTTCGATATCAACTCACCAGGAACTGTAGCATGGTCGTGTCTAACGAAGGAGACAATATTTTAGCAATCCAGTTGGCAGTTTCAAAGTTCGGTCGAACCAGCTAGCAATGTCATCAACAGTGTATAATGCGCATGTTATGTCGCCTTCAAAAAGCATTTATTGGCCACGACCCGTCTACACGGTTTCTGTCATCTACGCGGATGCTGTGTGGTCAAAAGAGTTCTTATTCGGTGGGGTTTATCGGCGGTTGGCATCCAACGTTATGGTGCATTACCTCCACCTACTGTACTGGAGACCGCACCCGATTAGCCACCGGGAGAAACTAAATCCTACCTGCCAGCTCCGTTGCTCTTAAAAAAAAGACTACATCTAATGACGTTCTACGCAATATACTTTTAAAACTAATTTCCTGTATCCCCTTCTCCCTCATACTAGATCTCAGCCTCCCGCTTTCCCTTTGATACTGCCCACACTGTAGCAATACATGCTCCATGGTCTCCGTTTCCTGGCAATAATCACACTTTCCTGTTGGAAGCTTTCAAATCATATCGAATTTTATTGGTCACATAGGCATATTTAGCAGATGTTATTGCGGGTGTAGCGAAATGCTTTCCTATCACATTTAAGGTCTTATTCAACCGGCTGTGTCCCAGTAATCTTGTAAAAAGGATTTGTCCCTTCCTGCCATCCTCCCTGACTTTCCACTGTATTTGAAATAAATGCCTGCCCAAGTATCTTTATTCCACTGCTCCTGCCATCTCTGCACCATCACTGTCCGTATCAGGCTTTTTGCCTCTGCCTTGCTCAGTGAAACTACAACATCCCCACTATTAAGTGCTTGTTCAGCCAATACTGTGGTGTCAGGAAAATAATCTCACACTCAACGTCAACAAAACAAAGGAGATGATTGTGGACTTCAGGAAACATCAGAGGGAGCACCCCCCTATCCACATCGACGGGACAGTAGTGGAGAAGGTGGAAAGTTAAGTTCCTCGGTGTACACATCACGGAAAAACTGAAATGGTCTACCCACACAGACAGCATGGTGAAGAAGGCGCAACAGCACCTCTTCAACCTCAGGAGGCTGAAGAAATTTGGCTTGTCACCAGAAACAAACTTTTACAGATGCACAATCGAGAGCATCCTGTCGGGATGTATCACCGCCTGGTACGGCAACTGCTCCGCCCACAACCGTAAGGCTCTCCAGAGGGTAATGAGGTCTGCACAACGCATCACCGGGGGCAAACTACCTGCCCTCCAGGGCATCTACACCACCCGATGTCACAGGATGGCCAAAAAGATCATCAAGGACAACAACCACCCAAGCCACTGCCTGTTCACCCCGCTATCATCCAGAATGCGAGGTCAGTACAGGTGCATCAAAGCTGGGACCGAGAGACTGAAAAACAGCTTCTATCTCAAGGCCATCAGACTGTTAAACAGCCATCACTAACATTGAGTGGCTGCTGCCAATATACTGACTCAAATCTCTAGCCACTTTAATAATACAAAATTGGATGTAATAAATGTATCACTAGTCACTTTAAACAATGCCACTTTATATAATGTTTACATACCCTACATTACTCATCTCATATGTATATACTGTACTCTATACCATCTTGCCTATGCCGTTCGGCCATCCATATATTTATATGTACATATTCTTATTCATTCCTTTACACTTGTGTGTATAAGGTAGTTGTTGTGAAATTGTTAGATTACTTGTTAGATATTACTGCACGGTCAGAACAAGAAGCACAAGCATTTCGCTACACTTGCATTAACATTTGCTAACCATGTGTATGTGACCAATAAAATTTGATTTGAGTACATCAACTGCCTCGTTCCCCTCCACATGTGCTGGGACCCAAGTAAATGTTATCTGTATACCCATTTGTCTAATCCTGCCATGGGTTTGTAGTACCTCATAAAGCAGGTATTGTCTGCTACGTGATCTAAAGGACTGGAGACTCAGCAACACTACACATGAATCAGAGCAAATAACACGTTTCCTGACTACCACCCCACATTCCTGCACTACAAATGCTGTCCCAGTTCGTCCTGTCCTTGGATCTTTTGAACCATCTGTGTAAATGGCAACAAAATCCTGATACACAGTATCCAGATGTCGCTTCAACAAATCTTTCTGTAGTCTCTCCTACTTCTAGATCAACTACTGGAGATGGTAGTAGCCATGGTGGATTTACAGGAATAGCTACCGTTAGACTAAACTCCCTTCCATACAGTGTAATCTCCTTCACCTGGGTATTACCGACCCACCCAATGATCGTGTTCGCTCACGTTCCCAGCATGCCTGTAAAATCCCTTTCGCAGGATGAGACACCCCATGTCCCTCTAGGTTGACCCAATAATTCATTGCCAGCTGCTGTCTCCTAATCTGCAATGGCATATCCCCCATCTCCACCTGTAGTGCAGCCCTGGGGAGGTCCGGAACGGCCCTCTACATATTCTGAATCCATGACCTACTATAAAAGCATAGCTACTAGTATTATTTCATCTTCAGAAACATAACATTAAACCGACCGTTGGGCGGTGCGAACGTGGCGTGGGAGGCGGTGAAGAAGTTCAGCATTTCCCAACTTTATGTAAATCACCAGCGGTGACCTAATCAGGGTTGGGTAGATTACTTTCTAAATGTAATCTGTTAGTTACTAATTACCTGTCCCCTTAAGAGGCATCAGAAGACACATTTATGTTACTAATTGAACCACATCTATTGCAAGATAAGTCAATGTTAAATTTTACTTTATGGGTTGCTTATGTAGGCTTAGTTTAACCCATCGCGATTAAATTATATCTTTACATTTAAAAACCAGTCTATTACAATTCCAGTCAATTCATTAAATGTTATATCCCTTGATCTTCAAGAATAGGACTTGGAAATATGAAAGTATAGATTAGCCAAATTGTTTTACCTGAGCATAACCGCTAAACTAAGGATTTATTAGCCAGCCCTACTCTGTTGTTTATGATTTTGTTTTCATGGAGGACTGATTGGGCTGATTGATTCGAGTTGAAAAATAAAATGCAGCAGTCATGGAATGGCATGCTTTGAGCACTACTGAAAAGTACTATTTACATGTGAAAAATGAATGCCATATGCTGCATTTGTTATAGGCCTATTGTTACACTTTTTGTTGGCGACAGTTTGAAATCTTGATAATCCACAGATGAAACAATAACAAAACGGTCGCCCGACCTCCGTTTTGGTAGAAAGCTGAGGGATGGGCCTGGAGAAATGTAACCACTCTCAGATGAATAGACAGAGCTATGGATACAAGGACTTGACCATCCATGATATCAAAAATATTTTAACCATGTTAAGAGGCTATACAGTGTTTGTTTACATTTACAATGTTTACAAACACTGGAGAAAAACAAGTTTATATTTTGGGTTCTCATGGAGTGTGACAGTTGAACTAAGCTCATTAAGCATTTATAAGTTATATTTTTCAAGAATCAATGGATATATAAGTCCAAAAATGGATGCAGCAACGACAGATTGACCCTTTAAGTCTATCAAACGTGTGCGAGTTTGAACATGTGTCCATTAGGCCCATGGATTAAATTGTTTTATCACCATGAATTACATTGAGCAATAAAAGCCTCACTTTTATTCCATAGGCACTGTGCAGCTTTTGAAAGAGCACGTTTTTCACTGGCTGTCCACTGGTTTCAAAAACAATGATTAATAGGCACCTTAAACGTCTTGAATTCAAATCATTATTGGTTTCAAATACACATTTAGATTTGTGAACAGCCATCCACAACAATCGCAATCCGTAAAATGTAAATAGCTAACAGAGAGCAACAGTGTGATTCACATCAATGCACTATGTAGATATCAATAAGTGATTACCGCATCGCCGTAGGCTACACCACTGCTGTCATCCTTACCTCCAAGTGTTAATTCAAATTGGATAATCTTTGGATGTCGACAGCATAGCATTGGAAGACATAGCTTGGACTGTAGCCTACAAAAAGCTTATTCCTGCTCTTTTCCCACGATCCATCAAACCCATTTGATGTGTCATCATAGTGGCCTCTGACTTGTGTTCAGACTCGCTCAAGAGGAACACATTTAAATGTGCGCCTTTTTTCAATGCTGATTTGAATGTCATTCAGACAAACAGAGAAGTGTCAAAATATTTTTTTCCCCTCGCAAACATTTCTGAATTTAAAAGTAATCCTCCAAGTAATCATCTTGTTTTTCAAAAGTATATAATCTGATTACAATATTTTTGCTGTTAACATAACGGTTTACATGTAATCCGTTACTCCCCAACCCCGGTCATAATGCAACATATGGAATGCCATGGGAGTGGTGAGACAGTAACAAGCCGTTGTCTTTGTGTTGCAAACAAGAATATAAAACTCAACATGGAAAGTGTTGGTCCCATGTTTCATGAGCTAAAATAAAAGATCCCCAAAATGTTCCATACGCACAAAAAGCTTATTTCTCTCAAATTGTGGACAAATTTGTTTTTATCCATGTTAGCTAGCATTTCTCCTTTGCCAAGATAATTCATCCACTTGACAGGTGTGCCATATCAAGAAGCTGATTAAACAGCATGATCTTTACACAGGTGCACTTTGTGCTGTGGACAATAAAAGGCCACATACTGTATGTCTCAAGTTTTGAGGGGGCGTATAATTGGCATGCTGACGGCAGGAATGTCCACCAGAGAATTGAATGTTAATTTCTCTACCATAAGAGAGAAATCGTTAGAGAATTTGGAAGTACGTCAAACCAGCTTATCAAACGCAGACCATGTGTATGGGATCGTGCGGGCGAGTGGTTTGCCGATGTTAATGTTGTGAACAGAGTGCCCTATGGTGGCAGTGGCGTTATGGTATAAGCTACGGACAACAAACAATTGCATTCAAATTGCCATCGATAAAATGCACAGAGATACCGTAACAAGATCCTGAGGCCCATTGTCGTGTCATTCATCCGCCGCCATCACCTCATGTTTCAGCATGATAATGCACGGCCCCATTTTGCAAGGATCTGTACACATTTTCTGGAAGCTGAAAATGTCCCAGTTCTTCCATGGCCTGCACTCACCAGACATGTCACCCATTGAGCATGTTTGGAATGCTCTGGATCAACATGTACTTCAGCGTGTTCCAGTTTCCGCCAATGGTCCAGCAACTTTGCACAGCCATTGAAGAGAAGTTGCACAACATTCCGCATTTAACAGCCTGATCAACTCTATGTGAAGACGTGTTGCGCTGCATGAGGAAAATGGTGGTCACACCAGATACTGACTGGTTTTCTGATCCACACCCCTACCGTTTCTTGAAGGCACCTGTGACCAACAGATGCAAGTCTGTATTCCTAGTGAAATCCATAGGTTAGAGCCTAATAAATTTTTCCCAATATGAACTGTAGCTCAGTAAAATATTTGAAATTGTTGCATGTTGCGTTTGTTTTTAATTCAGTAAACTTATTGAAAATCTTTCTGGTTGATATCTTTAAAAGTATAACAATTACACCACTTTGCACACACATTTGAAGACATTTTTAAATCAAAATGTTTTTTTCATGTTTTATTTTAGTATCTGAGTCAGTAGATTACCTTGGTTAAGTATTTTCTATACAGTATGCTTTTACAGAATCACCAATAACTACTGCAATACTTTGGGTATGTGTGTTTGAAAATGTATTTGTGTTAAAGCTATTAAAAATGGCAGTTATGATGAGAATTATGCTAGGATAAGGTTATGGTTTGCTCAACATACTGTATTTAAAGTAAGAAAATTAGAACACCTCATCATTAGTAGCGAGTCATAATCAGGGAAAAAGCTGGTTCTGGCCAAACTCCGTTTTAGATCTGGCATCCAGATCCACGCCGGTATTGGCCCGCTTCACGGATCCGGACCAGATGTTGCAATAGGTCCAGGCGCGGATCTGGCGTGGATCCTTCTTGCTGTCTGGGTAGCTAAAGTCTATATGTCTGTGTGCTGCCATCCTGTTTGAAGGTAACAGATTATTTTATTACAATGGTTAAAATGGATTTTCATTGTGTTCCATGGTGTTCTTCGCCCCCTAGTGGAACTTTCTGGTACTTAAGACTGTACCCAAACAGGAAGTAGAGAATTCGTTCTACAAGCATAGAAGCAGCTAAAAAGTGTAGTTATTTCTTGTCACGCTTCAGCTTCGGAAAATATGTGTTTGTAAGTTTGATTCAAGCATTTAGCTAGTGATGATAATCTTGTTATTGATAGAGTTGCTTACATAATGTTGGTTGCATCTACTCACACAAATTGCAATGCCTTTCATGTATGCCGTCAGCTGTATTACTTTGCTCGTGCGTCATGCAAACGAATTGTAAAATATACAATACTGTAGTTTTGTTAATGTTTCTAGTGTAATATGCTTTGTTATTCTACAGAGATGGTTGTACATGATTAGAGTCATTAAAGGAGTTGCCAATTACCATATGAGTAACAATTAGCTATATGGTTTGGCATCATGCCAGATGCATGGTACTTTAGTACGTGCTTTGTATTCATGCAACTTCAAATGTATAATGTACAGCTACAGTATGTCGGTGTGAGTTGAATACTAAAGTATATTATTTTCTGTATTTTGAAGTTTCACAACATAAACGTTTTCAATATATTCATTCAAGAAAAGTCAGCCTTGGGAGTTTTATTGAAGACTTCGTTGTTAGCTATCTGTCTAGTTTTGCATGGGAACGCAACTCAAGGGCAGAATAGCCTGGCTTGAACCCATATCACAAGATTAGTCCATATAATTTACTGTTCAATCTCAGCTTTTCATCCTTTGTTTGTAGATTTTCACTTTTCTCAAGTTCGGATAAACGTGCAATAAAACAACGTGGGCACTGCAGATACTAGCTCGCTAGCTAGTTTGTGGCTCCAGAGACTTCTAGACAGGCTCTTCATAGCCATCACTAGTTACCACAGTAAGTTATAAAGCCTGCCCATTTCTACAATTTCTCTTCTTAAAATGTGATTTTAAACCTAACCTTAACCACACTGCTAACATTTTATGCCTAACCTAGATAGCGTGTGGTTTCAAATCTAGTAAACTAGCTATGCTTTTGAGGCTTGTGTTGCAGATCTGCGTAAAATATGGAGTCTGTGGGTCTGGGTCTGTTGTGTTTAATTTAATCAATTTTTATGCAAGGCCACCGTTATACATTTTATGCTAGTCACACCTTCATACAAAAATGTATGCACGGGATGCTGATTTCAACAGTCAGTGACTCAAGCATTACAGCTTGAGTCACTGACTGTTGAAATCCCCATGACTTGTCCTTTTTAAATCACAGTCATTGCAAGGTCAAAAATCACTCCAATATTGTATTTAAACACTAGTGAACAGGTTATTACCTTGTTCAAGGAAGATGATTTGGCTCTAGACATACTACAAATACTGATCAACAACAAAAAAAAGCTGTATATTCGACATTATTATCATATGTTCTTCAACTCAATCAATATTAGCATGAAATGCATGCTGCATCACATCCTGAATTGTTTAAACAAGCAATGTGTTCTTTGTCATTGTGACAAGCAAACCCGCTGCGCATGCACACACACTCATACATGCTGATTCATTCAGCTACTCCTTCACTCGCCCTTTCCTGGCCCCATTCGCTGCTTTAGCTGTAGGGGGCGGGAGGCAGGCGTAACCAATCAAACCCAGATGCTCTCCCTCTACATAAACCCCATAACCCTCTTCACATCTGTGTTTCAGCTGTTCATGTGCTGCACTGAGAATAGTGATTCCTTCCACTCTGAATACAGGGATCCTCTCAACCCAGAATCCTAGGATTGATACTACAGCAGATCTTTAAAAATGACACCCACACCCACTGTGACTCTCAACACCGGGGCCAGCATGCCTATCGTGGGCTTGGGGACATGGAGGGTAAGATAAAGCGTAATTTAGTTTCGTCTAGGCATCTTGCATGGATAGCATTGATACTTCTTGAACTGGCAGTTAACTGCTTCTTTCTTTTGGCAACTACCGGTATGTTCATGTTAAAATATGAGTCTTCTCATTTGCCATATATCCTGAGAGTTTTAATGAACTATGATGACCAAGATGAAGCATCTTATTTTTGCACTTATGTTTCACCGTCACACTTGGAATCGGGGGTTAGCCTATACTTGACTTTTTGACCTAACATAGGCCGTCTTAACGATGATTATATTATACAGTATAATCAAATCTGTCCTGATTAGTATTTCTACAGTATTATGTAGCCTTTCTGACAGAGGCTCAAGTCAAGTGTGAGGTTACCAAAATAGGCCCTCAATCCGTGTGCAGGCAGAAGCAGGCAAGGTAGCGGATGCAGTGAAAGCAGCCATCTCTGCAGGCTACAGACACATAGACGGAGCCTACTGTTACCAGAACGAGGACGAGGTGGGGGTTGGCATTCACACCATGATTGGCCAGGGGGTGGTGAAGAGAGAGGAGCTTTTCGTCGTCAGTAAGGTTAGTAAGTAAGGTTACACGCATTAGTCAAGTTTATAGATTTGGTCATGGAGCCACTATGATTTCCCCCTAGAAGCCAGGCAGACAAAGAGCTCCATACGGGCTTAAGGCATGTCATCACATGCTCTGTATGGTGACCAATGTCACACGAGTACTGTCATTTGTTCTGGGTGCTCCCTTACTCAACTGCCACACATCACCATGACACTTAAAAAATTTGTCCATAGGCTAGTATTGACATTTAAATTGTATTTCAACATGCGCCGCAGCAGTTTAATATGACGGTTTCTCCCAAATAGCTGTGGTGTACTCTCCAGCAGAAGTCTATGGTGAAAGGAGCCTGTCAGAAGACTCTGAGTGACCTCAAACTAGACTACCTGGACCTCTACCTAATACACTTCCCTATGTGCTTTCAGGTACTGTGTGTGTCTGTCACGAAAATGACTCAGCTTTCAAACTATCCCTGGTTAAGAGTGAGAGGACTATTGTCCTGTAACTAGTTTGTTTGCCATTGCAGCCTGGAGAGAATCTATTTCCTACTGGTGAAGACGGACAAGTAGTCGCAGGTGAAAGCAACTTCCTGGACACATGGGAGGTAAGGAAAACAAAAAAATGGTATACTGTATTCCAAAACAAACATCCCCCAACACCAGCAAACAGGATTAAACTACAAGACATTTGACAGTTTACTGAGCTTGATCTTGACCTATTGAACAGGCTATGGAGGAGCTGGTGGATGCTGGACTGGTCAAGGCTATCGGTGTCTCCAACTTTAACAAAGACCAGATTGAATCCATCCTAAACAAGCCAGGACTCAAGTATAAACCTGCCAACAACCAGGTACTGTAGTCTTTGGTGATCAAGACAGACAAAACAAGTCAATACAGTTAAGCAAGGCATTATTGCCCCTTATCTCTGTATTACCAACGCCTCATCTTTGTCCCTTCAGATTGAATGCCACCCCTATCTGAACCAGGAGAAGTTGATCAACTACTGTCACTCTAAAGACATCTCAGTGACAGCCTACAGCCCTCTGGGCTCCCCAGACAGACCATGGTGAGATAGGAATATCTTATAAAAATTGTGATCTAATGTGTATACAGTCACTTTGGATTAAAAGGAAGGTTATAGAATGAAGTACAATTGACCTGTACACTGAAATGATCCAAAACAGGCATTGTATTTAATTGGTTATTGACAACGTTTCAATGAGTGTGTGTGCATTGTCGGACCCTACCCTTTCCCTACTTACAGATTTTGTTTTTCAGGACCCACCCACCATTAAAAATGATGTGCGTTTGACTTCATGTCAACATAAGGAAGACTAAAATAAATTACATTTTCAACAGGGCGAAACCTGGTGAGCCGTCTCTGCTCGAGGACCCAAAGTTAAAGGCCATCGCTGATAAGCACAATAAGACTACAGCACAGGTATGAGAGAAGCATCAATAACCTCTACAAACAGTGAACTTTCTCCTAATTCTGCCTTTAGTGACATACTGTAGCAAAATTTGATCCGGTATTTTAAGCCTTATCCAGAAATATAAAATTACACCAAAAATGAAAGCAATTGTCTGAGGATGGTGCTGGACAATCTGGCATAAAAAGGGGACACTGATAAAAGCTTACATAAAAAAAAAAATAAAAAAAAAAGTTAACATCCAGGCATGTCACATGATTGCACCAAACACAGGGCCCTAGCTATAGGGAATACAAAGGGTATAACCAACCCATGTTCTCAACCATACTTACTCCGGTCATGATTCGTGAAATTCTACATTTTCAACAAACGTCCATTCAAGTTGAGGTTAACGCAGCTGATCACTCTCCAAATAATATTACAGTACAATTATATATGCTGATAGATTTTATATACAATAATTAGCCTGAAATTGGATATGGGTCCCATGTATAGCGTTTAAAGAAAACGGCTAGGGGTTAGAATGGGGACAATCAATTGTCAAGGGTTTGGCTAGTGTTTTCCAAGACAAGTCTCTAACATTAAGAATCATTGTTTTGAAACCATGTCATCGGGCGTGGGTCCAACGCTCACATGGTAACAGTTACATTCTTTGTCTGGATACAAGGAGTCTTGGTCTAGGGTCAATCAAGTGACCAATCCCTGTTCTTATCCTCTCCACAGGTCCTTATCCGCTTTCAAATCCAGAGGAATGTGATCGTCATTCCTAAATCGGCTACGCCCTCCCGGATCAAGGAAAATTTTCAGGTATTTTTTTGACAATTATCACTGTAGATGGAGTTGAGTCGGTCAGAGGTTAAATCCCTGCCTCCTAGAGGTTCATATCTTGTCTGTTTTCTACAGCTTTCAATGTCAAATATACGAAGAGCAGTGTTCTAAGAGTGGAAGAGCCATTGGCTCTGGTAAGAATCTTACCTCTGATGTACGGGGTTGTAGGTTCCATCCCAGGCTCAGCTCCTGAATGTGATTGCGTTGACTCTCTGGGATAGTTGGAAGGCTGTCAGAACTCATGGTTGTATATACCTGGGGTCCCCTCCTGTATAAAGCAGCAATTATGGAGAAAAGTGCCCACTTTTTCCAGGAGCATCTATATTTTCTTTATGTGCCTATATTTAAAAAAAAGTGTCCATTCGGAAAGTATTCAGACCTCTTCACTCTTTCCTCATTGTTACATTACAGCCTTATTCTAAAATGTATTATAGTTTTTTTCCCTCAATCTACACAATACCTCATGACAAAGCAAAAACTGGTTTGTACATTTTTTGGCATAAAAACAAACTGAAGTATCACATTTACATAACTATTCAGACCCTTTACTCAGTACTTTGTTGAAGCAGTTTTGGCAGCGATTACAGCCTCGACTCTTCTTGGGTATGACACTACAAGCTTTGCACACCTGTATTTGGGGAGTTTCTCACATTCTTCTCTGCAGATCCTCAAGCTCTGTCAGGTTGGATGGGGAGCGTCGCTGTACAGCTATTTTCAGGTCTCTCCAGAGATGTTCAATTGGGTTCAAGTCTGGGCCACTCAAGGACATTCAGACACTTGTCCTGAAGCCACTCCTGAGTTGTCTTGGATGTGTGCTTAGGGTCGTTGTCCTGTTGGAAGGTGAACATTTGTCCCAGTCTGAGGTCATGAGCGCTCTGGAGCAGGTTTTCATCAAGGATCTCTCTGTACTTTGCTCCGTTAATCTTTACCCTCGATCCTGACTAGTCTCCCAGTCCCTGTCGCTGAAAACATCCCCACAGCATGATGCTGCCACCACTGCTTCATCGTAGGGATGGTGCCAGGTTTCCTCCAGACATGAAGCTCTGTCAGAGTGACCATCTGGTTCTTGGTCACCTCCAGATGTGAAGCTTGGCATTCAGGCCAGATTTCAATCTTGGGTTTCATCAGAACAGAGAATCTGGTTTCTCATGGTCTGAGTACTGATTGGTGGAGTGCTGCAGAGATGGGAGAACCTTCCAGAAGGACAACCATCTCCACAGAGTAACTCTGAAGCTCTGTCAGTGACCATCAGGTTCTTGGTCACCTCCCTGACCAAGGCCCTTCTCCCACGATTGCTAAGTTTGGCTGGGGGCGGCCAGCTCTAGGAAGAGTCTTGGTGGTTCCAAACTTCTTCCATTTAAGAACGATGAAGGTCACTGTGTTCTTGGGGACCTTCAATGCTGCAGAAATGTTTTGGTACCCTCTGTGCCTCGACACAATCTTGTCTCGGAACTCTACGGACAATTCCTTCGACCTCATGGCTTTGTTTTTGCTCTGACATGCAGGGTCAACTGTGGGACCTTATATAGACAGGTCTGCGCCTTTCTAAATCATGTCCAATCAATTGAATTTTCCACAGGTGGACTCCAATCAAGTTGTAGAAACATCTCAAGGATGATCAATGTAAACAGGATGCACCTGGGTAGTGGACAATTTTTGATACACACAGGAAACTGTTGAGCGTGAAAACCCCAGCAGCATTGCAGTTCTTGACATACTCAAACTGGTGTGCCTGGCACCTACTACCATACCCCGTTCAAAGGCACTTAAATATTGTCTTTCCCATTCACCCTCTGAATGGTCAAGACAAAGTGACATCAGTAAGGGATCATAGCTTTCACCTGGTCAGTCTGCATGGAAAGAGCAGGTATTCCTAATGTTTTGTACACTGTGTATATGATATAGAGAGTTAAAAAAACAAACGGACAAGATGAGTTTTGAACCTACATGCAAGGCAGGATTTAACCTGGAAGCCACGGAGACCTTCACACTAACCTCTTCATATATTTGACATTGACAGTGGCAGAATTGTACACAAAAGGAGTGTGTGATTTGAACCCACAATCTTTTGGTTTCAAGCCACTGGTTCCTTCGCATGTCTACATTGTTATTTTGTCGCCTTCAAACAGGTGTTTGACTTCGAGCTGAATGACTTAGACATGAAAGTCATCCTGAGTTTCAACAGGAACTGGAGAGGATTCGCTATGGAATGGTGAGTTCCAGAGTGTCTAGATGCTGACTTCAACCCCACTTTCCTCTTTACCTGTTCTTCCCTGACGTACCCTCCTCCTCACTGCAGGGGCAACAAGCACAAAGACTTCCCTCTGCATGCAGAATACTGAAACCTCCGAGTGGACACCCACATTCCTACACTGGGGACATACAACGAGAAGTGCAGTAGTTGTATATAGATTCAAGCACTACTGTGACCTTGTTCATGAAGCGAACAGAATGTCAATGTGTAATGTAGTAAGTGCCAAATATTGTTGCCTTTACTTGTTCAGAGTTTAAACATGTTGTACGTTTACTTACATGTTGGAAAGTGCCTTTGAAAGCACGGTGTCCCTGTGCTCCTTGTTGTAATATGAAATTATATTCATAATTCCTTAGACAGTGCTCTTTAGATATCTCAACCACTATGTTAACATTGACAACTTACACTAAAATGTGACTCATTCCATCATTTCTTTATGTATTTCGATTCTAATCCTGAAATATAAATTGCTACCTGACTACCTTGATATGTCCTTATCTGCATGTATAATATTGTACGAGAACACAGTACACAATATTGAAGCAAAGAAAGCTATTATATAAAAAAAACTGTTCAAAGGGAACTGGGAATTTCACAACAGTCTCACACGTGCTTTATCATCCTGTAAGGCAGGATGATTCATTCTAGGCCAAAGGGCTCCTATGACTAGGCATTTGAGTGAATCATCCTGTAAGGCAGGATGATTCATTCTAGGCCAAAGGGCTCCTATGACTAGGCATTTGAGTGAAGGAGTGTTCAACAAAATATCTTAATGCACTATTAGGATAAGCTATGTCTATATGCCAATGTTTCACCCTTTGGCCATTTTTAAAAACAAAACTGATGTGTTGGTATGTAATACTGTACATCACATACAATGTCCATGTACCACTGTGATATTTATGTAACTTCAGTAAGACATACCCAGCTCATATGGTTGAACTATAAATTCTTTATGGTTATTATATGGCCTTTAAATGTGGAGGCTCATTGATGAAAAAGTCTTGAGACCATTAGACTCAAATCGAAAGAGACACAAACAAACTGGGTCATGTGAGAAGCCACAAACCCTATTGTGCGTTAGCAGATCCAAGGCTTCAGATTTCCTACCAAACCAGTAACCAAACTCAAGCTTTTTATTTATTTATTTATACTTCACTAATATCGATCCTATGTCAAATTATGTTTCCATGATTATAATAATAATAATTACTATTGTGTATTAGGCTAGAAGGCAACAATATATGTCATGAGAAATACAATACTGCAACACACAGATACTAAATCAGTCTTTAAATCGCTAGAAACTAGCTCAAGGATGGCCATTTATGCACACCGTCTTAAAGGGAGAAATAAGAATGAATCAAAACGAGAACAGAGAGCCCAGACATCTCAAGCAAGCCACAACACCAGATCTAACTTTGTTTCCCTAAAATTCAGCATTGAAGGGGTAGTCCTTGTGCTTCATGCTCCTAGGTGACAAAGAAAAACAAAGCATGATTCAGAGAGACTTATACAATTGTTCACATGTTCAAAAATCAAATAAACACTAACTATGTAGAAAAAGGAGGAAGGAAAGTGCTGCTAAGGTACAATAGTCGATTTTGGTAGACAGAAGGTGCTCTTTGGTAAAAGGGATCAATTGGTCATCAAAAAGAGAGGACCAAGGCACTCTTCATATAATTAATTAAAATGCCTTATTTGTATGGCATGCTCAATGGAAACAAAGTTTAAAAACTCAGACGCGTTTCGGCTGCATAGCCTTCGTCAGGGAGTACACCAAGTCTATTTACATTCAAAGAAAAGTAACACCGTAATAAACATAGCTGTCATCACATTAAAATGACGATTTGACTGAAATTCGGGGGGACATCAGTTTGAGCCTCTGCAGAGTGTGTACACTGTAAAATACAGTACATGGGTCTAACTAAACCAAGTAGAGTCTCACCCTGTCATTGGGCAGACTCTCCAGTTCCTGTTGAAGCCCAGAATGGTCTTCATTTCCTCATCGCTCAACACAAAGTCAAACACCTGCATGTTTCAAAAAGACAAAAATGACCCCAAAGCTACATGTGAACTAAAATCAGATGACACACCTCTTCAAATAAATTGAGAATTTATGGGAGAGAATACCTTGAAATTCTCCTGGATACGTGTGGGGGTGATAGACTTGGGAATCACAATCGTGTTCCGTTGAATATGGAAGCGGATCAGGACCTGAAGTGAGGATGACGGAGAGAGGAAAGCGGACATGTAAATGTGATCCCAGGTTAAAGAAAATATCAGTGTGGTTCGGGTTGGCTCGATAGTGTGAAAAGGGTTTTAGAGTACAGTACCTGGGCAGAGGTCTTCTTGTGCTTCTCAGCGATGGCCTTGATGTTGGGATCATCCAGCAGAGAAGGGTCCTCTGGTTTGGCCCTGTTATTGACACAGTGTTACAATCTTTTCACAGGGAGAACTGTAAATGGCTTTGTATGTTCAGAATTCATGTACTAGGTGAATGTACACCGACTATACCAAGCATAAAGGAACACATTCCTTATATTAAGTTGCAATATTGGATTTAACAAGTGACATCAATAAGGGATCATAGCTTTCACCTGGTCAGTCTGTCATGGAAAGAGCAGGGGTTCTTAATGTTTTGTATACTCAAGAGTATATCTCTTAGGTATTATTTGTTGAAGTATATACACTCACCATGGTCTGTCTGGGGAACCCAGGGGGCTGTAGGCTGTCACAGAGATGCCCTTAGAGTGACAGTAGTTGATCAACTTCTCCTGGTTCAGATAAGGGTGGCATTCAACCTGGTGGCATAAATCACTTGTGAGGATATTCACTTCACATGCAGTTCTTATACATGGGATGTATTGTAGCATTAGAGAATTAGTGGAGTGGTATTTTACGTTGATAAACATACATAATTAAATTATACGGTGGATTGCAAATAAATAACATTTATTTTAATTGAGACCCATTGTGTATTACTGTCAAAATACGCCCCATAAAGTTTTGCTGTTTATTTAGGAAGCCTGGGAAGTTGTTCAGTATGGTGACAATAGAAAGCACAAGAGGGTCTGTCCACTCAAATAATCAGATTGATATGTACCCGTTAATCAAGATGTCTATTGGGATAGATGTGCCTGGAAAACAGCAGGAATATAAGGTCACCAAAGCATTGCTGCCTTGCCTCAGGGAAAGAGGCTGACTATAAGGCACTAAACTGGCCTTTATCTGACCGAGCTGTCACTGTGAATAAGACAATGGGGCAGGGATATTGACAATGAGGCCTCTGCCCTTTGAGGGAGGGCTTAAAACAAGCGTTGGGTGCTCAGTGTCCTGAAAAGTCCCATTTAGAAGAAGGTTGAGGGATACAATATACAATTAAGAATATAGGATCAGCATTGTGTGCTTCACAATGTATTGTGTTGATCCCAGGCTTGTGAGCTTTTTGAGTGACTATCACTAAACACTCATTCAGTAATGAACGTCAGTACCTGGTTGTTGGCAGGTTTATACTTGAGGCCTGGCTTGTTTAGGATGGATTCAATCTGGTCTTTGTTAAAGTTGGAGACACCGATAGCCTTGACCAGACCAGCATCCACCAGCTCTTCCATACCCTAGTATACAGGACAACATCAGATCAGACACAGGTCAATACGGCATCCCCAATTTGTGATAGATTACAATAAACTCAGGGTTGTATTCATTAGGGCACACAACAGAAAACAAACATGTGCATTTCTTATTGGACCAGGTAGTCCCTGTTTCAGTCCGTTTGGTGTCTAATGAATATAACCCAGTTTAAGTGATTTTCAATTGAAGAGAACTGTACAGTGTCTTAGAGGACGCGTCGTCTCGCACTGGCTCACCTCCCATGTCTCCAGGAATTTGGACCCATCATCAATATTATTTCCATTGCTGTCCGTAGGGAAGAGTGCTTCTCCAGGCTGCGCAACAACGATAGTAGTAAAACAATTATAAAAGTCACAAGACACTCCTCTTACAACACCATAAACCAGGGGTATTCAAATGTGGACCTTGAAGCCAGTTCTACTGCTGATTCTCATTCTTCCTCTCTTATCAGGGACTGATTTAGACCTGGGACATGATCAGGTAGAACAGCAGCACTCCCATACCTCCAGGCTTGGATTTGAATAAACCCCGTCATAAACCAATGATGGAACCTCCTTGAGCAAAAAAGCTACAAGTTAAAATGGTATTAGTCTCACCTGAAAGCCCATGGGCCAGTGTATCAGGTAAAGATCCAGGTAGTCCAGTTTGAGATCACTGAGAGTCTTCTGACAGCCTTCTTTCACCATAGACTTCCCATGGAATGTGCACCACAGCTGAAAAGAGAGCAAGCTTGAGTTGCGTAACTTCGAACCAATTTCCTCAATTCAATCTAAACCACAGATTCACTAGCCAAGATTTGATCACTTCAATCACTTAGCCTTGATATCAAGTTTGTTATTTTAAGTAGCATATTAAAGAGTGATTCAACTTCTCACTGCAATGTCAGTGTTACAAACTTGAGACCAGAGATAACTGTCCTGCAGTGACATTGTATCTCACCTTGCTGACCACAAACAGCTGCTCTCTCTTCACCACCCCCTCCTTGACCATGGCATGAATGCCCTCTCCCACCTCGGTCTCGTTCTGGTAGATGAAGGCCCCATCGATGTGCTTGTAACCTGCAGCTATGGCCGCTTTCACCGCATCAGTTACTTTACCTGGAGGGGACTGGTACAGAGGAGGGAGCAGGAAACAGAATGATTCATTCTTTCAAATGTTTCAACTACAACATTAGCGAGATCTTTAGTAGCCAATCGGCGGTTGAAGGTGTGCTTAGGACGCTAAAAGGTGCGTTACGGGTACGGAGGTGGTATGACATCATCAGGGACAACATCCCCTTCTCCGATGGAGGAGGCGTTCCCAGAAGGGATATTGGAAAGATAACTGGAGATCTACTTAGTCAGTTGCAGCTACAGTATTTTTAGCAGTGCATATAGTATGGTACAGCTACATGGATAGATGTCAGGCATTGATTCTGGTAGTATTAGTAAGTATGAATAAATTCAGGGTGTCAAGCAGCTTGATCATCATGGTACTTTTTGGTAGTAAAGTTTACAGGCATATATTATGGTAAGTATAATTGAAATGTGTATCTCATTACAGTAAATGGTGAAATAAGTATAGTTAGCTGTAATTGTAATGGCTTAGCAGATTTTTGAAAAAGCATTATCAGTCTTTACCTGGCTAAAAGAGAATGAATATAATATCTATTGTTTACAGGAAACTCATTCTACAACTACAGATGGAGGTTGTGTGGAAAAGGGACAGGGAGGAAGAAATATTTCTGTCATGGGCAAAGAAACTCAAAAGGGGTGATGATATTAACTAACAAATAATTTCGATCCGAATGTGCAAACAGTCTTAACAGATCCGCAAGGAAAGGTGGATCCTTTTAAATGTGCTATTGGACGATAAAAAGATCTGGCTCATTAATCTATAAGGTCCAAATAATCATGATCCACACTTCTTAGAAAATATTTATAACAATCTATCGATCTCACAAGCAACAACAGATGCTATTATGGTGGGAGATAACACAGTTTTAAAGTAACTTCAATGGGCCGTAAAGGAAATCACACCCTCGTGCACTTAAGGAGACCACAACTATTATGGACACATTAGAACTAGTCGATATACGGAGGCTGAAAAACCTTGACCTACTGAGGTATACATGGATGAGGCTTAATTAATCTAGTCGTCTTGACTACTTTCTTGTGTCCTTCTCGCTGGCACCAAAAGTTTAAAAAGTGTTGATCGTAGACAGAATGCGATCGGACCACCATCCACATAACTTACCGAATTTCCGCGGTGGGGGGGGGGGGGGATATTGGAAGTCTAATCCAAGCCTACTGGATGACAAGCTGTTTTTAATCAAGACAGAATAATTTATAACTGACTTTTTCTTGCATAACATTGGTACAGTAGATCACCTTATTGTATGAGATACTTTCAAATGCGTCTTCAGAGGCCATGCAATTCAATACTCATCTTTAAAACAAAAACAATTTAGGTCAAAAGAGATTAGAATAATAACTCAGGAACATAAGGAATAGCATAGATGGATGGCAATAAAAATGGTACCATAAGGGTCTCCCGAGTGGCGCAGTGGTCTAAGACACTGCATCGCAGTGCTTGAGGCGTCACTACAGTCCCGGCCGTGACCGGGAGTCCCATAGGGTGGCGCACAATTGGCCAAGCGTCGTCCGGGTTAAGAGAGGACACCTCAGAACAGCCTCAATTTGTCGGGGATGGATTCTACAATGTGTCGAAAGCGTTCCACTGGGATGCTGGCCCATGTTGACACCAATGCTTCCCACAGTTGTGTCAAGTTGTCTGAATGTCCTTTGTGTGGTCAACCATTCTTGATACACACGGGAAACTGTTGAGCGTGAAAAAGACAGCAGCATTGCAGTTCTTGACAAGCCGGTGTGCTTGGAACCTACTACCATACCCTATTCAAAAGGCACTTAAATCCTTTGTCTTGCCCATTCACCCTCTGAATGGCACACATACACCATCCGTGTATCAATTGTCTCAAGGCTTAAAAATCCTTCCTTAACCGGTCTCCTTCCCTTCATCTACACTGATTGAAGTGGATTTAACAAGTGACATCAACAAGGGATGATAGCTTTCACCTGGATACACCTGGTCAGTCTAATGGAAAGAGCAGGTGTTCTTTATTTTTGTATTAGACCGAGTGTACAAAACATTAAGAAAACTGGATGGAAAATTGCACAAAATATTTTAGAATTTAATATAGAAATGCTATCAAAAATAATTTACAGAAACGGATTCCAAATGAAGGAGTCATCCATGATTCACCGAATGATATTTTGAAAGAGGAAGCAAAATATTTTAAGCATATTTTTTTGCATTCTCAGTCTCCTCCATCTCCACTGAATGATGTTAACTGTAATGACTTTTTTGCTAATAATAGCGTAAAATGAACAACTGTACATAAAGACTTGTGTGAAGCACAAATTAAAGAGGAGGAACTTCTTGATAAAGTGAATTCCTTTCAGTCCGGAAAAACTCCAGGGTTGATGGCACAACTCAATTTTGTGATGCAAAAATCCTAGCAAAATTCATAGCGTATACAATGAAAAAGGATATCGGATATTATTCATCTTGATCAGGTAGTTTTTCTTTTACATGGACGATACATTGAAGATAATAAGTCAATAGAACACTGATCTTCATAGCAGATTTTGAAAAGGCCTTTGATAAAGTATGACTAGAATTTATATATAAATGCCTGGACTATTTACATTTTTGAAAATCTCTTATACAAATGGCTAAAAGTTATGTATAGTAAGCCCAAGTGTAAAATTGTAAATAATGGTTACTTCTCAGAAGGTTGTCCATTGTCTCCATATCTATTTGTTATGGCCGTCGAAATGTTAGCTATTAAAATCAGATCCAACAATAATATCAAGGGGTTAAAAATAGAGGTCGACCGATTAAATCGGAATGGCGGATTAATTAGGGCCGATTTCAAGTTTCCATAACTTTTTTTTTACAACTTTATTTAACTACATAGGCAAGTCAGTTAAGAACACATTCTTATTTTCAATGACGGCCTAGGAACGGTGGGTTAACTGCCTTGTTCAGGGGCAGAACGACAGATTTTTACCTTGTCAGCTCGGGGATTCAATCTTGCAACCTTACGGTTAACTAGTCCAACGCTCTAACCACCTGCTTTACATTGCACTCCACGAGGAGCCTGCCTGTTAAGCGAATGCAGTAAGAAGCCAAGGTAAGTTGCTAGTTAGCATTAAACTTACCTTATAAAAAACAAATCAATCAATCATAATCACTAGTTAACTACACATGTTTGATGATATTACTAGTTTATCTAGCATGTCCTGCATTGCATATAATCGATGCGGTGCGCATTCGCGAAAAAGGACTGTCATTGCTCCAACGTGTACCTAACCATAAACATCAATGCCTTTCTTAAAATCAATACACAAGTATATACACTGCTCAAAAAAATAAAGGGAACACTAAAATAACACATCCTATGAATGAAATATTCTTATTAAATACTTTTTCCTTTACATAGTTGAATGTGCTGACAAAGAAATCACACAAAAATTATCAATGGAAATCAAATTTATCAACCCATGGAGGTCTGGATTTGGAGTCACACTCAAAATTAAAGTGGAAAACCATACTACAGGCTGATCCAACTTTGATGTAATGTCCTTAAAACAAGTCAAAATGAGGCTCAGTAGTGTGTGTGGCCCCCACGTGCCTGTATGACCTCCCTACAACGCCTGGGCATGCTCCTGATGAAGCATCCGCCAACTCCTGGACAGTCTGTGGTGCAACGTGGCGTTGGTGGATGGAGCGAGACATGATGTCCCAGATGTGCTCAATTGGATTCAGGTCTGGGGAACGGGCGGGCCAGTCCATAGCATCAATGCCTTCCTCTTGCAGGAACTGCTGACATGCTCCAGCCACATGAGGTCTAGCATTGTCTTGCATTAGGAGGAACCCAGGGCCAACCGCACCAGCATATGGTCTCACAAGGGGTCTGAGGATCTCATCTCGGTGCCTAATGGCAGCCAGGCTACCTCTGGCGAGCCCATGGAGGGCTGTGCGGCCCCCCAAAGAAATGCCACCCCACACCATGACTGACCCACCGCCAAACCGGTCATGCTGGAGGATGTTGCAGGCAGCAGAACGTTCTCCACGGCGTCTCCAGACTGTCACGTCTGTCACATGTGCTCAGTGTGAACCTGCTTTCATCTGTGAAGAGCACAGGGCGCCAGTGGCGAATTTGCCAATCTTGGTGTTCTCTGGCAAATGCCAAACTTCCTGCACGGTGTTGGGCTGTAAGCACAACCCCCACCTGTGGACGTCGGGCCCTCATACCACCCTCATGGAGTCTGTTTCTGACCGTTTGAGCAGACACATGCACATTTGTGGCCTGCTGGAGGTCATTTTGCAGGGCTCTGGCAGTGCTCCTCCTTGCACAAAGGAGGAGGTAGCAGTCCTGCTGCTGGATTGTTGCCCTCCTACGGCCTCCTCCACGTCTCCTGATGTACTGGCCTGTCTCCTGGTAGCACCTCCATGCTCTGGACACTACGCTGACAGACACAGCAAACCTTCTTGCCACAGCTCGCATTGATGTGCCATCCTGGTTGAGCTGCACTACCTGAGCCACTTGTGTGGGTTGTAGACTCCGTCTCATGCTACCACTAGAGTGAAAGCACCGCCAGCATTCAAAAGTGACCAAAACATCAGCCAGGAAGCATAGGAACTGAGAAGTGGTCTGTGGTCACCACCTGCAGAACCACTCCTTTATTGGGGGTGTCTTGCTAATTGCCTATAATTTCCACCTGTTGTCTATTCCATTTCCACAACAGCATGTGACATTTATTGTCAATCAGTGTTGCTTCCTAAGTGGACAGTTTGATTTCACAGAAGTGTGATTGACGTGGAGTTACATTGTGTTGTTTAAGTGTTCCCTTTATTTTTTTGAGCAGTGTATTTTTAAACCTGCATATTTAGTTAATATTGCCTGCTAACATGAATTTCTTTTAACTAGGGAAAATGTGTCACTTCTCTTGCAACAGAGTCAGGGTATATGCAGCGTTTGGGCTGCCTGGCTCGTTGCGAACTATGTGAAGACTATTTCTTCCTAACAAAGACAGCCAACTTCGCCAAACGGGGGATGATTTTTGCGAAAAAAGCACAATCGTTGCACGACTGTACCTAACCATAAACATCAATGCCTTTCTTAAAATCAATACACAGAAAGATATATATTTTAAAACCTGCATATTTAGCTAAAATAAATTCAGGTTAGCAGGCAATATTAACCAGGTGAAATTGTGTCACTTCTCTTGCGTTCATTGCACGCAGAGTCAGGGTATATGCAACAGTTTGGGCCGCCTGGCTCGTTGCGAACTAATTTGCCAGAATTTTATGTAATTATGACATAACATTGAAGGTTGTGCAATGTAACTGGAATATTTAGACTTATGGATGCCACCCGTTAGATAAAATACGGAACGGTTCCGTATTTCACTGAAAGAAGAAACATTTTGTTTTCGAGATGATAGTTTCCGGATTCGACAATATTAATGACCTAAGGCTTGTATTTCTGTGTGTTATGTTATAATTAAGTCTATGATTTGATAGAGCAGTCTGACTGAGCGATGGTAGGCACCAGCAGGCTCGTAAGCATTCATTCAAACAGCACTTTCGTGCGTTTTGCCAGCAGCTCTTCGCAATGCTTCAAGCATTGCGCTGTTTATGACTTCAAGCCTATCAACTTCCCGAGATTAGGCTGGTGTAACCGAGGTGAAATGGCTAGCTAGTTAGCAGGGTGCGCGCTAATAACGTTTCAAACTCGCTCTGAGACTTGGAGTAGTTGTTCCCCTTGCTCAGCATGGGCCGCAGCTTTTGTGAAGCGATGGGTAACGCTGCTTCGAGGGTGGCTGTTGTCGATGTGTTCCTGGTTCGAGCCCAGGTAGGAGCGAGGAGAGGGACGGAAGATATACTGTTACACTGGCAATACTAAAGTGCCTATAAGAACATCCAATAGTCAAAGGTATATCAAATACAAATCGTATAGAGAGAAATAGTCCTATAATTCCTATAATAACTACAACCTAAAACTTCTTACCTGGGAATGTTGAAGACTCATGTTAAAAGGAACCACCAGCTTTCATATGTTCTCATGTTCTGAGCAAGGAACTTAAACGTTAGCTTTCTTACATGGCACATATTGCACTTTTACTTTCTTCTCCAACACTTTGTTTTTGCATTATTTAAACCAAATTGAACATGTTTCATTATTTATTTGAGGCTAAATTGATTTTATTGATGTGTTAAAATAAGTGTTCATTCAGTATTGTTGTAATTGTCATTATTACAAATAAATTGTAAAAAATAAAATAAAATATATATATATTTTAAATCGACCGATTAATCGGTATCGGCTTTTTTTGATCCTCCAATAAGCGGTATCGGCGTTGAAAAACATAAAATCGGTCGACCTCTAGTTAAAAATCCAGAGTTTAAAAACATAAGTGTCAATGTACGCCGATAAGTCCGCAATCTGGATCACTGCACTGCAATGTTCCCTCTAATATTTGTCGGCACTGAGCAAATTTCAGGTCTGCTGAGCGCAAACTTGAACCCTGTGAAATTTCTGTGCAACTTCCGGTGCGTGTTTACTGTGAACACTGAGGCTGTAACCGCTTTTATTTACTATTTTAACAGCGGCCAAGTAGACTATTTGATCATAATGTAGGCCTACCAGAGTGGCCTACCATAAAAAAAAACTATGGAGAGAATGAATCACATAACATTTTGAAATGGAAATAGCTGTTCTATCATTCAGCCTACAGTAGCAGCCAATGTGTGGTGTTCAATGTAGGCCTACATTCCATGACGTTGGAAAAAAACATGCAGGGCTTGACATTAAAACCTGTTTATCCACTTGTCCTTCAGACAAGGAGGTGACTGAACATTTTGCTGTGTTGTTTGATGCAAGAAATCACTTTACAAAATAAAATTCATTATAATTCCCATGCCATTATCACAGAGAATCAGACACATTATGCTACCCTTTGCCTATTAGCTACTTAGCTTATTCAATCCTGTCTCAAAATACAACACTGCCCCTTTAAGACAAAAAAAACAACTCTTTACCTGACTCGCTTATCAAAGATATCTAGAAATGTACACGTTTTGTGCTCTTGTAGTAAGCAATCACTTCCCTATTGCTGTCTAGAAATGTACACGTTTTGTGCTCTTGTAGGAAGCAATCACTTCCCTATTGTTGACTACAAATTAGCTATAACTGGGCTAATAACTCACCAATTGGCGCTCCGGTCCGGCCTGAGTCGTGCCTGTCAATGCAACAGATTCCTACTCCGATGCGCTCTGCCTACAACAACATCTCTTGCATAGTTTGATTTGTTTCAGTATGTTGCAGTGAAAGTAGCTAAAATTGTGTTGATTTGATCACAATTCCCACACTAAAAAGGAAACGTTGATAGTGTTAACTAAATGGGGAAAACTCTAGAAAGTTGAGCGAAGTTCAAATCTCATGCGCATGGCAAATTTTTCTTCAGTCTCCTTGAGGATCTAGATGATTAATACTGCAGTAGTTAATGTGTCGGGGGGCTAGGGTCAGTCTGTTATATCTGGAGTATTTCTTCTGTCTTATTCGGTGTCCTGTGTGATTTTAAGTATGCTCCCACTAATTCTCTCTCTGCCTCTCGGAGGACCTGAGCCCTGGGACCATGCCTCAGGACTACCTGGCCTGATGACTCTCTAGTCTAGTCCACGTGGTCGTGCTGCTGCTCCACTTTCAACTGTTCTGCCTGCGGCTATGGAACCCTGACCTGTTCACCAGACGTGCTACCTTGTCCCAGATCTGCCGTTTTCAACTCTCTCTCTCTACTGCACCTGCTATTTCAACCTCTGAATGCTCGGCTATGAAAAGCCAACTGACATTTACTCCTGAGGTGCTGACCTGTTGCACCCTCTACAACCACTGTGATTATTACTTGACCCTGCAGGTCATCTATGAATATTTTAACATCTTGGCCATGTACTGTTATAATCTCCACCCAGCACAGCCAGAAGAGGACTGGCCATCCCTCAGAGCCTGGTTCCTCTCTAGGTTCCTGCCTTTCTAGAGAGTTTTTCCTAGCCACCGTGCTTCTTCTACATCTGCATTGCTTGGTGTTTGGGGTTTTAGGCTGGGTTTCTGTATAGCACTTTGTGACATCGGCTGATGTAAAAAGGGCCTTACAAATACATTTGATTGATTGATTCTCTAGCCTCTCTGGACTAAAACCTAATTATGAAAACTTATTGGATTGGATCATTAAAAGACAACTTTACCTGTAGTTTACCAGTCTGATGGTGAAGTAGACAAAAATAAACAAACTCACTACAACAAATTTCATTAGAAAGTTAGCAAAAATAAACGACATCTTGCAACCATGGAGAAGTAAATACCTGTGTATTTATGGAAAAATCACACTTTACACTTTAGTCATATCACAGTTTAGTATGACGCTGCCTACTTATATTTATATAATGAATAACAGTTTGGGGGGGATAAAATGGATTCAATATTAAAGAATTAAACCTCTCAATAAAAGCTTCAGTCATACAAGAGTTATACTTAAAAGGTCATGAATAGTAAAAATTATGTTTTTCATGAAAGTGGATGATATTTGAAGGAAACCAGATCAAAGAACGATGACCAAAGTATGAAAAATTATCACAAAGTTACTGGTCCCCTCCCCCATGTCAAACACATGGACAAATATACCAGTTTCATTTGAAAACCAAAATGTTGACAGCGGTGCCATACAGGTTGCAAAATAGCTGGGAAGAGATTTGAGATGTTCCGATTGCATGGCACATGGTTTATGAACTGATACACAAAACAACGCTTGATTCAAATTAAATTATTAAACAAAATTCTTGCCACCAACATAATGCTATGTATATGGGGCAAATAACCATCTCAGCTCTGCAGATTTTGGTCACAGGTTCAGGAGTGGCTGACAAATCATAAGAGGGTGGTTTACAGAGATACAGTAGGTGGAATGGGGAGAGAGCAGCTGAAGGGTGGGTTCAAAAGCCCATGATCTATAAATGTTATGACTGAAAATACTATATACAGTTCATTCAGGAAAGTATTCAAACCCCTTGACTTTTTCCACATTTTGTTACAGCCTTATTCTAAAATGGATTAAATAAATAAAAAATCCTTATCAATCTACACACAATACCCCATAATGATAAAACAAACTAAAACAGAAATACCTTATTTACATAAGTATTCAAACCATTTGCTATGAGACTCGAAATTGAGCTCAGGTGCATCCTGTTTCCATTGGCCATCCTTGAGGATGTTTCTACAACTTGGAGTTCACATGTGATGAATTCAATTGATTGAACATCATTTTGAAAAGGCACACAACTGTCTATATAAGGTCCCACTTGACAGTGCATGTCAGAGCAGAAACCGAGCCATGAGGTTGAAGGAATTGTCCGTAGAGCTCCGAGACAGGATTTTGTCGGGGCACAGATCTGGGGAAGGGTACCAACAAAAATTCTGCAGCATTGAAGGTCCCCAAGAGCACAGTGGCCTCCATAATTCCGAAATGGTAGAAGTTTGGAACCACCAAGACTCTACCCAGAGCTGGCCACCCGGCCAAACTGAGCATTCGGGGGTGAAGGGCCTTGGTCAGGGAGGTGACCAAGAACCCGATGGTCACTCTGACAGAGCTCTAGAGTTCCTCTGTGGAGATAGGAGAACCTTCCAGAAGAACAACCATCTCTGCAGCACTCCACCAAGCAGGCCTTTATGGTAGAGTGGCCAGACGGAAGCCACTCCTCAATAAAAGGCACATGACAGCCCGCTTGGGAGTTTGCCAAAAGGCACACACCTAAAGGACTCAGACCATGAGAAACAAGATTCTCTGGTTTAATCTCTTTGGCCTGAATGCCAAGCGTCACATCTGGAGGGAATCTGGCTCCATCCCTACGGTGAAGCATGGTGGTGGCAGCATCATGCTGTGGGGATGTTTTTCAGTGGCAGGGACTGGGAGACTAGTCAGGGTAAGGGTAAGAGGGTAAGATGAGCGAAGAAAAGTACTTAGAGATCCTTGATGAAAATCTGCTCCAGAGTGCTCAGGACCTCAGACTAGGGCGAAGGGTCACCTTCCAACAGGACAACGATCCTAAGCACACAGCCAAGACAATGCAGGAGTGGCCCAGCCAGAGCCCAGACTTGAACCTGATCAAACATCTCTGGAGAGACCTGAAAATAGCTGTGCAGCGACGCTCCCCATCCAACCTGACAGAAGTTGAGAGGATCTGCAGAGAAGAGTGAGAGAAACTCCCCAAATGCAGGTGTGCCAAGCTTGTAGTGTCATGCCCAAGAAGAGGGGATGGTCCAATAATAACAAGTATTCAGTAGCCTGCAAATGTATGGTCCCTACCTTGTGGATTCAAATGTATACAGACTTGATCACAAAATATTAAACAAAAGGCATTTGTGACTTTTATAGAAGCATTTGAAGAAATGGGTGCAGCCTTTCAACCATAAATCACAAGACCACAGCTACGAAAAGCTCCGTGACAGAAACTATGGGGCCCATTGCCTATTCCTAAAAACGTAAGAGTTCACACAATATCTTGACAATATAAATCGAACAAATGACATTGCTCATTTTATGGAATTACAGCTGGCTCCCAGTTATGTTATTGTCAAGAACGTGCTAGAGAGAAAAGTAATTGACAATATATTATAATTACATTAATAACGGAAGAGAGAAAGCTACGTATTCATTTGTCATAAATGCATACCATTCTGTAACGTCCAAAGTAGCTAAATAGCTCAAAGACCAAGAACTCAAAAAGTTGGCGCTAGCTAGCTAGTAGCATAGCTAGCTTTCTTGGCAAACTACAAGTAAAAAGGATTACTTGCTAAATTTAGAACGAACCTTCCACGTCCCGAGACCGAGAATGGGCATTTCTGCACCGGTGTTCAATTTCACGGATGTTGCCATCGTCCTCTTTGTTGCAAAATATACCTTTTAGATACTTTGTTGCAATTGCAGACAGTGCTTGTCCAACAGTTAAGTGCAGCGCAAAGTGCAAATTACGAATGGTATAGCAGCCAATCCATATTGTTGATAGATTGCTTATGTCTGGAATTCTATTTTGCTAAACATCTTGGACAACAGCGCCACCCAGTGCCACCGTCATTCTCTTTAATAATGAATCGCGTCATACAGGCAACTTTGACATAAACCTGCAGATGGATTTTAAATATTTACAGAATACGAATGACTTCTTCATAAAAGCAAAATCCTGAACCAAAATAGTTTATTAATAGTATTGTCACAAATTGAATAATCATTGCTGCCCCCCCCCCCCCCCCCCCCCAGCGTCATACAGGCAACTTTGACATAAACCTGCAGATGGATTTTAAATATTTACAGAATACGAATGACTTCTTCATAAAAACAAAATCCTGAACCAAAATAGTTTATTAATAGTATTGTCACAAATTGAATAATCATCAATCCCACACACACACCTTGACCTTGAATTCTACATTTGCATCTTATCAATATGTGTCTGACAGTTCATCAAAAACGTTTGCTTCACCTCAAGCATTATGGGTAACAAGCACTAGAGGGAGACATTACCACACCGTTCAACTGGCAATCAAACGCTTAAAGGTGCAATCAGCAATTGTTACGATATTTTTTACTTTGAAATTCATATACCCATTGATTCTTGAATAATATAACTTATAAACGTCTGAGCTTAGTTAAATTGTCTTACCGCACCAGAACCCAAAATATAAGCTTGTTTTACTCCTTTGTTTGGTAACACTGTATTGCCTAAAACACTTTGATCTTATGGATGGTCTGTCTTTGCATCCATAGCTCTGTCCATGAATTTGGGAGAATTAACATTTCTGTAGCCCCAATACCTAAGCTATTTACCAATTCAGGGGCAGTGTAGCCACTTTGTTATTGTTTGAACTACAGACTGCATCTTTAACTGGCATATTATGGCTCCTACACAATGGAATACTGAACTCAAAGGAAAAAATGAAATTATGCATTTAGTGATGCATGCATGAAGTCAAAAGGTTACGTTCTAATATGCTATTGATACTAAGATTTCTATACTTGTGTGAAATGTGAGGAAGAGAAGTGGTCAAGGGAAAAAAACATTGCATTGCCATCAATATTATTATTTAAAAAATAAGAAAAGACTAAGATAAAGCCTAAAGTATGTAAGTAGGGGGTATAATATAGACTAGTCTTTAGTACACTGAACACAAATATAAACGCAACATGTAAAGTGTTGGTTTCATGAGCTGAAATAAAAAATCCCAGAAATGTTCCATATGCACAAAAAGTTTATTTCGCAAATGTTTACACAAATTTGTTTACGTCCCTGTTAATGAGAATTTCTCTTTTGCCAGGATCTCCACATCCGGCTTCTTCACCTGCGGGATCGTCTGAGACCAGCCACCCGGATAGCTGATGAAACTTGAGTTTTCATAACCAAAGAATTTCTGCACAAACTGTCAGAAACCATTTCAGGGAAGCTCATCTGCATGCTCGTCGTCCTCACCAGGGCCTTGACCTCACTGCAGTTGGGCATTGAAACCGACTTCAGTGAGAAAATGCTCACCTTCGATAGCCACTGGCACGCTTCAGAAGTGTGCTCTTCATAGATGAATCCCGGTTTCAAATGTACTGGGCGGATGGCAAGCAGTGGCGGTTCTAGCTTGTATGGCTCCTTGGGCGAACCCCCCCCCTTCAGTCCCCCCCCCCCACAACAAACAAAAAAAGAACCGTTTTGCACTATTTGTAATTTTTATTCAGACATTTGGAACAACACAAATAATGAATCATAACATTTAAAACTATATAAATATAAAAAATATACACAAAAATATAACTCATAAATATCAAAAAGAAGTAACAAAGATAAATAGAAACAAATTGTAGTATATAAATAAAAAAGAGAATAGAATTATTACACTATTACCCTATTGCTAACAAAAAACACACAAATTAAACTAAATTGCACAAATCCTTTATCACACAAATAGAATAACACACTTATAAAGAAGAGAACCTGATTATTACACTATTGCACTTCAAACAAGAAACACACAAACTAAATTGCACAACTGCCATCTACATGTAAACCCTGACCTTTCTTGCCTTCATCAATTACATCATCATAAGAAATCTGCCCAGCAATTGCATAGTTAATACTGATGACAGCAAGGCCACTAAGGCGTTCCTGTGACATGGTGGACCTCAGATAGGATTTGATGAGCTTCAGCTTTAAAAAGCTCTTCTCTGCTTCAGCTACTGTCACTGGAAGAGTAAGACAAATTCTGAGAGCAGTCCACAAATGTGGATCCATTTCTGAGAGCTCCCTTTCGTGCATAAATATCAGCAGCTCAAGCAGGGTCATGGTCTTCGATGGCAAGTCAGGCAGGTTCTTCAGTTCCTGTGCAAGCTCTCTGCCATCCAAGTCTGAGTGTTCTTTATACTGCAGTGTCATACTAAGGGCCTCACATTGTTCTGTCAGCTCCTCATTTGGAAGGTTGTCAGCACTCCAAACTTCTCTCCCACACTTCCTGAAGGGCTGAGGTTGCAGAATCAACAAAGACATTGAAAAATGTCACCTCCAGCTTCTTCAGGGCATCACTCAAAGGCTCATAAAAGGATTTGTATGAAAAGTGCCTGCTTTGTGGACCTCAGACTTCTTTTGTTGTAGAACGGCCTCTACGTTCATACCCTCACAAATATCCTTGGCTGACATTTGTGCGGTCATAAAGTCTGTTGCCCTGTAGTTGCTGAGACCTCTCTCTGTCTTTCTGAGAAGACTGACTGCAACATCCACATGCATACTGGGAGACTGCATCAGCTTGCTTACATGTTGTATCTGGCTCAAGATGTCACACCACACCACTGTACAGATGGTGAAGCGGTATGATCCCACCACCACTGACAAGGACTGGGCCTCAATCTTTATCACAGGGTCTTTGGTTTGATCCCTCACCTCAATCAGTGCCTCTCTCACCGCTGCTGCCTGATACCTCAGTGGCTCGACACTCTTAACTTGACTCTCCCACCTTGTCTCAGTCCACATCTTCAAAGTGATGTCCACATGTTTTTTTTTCGGGATGGCCCATCGCTGTGTGGAGGCTGAGAACAAGGTGTACAGTTTGTGTAAGATGCCAAAGTATAGAATGATAGAGAAGAATTTTGCCAGCTTGGTGTCACTCACCATAATTGAAATGACCTTGATGCTCAACAAATCAATGAGTTCATTCTGTATTTGGTGGCCAAAGTAGTTGGTGGTGTGACTCGAGGTCCCTTTTTTAGAAATGGTTAAGGTGCTCTTTCATGACTGGATCAAATTGTGCCATCAGTTCAACCTCTTTGAGGAAATTTCCATTTGATGGAGAGTACAGCATTTCTGTGTGTCCCCTTAGTGCCAGATGTGCTATTTGATAGATTCCCCCGCTCCCCCCTCCCTCGGGCTTCCAGTGGGGAGACCTGAGGTCAACCTACCCCTGCCCCCCTCCCCATCTCATACTTCTGAGTGGGAGACCTTCCCAGGCAGTAGCCTGCCTAGCTCACAAACTAAAATCAGGGCGCCCACTCCGACAAGGTTAATTGACCCACAGTCCCACACGGTGACATGATATCATTGACGTGACGTGCAAATGAGCGATAGAAAACCGATCGCGCAAATGTCACCATTCCGAAAATGTTTGTTTGGCCGCCCCGTGCCGCCCCCGGCAAGATGGCGCCCTGGGCAGCTGGCCATGTTACCCATACCTAAATCCGTTACTGGATGGCCGACACCGCGTTTGGCGTTGTGTGTGCGAGCGGTTTGCCGATGTCAGCTTTGTTAACAGAGTGCCCCATGGTGACGGTGGGGTTATGATATGGGCATGCATAAGCTCCAGACAACGAACACAATTACATTTTATGGATGGCAATTTGAATACACAGAGATACCGTGATGAAATCCTGAGGCCCATTGTCGTGCCAATCATCCGCCGCCACCACCTCATGTTTCAGCATGATAATGCACGGCCCCACGTCGCAACGATCTGTACAAAATTCATGGAAGCTGAAAATCTCCCAGTACTTCCACGGCCTGCATACTCACCAGACATATCACCCATTGAGCATGTTTGGGATGCTCTGGATCGACGTGTACGACAGCGCGTTCCAGTTCCCGACAATATTCAGGAACTTTGCACAGCCATTGAAGAGGAGTGGGACAACATTCCACAGGCCACAATCAACAGCCTGATCAACTCTATGCGAAGGAGATCTGATCGCGGGAACGTTGCTTTTACATTTTTAACCTATAACGCAGATCTTCCGCGATATGGATTGAATCCAGCCCTTAACCAGGTTAGTCTCATTAAGATAAAAAAATATTCTTTTCAGAAAATCCCTTAAAACATGTGCAATGGGAATGTGTGGAGCCTACTGTAAGTATCGAACAGTTTTTCACCACCATGACGAATAAGCCAAACCCCGAGAGGCAACCAAAAGAAGAAAAAAAGTCAGACAAAACCTCACAGACCCTTTAAATGAGCCGTTCAAAATTCTGAAAAGGACGTACCTTTTCAGGAAAAAAGAAAAATAAGAAAAGAAACAAGAAACAGAAAAGTTATCAGAGCCACTGTCTGTGTACCTCACAATGGCTCTCGCTGAAGTTTGTGTCTCTTCTGATCTTCTCCCAGCTGGACTTCTGATTTCCACCCCGTCTCCTCTGATCTGCCTGCAGACATCCGACAGCCTTTTGCCAGCCTGTGAGCTGTCAAAGTACCCCTGGAATCAAACGCCCAGCCATCCCATCTCCATGCTCCGGCATGATCAAAGAGGCACAGGTAAGCCAGACATGAAGCCACATACAATTGCCATCTAAAAAGGTGGAACATTTTCATTTTTTTTTTTTTTACATTTATCTTTTGTGTAACTTGACTAGGCTGAGTTGACACGGCTCCTGGAGAACAGAGTCAATGCATCGATCAGAATCAAGGACAAAAAAGATTAGCAGTTTGGAAGATAAGAGAGATTAGTTGATCTTGATCTGACTGTCTCTCTGAAACTTTTGGACAAAAAGTTTAACACTGCAGTGAGTTGTCTAAACATTCGGAAGAATTTGAATTTGAGATGGAATATTCATCACCTTCCGTCTAAAGTTCATGTTTAAGTTATTAATTAAATACATATATACTGTCACTGTCTCATCCATGTCAAGATATGGCTATGTGCCTACTATTACCTATGATAAAGTGCAGGCAAGCATATATAGACAAAGAGAAATCTGGAAAGAGAACACACACACACACACACACACACACACACACACACACACACACACACACACACACACACACACACACACACACACACACACACACACACACACACACACACACACACACACACACACACACACACACACACACACACACACACACACACACACACACACACACACACAGAGGCTATTGACCAACACACATTATTGACCCAGTATTCCTTTCCAATGCTGCTACTGATCTCCCAGTCTGGCCTCCCTGATGTGTTTGGTCATAATAGGGTCTCTGTGGGCCGGTGGCCATGCTTCCCTTCTTCTTCCCGCTCCCTACCAGAGATCACACACTAAATCTTGGAGTCCTGACCTGTCCTGGGGAGATCAAACAGTATCTCTGTGAGCGGCTCGCCGGGCCTCCTCTCTCTCCGACTCTGTCTGTCTGCCAGGGTGAACTGTCCACGGACATTCTGTCTACGGACTAAACACAAAATAGGAGATATCGTCATCAGGCTTTTACTAGAAATCTCTACTGAAATCAACGGATAATGCTTTTCATCATCATGCTTTTAGTATAAATCTTCACTCGAAATACCAGGAATACTAGCAATCTCAACTGGGTTAATAGACAACGAACACGAACAAAGCAGTTATGATTGAATTGGGTCTGATCAATGTGAATCAAATTAAAGCAGTGGATTGTCATCTTCTGAGAAAAGTTATTTGCGGGAAAACACATAATGTAGAAACAGAAACATTGTAGAAAGTCAATGGTTCATTAAATATAAACGTGTCTCTTTCTTTTAGCATTTGATGGAATTCTGGCTGTACAATCAGACCTTGATGATGATACTCGAGTTCTCAGAAAGAACAGGAGAGAGGTCATATAAAGACATGCAACAAGTAGTCTGCACTATCCACCTCACCATCACACAGAAGAGCTCCTCTGTCCAGTGGGACGCCTGCTGCCCCTCTCAGAGCTGGGCGACCCTTCACCTCTGCTGTGCACTGAGGCAGACACAAGCCTCTGAGTGTCTTCTTCCATCGTCTGCCCACTCCCTGCCTGTGTATTTGTAATGCGGTGTGTGTGTACTGTGTGTGTGTGTGTTTGTGTACGGTCCGTGGAGCGTCCATAGCCACGGGCCTCTCCTGTCCACTCCTGGCCCCTCAAACAAGGCATAGGCTTCAGCTTGATTAACCACTTAGTTCATCCTCTCAGACAGAATAATGCAGGGAGAAAGGAGAGTAATGAAGTGCTTCTCTGACGCCTTGATTTTTTGGGTTCAATACTGTTTGTTCCCTGTGGACAATCTGAAGATGCTTCTTTTTCGCCAAAACAAGTGCCCATCCATGTCCCTCTCTCGCCATCCCTAACTGGTGTGAATAAACATAATCATAATAGTACATATTTTGAGAGGAAATTGGAGGCTTTTTCTCTCAAATCACTTCTGATGGGCTGTTCATCTTTCTAATTATGTAGATTATACTGCGTGTGTCAGACATGGGCTCAACAGACGTGGAATAGAAGAGTGCTTTGCCTTTGTACCGGACGGAACAGAGTGTCAGAGTTCCACAAAGGTTGGCAATTACGTTCTCCTGTGTGCTTCTTTGTTCATGGGAAGAGGAACTGCACTCGACAGACAGACATGGATAGACTGTCTCAAGAATGATTGAGGATTGAGGAGTCAAGACTTAGTTGAAAGTCAAGTAACTGTGCAGAGCCTGCAGTCTAGCAGCAACACTGACGGCTAGACACATATACCAATCCCCAGACCCCACCGTAAACTGGGGTTCAATTCCTGCGTCCACCTATCCTACTGTTCTCCTACTTGACTATCTCCCTCTCTGTTTCCAACTGTCTAAATAAAGTGCAAAATGTAAAAAAATATAGAAAAAAGGAATGTCAATTAACTGCTGTTAGTGTTTTTCTTTCATGATATCAAATTGTCTCTGCCTACATTCATACTACAACTCATTTACAATGTACAGTATCTGACTTTAAGGACTTCAAATAGCCCTGTTTACTGGAAACAATATTCTGTTAAGAACTTTCACAAACATCCCTCATTGAGGAAATAGATGCCATGTCAAAAACTGAAAATTCACCTGAAACTTTTACAGAAAATGTCACTTGTACTTTCGATCAGCGCTCCAAGCAGCTCGAACTCCACCCTAACGACGCATCCCTCTTTGAAAAAGACGCCATGGAGTGAGTGATGTGACACACATTCATCAGTGTACACAGCGGGATGACTTGTCAAAATCTGTGGGTGATTATTTCTGTCCAAGATATGTCAGACCAAGGATTTGACGCAACAACTTCCCTTTGCACTCCGCTCCAATAGACACAAAAGAGGAAACGGGGTTTGGTTAAATATCTAGGGCCTTTTCACTTGTCCATCCAGGGCTGATATCCAAAGCTGAAGTTAGAGTGCAACATTATAATACTCAATTGACTTCACCTACAGACCTGCTACCCACTCCAAACACAGGTAGGCTAATTCAGTTTTCATTCTAATAACCAATAATCCCAGATTTATCTAGACAGATATTTCTGATTTAAAAATTGTAGCTAGCAAAAGGTTTGTAGCAGTAGGCCTGTGTGGTTTTCATTTGAATGGATTCCATAAATTTGGATGATGATGGAATTCTGCCCCTTGTCTGGAGGTACATCAAACCACAGATCTAGGATCAGATAACCCTATCCACAATGCTACCCTTGAGCATGAGGGGGGATGAAGTATCTAACCGTAGACGATTGGTTGGATACAATTTATACCTACTCTGGTTTTATCCATCCCTAACTTCTCCACTAACCACATCCTGCTTAACAGGAACATCTTATTCAGGATGGATTGCTCTTTACAAACATCGGAAACATTTAAACTGTTGACACTTGTTGGATATTTTTAAGTGATGGTTCCGATTGGCTATGCGATGTTGGGGAACTAAAATAACTCTATAATAATATATCAAATCAAATCAAATTTTATTGGTCACATACACATATTAGGCAGATGTTATTGTGGGTGTAGGGAAATGCTTGTGTTCCTAGCTCCAACAGTGCAGTAGTATCTACCAATTCACAATAATACACACAAATCTAAAAGTAAAAGAATGGAATTAAGATTTATCTAAATATTAGCTCGAGCAATGTCGGAGTGGCATTGACTAAAAATACAGTAGAATAGAATACAGTATATAAATACGAGATGAGTAAAGCAGTATGTAAACATTATTTAAACATTATTCAAGTGACTAGTGTTCCATTACTATTATATAAGCTTGATTCTAAGTCATTATATGCCCTGATTAAAATGTATGTAGTAATGCTGAGGTTTACTGCCATTTGATTTTCTCCAAACAAAGAAGAAATCCGTCTCGCTTTGTGATTGAGAAGTACCAGGAAAGGAAATAAACACGTGAGTCACCGCGTTGCTTTGGAAGTTCACTATGAACTCATCCTTGTGTGTTCACTGCAGATAGTCGTGTTGCTGCGGCCGTGCAGTTGTTTGTGCTTGTTCTTCTGAGAGCAGCATGTCTCGTGTCCTGGGATTGTTTTTGTTCCAGTGAACTTCAACAATGTACACAATGGCATTGCAAGAAAAGCCTTCCACCCCCCCCCCCCCCTTTTTTTTGGGGGGGGGGGGGGGGATTTCCTGTTTTGTTTGGTCACCAGATATTATTCTCAATATGTTTATAAAACTCTCTCGGACTTCTGTAATTTGGCACATTCATCATGGGGCATTTGATTTGATCATGTTATATGGGCATCCTGTTTAGACAGGAATGTATTGGCTTGCAACCCACACTGGTGAGGGGCGAGGGACCCAGTGCGAGTATTTAAAGGGGCACATGAGTCATTACAGAACGTGTCACTATGACTTAGCGAAAACTCTACATGCCTATTGTGCATTATGAGTGGTGTGGTCCACTATGTGAAAAGTGTTTGTTGTCAGTGTGTTGTAATTTGTGTGGGAGTAGGCTACTGGATGAGTCAGAGTTAATTCATGATTCATGTAATACCTAGGCTATAATAGGATTTCTTAATATAGTTTCACCCCAACTGGACTTAAACGTATAATAGTCCTTTATGCATTCCTATAGGATGGCAAGAGAGGGGAACCACAAGGAGCATAGGAAATAGTGTATACATTGCCCTCTTGTGGATCATAGGTGAAAGACAACATGAGCATGAAGACAAGTAGAGCATCTTGGACCACTACCATCTTAGTGTTCAGTATCTCAGATATAACACTGTTCAGATATTATACTAATGTTAATGATAGTGGACAAAATAACATTGCCTCGATAAGAAAAGGATGACTTTGGTTTGAGATGACACTACTCTTCTATCAAGTGCTATGTCTGGTGATGGGAGAGCCCTTCAGATACTCACTTTACCGTAGAGGGGAAAAGAGTGGGCACTTCACTGCTCCACAGACACTAAACTAAAACGCTGAAAGAAGGCTTGAATAGAGAGAAGATAGCGGGATGGAGATATACGGACGGGAGAGAGAGAGACGGACAGAAATGCGGACAGAAAGAAAGTGAGAGAGAGACCCGAGAAACAGAGACTAAGACGTAGAAAGAGAGCGAGAGAGAGAGAGGTCAAATAATGTAAACATTGTATCATTGCATGGTCTAACAGTTCAGTTCCAAGTGGAGACCATGCTAACCTTACCCCAGTGGGGGGGTCTCATTGAGTTCAGTGAACGTATACGTTGCAACCCAGACCTGACCAACTAGAGATGACATAGATTGACATAGAGGATGGAGACGAGGAATCTATCTCCCACCCACTGAGACTACTCCACTGTCTCTTATGCTGGGGCGCATTTGTCTTTGAAGTAATGAAAGTGATCTGATTGACTTGTGAGGCAGACAGTCAGACAGATACAAGTGTATTTTCTCTCTCATGGGTAGGGTAATGATGTAATCGCAAGGCAGACATGCTCTCTGTCTGTCTGTCTGTCTGTCTGTCTGTCTGTCTGTCTGTCTGTCTGTCTGTCTGTCTGTCTGTCTGTCTGTCTGTCTGTCTGTCTGTCTGTCTGTCTGTCTGTCTGTCTGTCTGTCTGTCTGTCTGTCTGTCTGTCTGTCTGTCTGTCTGTCTGTCTGTCTGTCTGTCTGTCTGTCTGTCTGTCTGTCTGTCTGTCTGTCTGTCTGTCTGTCTGTCTGTCTGTCTGTCTCTGATAACGGAACACAGGTGCTACAAATTTGTGAAGAGACGGTTCAATCAACAAGTGTGATATCTTGACTAAGGACGCGAGCTGTCCGCTACCTCAAAACAAATAGCCCGTGTGTCAACATGCCTCTCGAACAACACGCCCAAAGAATGATCAGACTGTCAGGAAACATCTTGAAACACAGAATTGGACTGGTAGGCCTATTCTACCCGGCAGTTGAAAGGAAAAGTGATGTCAAGAAGTAATTTGATATAACTATGACCTATAATCTGAGTTCATTTGCACACATAACACGTGGTGATTGTAGAGTAGCAGAGTGCTTACGGTTGGGCTGTTCAGAACAGAATAGCAGGGCTGTGCCGTGAATAAGGCCTGCATCTCTCCAGGGTCCGTAGCCTCATCATTATCCCAGCTCAGTGACTCACATCCTGAGGAGAGAAAGCAGTCTCTCATGGCTGCCTTGTTCACAGCTCCACGGGAGGTGTGGAGGGACAATGATGGAGAATTAGCGGTGAAAAGAGCAAATAAATAGGTGCTTGCTACTTGAAAGGCCAGTCACAAAGCCCCAGCAGCCCACTGAAGACAAGAGAGGAAAGAGAGAAGAAACATGTTTTTTTCTCTTCATGTCTTGCCTGATGAAAATAAAGGGTTGAGGCTCAAAGGAAGACATAGAGGCAGTGGGGGATAGGAGGTGACGAGAGAGCAGAGAGCCTCACAGAATGGCGGTGTCTATGGGATGGGTTTTAATGAGGAGGAGAGGTGGAGGGTGGTTGAGTGGGTGAAAGGGGGCATGGGGGGGGGGGGGGGGGGTTGCTCGTCAGACTGTGACACAGACGCTCAGAACATAACATCCTCCTGAGGAAACGATGCACTGACTTCCTCTCTCTGGGGCTGAGAAGGACGTGTGTGTATGTGTGTGTTTTTGGTTGCACTATCCTTGTGGGGACCAGAAGTCCTCACAAGGATAGTGTAAAACAATCAAAATGTGTCCGGTCCCCACAAGGAAAAAGGCTATTTTAGGCTTAGGGGTTAGGTTTAGGGTTACAATTAGTGTTAGGGGTTAGGTTTAGAGTTAGGAGTTAGGGTTATGTTTAGGGGTTTGGGGTTAAGATTATGTTAAGGGTTAGGGAAAATAGGATTTTGAATAGGAATACATTTTTTGGTGCCCACAAGAATAGTCAAACAAACATTTGTGTGTGTGTGAGTTGGGCAGAGGAGGGGCAGAGGGACAATCACGAAAGCTGTGTCTTTTAAAAGGAGCGAGACCGTATAACATTTGCATGTTGCCTTCGAAAGACCCCAAATAAATAGCCTGGAGGCCCGTTAAATCAGGAAGATGTAACTGGGATCTGATTGACCCATTGATGGAGAATTAAGTGATCAAACCATGCTGTGATCAATAAGTTGCAAGAGAGAACACAATACAAGGGGATTCAAAGCTTTTACGCTTCCTAACATGTCATGTTTCATCATCTTGTGACTCAATCATATTCAACCTCGATTTTACGGCAGACTGTGAATATATTTTGCTGAATCTATTCTATATGGAATATGCATGTAGTATGAGGTCCATCTCATTGAAATATACAGAACAAAAATATAAAACGCAACATAAAATCATTTCAAAGATTTTACTGAGTTACAGTTCAAGTTTTTTTGTTTTTCAAATTATTTGTACCTTTATTTAACTAGGCAAGTCAGTTAAGAACAAATTCTTATTTTCAATGATGGCCTAGGAACAGTGGGTTAACTGCCTTGTTCAGGGGCAGAACGACAGACTTTTACCTTGTAAGGAAATCAGTCAAAATAAATAAATACATTTGGCCCTAATCTATGGATTTCGCATGACTGGGCAGGGGCGCAGCCATGGGTGGGCCAGTGAGGGCATAGGCCCACCCACTGGGGCCCAGCCAATCAAAATGAATTTTCCCCCACAAAAGAGCTTTATTACAGCTAGAAATACTCTTTAGTTTCATCAGCTGTCCGGTTGGCTGGTCTCAGATGATCCCGCAGGTAAAGAAGCAGGATGTGGAGGTCCTGGGCTGGCGCGGTTACAAATTCTCTAACATGACGTTGGAGCCAGCATATGGTAGAGAAATGAACATTCAACTCTTAGCATGCCAATTGAACGCTCCCTCAAAACTTGAGACATCTGTGGCAGTGTATTGTGTGACAAAACTGCACAATTTCAGAGTGGTCTTTTATTGTCCCCAGCACAAGATGATGATCATGCTGTTTGATCAGCTTATTGATATGCCACACCTGTCAGGTGGATGTATTATCTTGGCAAAGGAGAAATACTCACTAACAGGGATGTAAACAAATTTGTGCACAAAATTTGAGAGAAAGAAGCTTTTTGTGCGTATGAAACATTCCTGGGATCTTTTATTTCAGCTCATGAAACATGGGACCAACACTTTACATGTTGCATTTATATTTTTGTTCAGTGTAAATGCATATACAAATAATTTTGGTGGGCATATATAGTCACATCCTTATTTTTCAATTCAACACTATCCACCCCTAACATAGGTGTCAACTGTTTAGTAAATGATAGACAAAGACAGTCACTGCTAAATGACTTAGGGCCATTTGACCTCTAAATATGGCTAAGTAGTGTAATGGGTGTAACTGGCAACAAAAGCCTGGTTTAGTGACATTACCTTGCCCACAAGTGCCCATTAGTATATTACCACTGGCAAAATGGACTCCTTGTCAGAGATGGCAGAATGTCCTCTCCCTAATAGAGGGACCTACACACAAACAATGGCTAACACAGACACAGACCCAAGTCAAGTGCAGACAAGGCCAATTGTTCAAAATGGGCAGGCTAAAACAGGGATCACCCGTGGAATGGACGATAGGTGGACAAAATATGTTTTATTTTCCCGTCACCCAACTTCATCCAACACATTTGTCCAGTGTCTGAGATTATCTAGCACCCCGGTGGCAATTATCTAGCACCCCGGTGTTCTGCAATACTGGCAACAGAAAAAAAGAAGGGGCAATTAAATAGTGTTTGCGTTATGCACAGAGAGAGGGATAGGGACAGGGAGAGAGAGAAAGCGAGAGAGGGAGAGTGAGGGGGAGAGAAAAAGAAGGGGAAAGAGGGAGAGATGGAGAGAGAGTCAGCCAGAACCTTGCCAATTACATCTCCGTGTGAAAGAAGGGATGAAGAGGAGAAGGGCCATTGCTTAGGGCCCACACACTTCTCCTTCCCTTCCACCTCACCTCCCTTACCTCCCTATTAGAGGCCCCTTCCCTTCTAGTCTCTGCTCTGTTTATTTCTCAAAGCTGTCTCTGAGTGTGTGGGGCCGTCTCTCCACTGCCTGAGCTCTAATGGGGAACACATAGGGATGACACACAGACATTCAAACAGGCATGGGCCAGGGCAGCAGAAGCTGGCTGAGAGGTCCTCATTTGTGCCACAGGTGATTAACAATGTCGGCAGAAGTTGCCCGACTCCATATCTAAACAAAACCACCAGGAAAATGAAAGATGTCAACTTGTATGTTGTATGGTTAGGGCCAATTATTTGACACATGTGCATAATAGACTACTGAGAAAGGCCCCAAATTGACTTATTGACGTACAACATAAAGTAAAACATGGCATTTAAATGTATTACACTGTTTACAGACAGGCCACACTGCACTGGATCATGATTTGGATGAATAGTCCCCAATATGTCACTTTAAGTCATTTACAGATAGCTCTAGTTATTTACTGATACCATTGGTTTGTTGGCAGACTTGTTTTCCCCAATTCAATTGCCCAGCTTGATTTAGTTTATGTATCAACTGAATTCAGTATGCCGCGGTAATTTCGATGGTTTATACAGAACATGATGCTCTTTATTACTACAGTGACACTCTCATTATCCCCTAAAAGATTTAGTAGCTTTAGGAAGAGATAAGGACATTACCCAGCGAGCATGACCCCATGGCCCCATATGGGTATTTGGTGAGCAAGGTGGGCAGGGGCAAACATTACGGAGTGGCTTAATGACTGTAGAGGCCCTTGTCTGTCCTGTTTCTCTTCGACCCAGACAAGACCATTCGTGGAGAGCCATGTTCGATTCCCCGACTGACCTGCCTGTGGTGCAGCTGGTGAGGGGTCAACTAAGGGGACAGCCTGAGAGGGGGAAGCAGGAATACTTGGGCCCCCCAGGACCACATCCCCATACCTGGCCCCAGCAGCACCGGCCCTACCTCTACCCTCCTCACCCTGCATGTCCAACCCGGCCTGCCCGCCCTCCATGCCCATACCTGGGGGCCTACTACACAGAGCAGCAGCCTCCAGCCTGGTATCAACCACACAACACATGGAAGGTATGGACAACCTTTTTGTTCAATTTCTCACATGGGGGATATACAACTCTTTACCTACAGTTGAAGTCAGAAGTTAACATGCACTTAGGTTGGAGTCATTAAATCTCGTCTTTCAACCACTACACAAATGTCTTGTTAACAAACTATAGTTTTGGCAAGTCGGTTAGGACATGTACTTTGTGCATGACACAAGTAATTTGTCCAACAATTGTTAACAGACAGATTGTTTCACTTATAATTCACTGTATCACAATTCCAGTGGGTCAGAAGTTTACATACACTAAGTTGACTGTGCCTTTAAACAGCCTGGAAAATTTCAGAAAATGATGTCATGGCTTTAGAAGCTTCTGATAGGCTAATTGACATCATTTGAGTCAGGTGTACCTGTGGATGTATTTCAAGGCCTACCTTCAAACTCAGTGCCTCTTTGCTTGACATCATGGGAAAATCAAAAGAAATCAGCCAAGACCACGTTCATCTGTACAAACAATAGTACGCAAGTATAAACACCATGGGACCACGCAGCCGTCATACCGCTCAGGAAGGAGAGGCGTTCTGTCTCCTAGTGATGAAAGTACTTTGGTGCGAAAAGTGCAAATCAATCCCTGAACAACAGCAAAGGACCTTGTGAAGATGCTGGAGGAAACAGGAACAAAAGTATCTATATCCACAGTAAAACGAGTCCTATATCGACATAACCTAAAAGGCCGCTCAGCAAGGAAGAAGCCACTGCTCCAAAACCGCCATAAAAAAGACAGACTACGGTTTGCAACTGCATATGGGGACAAAGATCATACTTTTTGAAGAAATGTCCTCTGGTCTGATGAAACAAAAATAGAACTGTTTGGCCATAATGACCATCATTATGTTTGGAGGAAAAAGGGGCAGGCTTGCAAGCCGAAGAACACCATCCCAACCGTGAAGCACGGGGGTGGCAGCATCATGTTGTGGGGGTGCTTGCTGCAGGAGGGACTGGTGCACTTCACAACATAGATGGCAACATGAGTAGGGAAAATTATGTGGATATATTGAAGCAACATCTCAAGACATCAGTCAGGAAGTTAAAGCTTGGTCGCAAATAGGTCTTCCAAATGGACAATGACCCCAAGCATACTTCCAAAGTTGTGGCAAAATGGCTTAAGGACAACAAAGTCAAGGTATTGGAGTGGCCATCACAAAGCCCTGACCTCAATCCTATAGAAAATTTGTGAGCAGAACTGAAAAAGCATGTGTGAGCATGGAGGCCTACAAACCTGATTCAGTTACACCAGCTCTGTCAGGAGGAATGGGCCAACATTCACCCAACGTGTTGTGGAAGGCTACCCGACACATTTGACCCAAGTTAAACAATTTAAAGGCAATGCTAACAAATACTAATTGAGTGTATGTAAACTTCTGAACAACTGGGAATGTGATGAAAGAAATAAAAGCTGAAATAAATCATTCTCTCTACTATTATTCTGACATTTCACATTCTTAAAATAAAGTGGCGATACTAACTGACCTAAGAAAGTGAATTTTTACTGGGATTAAATGTCAGGAATTGTGAAAAACTGGGTTTAAATGTATTTGGCTAAGGTGCATGTAAACTTCCGACTTCAACTGTATGTGCAGCCTATGTGTTTGATTGACAAATCTACTGTACATTGTAAAGCAGTGGTCACCAACCTTTTCTGAGTCAAGATCACTTTCTGAGTCAAGATCACTTTCTGAGTCAAGATCACTTTCTGAGTCAAGATCACTTTCTGAGTCAAGATCACTTTCTGAGTCAAAATGCATGCCGGGATCTACTACTCCATTTTTAAAAAACATGACTTAAAAAACGTAAATCTATGCAACATTAACCAATTAAGAACAGTACTGTAGCAATGAAGTTCATGCAGTAAGCTATAGGTCCAATACATTATCACCGTATACTGGCTTTGTTTCAATTGCCCTGCCAATGCATTGTTGTTCTGGACATTTTTTGAAATTATATTTCAAAATTTGAGGTTGGCTATATGATCACACCGGTAATAGATCGATCAGTTGTTGTATTACTCGTGAGGCACAGCTGAGTGAGCATACATTTAAATAATTAGCTTGTTATTTGTACTTTACTGGGCTGAAGGTCCCTGCATCTGATGGTCAGTCTCGGTGGAGGGAGAGAGCAGCAGACGGACATGCTGACCACACCGCTTGCGTCGCATGTGCTGCAAAATAAATGTGCATATATATGTTATTCAATCATTGCATCCCCACTGCTCGCAAGCGTCTGCGTAGCCAGGCGCTAAAATAGAACTTGGTTCTATTTGTGACGCTTCACACGCTGCATGTCCCTCCTCTCCCATCTCCTCATTGGTTTTTAGGAGCATACACCCATGTGGGTGATTGAAAGATGAACTGAGGTCCACACTCCAGTCCAGTTGGTAGTGGTAATGCACCTTAAAGTTGGTTGCCAACCGCCATATAAAGTCCAAAGAAGAAGAAGCCTGAAGTAGGCGAGATTACTAGAAATGAACTCGGTTTAACGCTACCCTTTTATCTGTGGATTAATTGTTGGAGTAGAGGACCTTGTGCATTTCAGGTAAAATAACAATCCATTGTTTATATCCCAGGACAAATTAGTTAGCAACAGCAAGCTAGCTAGCTAATTTGCCATAAATGTTTAATGCTTTTCGACCTGTCCCCAAATTAATACAGTTGGTTCAGAGTTTGTTTTGATATTTCAACCTGCGTGTCCTGATCGCGTCTGGTGTGCGTGAACAAAATCAACATGCGCGCGAGAGGTCTGGTCCGCCTCTCAACGTTCCCCCGCTCTCCCTTTCCTCTGCTGACACTGACCAAAAAGGGACACCGTCTTCCAGCTGATGGTGAAATTTGAGTTGCACCGCTTTAATCCTGCCTCATGCACAAATACCTGTTGTTACTCCAATGAACAGAGAAAGTGAAATTCTTCACTATTAAAAAAGACCCATGCCTCTAATAATAACAATGCAAGCCTATCGATACACTTTCCTACTCATTCATTACAATACTGATTGTTGTCTGTGTGGAAGTAGGAAGAACATTGCATTTTATGGCATTTAAAAGTGTTGGAAAAAAAGTGTTGACAGTGTTGACAGACAACTTAAACATGAACTAACTCATAAAAACAAAAGCTCTTTGGTGTATTCGTTGACCGTCTCTCTCTAGTCATGGTTTTAAACTTTTTGAAATCTCATAGTATCAACTTTGCTATAGCGTTTTTTTTTTATGCCTGCTACGTCACTGCCGACACGGTAATCTCAGCCATCCGATTGGCCAGCAGTAGGCCTAGTGCACTTTATTTGCTCTCCTGGCCTGCCGGGAAGTCAGAGTTTGTCCCTTCAGACACATGAAATGATTCAAAATTGGAACATTTCTCCTACCCGGCGCACAGGGCAGCTGAATCGGGTACACCTACCGCCAACAGCGGGAGACAAGAAAGAAAAAAAAGATTGATGATTTATCGTTGGGTTTTATACAGAATGTTTGGCGATAGAATAGGAAAGCCTTGGAGATCGACCAGTTCCGATCGACTGTTGTAAAGTATGGCTGTATCAACAAGGTGAATGATGCTCATTGTTGATGATCCTGTCACATTCTGAAGCTCAATATGGCTCGTAGGTAACTAGAGGTACTGAGGTGAGGCACCTAGCTCTGTTCAAGGGCAGTGTTGTTGCTGTCCCTAGCCGGTGGTGGTGGAATCTATATTTTGATTAGTGTTGTGTGAGACTTGGCTGAGTGTGTGTGTGTGTCTGTCCGTGCCTTCTGGCTGTCTCTGCTCTGCTATCAATACTTAATCTCATGATGTGTTTAAAAAGGCATGCCGATGCCCACCCAAAAAGTCTCTGTGTTTCAAGGGTCATTTCTCAGGAATTCAGTCCCACAGGATTTGGCCGGTATTTTCCCTGAGAATAAGTCCTCCTCACAAAGTGCTGATGGACCACTGAGCCAAGACATGTCACTGGAATTATAGCTTTCAGTGTTAACATGTGCGTGTGTACGTTTATTTTGGTTGTACTAACACTAAATCCGGTTTCTTTTGAGTTTTTTTTATTCTCTCTCCTCCCCTGGCTTCTAGCTATGCAACTGAGAGTTTATATTTCCCAGTTTGGGGATGTTGGGGCTGTTGTCTATGAAGTAAAATAACTCCCAGCTCAGTTACAGTTGGCCAAGACAGGTTACCCAAAGCAAGAAATGAATCAGACTTGCAGCCGGTGTTGGGGAGAGGAGGGAAACTCAGGGAAACTTCAAAGCAGCAGTTCTGTTTTCTCTGGTCTGCAGGAGGCCTTTCATGTGTTAAAGTGTGTCTGGTTCAGGGGAGCTAGGGCCTTACCCGCGTCTCGGTGTGTGTGCCATTGAGTGTGTGTGTGTGTGAGAGAGAACGAGAAAGAGCGATTAAGAATGTGTGTGTATACACCTGTGTATTTATTTGTGTGTGTACTCACACGTGTTTGCCTGTGTGTAAGAGGTACCAAGAGGGTCGATCCTATCAGAAGCAGGGTCTCCCCTAAGGTTGCTGAGGGCATGGGGGATGGATGGATGGGAATCCAGCAGTGTGTATGTACAAGCAGCCCCTGCTGTGAGCCTGATTATGCCTGATGTTGACTGTCTCAGGGCAGGTGGAGGTGGAGGGGTTGGTGGGGGGCCCAAAGCTGACAGCCATATGGACCAGCCTGAGGGACTGGGTGTAGGAAAGGGGGAAGGTGTAGTTAGGGGGGGGGTAGCTAGGCTCCTTACATGCTAAGCCACAGAGATTCAGGCAGTGATTGGACCAGACCACCCATCTGGGCTGGCGCGGTGCCTGTGGGTGTCGTGCTGTGGCCCACTAGGCCTGCAGTCAGTCAGTATGAGGGAGTCTATCTATGTATCTACACACTCCAGTCCAGACCCCATCTCTGCTGGGATGAATCCAAAGGAAGAGCCAGAGGTAGGGTATTAAAGTCCCACAACCAGAGCAGCTGTGGTTCAACAGAAGAGCTTTTATAGTGTAGGCCTACACACACTCCGAGCCTGCCTGGGAGACCTGAGGGCCAGTTGCAATTACTATACAGTACTGTAGCATCTTTGAACTATACCTAGGTTACTCAGCTTTTTTAGGTTTCTTGTCTCTGGCCAGAATACTGTGTCAGGGAAACAGTCCATCTACCATATGGAGAAACACTGTCGAGCAGATGTGGATTCCCCTGGCACACATGGTTCTGATCCAATTCCTCTAAGTGGATAAAGGGAAAACAAAAAAATACGTAATGTACTTTGTTGTATATGGAAGCTGGTGTTTGGAGGATATATTGACACGGTTAGCCGCTTTTTTTGGTTACTACAGGATTCCATATGTGTTATTTCATAGTTTTGATGTCTTCACTATTATTCTACAATGTAGAAAATAGTAAAAAGAAAGAAAAACCCTGGAATGAGTAGGTGTTCTAGAACTTTTGACTGGTACTGTATATCTCATACTGTACTTTCCTCCCCAGATGGTTAAAAGATTTATCCATTCCAGTATTAATACTCCCTATACATTAAAGTAAAGGCCTTGTTTGACATTTGGAGATTTTCGGATGTGATTCGTAACAGCATTTAAACGTTGTGTTTTATGACCTGGGGGAAATAGAGTCACCTTTTTACTGAAGAATGTGTCTGTTTTTTAGGATTGTGTTTAGCTTTTTGTATATTGTTGTGTATAATAACGTGTAGTTTAATGTGTTTGTTGTATTGTGACGTGTATTGTGGTGCTATACAGGGCTCATCTGGAAAAGAGACCTTGGTCTCAGCACTGATTCCCTGTTAAAATAAAGGTTAACAATAATAATAACACGTCATCCCGGGGCAGTCCCGTACGTCCGACCTTTTTCAGTTGTCCCACCTTTTCTTTCTACAAAAAAAAGGTCCTTTTGTCAGCATGACTCGTCACTTATTTTGGCGAATCACTTTTTTGATGTTTTGTAACAGATGTCTCTTTCCATGGATCAAAGTGCACTGTTTGGATGCTGGAATTATTTTGGAGTGGACGAACATGCGCAGGATGCCTACTAAGTGACACACACACACACACACACACACACACACACACACACACACACACACACACACACACACACACACACACACACACACACACACACACACACACACACACACACACACACACACACACACACAGAGTCCCAGTCCTGAGCCCCCCCCACCCTCACCTCTTCCTCCTAATAAAGTCATTGTATTATCCTTCCCTCTCTTCCTCCCTCCCACAGATGGGTTCTTGGCAGCCTAACAGACCTAGGCTGGGGCTTGGAACAGGACAGGGACAGCCTTCAGTGTGTCTGCCAACTCTCAGATCCCTGCCCCATCATCCACATACACACAGGGCCTACTGCACACTGGAACACTGGCATCCCTGGCCCCCATTAACAAGCGGCCCCCACATACTAGACGTTATGAGATTAATGCAGTGCATGTAGCAGGTGTCTGCCAAAATTCCATTCCTATTTAAACCTCCCGGCCCATACCAGCGGTTAATCCTATTACGGCTAATTGAGTGAAGTCGTCAGTCTTTTTCAGTTAAACCAAGTTCAGCCACTAATAGGATTCAAAAGAAAAGGTACAATGGTACAATGCATGAAATAGAATAAGCAACCAGTTAGTCCAGTAGTGTGTGGCTGGAGCAGTGAGCGGTGAGCAGTGGCTAGTAAGGCCTGAGGAGATCTGCCCCCCCTGCTGATTTGGGATCTGTTTTATAATGAGAGAGGGGTGAGGCTGGGGTCTCTGGAGGCTAGAGGTGCTGAGAGGGAGATCAGGACTCAGTGGTGGGAGGGTGTGGTGGTGGGTTTGAAGGGGTTATGGTGAGGGTTTGAGGTGGGGGCTGTTGGTGGATGGTGACATTCCTGTCTGATTATTGGATTGATCCTTATCCCACTGTGCTCATCAAAGGGACCACACAAGGGACAAAAATGCTCTATTAGTTGTGTCATGTCCATGTACACATGGACAATATGAACCTGGAGCCCATTTCATGCTGATCCTACTTTAGAGAAATAGGAATTACTTGAGCAAAGCCCTTAACGTTTCCTAATTTCCCTACGTTCTAAACGGAAAAGCAGACAAATATTTCCTAATCGTTCATGACAGATGTAGAGTTGATCTCGATTTGTTAACACCACCAGGTCAAATGCATCAGTGGCCTCGTGAAAGACCCGACCCTAGCGTGATCTTATCTTGTCCTCCCTAGTCACCTATGACCTGCTCCTATCTAAAGAGGATGAGAAGCGAGAGAAGAAACAACTCCCTCACACAGACCCACTGTGTCCTGTCATCATTTGGCGTAATTTAGCCCCCTCCCCCTCATCCCTTCAGCCCCATCTCCCCTCTCCGGCCACCAAGTTAACTAGGCCAAAGTGGGACACATCTATTACCAGTGGCGTCAGGACAGACACTGCCCCAGGAACTAACCTTTGGAGAGGGGACAGGGACCAGTCTGAGACTGGTCTTAGCCAGGGGTGCTGGGCTACACGGACTCCCTTTGAAGAGGACAGCCATGGAGACCAGGCTAGCAGTGATACACAGTAGTTCCATGGGGTGAAATTAGAGACACGTCTGTCTGTTCATGACAGACAACTATTACTCTCCCTAGGCAGACGGGCTGTTGCCAGGGTGGCAGGTAGCCTGGCCAATAACAGAAAGGTTGCTGGTTCGAATCCTCGCACCAGCAAGGTGGAAAAATCTGCCGTTCTGCCCTTGGGCAAGGCAGTTAACCCCCACAATAACTGCTTCCCGGGTGCCGATGACGTGGATGCCGATTAAGGCAGCCCCCTACACCTCTCTGATTCAGAGGGGTTGGGATAAATACAGAAGACACATTTCGGTTTAATGCATTCAGTTGCGCAACTGACTAGGTATCCCCTTTCCCTAGGTCTGGGATTTCCGTCACTAGACAACTAAGGGAGCATTTGGACTAGCTGACATCGAAAGAACACAACTTCTTTAAAGTCCAATGGAGTGAGTCGAAAATAAATGCAAATCTTAATCTGGTTTTGGAGATGCAATAAACTTGAAAATAAGAATCTAAAATACAATTCATGACGAAGTATGAGATATGCAAGATCTTATATAAGCATACTTAAATTGTACGCAACTAAATTCAATTTTAAAACCCCTCAATAAAAAGGCAAACTGGTTTAACGACATCCTGAAATAATATAACAGGTTAAAAAGACCTTTTTAACTGACCTTTCACTAAGCACGGTAGACTGGCCAGTCATAGAACTATAAAATTCACAACTCTCATTTTCTACAGTCTACTTAGAACAATCCCTTAAGTCTCCTAAGTGTTTAAAGAGCTTACAGGCAAAAAACAACAGCAATTACCGAGCTAATTCAAATCCTCACACTAATTCCATTGGTGGGTGCTGTACTGTGGACTCCTGTATATTTTATACATATAAATAAAAGTAAATTATCTATCTATAGAATTGCCCATGAAAACTTTACTTCCCTCATCCATCATCTCCAGACAAGGACATGACATCTCCGTATTCACGCTTTCAGATGGAGGGAGAGATAAAGTGACCCAACAGACAATAAAATACTGAGTTGCCGTCTTTTCCGCCTAATCACATTGACACGGGTTGCTTAACAGATGACGGCCCCTCTCCTCCGCCATGGCCTTCACTGCTAGGATAATATGTCCTTTTGTTTCTTGTATTTTCATGGAATCCTCTGTGACGTTGAGGGTGTATGACTTGACCTGCAGCGGTAAGAGGGGAGTCCATAGCGTTGGATCCGAATATTATCAGTTACAGTACAATGTCAAATCAGTGCTTCGGTTGGAGGTGGTCTCTCTAGCAAAAGAGATGTTATCTCAATGAGACTATCCTGTATAAATTATGGTTTAATTCAATTAAAATGAAAGGGAGCAAGAAGAATGTCTCTCAGTGTTTGCAGTCCACTGAGTATAGGCCTATTCCATTCTAGCTTGGTTCCAGTCTGATTTATATCTGGCAACAGAGTAGTTCGAGGAGTCTTCTTTTTTGGGCCACATATTTCTGAAGTGCACAACCCACGTATTGTGAGGTTTAGTATCTACTATCCTACTTGGTAGGATAGACAGACAGACAGACAACAATGTCATTGACTGTACTTTATCTATACTATCTATCTATACCATAAATCAAGTGTGGCCTTTCCAACAGGCTGTTAACTGGCTCAAACTGTGACAGAGCTCCGGGCGGTTAACCCTTCATTCAGCTGTGGGAAATGAAAAGGAAGGAGCAAGCAAAGTCCACTGTGGAGAGCCATGTAGTTTTAGCTGGGTTTGACTTGTGGGAATCAAGGTTAGGGACAGAGAGTGTCTTCAATGGCTGGTTGAAGCAGGAGTTGTGACATAACAAACTAAATCACTTTGGACAAAAGTCTTTAAATGCTAAAATGGTCATGAATGATTACACACAGAGAGTTTATCTCTCCTGTCAGAGACATTTAAAGTTCAAATGGTATGTCTCCCCCCTGGTCTGTCCTCTGAATTAGAGAGGGTTTAAACCAGGGGTGGGCAAACTACGACAAGCGGGCCACACTAGATAGAGAGTACGTAGAAATGATAAATAGACTACATACTGCCCTTTTTCTAGTTTGCAAATTGATTTGGACAACAACAAAAAATTAGGCCCCTGCTAAAACCTTTGCCCACCCCTGGTCTAAATGGTCAATTCCCCCGGTAACATCACCAACCACAACCACCCCCAGATACGTGAGGGGGGAGAGGGGTATTGGTGTTGTGGAACCTACGAACCCTAAAGATTAAGAACGAGAACCCAAATGAAGGGGGCCAGGAGAAAAAGTAAAAGATACAAAAATGTAAGAATTGGATTAATTGGCATAATGCAAGGTGGCTAGGCACAGGGAGGAAGAGTGTCAGTGTTAGTAGGCAGTATCCCCACCATCCTCAAAGTAAGATGGTCTGCACAATTAGCCGTGCGACCCTTGACCCCGGTCAGAATAATTAATGAATAACAGAGGGGATAAAGACAAAAGACGTGGAGCGGTTTGGGTGAGGAGCACGGGCGGCGTAATACATCAAAGCGGGCCGGTAATTGGCCCGGTGGCTTTCATTCTTTGCCCTATTTCTTTCAATTCATTGACTCAAAATAATGGGTTCAGGTTCATTATCAACAGGTCGTAAGCTCTGGGAGTGCAAAACTTTCAACAGTGTAGTGGCTAAGCTGTGCTGAGTTGGGCTGTGCCATGTTGATGGGTGAGTGCTAAGCTAGCTATCCCCCCCGAGACCTGACGACATTATTAGCCAACAACGCCCAGGGAAAAGCAAGGAGTTGTACAGATACAGAACCGAAGAGTCAGAGTGGCCATCATATTTTAAGAACAGTTTAAACCGGAACAAACACCGCTACTATCAAGCGATAGCCATTATGCTGGAATATAATTGGTATGGCCAGGTAAGTCAAACGGAAATGCTGTTTATAGCTGTGTTTTGTTTTAGTCACTCATTTCAAAGTAAGATTAGAAATAATGTAGAATAAATAACAATAATAATAATAATAATTATCAAATGGTACTAATATAATAATATAAGATGGCATCACTCTTTGAGAATTACGGGCATTTTACTAATTCTCAAATAACATTTTCAATAGAGTACATGAATGGACCATGTGTATGCAAAGCTGTAACAATTGAATGAACTTTTAGATAAAGCAACTGTATCGTACACAAAGCCAGGAAAGGATCATCAAAGTTGAATGAACTCTGATGACAAGATAAATATCCCTTGGTCAAGGCCCAACCACTTGGTCTACAGATAATCATCTCTGGCATGCTCTTGTCATGACCACTCATCTTCTCCTGCAGTGTAGTTATCCTGTAGGTTGAGATGCACAGTTGAGTTAGGATAACAGGCTATGAGATTAACAGCATGTGCACGGGCAAGTCTGGTGACGTCAGCAATGTTATGGCTACATGATTACTGTAATATAATTATGAAACGAATAGTCTAATGACCATGTAACACGCACATGGTCATAGAACAAGTAGAAGAGGAAGAGAGTTGTGGCATTTCGAGACGTGCATTTTCTTTAAAGGTGAAAGCTATGGTAAAGGCTACAACCTGATTATTTAAAAGGTTTTCTGAGCTTTCTTCCTTACACCGAGGTCACCTTTAACAGAAAACAACAAAAACAACCAAGAAAATATTTTTGAGAGACATATCATGCAAAGAGAATCGTAGATAGCCTATTGGTTAAGAGCGTTGGGCCAGTAACCGAAAGGTCGTTGGTTCAAATCCCAGAGCCGACTAGGTGAAAAATCGGTCAATGTGCCCTTGAGCAAGGCACTTAACCCTAATTCCTCCTGTAAGTCGCTCTGGATAAGAGCGTCTGCTAAATGACTAAAATGTAAAAATGTCAAATAGGCCTGTTATCAACTCAAACTGAGGACAACATCAGGTTCACATACTCTGTGTTGCCTGATGACAGACAGAGGTGTGTATCTTGCAGAACCACCAGTGAGGGTTAGTCACAATACACAACCTATGCTGGTGTTACTATTCTGGTGCTAACGGTGGCGCTGAAAGAGCGTGTGTACGGTAGTACATTCCACACAGGGAAAACACTGAGCCCCATTCACCTATCCGTACTATCAGTTGTCTCTGACTGTGTTTGCAGATGGCATTCTGTGTCAAAGGACACAATTCAGAAGGAACCGAAACATCAGATTACGTGTAATTAGCCCAACTCACGCTACATACTGTGGCGGAGAGAAGAGTGTAGGAGAGTTTAACTCAATTGCCTTAACCCGAGTTTTTAAGCAGAAGACACGTGATTGTTGTAAAAAAAAAAAAAAAAAAATCAGCACTTGTTATGGTTCGAATCTAACCTCTTACAACTCACGCTTCTTTCTTTTTTTGAATCTGTGCTTTATTTGCTGTTAAAAGGTTTCCATAGTACCATTACCTGGGTGTGCCATGTCAAGCAATTAATATCCTAATAAGTCTAAAGTCAGTCTTTTGGTCTGGAGGGCACCCCGCTGTGATGAAAAGACTGGTGCCGTGTCACATTAGCCTCACACAGGTGCTCGCTCTCTTTCTCTCTCTCTCTTTCCGTCTCTCTCCGCTGCACATCAGATCATAGTGATGCTGAGCCCAAAAGAAAGGGGAGAGAGATGGAGGGAGAGAGGTGGGGGGGGGAAGAGGTGATGGGGAGAAGTGAGAGGAAAAGGGGGAGAGAAGAGGTGGTGAGAAACATCCCAGGAATGTTCTGTGCTCTGGTAGTGCTGGAGTTAACGCTGGGATTATTAGCCCTCTCTGGCTACATTAAAAAGACCAGGCTGAAGCAACTGTTGGACCTCTTTAAGGATTGCTACGTTACACCTTTAAAGGGTTTAGAGACTTACTGCTGAGCTGACCCACTCTGACATCACATGGAACACCATTTGAACTATCAGGGCAGTTAGTACTCAGGGTTCAGTGGGCTTGAGTGAAGTCAAAAACGTCTCAGCTGTTATCCTATTGTGAGATTAAGATGAAAGATAACGTCCGATAATCGATTGTTTTTGCCCTGTGATTGTTTTTGTTATCGACCAATAGCTATAGTATAGATCAGGGGTGGCCAACGTTGATGGGGGTGGGGGCCACCAAATAAATCGGAACTCTGCATACCCCCATCCATGGAGGAAAAAATACTACGTTTTAGAGTTAAATACTTGCAATTCTACACATTTTGCCATGGGGCAGAGAGAAGATTTTGCAGTTTTGCGGCAATTGGGTGGAGAGAAATGTTTGCTAATTCGACCAAATTTAGATAGCTGGACGCTAGACTAATTTACCAATCTAAACTAATTTATCTGACATGGGCTAAATGAGTGACTGTCAGTGACACAGAAAAACTGCTGATGCACAACCACAATTAGAAATGACACCCTGTGTATTCTAGTATTCCAACTCTCAACCGTAAATTGAGTCCCCCAACAGTTTTTACATTTGTTTTTAGGAAATTGATCCGCGGGACGCCAGTATATTGTGCTGGTATAGATTGTGCTAGCCTACACCTGCTACTGTACGCATACAAATCAAAGTAGATCAGTTGGTCATGAGAGGGTTTTAGAAGCGAGGAGAACTTAAAAAGAGAAGAGGCTTCTCCTCTACACGCAGGCAGGCTAAGAATACAGCTGATTCGCCGAGATGAGAAACGGACCTTATCTGATGTCCAACAAATCATTGTATATCTCCTCCGTGACTATCTTGGCGCTCGATCCTGGATCAGGTCCTAAAGAGATAGGGCTGGGACAGGGGACGGAGACCCACGACAGGACACGGGGAGACAAGGCCCCTCTTTGACAGGCCGGCCAAGGGAGGCTGGTACAGTGGTTTACTTTGTACTCCTCGCTCTGGGGGCCTTGTCTTCTTCAATATCAAATTAAACTCAGGCTGAGATGATTAATCAATTAAGAAAAAAGGGGGGCCATTGATCCAATTTAAAGCAGACTGGCCTGGACAATTAATTATTGTTCTATAAAGAAATTATTGAATATTAAAATCTATTTTATTAAGTTATAACAGTACCGTTATGAACTATAGTAGAGTACTTTGGGGATAGTTCATGGTTCATTACATCCCCCTGTCTGTTGTCAGTGGAAAAAATACATTTGCATGCCGAGTTGTAAGTATTTGTAGAACTTTAATAGATAGTAGAGTACAATTAAAGCCAGTAAAACAAACAGAATACAGAGGTCAATTACAGTGCCTTCAGAAAGTATTCATACCCCTTGACTTATTTCACATTTTGTTGTATTCCAACCTGAATTCAAACTGGATTAAAAATATTTATTTTCTCACCCATCTACACACAATACCCCATAATGACAAAGTAAAAACATGTTTTTAGACATGAGTCAATACTTTGTAGAATTTTGCCTGTGCTTAGATCCATTCCATTTATTTTTTATCCTGAAAAACTCCACAGTCCTTAACGATTACAAGCATACCCATAACATGATGCAGCCACCACTATGCTTGAAAATATGGAGAGTGGTATTCAGTAATGTGTTCTGTTGGATTTGCCCCAAACATAAGACGTTGTATTTAGGTCAAAAGGTTAATTGGTTTGCCACATTTTTGCAGTATTACTTTAGTGCCTTGTTGCAAACAGGATGCATGTTTTGGAATATTTATATTCTGCACTCTGTCAATTAAGTTAATATTGTAGAGTAACTACAATGTTGTTGATCCATCCTCAGTTCTCTCCCACCACAGCCATTAAACTCTGTAACTGTTTTAAAGTCACCATTGGCCTCATGGTGAAATCCCTGAGCTGTTTCCTTCCTCTCCGGCAACTGAGTTAGGAAGGACGCCTGTATCTTTGTATTGACTGGGTGTATTGATACACCATCCAAAGTGTAATTAATAACTTCACCATGTTCAAAGGAATGTTCAATGTCCGCTTTTTTATTTTTGCCCATCTACCAATAGGTGCCCTTCTTCGTGAGGCATTGGAAAACTTCCCTGGTCTTTGTGGTTGAATCTGTGTTTGACATTCACTGCTCTTCTGAGGGACCTTACAGATAATTGTATGTGTGGGGTACAGAGATGAGGTAGTCATTCAAAAATCATGTTAAACACTATTATTGCACACAGAGTCCATGCAACATATTATGTGACTTTTGAAACAAATTTACATTCCTGAATTTATTTAGGCTTTCCATAACAACTCAATCGACTCAAGACATTTCAGCTTTTAATATTTTATTAATTGGTAAAAATGTGTAAAAACCTAATTCCAATTTGACATTATAGGGTATTGTGTGAAGGCCAGTGACAAAAAAATCTAAATTTAATCAATTCAGGCTGTAACACAAACAAAATGTGGAAAAAGTCAAGGGGTGTGAATACTTTCGGAAGGCATATGGGTTACTAAGAGTGTGACACATAACAACAAATCCCCGGGGCAATAGGATTGTGATGTCATTGTGATGATATATCCAGTCATTATTCCCTTGGGTAAGACAGGCAAAAAAAAAATAAATAATTGTCACAGTATTTGTCAAAATGACACATGGCATGTATCAGAATTAACAAGGCTAATAGAAGTGTATAAAAGTGACTGTGACGTATGATTATGTGTAAACAACATTTAGCTAGGCTATGCAATGCGAGCATTGAGATTTATTTGCTGCTGTGTGTGTCGGGAATGTGGAGTTGTGAAGAGGACTTATGGGCCTTTTGTACGTACAACATTTTCACAGTATCTGAGTACATCCTAACAGTGTCTTGTGAGCATAACCACAATAACGATTTTAATTTATGATCTGGCAACTTTTCTTAAATCCTAATTTCTTTAGACTGTATGTGGGTTTCCCCCTTGCTTCTACAACACAGTAACCACCTCGTAACAAGACAGGGGACAGGGTGCCCATCTACTCTACCTCCTCCCCCCTATCCTTCACCGCTTTCACTGGCTCACGGTCGGTTCTAACCTCAGCCTGGGTGCCTCTGGGTAGCACAGATCTCCTCCTGTGCGCGCGTGCGCTCTGTCTCCCTCTCCCCCCTCGAAACATCCAACTGTGCAACGACAGGGGACCAAAGACGCTTAGGACAAACGCGCCTTTGTTCGCCACACACAAACCACATATTATTTGTTCCTGTAAGGTCAAAGTTGATCAAATGTTCTGCTTAGTTCTCATTAAACAGCTATTGCATTATTTCATTTCCCACAATCAGATTATGGGGGGGGGCGTAATGAATATATCGAGTGAAAGGTTTTGAACGGTGGCTTGCAGATTTAGCCCAGATATATACTTAATGTGCACTTTCAAAAGTTTGGAGGAGGATTTTACTCCAGGGAGATCCAAAAGGTCAGTTGGGGGAGGAGGTAAGGCAGGGATGGAACCAGTGCTTTTTTTTCATCTCCAGTCTCCACGTTATAAGCCAGGCAGGGCTGCTTTTAGTAACTCTGATATAGGAGGAATCAATGAAAGATTATTCACAACACGCAGTAAATATCACCCTGGTCGAAATGAAACCATTTTTTTGTGAGCTGTCAGCTTTTCTCCCTCAGTCACAGAGTAGATGATAAATCCAAACAATAGGAAAGCAGCGTGAGCTTCCCAGAATCAGACAGCCATGACAGGCCAGCTAATAGTTCACTCTCATTTCATCTACCCTGACATTTGTTGTAAAATGGACCAATTGTTTTCCATTCTCTTACCTCTATCGGAACGCTTTCTGCTCTGAGCGGAAGCTCGCTGTTTTCCTAATTGTTCCTGAAATAAGACAGACCAACAAGGGTTGGTTAAAACCTATTGCATTAAATGTACAGTGGTTGTGTTCTGCCTGACTATCAGCGTAACAATGTAAACAAAGTTGTGTTGCTACCATGCTGTGTTGTCATGTGTTGCTGCCATGCTGTGTTGTTGTCTTAGGTCTCTCTTTGTGTAGTGTTCTGGTGTCTCTCTTGTCGTGATGTGTGTTATGTCATACTTTTTTTTTTATCCCACAGGAGGCCTTTTGCCTCATGGTAGGCCGTCATCGTAAATAAGACTTTGTTCTTAACTGACCTGCCTAGTTAAATAAAAAATGAAAAAAGAGCATACAATGCGTATGACTCTTAGCGTGGTAAAATATTAAATCAAGTAGAACAATAAAATGGTGGTGGTTACAATAAGACATAGTATTTAACTTTTTCCCCCCTTCAAATTCAATCAATTTGTGAAAATAGATTTTGTCAATGGAAAGGACATTCAGTGAAAAAATCATTGCGTTCGGTATACAGTACGACAACGATAGTATTCAGTCTGCTTTTGACGTGCATTCTCTTCAGACTACTACTCTGCTATCGGAACATCTACTTAAGAAAATATCCACTATATCATACAGCAGTGGAGGCTGGTAGGAGGAGCTATAGGAGGATGGGCTCAGTGTAATACCTGGATTGCAATTAATGGAACGGCATCAATGGGGTTTGTATATGTTTGATCAGTTCGATACCGTTCCATTGATACATTCCAGCCATTACAATGAACCCATCTTCCTATAGCTCATCACACCGGCCTCCTCTGTTACGCAGGTATATTTCTTGGAAGTGAAAAAAACTTGAGTACATTTGTTCCATGAAATTGTGCTCTACTCGAGTTACGGTATCGACATCTCTTTACTGAGTGCATATCTTAGGACCTCAATGTTACAGAAGTGACCGCTTTGTACTCCCCTTCACTCTCTGCCAAAACACAGCTTAACGTAGCCTGCAACACCACTTCTCTTAACATCACCCAGAGGATGACAATAAAGAGGATCCATTTAGTCCCAGACCAGTGGTCAACCCAGTGCTCAGTCAAGGTTAGGGACAAAGATGCCCTTCAAAACTGCAGACACAGACACAGCAGTTTACCCATAAGCCACTGCTCTGTGGCGCTGGGCAGCTTTGTGTCTGAGGGTCAGGGAGGATGGAGGAGTCATGTGGCAGGAGATGGCCATTTGGTGATTCGGGGGGAGGTGAGGGTTTCGTGAGTACCATCCGGGAGGTTTATGATTTGTCACACTATTACCTCCTGAAGTTAAAGCTGCTCGTGCTTGAGTAATGACAAGAACAACTATAGCCATTTGATGGTAGCCTAGCGGGTAAGAGCGTTGGGCCAGTAACCGAAAGGGCGCTGGTTCGAATCCCCGAGCCGACTAGGTGAAACATCTGCCGATGTGCCCCTGAGCAAGGCACTTAACCCGAATTGTTCCTGTAAGTCGCTCTGGATAAGAGCATCTGCTAAATGACTGAATTGTAAAGGTAAAATGTTCTGTGACAAGAGGGACACTGAGGGGACATTCTGAGCCCTCAAATTGTATTGATGCATTCTGTAGTTGATGTTGATCATGCTTCTCTAATCAGTAACATTTGATTTGGTTAGTTTGTAGAGTATCTACAGATGGACTATCAGTAACATGTCAAAGTCTGTCTGTAGTTCATCTACAGGTGTTCAACAAACTATTTGTAGACTATCAGCAGCATTTTAACAGCATGTCTTTAGCCTTTCAGTAGCACCTCAACAGTATATCTCATCATTTTCAAAAACAGTGAATAAAAAACACCTGACAACCCCATTCAACCCATGTACAGTGTCTTTATGTCTGTCTGTGAGGAGAACAAAGATGTTTTATTGAAGCATGAAGTCATTGAAAATTGTGAAAAACATCTACTACATTCCCATTAACGTGAGATGAGGAAATGATGGTTAACATAGCTATTAGGTGATCAATTTTAATCTGATTAATATTGGAAGGCAAAACATTGTGGTTGTGCAACGTTGTGATATTGACGCATGGTTCATATATCATAAATTACTAACCTTTAGCATTAATTATTTAAAATTGACACAAACATTAAATTAAGTAACGTGCATTACAAACCAGAAACATGAAGAAAAGACCGATATTTTGCACTTCTCGCCCGCTGTTACTTCTGTCCCAAGGCTGTGTTACTCCCGCCCCACCGACAGGTACAAAAGTAACGGTGCAGTTGTTCTGTTCTCTGTCTATATAAAGGCACAAGGCGAGACCCAGATGCAGACACAGGAGGCAGATGGTTAGAGTCCAAGATGTTTATTAACAATCCAAAAGGGGTAGGCAAGAGAATGGTCGTGGACAGGCAAAAGGTCAATACCAGTTCAGAGTTCCAGAGGTACAGAATGGCAGGCAGGCTCAAGGTCAGGGCAGACAGAATGGTCAGGCAGGCGGGAATGGAGTCCAGAAAAACAGGCAAATGTCAAAACCGGGAGGACTAGTAAAAGAGAATAGAAAAGCAGGAGCACTGGAAAAACATGCTGATTGACTTGAACATACAAGACGAACTGGCACAGAGAGACAGGAAACACAGGGATAAATACACCGGGGAAAATAAGCGACACCTGGAGGGGGTGGAGACAATCACAAGGACAGGTGAAACAGATCAGGGCATGACAGTCTATTTAATTTAAACTAATTTACCCTAGAAATGAAATTACAGTTCTCCCCTACTATAGCAGCTCATTACCCTAGTTCAAGACAAGCGTATCACAGGGAGATCCATACAGGCACGCCTCTCATTGGCGCTGCTAGCTTCACAGGAAAATTGGCATACCTTCCAAATTTCCAATCTACCTTCTAATCTCTGTCATTTAAACAGGAGCAAAGAGAAGGAAGCAGGGAGGGAGGAGGATGACCTTAGATGCCTTAGCTCTCAGGTGTCCCTGTGAACAGCCTCTTGTCATCCATGACAGGGAAGGACCAGGCTAATTGATTTAAGGGCGAAAATCACATTACTCCATTTCACTGTAATTTCATCTCCTGCGAAATGACTAAAGAAGAACGGTCTCGTTCATCTCCCCTCTCCACCCTACGAACCTATTAGAAGTGTATGCCATTGTTTGTAACGTTGCTGCTCCTCTTCTTCAAAAGTCTCGATTCGTGTGAGCGCGTGTGTGTATGAGCATGTGTGTGTGTGTGTGTGTGTCTGTGTGGAGGGTACTGTTAGTTAGCCAACGGGTCATTCAGTGTTTGATGACCTCTTTAGGCTATGGATGATTAAAACAGAAACTGAAAGATATGCGTTGGACAAAAGATATTGCCACTAATTAGCTAATTATAGGTTTATCTAGAATAAAAAAATCGACGCACTTAAAATGTTATATTGCATTCGAGGAATGCAATGATATTCCTAATTCACTCATATCAGAATTTACAATATATATTGCATGCTGTCGGATTTTGTATGTTGTACAATAGATATGATTGGTACGGACAAGCAAGTCCTCATTAAAACTAATCAACATTATATCCATCTACACAGTAGACATCCCTCTATTCCCAATATACCGTAGGCGACGGTACATGCGCGTTGTAAAGAAACGTACGAATACAAGGTCAACATTTCCAGTACAGGCACATACCACCCCTATACCAACATCAAACTCAAGGTAACAGTTAGGCACACATATAACACTGACGTTAAAATGGCTGTAATATTTAATTTATATATCAATCATTAAAGGGAGGTGCCGCGGCTATTATGCATTCCTTTTCTAGCAGGATAAAACAGCCCTTAGATGTGGGAGCAGGACTTTGAAGTCTCGTCTCAGAAGCAGGCCAACTCTTACAGGAAGTACCTTGCTCATGTTTTAAATATATCTGCTGTGGTGTGTGGGACTAACAAAGGTGAGCATTCTGGATGGGCCCCAAGATGAATGGAAAATGGCCAGCCAGGAGTTTCAGCAGTGGCGAAAATAGACGTAGGCATAAGGGGTCATACAAAGATACAGGCGCGCACGCACACAAACACACACACACACACACACGCACGCGCACACGCACGCGCACGCACGCACGCACGCACGCACGCACGCACGCACGCACGCACGCACGCACGCACGCACGCACGCACGCACGCACGCACGCACGCACACACACACACACACACACACACACACACACACACACACACACACACACACACACACACACACAGAAAGAGAGAGAGAGCTGAACAAGCACTTGTCTGAGAACTCCAACTTCCTTCCCAGTTGAGAACTTCCTGTCCACTAAATGTGTCCACTAAACGCAGAACAAAATGATACCAAAACATCGGCTAAAGTGTCACTTCAATTCGACTGCTCATTTACTCAGATAATTAAAACTGTCAGTTAACACAATGACTCCACTAAGGCCAGTAGCCTAACGGTATCAGCTTAAGGATTTCCCACAAGGATTTCCCACAAGAATAAAATCATGAACCATTCAGGCCCAGAGACATGGGTGTTTATTACGTCACAAACACGCCTCCCACCAGAAAACGAATTCACGACAACATGCTTCTTCACGACACTGCGAGACACTGGCCTTAATTGAGCATTGAAGTGTCAAGTTAAGCATGCACTCCAAAGACCATGTGCTTGCTATCTGCTTCGCTGTACTGTCATTTGAACCCTTATTGCTTTCACTGTACCTAAATTCAGCTCTGATACGTTTACTTAACTGTGTCTAAAGTTATTTGGGCGTTTGACCATCACAAATATTGATACGGCTGACATCGACCGAAGTCGTGAGAATTAAGCAATAGTGACAAACAGACACAACACAATGTTTTCGCAGAATATTTGGCAGAGAAAGCGTTAAAAAACACTATCAGTCTCATTCCTGAAATATGGTTCCCTAATGGAAGAATCCATTTCCCAGACCAGGTGTTTGTTGGCTTGGACATTTCGCTGAATGTTTTGACATTATCTGACGCTACAGGATCAAGAGGTTGAGTCACACAAGCTTCCACTTTGCTGTCCTCAGTACTTCTGGTACAGAGAGGTTCTGGTAAGCACAAGGCCTTCTGAATGCCCAGTGAGACCTGTGTGTGTTTGTGTGTGTGTGTAGTAAAGGGATTCCTGGGGAAGTGAGTGTCAGTGAGATAACCTGGGAGGAATGTGCTAATCAGAGCTGAAAGGGTTTCAGGCAGGAAAGTGTGGCAAGTCGGAGGCAGGAACACAGAACTATCCCCCCCCTGCTTCAGATCAACTGCCATCTGTATTTCTGCCACAGTCAGGCCTTTTCCTAACCAATGTTAGGGTTTGCAATGAGTGCTTGGCTCACGCACGCCCACACAGACTTAAAGGAAGCGGACCTGCTCTCCAAAAAGCTTATGTGTCATACCTTCCTTTCCTGGAACGACATACGTTAGTTTCAGCAAAGCTCAGGAAGCGCACATGGCAGCTCCTCTCTTCTTCTCCTTTTTCTGTTTCCGGGATCCTGACGGACAGGCAGTACGGCAGTGCTTCTTCTTCTGTTGCCTGAGTCGTCTCTGTAGGGGGAGGCCGTCACTCTCGGAGCCATGAGTCGATCCTGTGTGGTCAAAGTTATCACTCTGACTGAGATCCAGATACTGCCGGTAGGTGACATGAGCAGGCAAAGGAGAGAGGGAAAGAGGGGGATAAATAGGGAAAGAGAGAGGGAGAAAAAAGGGGGGGGGGGGGTCTCTGCAGTCTCACCCAGGATACTGCATGTATATGGAGGTACTCGCAGATCTTGTGCTTGGATACACGTGAAAGTGCTTTGTTTGGTTGATGGGGTGTCTATGTATGGTGGGTTATTGTAATGGCATTTTCTGTGTGACCTATATAATACTCACTTACTACTTACACATGCACATACACACACAGTTCCAAAGAGCATGATCTTCAAGACTGACATTCCAAAAAAGGGCAATTCTACTCAGTGTGGAATTATCTCTCCTCCCTCTATACAATCTCAGATGTGTGGTCACAGCTATTAACTGGTTAGCTGGTTCAGCATATCCACAGGAACCATGTCTGAGAACATATCTGTCGTGTTCCATATAGTTCTGTATCCATTTCTGTATTTACACCACAGAAAGAGCATTACTGCATAGCATTACTGTAGTAGTATTACTTCACAATACTTAATGCTTTATAACACTAAAGGTTGAGATTCATAGTAGAAATGAATCACAACAGTTGTAAAGTTCTGTCCAGAATTGAAAAAGCCTGTCCAAGCGAAATAATAACCCAGTGTTTCATAATCCAGATTAGTCTGAAGTGAAACAAGAACTTGTGTAAGAGTGAAACTGAGTTAAACAACAGCTGGCTATCTAGAATAGTGAACACTAGCTACCTGGGAGTGAGCTCTGTGACGTACAGAGGCGTCTCTTCAAAGACCATAGATCACTGTGCTACTGCAGGGCTTCACTGTCTGACTTCAAGAGGAAAGTACATACTGAGGTAAATCAGTGCAACTTTGTCACAATTTAAAGTAGATTTGAGTATGGATATTATGTATAGTTCATAGAGTACTTTAAAATGTTAAAAACATCAATTAACTTAATTTGGTATTTGAAAGCGTTCTTAGTAAATTTTGTCTTACGTGATGTTGTTAGAACTTGAATGGTTTTTACCAAGTTTCGTCTTGCAAATGTTTTTAGCCCAACTTTTTTTATGACTCTCTTCCTCATAAAAGCGAATTTAATGGGAAGCCTGAATCTGTCCATACATTATTTGTGTTTTCTTGTTGACTTTGACATACTGCGCATCCTATTTAACTCTCATTGATCATAACCGACAGAACATTTCATTAACATGATGCACTTTCTTTATCAGTGCCATCACAGCTATGTCGTGTCAAATAATGTGGCATGTCATACATCAGAGTAGGAGACAGACAGTAAGAGTCAGTCCCAGAGTGATCCATGGATCAGATCAGTAAGTTGTCGCTCCCTTCTCTGCCTGTGAGACATTCCTCGTTTTAGTGGCTTAAGCAGTGAAAACAAAGTTATGAAGTGGGCACAGCTGCCGTCCTAATAGGAATCAAAGCTCTCATGGATATTCTCCCCACCGGCCAATAGAAAAACAAACGAAACAACAACAAATTCATGCTCTGATTCAATCATAAGCCAACTGCATTGGGAGTACAAAATATGTCTGCCTCAGGCCTACAGTACATCTACAGTGCCAATGTCTGTTAGGCATACTGCTTGCTGATGTATATGCTAGTGGAATGATATGGAGAGCATTCAACTATGTATCTTGTACAGTGGGACAGAATAATGGCATGGGTCAAGTGCACAAACGAACCTGACTTTGAGTCTTTATTTTTATTTTTTTGTAAAAAAATGTACCCCCTTTTCTCCCCAATTTTCGTGGTATCCAATCGCTAGTACTTACTATCTTGTCTCATCGCTACACCTCCCGTACGGGCTCGGGAGAGACGAAGGTCGAAAGCTATGCGTCCTCCGAAGCACAACCCAACCAAGCCGCACTGCTTCTTAACACAGCGCGCCTCCAACCCGGAAGCCAGCCGCACCAATGTGTCGGAGGAAACACCGTGCACCTGGCCCCCTCGGTTAGCGCGCACTGCGCCCGGCCCGTCACAGGAGTCGCTGGAGCGCGATGAGACAAGGATATCCCTACCGGCCAAACCCTCCCTAACTCGGACGACGCTAGGCCAATTGTGCGTCGCCCTACGGACCTCCCGGTCGCGGCCGGCTGCGACAGAGCCTGGGCGCGAACCCAGAGACTCTGGTGGCGCAGCTGGCGCTGCGATGCAGTGCCCTAGACCACTGCGCCACCCGGGAGGCCCGACTTTGAGTCATTTTGACATAGAAGAAAATAATTATAAGCGATATCCAAACCAATAGGGTGTGTGGGTGCGGGAGCAGACGTGACAGTATAGTCCCGACACGAATCTAAGGTTGCTTCCCAGGCCGGCTGGTTGTTTGTTCTATCGGTTCGGTTGCCAGAGACGCGACCCAGTCGTTAAGTCTTTCTGTTCTGTGTATATGGACGCGACCTGGTCGTTCGTTCTAAATATTCCATTGCCATACTAGCTGGCAACGTTCTTATCCCTTGCTTGCTAGCTAGCCAACCATAGCTAACTTACAGTCACGTCAAACAGCAAAGTCGCTGCATTTGCATTTGTTTAAGATGTTTTTTAGTGACATTTATTGGTGTACATTCATAACAATGAGCTAATGATGCGTGATTTTGCCTGGCATAGAAAATGTGCATACTCATTAGGACACTGTTGTTCAGAGAAGCTAGCCAACAACACAGCTAGCACAATCACTTCAAACTGAAGCTGGAAAGACTGCAAACCAGCTGCATTTAGTTTTCTATTGAAATTTCATTGTATAAATCCATAAAAATTATGCTAACTGATTCATGATTTCGACTGGCTGAGATAAACTGTCTGCTTGTCTGTCTCGTCCCGACAAGTGCATTACTATGGGACAGCTGGAGATCGAATTTTAATATTCAAACAATGTCGCAGATGTTGGAGAGACCGACAGCAAAGTTTATACAAATCTCCGCTGTTGAAAACCAAATGCTAGTCTAAAAGAAATGGAAGATAATGTCTAGATGTTTTTTATAGAGGAGATCAAGTTTCTAAATTGCCTGGCTGGGCTGATGAGACAGTGGATTGCGCAGTGAGATGGAACAGAGTAAATAGGCATTTCAACGTCATTGCTTTGGCCACTGGTAACTTGTGGAATAGAAACCGGCTGGAATGCAATTTTAACCATGAAGCATCTAGGATTAGACCCACCCGTTGTATAAATGATGATGCATTTACATGACACTTCAACATTCTACGGCAGCCATGTTAGCTCCCCATTAACATTACATGGGTAATATTCAAACAATGCTACGTAACTGATTTGTCTAGAATTAGAACAATATTCACAATTCTAAAAGTCGGCCTAACTCTTTAAATATATGACTCTGATCACGGCAATCCACTGAATGACAGAAGGGACGTCACAATCAGTTCCATCAAGTGGAATAGAATAAACACAAACTCTTCCATTTTCAAGAGTGTCAAAGTAATTTACAAACGTCTACATCGCCGATTCTCCAGGCAGATATCTTATTCTGTGCCTAGTGAACTGCAGTGTGACTTGTCTTCATGCACAGTCCTGTCATTGTCGTGCCGCGCATTAGTGACAGAAGATACATTACTTGGTAGGAATCTAATTAGATGTCCCCTAACGACCTAATAGGCGTGTCTCCTGCTGCATGTACAGTAGAGAGAAGGCTATTAATCCAAGGACAACCTCTATCTCTTCAGACAACAAGCTGAGTGTAGTACGCTGGCAGTCTTTCCATCCGCTGTGGAAAAATGTTGATTGAGTAACAAATGGTATCTTGTTTAGCCCTTAGTTGCCAGCGATGAGACTTGGTCTCTCTCTTCATTGGTGACAAGTTCAGTACTGTCGTGCGGGAGTCCATTCTGAGCAGGGCCAGTCATCTATGTGAGCTATGTGGACGACAGACGACAGCACTGGTGTTGACCAAAAATGCTGATTCTATACTATCATTATGTGCATCTGTGTCTGTGGTCAAATCATGTGCTTCTAGTACTTTTGTTATAGATTTTTATTTTATTTTTACAACCTCAAGATGTTGTTGCTAGTATTCGAGTAAAGGGGAGCAAGTGGTCACGGTTGTCTGCTGTGGTCTGGAGCTAAAAGAAAAAAAAGGGAATTCTGAATGTTCCTGTATGATGACCAGGATTACAACTTCACAACTGTAGTACAGACCTACGTTGACCTGAGTTGCTTCTTCTCTGTATTGAATAAATGAGGAATGATTAAGAAAGCCAGAAGCTACTCCTAAAAGGAGACAAACGTTTACTGCCAGGAGTTCAATCAGCAAGGCAAATGGTTTCCAGTAAAGACGTTCAATTCTCATGGGAATTCAATGATAGTAGAAATTAAAACCCAATTCATCCAGTGGACCTAATAATCAATCAACCAATTCTTCCCAAAATACTTAAGCAACCGTAAACCAATAAAAAAAACGACTACAATAATCCCCTTTATAGCCCTAGACAAGAGTAAAACATTTTTAGACAAGAGGATAAAAATAGGGTCACGATAGCTATAGTACTAAAATTAGCCCCCAGAATAGTCCATCTAGGGTTATTCTTGGAGTAATTGATATTAGACAATGAGCGGCCAAAGGAGGAGTCATGGTACAAATGGCCATCCAAAGTTATTTAAAAAAGAAGAACAAGAAAGAACCAATTGTGCTAGAGTCAACTACTAGACCCCCGAAGGAGATCGTAGAGAGTCCGGACTAGGGGTCGATCGTGATTGGCCGATAACTCCCAAACAGAAACAGGGCGGTCCCGTTGAATTAGTCGAGATATAGGCAAAAGCCATAGGCAGATATCCTGTTGGGATCAAACCCGGGGGTAATCTGATGAGTCTCTGTTTGAAGTGATTATCACGGAGGGAAACTAAGGGATAGCCCGGCTTCTCGCCGAATTAGCAAATTTAGTGCAGAGCCTTAAGAAGTTTATAAAGACACTGGCTGAGGAGAGGAGGGGACAGTCCTCAACATATCAACTCATATCAACTCACCAGGATAGCCACCGGATAGCAGCAGCTTAACCGCAGTCCTACTGCTACTTTGAGCTGTTCTACAACTAGCAGACCAGACCTGAAGACAGTCTCTCTCTGACTGATGAGAATGCCACACTTAAGGGACTGTAGTTATTACAAGATGCGAGACGGAGGCCGAGTTTCCAACGTAAGGATGAATGTTTCAATAGCAACAGTATACACACTCCAATGAAGTCGACTTGGACACTTTGTTGAGATATTGGTTTAGTAAGTCGGTTGTAGTTGTGTGGTGTGTGTAGACATTTAGGGCATAGACATTTGAAGGATACGAAGGATACTACATTGGGACATCAGCTAGTGCTCTACTTACTGTTACAACTTTTGACCCTTACGGCAAATCATCTTCTTACTGCCTGTCTAAGGTTTGATTTGTCCGTGACTTGCCTGGGAATTCAAGAGGATTTGTCTTGTAATTCAGGGGTAAAACATGATTAAGAACAATTTGACGAAACAGCTTCAACATGACTCACGACTTGCTACACTATCAATGCTCTCTCTGAGACTGCGCTGAGCGGGGACTTTTATTTTTTTATGTCTATCTTAGGTTGCATACTAACACTAAACTCCGTTATCTGAGACTACATAGTAACCGTTGCCTGTTGTGTTACCCGATAACTGATCTTAGGTCTGTATGGAACAGGTCCAGAGCCACCTGGAGGGCTCTAAGTTCCACCTGCACCAGGCCCAGAGTCAGCAGGTCAAGCAGTACCTGACCCTGGGTTCCAAGCTGGCCGGGGGACAGGGGGGCCACCCTCACCCCACTGCGCAGGGAGGGCAGCTCCTGGGCACCGTTCCAGTGATGAGGAATGGCCACATGGACCCCCTCAGTGATGGCAGCACCCCCAGCAGCCCCGTTACACTGCTGACCCTGGCATCCAACCACGACAGCGAGGTGAGTGAGCGTCTTGATTGATCTTTTCAACAACAGTAAGTGCTCATCTAGGTACCTTTTGATATTTAGTGTTGGGATTCAATCAATCCCGCTATTTGTTTGTTTTATCTCAATGTCTTTGTTTAGTAGGCCCTTACAGCGCCAAAAATAGTTAGGTGATTTAATCACACTATGCAGGTTTGATTACAGTGTCCTAAATCTCTTTTACCTGAGATACCGGCTGTGTGAACAACTCAGTTATCTCTAGTGACCCGCCCATTCGCTCTAAAACGCTCATCAATAACTCATCAATTAACAGAGAATCTCTGTTAAGGAGGAAAGTAGTTTGATAACAAACATTTTGTTCCCGCCATGGCTGATCTCTTCCAGCATGGTGGTGAAGAAATGTCTGTTATTGGATTCGGATCCTAACTGTCCCACCCTCTGAATGATAGGTTTAGAGACGATGCGAAAGGAAATGTTACATTGAATTACAATGAGAGCATTTGCTCAACTAACGTTATAACTACCTGTTGTTGGATACATAATGTATCTGAATTGAACTGAGGCTGGTACAATATGACTGTTTTCTTTTAGTTTCCAATGGATGAAGTTATTGATGACTTGATTAGCCTGGAGTCCGGCTTCAATGACGGGGGCTTGGATTGTATGGATCCCAGCATCATAATGCAAAACAATGTAAGTATGAATAATCATATAAACTATTATATCAGTCGCAAATGTCATGGGAAAAACACTTATTTGAATTGCAAAACTAAGGGTAAAAACAGAAGAAATGCTATCGACATGCAGGTGTTTCTGTCTATTGATTCTCGCTGACCTTATTCCTTGATCCAGACGTGATTCCCAGAAGATCCTTGATCTTCTTGACACTCACGAAGAGCATATATTGGGGTAGTTAAGTTCAGCTTTAAAGTTAAGTTGCTTAACTAACTTCTTTAAAGGACTTAAAAGGGGAATATGAGAACTACTTCCTCTGCCAAACATGAACTTTCAGGCTTGACTTGCTTGGGAAAAAAAGGAGCTGGCTTTGTGTGAGGTCAGATTAAGTCCACCGATGAGTCAAAGTTCATTTCACCTGGGTTGAGGCTTAAAGCATTTCTCACATTTCTCAAGATGCCGAACAATACGGATTAATCCGCAAGTGATGTCATTACACGGTAATTGATGACAGTGTGGGAAATAATGTGTTAATTAGTATAAACACTAAGTCTGTGATTCTTCTTTTTTTTTGCTGAAAGCCCTACATGGACACTGGTCACTGCCATGGAGTTTGGGAATGGTAGTCAATAAGACAGAGGGAGAACAGAGAGACTATGCTAGATATCTACTACAACAAAAAATATATTGTTCAGACTAGGCATTCCATTACAAAAATGCATGGACGGCAGCAGAGACAAGTGCTCCCAGTGCGAATTATATCTGGAGTTGAATTCCAAAAAACAAAGACTCATTTGAGTAGCGATTATAGACACACCTGAACTCACCACAGAGGTATGTGGTACTAAAGGAAAATGTGTTCCCACCGCATTTCAAGAGAGAGGCATTGAGGAGAGGCCAACCAGACAGAGAGATAGAGATGAAGAGAGATAGAGAAAGACAGAGGCAAGCAGGCAGGCATGCACACAAACACACACATAGAAACGGAGAGAGAGAAAAACGGGGTGACAGAAAAGCAGAGGGGTGTGTGTGTGTGTAGGAAAGACAAGACGGGGGGGAGGGGGGTGTAGAGATTGAAGATCAGAGCGACAGGAAAAAAAAGGGAGAGGAGGAGAGATTTAGAGCGAGGCAGTGAGGCATTGGATTGGGTTAATGCCTACACTCCCGATGGGCTTGTTCCGAAATAATAGCGCGCTTAAATGGATCAATTCATTCTAATTAGTCATACAGTACGATGCATCACGTCGTTTTGTCATGTCAACATATCCCAGGAACACAGATGGGAGCGGATTGAAGTGATTACGATGTGAGCAGTCGGGGGACTGTCGCAATCTTTCATTTTGATAAGTAACCCCCCCCCCCCCCCCCCGTTAGAGATAATGACGGAGAGAAAGCCATCTACAGGCAAAGCAAACCAACTGCAAATATTGAAATGTCTACTGTTCCTTCTTTTTCTCCCACTCTCTCCTTCCTTCCCTCCCATAACTTGACCTCTATTCTTATCCCTCTCTACACTACTCTAGGAACTGAATTTCACACATACACAGTGACAAATTGTCTTTACACAGCTTGTGGCGTCTATGCCGGCTTTTGTAGGATTCCCAAAAATGCACGGCTCCCTAAGATTAGACATGCATACATGCATCCCTCTTCATTCCAACAGAGTTCCTAAAAGAGACCGTAGTTATCCGGCTTGTTCGGAAAATATATGCCTATTTTCTCACAGTGGACAAGCGGCGTAGAAAAACAGTTTGGTGTCTGTTTGGGCGGGTTATGACCCGGCTTTCATCCAGTGGGGTGCTATTTTGAACACACAGACGCCTCTGTGTTCTGGGGCCCTTTCAAGCTGAGTAGCCATTGTGGCCACTGATAATGGTACTATTAGGCTAGTAAACAGGGGCACGGAGCGAGGTCGTACCCCCAGAGAAGGACCTGAGAGGGCCTTAGGGGACGCAAACAGGGCTGTGGTCAGGCAGGGCCCCTGGTGGGGAGACATGGAGGCCCCTAGCCTCTCCTGCTGGATCACACAAAGCAACGCCCTGAGGGCTGAGAAGTGACAGGACTGCCAACAGTGCTATGTTTGCCCTCATCTGAAAGCCTTACAAATTCCTGCCACCATTTCAATGCTTTCAAATGCTTTCAAAAGTCAATCTGCTTCCAAAAGTTTCAATGACTTAGTGAACTTGAGGTCCCCGAGTCTGAATGAAGTGTTATCTCTCTGTGTCTGTGCGTCTGTGTTCAACCATTCCCTGACATCTTCCTCCTCTCCTTTTCTTCTCTCCAGGTGCTTAGCAGAAGCATGCTGGACATCTATGGGTGTGAACCAGGTATGACTACGGCCCCTCATGGCCGAATGACACCCACCTCACGCCCCACTAAGCTCACTACTGTAAAAAGGGAAGTCACAGGTACGAACACACATCATAGCACTAAAGATGATCAAAATAATCAATGCATGATCACATCGAAAGAGGATAGAAGTGTGAAACTCAACCACACACTGTAGCATAAAAGCACAACACTCTAGGTGACACATTCCTGACAAGTGTAAATCATGTCAGTTACTGGCATCCATTTTTTTTTTTAGGAATGAATAAGTTTAGCATTTTTTTAAGGTGCCCGACAACAGGAAACAAGAAAGAGTAATCCATTTAGTCATTTTTCTTCTTTAGCTGAGTAAAATTATGACAAAATGCTGTGTAGGCCCTCTTCTTCAACCCTGATGTGTACAACGTTAATCCTACACAAACTATTCAACTTATTACTAAGTAAACTCATGAATATCCTTAGATTAAGTTTGTCTGCTCTCAGCCGATTGCCATTGTGTATTCTATACAGCATCTACAACTTGTCAGTCACTTCATTATAATGGAAGACAGTGCAGGTTCAACATGGATTTGTTTTGGATAAATTACGGATCGCTTCTATAGGGTATGTAATATGTTTACATGTAGCAAATAGATTTTTCCCTTAAATGTGTAGTGTTTGGACTACAGTTGTATCACTCACATCCCTCATTATCAATGGCCTCTGTCCATAGTCCGCGACACAAAGGACCTCTGAGAAATGTTTTATAAATGCCATGCATCGAGTAAAGCTAATTGATTTAGGAAATAGAAAGGATGCCTCAAGAACGCTTCACTCCGACGAGAAAATAAGTGAATTAGTATATTTTTCATATAAGTGTGCGGTCGGGAACAACGGGCAGTTACACAGAGGTCTAAATGACCTTATTGAATCAACAGAGACGAATTGAGAAATCCAATCACAGGTTCTAATTATATAGTTTGGGAGAAATGTGAATGTGAATGTGAATATGAATGATATAGCATGCCTTTCCCCTCATGGGTAGATCAGCAAATTTGTTAAGCAGACTTAATTGCCAGCCTGAGTGGCTTAAAAGAGGACACAGATTTTTCACAATGAACCAAAGAGAAGAGACGCAGTTATGTATGCCAGGCGGGCTGGGAGCGAGTGGGATAAATTGAGCCCTTTCACTGTGTGTGTGAGTGTGTGGAAGGTTCAGACTCTGTGGAAGGTTCAGACTTTGTGTCTGTGGTGGCAAAGATGATCTCCACTGTCTGCCACCCCAGAAATATCCATGCCAGAACTGTGTATCGACTGACTGGAGCTTCTTTGATACTCTGTGTGCGTTTCTTATCAGGCTGTGTTCTTCTTTGTGTTTCACAGAACATGAAACGAGAGTGATGGCCAAAGAACGACAGAAGAAAGACAATCACAACTTGAGTAAGAGTCGCCCTGCTCAATACAGAGTACCGTTCGGGAAATGTTGTGTGGGGCACTAAAGTAACTCAATGTCCTCTCGCTCTCTCTCTCTGACCAGTTGAAAGAAGAAGAAGATACAATATCAACTACAGAATCAAAGAACTTGGAACAATGATACCAAAGTCGAATGACCCGTAAGTGATCTTGCGCTTATTACACTTTTCTCAGTCTTTATTATGTTCCAAACATTAGCTTACCTGACTCAAAGAAACTCCCCATGATCAAGTCTATTGCCATGAAAAGAAGCGCAAATGTCTGGCTGGTGTTAAGCATATGAAATACTAAGCACAGGCTGCTAAATGTTGTTAATTGAATTCAAATTAATACTCAAGAGCACATTTTGCTTCTATTTCAAGGGTGTACTTGAGTAGCTATTGTAGTCTTCACGCTCTGCAAAGTAGTGAGTCTGTGTCCTCCTTGGGCACTCAACAGTAGACTACAGCTTAGAGCTCAATGATGAAGATTGGGGTCAAACGCAAAGAAGGCCACCACCCATTTGAATCAAAGTTTGAGCACAATTGGCCCACTAAGATGGAATAGGGAAGCCGGAATTGGAATCCGACTGGCCCAACAGCAATTTAACTTTTGATAGAATTTAAATGGAAGGTTACCGCTGTCGCCGTGCCATTAAGACAAGATAAAGAAGATTATTAGCTGTAGAGCAGACCAATGTCTTGTTCCAACGAAAGGTGCATTTTACAGCTGCTTCCTCCTTTTTAAAAAGTAATGGTATCAGGGAATAGGGCCTGCACTCTTGGCTTCTTCTAAAGTCACATTTTCCCCCCTCTTCCGACACCTATTTTTACTTGAGGATTAATTTTACCATACAAGCGGTTCCAAAATGGACTTTCTGCAGACGCACTTATACTTAACTATTCTATTAAAATTCCCATTCAAAGGCTGGATGTAATGTCCGAGAATGAATAATTGGCCATGTAAATCACCATTTCTTATTCATATATAAAAAATGGGTCCCTGCGTAAGTTTTTGTACAGAACATTCCGCTGAGGCGGTGAATAAAAGGTTATCTTTTACGTCCCTCTGCCGTAGTGATATGCGCTGGAACAAAGGCACCATTCTCAAGGCGTCGGTGGAGTACATCAAGTGGCTGCAGAAGGAGCAGCAGCACGCCAGAGAGCTGGAGAACAGGCAGAAGAAGATGGAGCAGGCCAACAGGAGGCTACTGCTCAGGATCCAGGTATGGACTACGGGAGAGAGAAAGAAAGACACCCTCAAAACCCGAGCCCCCTACCACTACAGATCCCCAACCCAGAGACTTCCCCATCCTTAACACCATGTCAATGTGCACCATCACGGCCCTTATGCTCAATAGAGACCCCCCCCCCAACCCCTTTCCCTGACAGAGACCGGACTTGCTCCTATTGATGTTTGTCAAGCAGTTCCTCATCACCACTCTTCTCTTCCACCTCTCCTCTCCAAGCCACAATAATTACCTGATTAATAAATAGAGTGATAGACTTCGGCTCCATCCGTCCGGAAGTAGGAATCAGGTCAGAATTAGATTGTGAGTCCTAATAATACCCAGAGCCATGCCTCTCTCCCTCCACTTCCCCTCGCCCTAAAATGATGCATTAAAACGGGGCGACTGGGTATTGACATGGCAGCAGAGCCACATGTCCTCAGCCACTGAGACATCGCAATTAACCACCAAATGAATCTTTCACGGCTCTGGCTCTTACGCTGAACTCACAGTCAAGCTTAACTTTTCAATGTAACAGTGTCATCCTAAAGGACGCCGAGACCAACAAAACACATAAAACACAAACGAGACGAAAAGAGACATTTCATGTGGAGAGAGCTAACAAAAGCCGTTAACGGAACGTTAGCTTCACAGCGTTAGCCAAATAAGCGCTGATGACAGTTGATAACACACTGTAGGGAGAAAGACAGCATCAACACCAAGCATCACTCACATAAACATCACGCCAGTCTTACTTAAATGTACTGTTGGAATCCTACAGAAAGATGTTGAAACTGAGAAAAACAGACGGTTATAACTTTGCATCACGTAACGTGGGAACAGCAATGCTTCTCACTTTCCTCTACACTCTTTTTATCCCCTGAGTTTGTTTAGCTAAACGACATGCTAGCTTAACCGTTATCAAGGTAGATTGACAACAGACTATTATCCATAGTGTTACTGCTCGTAGAGCGTCGATGGGGAGGCGTGAACCATATTGCTGAACTGCTGGTAGCTGATTGATGAGGTTTTGTCATTGGTTCCTCCCCGTCATGTTTATAACACATATCCCGAGGGCCCCGGCTGCGTACTGAGAGGGGGGTCTGGAGAGGAGGGGTAGATTAAATGGATCGGCCTCCACTACATTAGAGTGCTATTTAAAGTCAATTCATAATCATCTACCAGACTATGAGGTATGTGTGCGTGTGTGTCGGGGAGGAAGGGAGGGGGTATCTGTGTGTGTAATGTGTATGCATCCATGTGCGCGCCTGCGTGTGTGTGTGTGTAAGGGTTGCCAACTCGTACCGAGCTCATTCTAAGAAAAGTCACCTCCTTCATTAAAAATCTTCTTATTCGACACTGTTCCCATTCCTATGTATCTGAGAAGAACACTGTCCTGATCCTTGGTCCTTTTCTGTGCGTTTCAGGAGTTGGAGATCCAGGCCCGTGCTCACGGCCTCCCCAGCATGGCCACTGCCCTGGGTACTGTAGAGCTCTCCTCCCACCTCCTCAAACAACAGCAGCAGCCCTTGGCTCCCCAGTCACAGCAGGGTCCCCAGCCACCCCTGTACCAGGAAGAGCTGGACGGGGAGTACCTCCAGAGGACCTCCATGCCAGCCATGACCACTGGGGGTGTCACTGGGGTTACAGACCAGGGTCAGGGGGTGGTTGACGGCTCCACCACTTTCTCCGACCCGCTGTCTCACTTCACAGACTTCTTCAGCGCCACGCTCAAAGAGGAGCAACGGCTGGACGAGATCCTCATGGACAACCCGCTCTCGCCGTTCGGCATCGACCCGCTTCTCTCCGCCGGCTCACCCGACGCCTCCAAGGACTCCAGTCACAGGAGCAGCTTCAGCTCGGACGATGGCGATGACGACCTATGATCCCTGACCCCTCCGCGACCCCACGGTGACCCCGTGTCAAAGTTCAAAGGACATAGAGCAGTTGGTCACCCTCACAAAGTGGTGCAGGGATTTGTTCCAGCCCAGCACCAACAACACATCCGATTCTACTGACCAGCTCGAATCATTGAGAGCTTGATTAGTGGGCTCAGGTGTGTTAGTGCTGGGCCGGAGCAGAAGCCTGCACATCCTGTGGCTCTCCAGGACCAGGGTTAGTTACCACTGGCACTCCCACTTTTTACAAACTTTGGTGGAGAGTACATACCTCGCGGACAGAACCAGACTCGTGAGAAAAAGGGAGAAAGACAATCGGTCCATACTGATCATATAATACTGCTCCACAATGCATTGGACACTGGGGTTGTTGTACACCACTGTAAACTATACTGTGTCTTTGCAATATGCCAAAAGAGGACAGTGTCCTTTTCAGATGTGTACTATTACAGTTATTGTATAAAAGGACTTTAAACCATTGAGGTTCACTGATGGGCCCTATCTAGAGCTAGTTACTGGTGGTTCCTCTTTTAGTCAGAAATTGAAATGGAACAGTGATACTTTGGCGAAAAAGCCTAACACTTCCTTTGTTTGTCTTTAAATTTATTTTTACAAAATGTTGTATGTATTTATGTGTTTTAATCCATGTATTCCTAAAAAAAACATGACATTATCTAACATGCTCTCTTTTTTTATTCTTAGTGGGGGTGGGGAAAATATAATAAACCCCTTTTTTTAATAAATCAGACTTGGTGTTTTTTTCCCATTATAATCACACATGCTTACCACATACCCAACACAAAAGCTCTCGTGTTTAATTTGTAATATTGCCTACTCTATCACAGATAACTACGCTAAAATAAAAAAAATGATGGAGAGACCTGTTAACTTTCATTATTCTCCTATCTAACAGGAGCATTTCAGTTATGAACCAGGAAGAGTGACAGAGAGGTTGATTATCACATAGTCAGAGGCAAGACCTATGAGGCTAAACTGACGAATGAAGGTCCATCCAGGGGAACTGTCTGAACAAAGGTGAGAGTGTGGGTAAAATGAAGGTTTCACCCAGGGTGACAGACAGTAAATGAGCGACAGAGAGAAGACAGAGAGAATGGGAAAATGAGGAGTGATGATGACGATCCAGATAACGGCTCTTAAGGACAGGGAAAAGGCAGAATTAAAGGAGAGTATAGAGTAGGCTTTAAAAAAACGCGGTCGTTAAAAAGTTATATGAAGAAGCTAGATGACTGATTTGAAAGAATATGTCAAATTAATCATTGAGAATCAAAATAGTTGCTTAAAAAATGTACTCAGAAAAGTTTAGTCAGACTTGTTTTGGATACATATAATGCTGAAATCTTTAGAAGAAATCTTTAATTAGTGGATATTTTCTAATCATGTAAAAGTTATGCATTAATAAAACAACAAACAGTCCAGAGTGGAAAAAACAACATTTCAATGCGTTTCAGTGGATACCCTGTGTTCCTCATCAAAGCTCTTCTAAATTAATGTTTTAGAATGTTATTAGCTGTATGTTTCTCCCATAATGAAATCGAAAGATTCCTGCTTGCATCTCCTCTCCAGCTACAAAATAAAATTGAACCACGAATCATTATGAAATATAGGCAGGCCAACTACAAAGCGATGAGTGATGTTTATGGGTAATTGGCCAACGAAATTATGGAAGGTAAATATGGATTTTCATTAAAGAGAAAACATGGAGGGTCTCGGAGAACTTTGCGTGACTAAAATACATTTTCCAAAGGCACAATTTACATTTTGATGTCAATACGATTCTCTCCAGATACTCTCCTATTGCAAAAAAATATAAAATAAATAATTTGGATACACAAGCTTATCATTATGTGACTAAAAGAATCAACACATTTCATCAATTGAATGTATTTCAACCCTGTCCAGTTTCCTTGCTACATCAAAGACAATATTGAACAAAGTTCAAGGGCTTCAAACAGTGATGTGGCCTGAGGCAACGGTGACATCAGAACTAGGAACTTTTATTCGGAATATCACAGTTCATTAAACCACAGCTTTGGAAACTCAGGGGCAAGACAGGGACACAACATGTCTTATTTAGATTGACAAAACAGTCAGACATTGTTAAGAGTATCCGATAACAGTTTAATATAGGAGACATTAACCGATACATTCAATAACTAAAGATGAATGTAAAGATGTAAAACAGACTAGTTTATTATATTTAAAACCTTCCTTGATATGGTGTTGCCATGCCCTCTGACTAACCTTCTGCACACGACAGAGATTGTAATTATTATTCTACTAGAATAACTGCCAAAACTGTGTGGTTTGTAAAATAAGCTTTCCATTGCTTTATTGTATAACTTCTGTGCGTAGCTGAGCATTACCTCACCACTTCCAGGCAGCAGTAGTTCACTGCCATAATTCACCAGTAGGTAGCAGCAGTATGCTGTGTACTCATGTCAAAACCCCAAAAAGCTCTCGTTTTACCAATCCCAACACAAAACCAGAGAGTTTTAGTACTATTGTGGTTGAATTAACGAGCAAGGCAAACGAACAAATCCCAAAAGGCTTTCATGTTAATGTGAAATCAACTCCTTACTTTCTAATATATATATTTAAAACATAATTTTAACATTACCCCAGTAAAATTACAAGGAGTACATTTGGGTTTCTTCTAGATGTACAGTATATGGACTCCAATACAGACTCACCAGTCTTATAAACCCAATAGATGTAATGAACCTCCGAGGTGCTAACGCAGAGTTCTGTCACCACAACAATTTCTCACCCCTTTTCCCACTAAAGTTGACACGGATGCTGCAGAGCTGTCACCTGTACAGCATGCCACAGCTGCCAGCCTAGCGCGCTACAATGCTTTCACCTGCTGAAGCTGCCAATGGCAACTTTGAAACACAACGAGCACTCTGACACACACACACACACACACTTGCATATGTATATGTGCGTGCGCATAGGCACACACACCATTTTCTCACCTCCTCACCTGCCACACCAACCCGAGCAGGAGGGGGGAAAAAATACAATTTACAAACAGTCATCAGCATCTGGCCTGTGACAAGGCTTGTGCACAAGTTAAATGAAATTTGACTGTGAGTAACAAAGTGACAGCAGGGCCCAAACATCAAGTGTCATATGTATTTTCATGCCTCGACTCAGAGTTGCCGTGTGGTAAACAGCATGCTGATTCTGATCCAGAGATCCTGGGCACTGGATACATATGGCAAATTGCACTCCATTGCCAATCTTGTACACTACTTTTGACCATGGCCAAATGACACCCTATTCCCTATAATATAATGCACTACTTTTGACCAGAACCAGGGTGTCATTTGATATTTGCAGATACTGTAGCGCCCCTCTGCCACACTGTACAGTACCACCCCAACATATTCCATGATCCTTTGGGGCTGGGCCTCCAGTCCATTGAGCCTTTACGAGGCGAGACCACACCATGACCAGTCTCTCACAAACTCCCACGTCACACGCTAGCAAACCATCACATTAACGACGGAACACAAAGGGATGAAAAATAACCAGCTGGGCTTCGAAACCCTATAAAAATGAATGCGATTTCCAGAGGTTTTTATGAATCAAAACAGACGTCGAAACATTTCTTCAAACAAATTGACTTCCAATTATTTGCGCCACACAATTCCAGATGTTCAACAGATGGGGGCGCGGAGGGGGGGACCAAAGGTGTCTCGAACCGCAGTTTTGTTTTATTCTGACAATAAAGGCAGGCGGTTACAGTTGTATGTGTTTTAAATCAGTGGGCGGGGCTGAGAGGTGAGTGGAGGGACATAGAAGAGAGACACAAAGCACATCATTAGGAAAATGTCAATCCAACCAGCGACAGAGAGAACAGAACACTGTAGCGTTCATATAGTCAGTTAATATCTCCGTGCTGAAAGCCAGGACCAACCGTATCAAGGTTTCTCTGAAATGCTAATGTGATCCCTCTGCACATTTTTCTTTCAGTGTTCAAATTAAATGAAAAAAGGAACCATTACTGAACTCACTATTTTCTATGCGTGTTCACATGAATAGCCTAGGCATATGGTCATGCATATGGACATACATTCAATTACATGGCCAGATGTTGTCTTTACGCACGTCTATGAACATACCAAGAACTACAGTATAAGAATGAAGCCGGCAGCCTCCTTTACGCCACAGACTCGGCTAATAGTGTGTCTAACTGCACTGTGTCCAGGGAATGGTCCCGACTGGCTCTGATCCCATTATAACCAGAGCCCTGGGGCCTGAGGGAGCCATTGGGGATCCACCAGGGATCGAAGATGTCCGTGTTATTCAGCCTGGGCCCATAGAGGAGCCATCCACTGGGGCTCCATTGGGGCTCCCTGATTCAGCCTCAGTCTCCTCACTAACGGGCTGCCTTTAGCACCTCCGGCCCAGCCTCTGATCTGAGGGGGCCAAAATATCCCTTCTCTGCCTCTCTCCCCCTCTCCATCCATAATATCTCCGGCTAGCGTATTCTAATGGAGCAGAAAAGCAGGTCCGTTTTGTTGGGTTAGCATCTAACTTTCCCCGTTTAATTCCTCCACTATTGGGAACTGCTATGCTAATCCTCTCATCATTGTCCCCCTCTCCCACTCTTCCTCGTTCTCTCGCTGGTAACCTTCTGTAATCTGGGTGACCTTGGTGGGGCAGTGGGGATGGTGGGGACGGTGGGGGGATAGCGGGGCCGTGGCCATGGAAGGTCCTGATTGATTTGTAATTCAAAACGGGAGCGACAGGTCTAGGGCTATGATGGTCGCTGCTTTAACTGCCACCCAAACCCCCCAAACCCCCCCAAACACCTTAGGGGGAAACTAAGAAAGCAAGCAGGGGAAATATTCTGTAAAACATGAGAAAAATAAAAGTTGCACCTAATAGTGGAGAGTGCAATTGGACAATGCGCTGTAGTGTGTCTCTCTGTTCATCGGCATAAGTGAGTGTGTGTTAGTCAAGAGCGAGACGAGGTGAAGCGAGATGCAGGGCGTGACGTGTGGGTAAATGTCAGCCAGGTTTGGGGGGATATGATGATCATTACCACAGCGAGATAATTGGCTCTAGCTGTGTGGGCCGAGGTGTTTGGTGAGCGTCTCTTCTCTCCAATGGGCATCTTTCTACTCGTCTACATTATTCATCTATTCATCCACCTCTTTATCTCTCTCTCCTCTCCTCCCTCACCCAGGAATCCAGGCCATCGCTGGGCCTTCATTCATAATTGATGGGTAATTGTTTATTAAATGCAAGACCTGACCCTATTATGTCTATTACCATGTCTGCAGAGTAGTAGTGTGTGCATTTTCCCATATTCTAAAGATCTTACCATCCCCTTTAGGAGATGGGATCGTATGGATAAGTGGGTATGGATGGATGGATGGACGCAAGGGAAAACAGAGGTGCAGGGAAAGGGGGAAAAAGAGAGAGAGAGGAAGCCGGCCCGAGGGAGGAGAGGAGCGAGAGGAATGATAAAAAGAAAGAAGTCAATGCCCATGCGATTGGCCCGCGCGGAGTTAGTGCGGAGTTAAGTCAGTCTCCGTACAGAGTGAGAGGAAAGGACGAGAGACAAAGGAGCTAAAATAACCTCTTTTGCTCTCATTACATTGACTCTTAATCTCTCCACGGCCCGTCGTGGGCAATCCCAGCTCTGGGCGTTTGGAGGGTAAAGCCTTCCGACGAGACCGTCCGTCAAAAGCGGATTCATTACCTGAGATGGGACTGCGGCTGCGTGCCAAATGGCACCCCGTTGGGCTACGGTCCAAAATAGTGCACTATGTAGGGAAAAAGGTTGTCATTTGGGAACACAGCGCGAGTGTCTGTCTGGCCACCACTGAGCCCAGTTAAATGTCATCTCTGCAAGGGAGGGACAGAGACACAGAGAGGACCTGATTGGGACCAGGCACCACTAGAGGTCAGTGTGGCTACAGAATTAAAAGGTATATCTCTAAATGCCTGACAGGGCTGAGGCTAAGGCATGGACTCAAGCAGATGCAAACATCACAAAAGGGAGGACAAAATATAATTCAGGTGATGGAAATGAATTGAAATGAAATGATTAAGTTCAGTTAATTACTCGGTAGCTTAGGCAAATCAGCTTAACTTATATCGAAAATCATTACTTCAGCTAACGCGTAGTCAGGCAGGCAGATTCCGGGAAGATATTTAGCCAACATGTACTTAAAACAGCCTATATCAGTGTATATAAAGTAGGAACTCGGTTAATGGATTAGATAGCATACTGTGTGCCCCATGTATCGTAACACATATTAATGTGCCAATAAGTTATATTAAGTCTTGGGGAAAACAGTAAAAAAAAAAAAAAAATGCATATCCACAGATGGCTGAGTGTAGAAGGAGGAGTTGGGGTGTTTTATTTCCTATCGTATTTGGTGTCATATCATACTAAGTGTTTGTATAGTCAATGTGATGCCACAAAGTGATTGACAGTTTTGTTCAATACAATTCCCTTCCGAAAATAGAAGAAAAAAAACATTTTTACACACATCCATTTAATGAAAGCGCTCTTTGGAATACTATAGTATCTTTCCACACACACACAGGCAGAGAGGTGAAATGAAAGGAGGAAATATTGTGTGAGGTGTAGTGAGTGTAGCGATCTGTATGATGGAATGTCATTACCGTGGCTGGTTTCAAAGTGATTAACACGGAGTGTTAATTAAGAGCTCGGAGCCTAAGGAGTGGGTGTGTTGCTAATCTAACGACACAGTTCTGAAGAGTTCGCTCCTCTCTACACATAAACACACAGTAGAGATCCAGCTACTGCTGGCTTCTTTTCAACAAAATGTATTAAAACAATAATACGGTTCACAATAACAGTCTAAAATAGACTCTGAATTAAAAATGTTGCATATTGAGTTAATCAAAGTCAATGTATGCTGTGATAAAATAGCACAATTTACAACATGATAAATACTTAATAATATTACTAATAATACTTGTGTTTGTACATAAGACAACATGTAATTGAAACATGTTATATTACACATACAATTTTGTGTAATACAGTGCATTTTAACCATAGACAATGCACTTCAGGCTCACCTAGTGTTATAGAAACCTTGTGGGAAAGTGCACTCAGTCTCAACTCATAATCAATGAACGCAGCCTGGATAAAAAAAATGGCTACTAGTGAAATCAACTACAGGTACACGTGAACAACTGAACATACTATTCTGAAGCAAAATATTTTGGAAATTAAATACATTACAAAACTAATAACTATGAAAATGGTTCAAATTAACAATGATTATAAACCATTAATAAACTTCAAAACATTTAAATCTCTCTCTTTAAGAACATCAGGTGTAGGCCTATATCAAATAGCCATAAACCGATATAAAGATAATCAAATCAAACGTTATTGGTCACATACACGTGTTTAGCAGATGTTATTGTGGGTGTAGCAAAATGCTTGTGTTTTTAGCTCCAACAGTGCAGTAATGTCTAACAAGTAATATCTAACAATACACACAATCTAAAGTAAAGTAAAGGAATAGAATTAAGAATATATAAATATTAGGATGAGCAATGTAAGAGCAGCATAGACTAAGATACAATAGAATAGGATAAAATACAGTATTTACATATGCGATGAGTAATGCAAAATAACTAGTGATCCATTATTAAAGTGGCCAGTGATTTCAAGTCTATGTATATAGGGCAGCAGCCTCTAATGTGCTAGTGATGGCTATTTAACAGTCTGATGGCCTTGAGATAGAAGCTGTTTTTCAGTCTCTCAGTCCCAGCTTTGATATACCTGTACTGACCTCACCTTCTGGATGATAGCGGTGTGAACAGGCAGTGGCTCGGGTGGTTGTTGTCCTTGATGATCTTTTTGGCATTCCTGTGACATCGGGTGCTGTAGCTGTCCTGGAGAGCAGGTAGTTTGCCCCCGGTGATGTGTTGGGCAGGGATGCACCACCCTCTGGAGAGCCCTGCGGTTGCGGGCGGTGCAGTTGCTGTACCAGGCGGTGATACAGCCCAACAGGATGCGCTCAATTGTGCATCTGTAAAAGTTGAGGGTTTTAGGTGCCAAGCCAAATTTCTTCAGCCTCCTGAGGTTGATGAGGCGCTGTTGTGTGGGTTGACCATTTCAGTTTGTCAGTGATGTGTACGCCGAGGAACTGGAAGCTCACCTCACACTCCCAGGACCCTCACCTCCTCCCTGTAGGCTGTCTCGTCATTGTTGGTAATCAGGCCTACTATTGTTGTGTTGTCTGAAAACTTGATGATTGAGTTGGAGGCGTGTGTGGCCACCCAGTCATGGGTGAACAGGGAGTACAGGAGGGGGCTGAGCACGCATCCTTGTGGGGCCATAAGTGTTGAGGATCAGCGAAGTGGAGGTGTTGTTTCCTACCTTCCTACCTCAGGAAGTCCAAGACCCAGTTGCACACGGTGGGGTTCAGACCCAGGGCCTCAAGCTTAATGATGAGCTTGGAGGGTACAATGGTGTTGAATGCTAAGCTATAGTCAATGAACAGCATTCTTATATAGGCATTCTTCTTCTCCAGATGGGATAGGGCAGTGTGCAGTGCGATGGCAATTGCATCGTCTGTGGATCTATTGGGATGGTAAGCAAATTGAAGTGGGTCTACGGTGTCAGGTAAGATAGAGGTGATATGATCCTTGACTTGTGTCTCAAAGCAATTCATGATGACAGAAGTGAGTGCAACGAGACGATAGTAATTTAGTTCAGTTACCTTCGCTTTCTTGGGTACGGGAACAATGGTGGACATCTTGAAGCATGTGGGGCCAACAGACTTGGATAGGGAGAGGTTGAATATGTCCGTAAACACTCCAGGCAGCTGGTCTGCGCATGCTCTGAGGACGCGGCTAGGGATGCTGTCTGGGCCGGCAGCCTTGCGTGAGTAAGACACGCTTAAACGTCTTACTCACGTCGGCCACGGATACAAATCTCCTTCCCCCTCCACCGCGATGTACACTACTGAACAGTAAGGAAACAGAAGTTCCAGTGGCAGACCCTCTCAACACTATTGAGTTGATTAACTGAACTAGAGAGAGAGGAGTGAGGAGTGAAACGCCCATCTTTCCCAAAAGCCTATTTATACCAGCAACGCCTGCCGGTGATTATACAGGGGTAGAGCAGGCTAATGCCGTCCAAATGAATGAGCAAGCCAATTTAAATGAGCTTATCTGTTGTGCTGCGCGTAACACACGTGGAGTTCTGTAAATAATCGGCAGCTGTCCCCCCCAGCTCAAACACATCGTATGGAGCAGCTACGTAGCTAATGCCATGTTAGGATTAGCTAACACAGATGAGTGAATATATCATGAACTGAGGAGAAGTCCTGCCAGGCCAACAACAGTTTACACTACAGAAGGAATCTTCTGCAACACATAAAATGTAATTAAGGAGTGGGGAGTGAAGAGCAGAGAGAGGTGGGGGGGGGGGGGCGTACACACACACACAACATGCAAATGCTCCTTTGTTACTTGCCGTTATGCATCCTAATACCCAGAGAGTAAAATACCTTTTTTCGCATTATGGAATTTGTCATGTTCAGTTGGAGCTGTCATATCTGGGAGTGTGTGCATTAATGTGTATAATCTGCTTTGCAACACATCAATTATGATGGATGTTCCTCCAGCGCCAGGGTTTTGATAGCAGCCTTTACGGTAATCAGTCTTCTCTTGTTAGGCAAGCAACCTGTTTAGTAAATAATGATCCACTTTGGCGGAGGCTGGCTGCTGTTCTATTATGATGCTGGCTGGTGAGAGAGTGCGTGTGTGTGTGAGTGTGAAAGTGAGTGAGAGTGTGTGTGTGTGTGTGTGTGTGTGTGTGTGTGTGTGTGTGTGTGTGTGTGTGTGTGTGTGTGTGTGTGTGTGTGTGTGTGTGTGTGTGTGTGTGTGTGTGTGTGTGTGTGTGTGTGTGTTTGCCAAGGAGCAAGGATCAAGCCGAGTGCATACAAAAATGCTTTAGGCTAGAATTCAATCAAAGCCGCAATGTGGAAAACAAATACATATTTTACAAATTCTTCCACACAATCTTTCACCGTCTCACCCAAGCATGCCACAGAGTGCATGTATGCCAGTTGTGGCTTCCCCCTTAAGTAGGAAGCAGGCAGAAAGAAAAAAAGTGAGAAGCTTTTGTCAGGTTTTGGCCAGGACTATTATGGTTTTGGTCACTAGATGTCCCCATTGCACCTTTTTGTACCGTTTGTTTTTTCCCCTTCTAATTATTGTTTTCACCTGTGCCTCATTTCATTGTTAGTATTTAAACCCTGTGTGTTCCTCAGTTCCTTGCTCAGTGTTTGTATGTTAGCACCCAGCCCCAGCCTTGTTGTGAACAGATATTTTTCTCTTGTTGGATTTTCCAGAGGTTCTCTGGTTTTGTTCTCGTGTATTTTTGGATTAGTCTTTTGAGGTTTGTTTTTTTCCCTTGCTGTTTTTACCACTTTGTGGATTTTCTTTGTATTTTGGAAGATATCTATTTTTTATTAAACCACCATCTTTAGTACTGCTGTGTCTGCCTCATCTTCTGGGTTCTGCCAATTATTAGTGACTGTTTCTCGCACCGGGTCCTGACAGCTTTGCCAGCTTTCCACCTTCTCTCCCGCTTCCTCTCTCCATCCCACTCTCTTTCTCTCCCTCCCCCCATGTCTCCCTCTCCCCACTTCTCCCCCCACTCCCTCTCTATCCTCTCACTCTCTGGGGCTGGGGCCTCAGGGAAAGAGGAGCAGAGCCACAGTCCTAATTCGCTGCTCAACCCTGCAGCGGGCGTAAGATAACAGCAGGGCTTAAAACACCCGGCCCCTCTCCCTGTTCCCTCTCTCTCCTTCAACAAAGGCCTGTTTGTTCAAACTTCCACACCTGAGACTGCTGGAACATCAGCGCACAGCCACATCACCGTGAGGGCGTCTTCAAAAATAAACATGTTTAAAACAAGGCCCTCCCGTTTTGCTTGGCTCAGATCCTCCTCGTATCCCCCTACATTTTTCACGCTCTTATTTGGTGTGGAGACAGAGAAAGGGCCTTGAGAGGCTGGTGATGGTGGGGGGCTGATTACACACACCAACGGGCTCTGGAGGGCTTTAGCCCCTGAGGCCCATCGGGAGCTGCATGGATCAGATGGAGGTTTCTGTCAGACCCAACACTTCAGTCAGGCCTTCACTCTGTTCCCCCAGCATCAGCACAAACCCTGACTGATCCGCCTGGAAATCACTCACAGACCCTGTGCTGTGTGTATATTGCGGTGTAGCGTAAAGCGCCGTAGACGGCTGTATTGAAAGTTACTAGAAGTGCTTAAACAAATTCAAGCCTTATATTGCCAATCAATGGGAGAATTTGGGGGAGAGTGAAGGGGAGGAAAGAAAATGGCCGCCAGCTACTTATCCCCTCAGAATCGACAGTTAAAAAAAGCAAGAGGAAAATAGTCACAAAACATAACACTTTTAAAAATGACAACAATCAATTGACATTGACAATGATGTGGCAATGAAGGAAAAGATAATATCAGATACTTTCACTGTTTGTTTCTTGTCAATATATTCGATTTACTTCACTACCTCCCTTAGTTCTACCCCGAGAAGTCAATCCATCAGGGTTGAGTGAGTGAGAGGGGGCTTGAATCGTCCCATGACAGAAGAATGAGTACCTATCTACCTATCCTCAGTGCATTCAGTGGTGTGGAATGGCTTTATTTATGAAGTAGTACAGGCAGGCTGGCAGGCAGGCTGGCAGGCAGCGAGATAATGCAGTCAGCCACACGCTACGGCCAGTAGCCATGCAATCCTCACACATTTTAAAGATTGATGCTGTTTTGTGTGAAGAATGGTCCCTCATGTGAACGGCAGTCAGGGGACTGAGGGCAAGCACGTACATTAAATGGTGCTGGAATAAAAAAAAGAAGACAGATATTTCGGTTCTGTAACTGTCTTCCACAAGAAATTGTTGGTGTTGAAAATATTTCAAAGATATGATTTTATGTTGTTACATTCATCTGATTTGAATGTCGTTAACTGGAGGCAGTCACATGTGAGTTACGCACCAGAGGATTTGAATAGGCCGGAGAAATGAAAAATGCCCTTGAGATGATCTTCTCCCTCTATCGGTTTGCTTGATCATCAAGTCGGACTGACGGGCAATTAAAATTACACTCACGTGACACGGTCATTACATTCTAATCAGCAGCATCAGTAGCTACAGTGCAGTATTCACTGACTCTTTTGACGCATGGTGTTGAGTATAATTTTTTGAATTGTGTGAGGGAAAACAGTTGCTCTCTAACTGGCCATAAAAGCATGAAAAGATCCCTTTTCGCAGACACCTGGGGAACTTTCCAGTCATGGAAAAGCATGTCTCTAAAAACAGGAAATCAGGAAATCTCTGCAGTACTGCCCAGAGAGGAACAACTCCTCACCAAAATCAATCCATTAAACTCATTACAGATACACCCACTGTCCCGTATACTCCCTCTCCGGCGCTCGAGGTCGTCAGGCTGCTCATTATTACGTACACCTGTCACCATCGTTACTCGCATCAGCGCCTCATCAGACTCACCTGGACTCAATTACCTGCCTGATTAGCTTCCCTATATATGTCACTCCCTTTGGTTTTTTCCCTAGGCGTTATTTTTTTGGTTCCATTGTTTCATGTCTGTACGTTACTCATGTTTCTTGTTTTGCTTCCTCGTGTTATTTATTATTAAAGTCACTCTCTGTGTCACGGCCGTCGTAAGAAGCGGACCAAAGCGCAGCAAAACTTTCTAGGGAGTAGCCACCGTGCTTCTACACCTGCATTGCTTGCTGTTTGGGGTTTTAGGCTGGGTTTCTGTACAGCACTTCGAGATATTAGCTGATGTACGAAGGGCTATATAAAATACACTTGATTTGATTTGATTTGATTTGATGGTGAGCGTACATATTACTTTATTTAAGAAAATGACGCTGACAAAAAACAATAAACAATACAAAACAACCGTGAAGCTTAAGGGCTAAGTGCCACAAACAAAGTTAACTTCCCACAAAGAAAGGAGGGAAAAGGGCTACCTAAGTATGGTTCACAATCAGAGACAACGATAGACAGCTGTCCCTGATTTTGAACCACACCGCCAAAACATAGAAATACAAAATCATAGAAAAACAAAACATGAATGCCCACCCCAAATCACACCCTGACCAAACCAAATAGAGACATAAAAAGGCTCTCTAAGGTCAGGGCGTGACAGTACCCCCCACCCCCCCCCCCCCCCCAAAGGTGCGGACTCCGGCCGCAAAATCTGAACCTATAGGGGAGGGTCTGGGTGGGGATCTATCCGCGGTGGCGGCTCAGGTGCGGGACGCAGACCCTGCTCCACCACTGGCTCACCCCACTTTGGTGGCACCTCTGGTGTATGGACCCTCGTCGCCGACCCCGGACTGGGAACCCTCGCTGCGGGCCCCGGACTGGGCACCCTCGTTGCGGGCCCCGGACTGGGCACCCTCGTTGCGGGCCCAGGACTGGGTACCCTCGTTGCGGGCCCCGGACAGGGGACCGTCGCTGGAGGCTCCGGACTGCAGAACGTCGCTGGAGGCTCCGGACTGGAGATCGTCGCTGGAGGCTCCGGACTGGAGGCCGTCGCTGGAGGCTCCGGACTGGAGACCGTTGCTGGAGGCTCCGGACTGGAGACCGTCGCTGGAGGCTCCGGACTGGGGACCGTCGCTGGAGGCTCCGGACTGGAGACCGTCGCTGGAGGCTCCGGACTGGAGACCGTCGTTGGAGGCTTCGTGCCATGGATCGTCACTGGAGGCTTCTTGCCATGGATCATCACTGGAGGCTTCGTGCCATGGATCATCACTGGAGGCTTCGTGCCATGGATCATCACTGGAGGCTTCTTGCCATGGATCATCACTGGAGGCTTCGTGCCATGGGTCATCACTGGAGTGAGGAGACGTATGGGCAGTCTGGTACGTGGAGCTGCCACAGGGCTCACCAGGCTGGGGAGACATACAGGAGGCCTGGTTCTGGGGACAGGCACAGGACTCGCCAGGCTGGGGAGACATACAGGAGGCTTAGTTCTGGGCGCAGGCACAGGACTCACCAGGCTGGAGAGACATACAGGAGGCTTTGTCCTTGGCAGAGGCACCGGATACACTGAGCCGTGGAGGCGCACTGGAGGTCTCGAGCTTAGAGCTGGCACAACCCGTTCTGGCTGGATGCTCACCCTAGCGCGGCAGATGCGGGGAGCTGGGATGTAGCGCACCGGGCTGTGAACGCGCACTGGAGACACCGTGCGCTCCACCGCATAACACGGTGCCAGACCAGTACGACGCTCGCCATGGTAAGCACGGGGAGTTGGCTCAGGTCTCCAACCTGACTCAGCCAAACTCCCCGTGTGCCCCCCACCAAAAAATGTTGGGGGCTGCCTCTCGTGCCTGCTCCGTTGCCGTGACTCCTGGTAGCGAAGTCGTTCCTCCCTCGCTACTTCAGCCTGTTTCCATGGCAGGGTCTTGTCCCCTGCCATAACCTCCTCCCATGTCCAAGATGTCCTCCATTCTCTCTTCTCCCGGGCCCAGGATCCCTGCTCCTCCTGGCCACGCTGCTTGGTCCCTTGGTGGTGGGAAGTTCTGTCACGGCCGTCGTAAGAAGCGGACCAAAGCGCAGCATGGTGAGCGTACATATTAATTTATTTAAGAAAATGACGCTGACAAAAAACAATAAACAATACAAAACAACCGTGAAGCTTAAGGGCTAAGTGCCACAAACAAAGTTAACTTCCCACAAAGAAAGGAGGGAAAAGGGCTACCTAAGTATGGTTCCCAATCAGAGACAACGATAGACAGCCGTCCCTGATTTTGAACCATATCGGCCAAAACATAGAAATACAAAATCATAGAGAAACAAAACATAGAATGCCCACCCCAAATCACACCCTGACCAAACCAAATAGAGGCATAAAAAGGCTCTCTAAGGTCAGGGCGTGACACTCTGAACCTGCTTTCCGACTCCCAGCGTACACGTTACAGAATAACGCCTCACCAAAGGGGAGCATTTTTTTGTTTTTTGTTAGTGTAGGTGACGTCTGGTCCGGGTGTCGCTACCGGAGCAACCGGGGATGCCTCAGCTGGCTCGTCAGGCTTCCATGCCTCAGCCGGTTCGTTAGGTTTACAAGACCCGGTTGCCCTGTCAACCGTCCGTTGCCGAGTTTACCGAGGATGCCTCAGCCGGCTCGTCAGGCTCCCCATGCCTCGGCCGGTTCGTTAGGTTTACAAGACCCGGTTGCCCTGTCAACCGTCCGTTGCCGAGTTTACCGAGGATGCCTCAGCCGGCTCGTCAGGCTCCCCATGCCTCGGCCGGTCTGTCAGGCTCCCCATGCCTCGGACGGCCTGTCAGGTTCTCGCCTAAGGGGTGTACGCGGGGGAGGGGGGAGGTGGCCTATTTTACCTCAGCTTAAAACTGACACACCTGTGGAGTAGTGAAGCATCAGGAACACATACCCCATTGTTTCTTCACTTCATTCTGTTACCACCTAGCTGCAATCCCCCTTTCCCGAGGGCCACATGCAGTAGTCCCAGTGATGTTTACTGAGTAACTAGGGGGAGTTACTTTTCCTTTTAAACAAAGTTAACAAACGTAGCTAGGACAGTCAAAGTTATTGAGCTCTGACATGATACTGGATGGGGCTGACCTATGACAAAGTTATAACTACACACTCCCAGACAGATTTTTAACAGCATGACTAACATGGTTAAATGTAAACCAAATGCCAACACATGCTACAGAGTAGCATCTGCCGGCAAGACACTTGAGAGGAACTTAAGGTTGTTATCATCAGTATCACTGAGAGTGTGTGCTGTATCATACAAGTCAGACAGGAGAGGAAATACTTTTCCATCTTTTCACAACCCTTAAAGACTAAATATAGAGTCTGGCTTTTGTACCGTTGGATCACATATTTCAGTCTGACCCCGTTTCCACAGACAAAGAAAGCACTCAATGTTTTTTTCTTTTTTTCCCTTCCTCTCCTTTTCTCAACACATTTAATATCTCACTTCTTCGTCTGCGCGACGCGATAGGATTTACAGCTAAAACAACAGCGGGGGCTCAGATGCGTTCGCTCAGTAAACTGCCCGTTTGTTAAAGAGAGATGTTATACTCCGGTCACGTTGGTTCCCATCTTGTTTTGCCAGGTGGAGCCGCCACAGTCACACTGTTTTGATACAACCCAGCTGGCAGAGGCCGATACCAGTTTAGTCTGAGGAATCAGCCTGTGCAAACAAACACACGGATCCCCGCTGCATCTGCCAACCATTAGCTATGTATCGGCAGGGAGGGAGGGAGAGAAACAGAGAGAGAAACCAAGAGAGAAACAGAGGGATGGTGTGTGTGAGAGAGAGAAACTGTGTGCGGGAGAGAGAGAGATTGTGTGTGGGCGAGAGGGATAGAGAGAGAAAGGGAGTGCGGGAGAAAGAGAGAGAGCGAGAGAGAGAGAAAGAGAAGAGAGAGCGAAAGAGAGGGAGGTGCGAGAGAGATGGAGGAAGAGTGATAGGTCCTGCTAAATAAGCCTGATCCTGTTTCAGAGCCAGCAAATAAACAACAGGCCCAGCATCATTATTCATTAGAGATGATATGGCCAGGGAGTTTTTAAAAGCACACCTGCTCTGTGTGGGAGGGCTGCATGCCCTCTCACTGACTGACTCCCCCATGCACTGGTCCTCTGAGAGGAGTGGGCTGGCCAGACGTCTGCATACTTCAACCCCCATGGGAGATACCACCTAATTCTTACAGGTGTGGTGAGTTACCTCCATGCAATGTGAAGTGCTACGATGGGGGTTATTCAAAGTGAATTTATGCCATTTATTCATTCTTCATCATTCTAAAAGTACAATTCAACAGCGCAATATGAGTAAGTAGGTGAAGTGAAATCCAGCATTGTTTTTATGGAGAATTCCTGGGGTGCGCCAAGAACACGTTCCCTGCAAACATGTATCGGATTATATTTTCAGTCATTCCAACACAATGCATGAAACTGATGAAACATTTGCTCCGCTAAGCAATTCCAGAGTGTCAGAACGATTGAAGCTTACTCGTAAACACGCACTTCTCCCGGGAATAGTAAATTGTTACAAAGCAAGGAAAAGCTTTTGTGTTGATGGCAGAGAAGTGAAAACCACTCACATTGGTTACAAACCCTTTTGGTGTGTATGGATAGCTTTTATGCTTGAAAACATCTCCAGTGCCAGGGGTAGTGTGACTAAGAGAAAGGAGAGAGAGAGAGAGAGAGAGAGAGAGAGAGAGAGAGAGAGAGAGAGAGAGAGAGAGAGAGAGAGAGAGAGAGAGAGAGAGAGAGAGAGAGAGAGAGAGAGAGAGAGAGAGAGATGAGCTAAGAGGGAGGGAGAGACAGAGTGACAGAGAGAGAAGGAAAGAGAGCAAGAGAGGGAGAGAGAGAGAGAGAGAGAGAGAGAGAGATAGTGAGAGAGAGAGAGAGAGGGAAACTAGAGAAAATGTCAGATAGAGAGAGAGAGAGAATGAGAGAAAAGGTCAGAGGAAAAGTCAGAGGAGGGAAATGGAGAGTGGGGTAGCGGCGGAGCTGTTTTCATTGGCACACCTGCGTTGAAAAACACCCGGTAACATGAAGGTCTAAAAGTAAATTACATCACCGGCGAAGCCAACAAAAATGTTTCTCATTGATGTAATTTGACAGTGATTTTAATTATGCTGACACTTATAAACGTATCAAATTATTGAGCAGTGAATGCCGCAATAATGCCACACTGGCTGCCTGTGCTTTTTCAACATTTACTCTGTCACACCCGTTTCTCTTCTAAATACACAAAATGAAATAAAATGAACATTTGACTTCCTAGTTATGGTCAAGTTAAAGGGATAGTTCGGGATTTTCCTAGAGTCAGATGAACTTGTGGATACTATTTGTATGTCTCTGCATCCAGTATGAAGGAAGTTAAAGGTAGTTTTGCGAGCCAATGCAAACTATCATTAGCATGCTAGCTGTACCCAAAGACTTCCAGTCTTTGTGCTAACCTAGTTACCCCTCCTGAACTACTGTATTTGATCAGAGCCTACTGTGTGTGTGTGTGTGTGTGTGTGTGTGTGTGTGTGTGTGTGTGTGTGTGTGTGTGTGTGTGTGTGTGTGTGTGTGTGTGTGTGTGTGTGTGTGTGTGTGTGTGTGTGTGTGTGTGTGTGTGTGCATTTCTCTGTATTTATCTCCACTGGGCTTTCCTTTCGTCCCCTGGCTCTGTTCATTAGCTGAATCTTGTTCCCCTGCCCCGCTCCACAGCGCCGCTCCTGGTGCTAATCATTCTTAATTTCAGAGGCCCCTCAGTGCCCCCACTACCCCAGCTCTCCCCTCCCGGGGCCCCAACACAACCCCCTCACCAGAGCCTGGTCCTCCAGCCTCCACAAACATTAACACTCAACACAGAGTGGACCACACCATGCATAACCTACTATAGCACCACCTGGGTCAGGCCTGGTCAGATATAGAGATAGATACAGAAGTCGTTTCAGTCAATCTACAATAACAGACAATGGCTGGACTGTGGGGTCTAAAGGTCTGGAAGACTCAATCCAACGTTATTGGTAGGAGAGAGAGAGAGAGTTCAGAATGCTAACATTGACACTTTTCATCTCAGATGAGTGGCTCATGCATGCCTGCTGACTTGTTACCATAGAAATCAATTCCATAGCACACCACCCTTCACCACCCATGAATGTCTCACTGTTTGGGAGGAGAGACTGACATAGCTGTATGTATGTTAAATGGTTGAGTAGACGTAATTAATCACTTGGTGCTGAGGGGTATTTTGTGGAGGAATGGCGACGGCGTAATTTGTTCCAATAAGGCGTATCTGAAGGAAGGGGAAACGTGCTCAACCACGTTGCAGTCTGAGAAAACATTGTGGAGGAGAAACAGACAGCATGGAGCACTGAGAGAATCCTCCCTCCCCACTATGTCAGTCCCGGCTGGGCTGCTACTCAGGCAACCCTCCCCTGGTTGGCTGGGGCTGCTCACTCTGCGTGGGAGTGACTCTGGAGACATCATCAGCCACTCCACCATGAGAAACCTTGCCGCCTTCAATCACGTTGTCGCCTGTAATTAATATTAATCATCGTTCCTCCATCTCAGTCCTGCTGATAAATATTGATATGGTGCTGTGATGACGAGAAACAATATCAAAAATAATGTACTGCTAACATTAGGCGAGGTCGTGAAAATGTGAGAAATTGAATACGAGCAAGCACATGCACCTACACACACACACACATGACCCCCCCCCCCCCCCCCCACCACACACTATCATTTTCAGATGATAAGGTTGGCCTGTACACTGACATTGAGGTCACGACCCTGTGAGGACCACACCCACAGTAGGCCCGGCCAGTCACGGCTGGCTCCTGGTTCAAAAGGAAGTGACACGTTGTCACCCAACTGCCCTCTACTCTCCCCTCGTGTGGACTGTTCCTCTCTCCTGAGGGCCTGTTTAAACCTCCTGTTTAAACCGCCTTTCACAATTTAATTGTCCCTAATCACTGTTGAAGGTCAAAGCCACTCAGTGAAACAGTGCCTCAGTCTCAGCACACACATGCACACTCACACACACAGGAAACTTCCAACTGTCACTGCCAACTGGGAATCAGCGATTGGACAGCCATGCGTTGCCCCAGCAACCACCTAGGCTAGCTACACAGCACTGTACTGTACTACAGTCCATTATGAATAGGTTATTTTGGAAATACAGAAATGGAGTGAAACTGTAATTAGGGCCCTTTAAGGTCCAAGTAGTCTCATAGGAATTCATCAGAAAGGAAGCTGAAAATTAACAGTGAAAACATAAAGTTGAAGTCGGAAGTTTACATACACCTTAGCCAAATACATTTAAACTCAGTTTATCAATATTCCTGACATTTAATCCTAGTAAAAATTCCCTGTCTTAGGTCAGTTAGGATCACCACTTTATTTTAAGAATGTGAAATGTCAGAATAATAGTAGAGAGAATGATTTATTTCAGCTTTTATTTCTTTCATCACATTCCCAGTGGGTCAGAGGTTTACATACAATCAATTAGAATTTGGTAGCATTACCTTTAAATTGTTTAACTTGGGTCAAATGTTTTGGGTAGCCTTCCACAAGCTTCCCACAATAAGTTGGGTGAATTTTGGCCCATTCCTCCTGACAGAGCTGGTGTAACTGAGTCAGGTTTGTAGGACTCCTTACTCGCACACACTTTTTCAGTTCTGCCCACAGATTTTCTATAGGATTGAGGTCAGGGCTTTGTGATGGCCACTCCAATACCTTGACTTTGTTGTCTTTAAGCCATTTTGCCACAAATTTGGAAGTATGTTTGGGATCATTGTCCATTTGGAAGACCCATTTGCGACCAAGCTTTAACTTCCTGACTGATGTCTTGAGATGTTGCTTCAAAATATCCACGTAATTTTCCTTCCTTATGTTGCCATCTATTTTGTGAAGTGCACCAGTCCCTCCTGCAGCAAAGCACCCCCACAACATGATGCTGCCACCCCTGTGCTTCACGGTTGGGATGGTGTTCTTCGGCTTGCAAGCCTCCCCCTTTTTCCTCCAAACATAACGATGGTCATTATGGCCAAACAGTTCTATTTTTGTTTCATCAGACCAGAGGACATTTCTCCAAAAAAGTAAAATATTTGTCCATATGTGCAGTTGCAAACCGTAGTCTGGCTTTTTTATGGCGGTTTTGGAGCAGTGGCTTCTAACTTGCTGAGCGGCCTTTCAGCTTATGTCGATATAGGACTCGTTTTACTGTGCATATAGATACTTTTGTACTGTTTCCTCCAGCATCTTCACAAGTTCCTTTGCTGTTGTACTGGGATTGATTTGCACTTTTCACACCAAAGTACATTCATCTCTAGGAGACAGAACGCCTCTCCTTCCTGAGCGGTATGACGGCTGCGTGGTCCCATGGTGTTTATACTTGCGTATTATTGTGTTTACAGATGAACGTGGTACCTTCAGGCGTTTGGAAATTGCTCCCAAGGATGAACTAGACTTGTGGAGGTCTACCATTTTTTTCTGAGGTCTTGGCTGATTTCTGAGTTTGAAGTTAGGCCTAGAAATACAACCACAGGTACACCTCCAATTGACTCAAATTATGTCAATTAGTCTATCAGAGGCTTCTAAAGCCATGACATAATTTTCTGGAATTTTCCAAGCTGTTTAAACGCACAGTGAACTTAGTGTATGTAAACTTCTGACCCACTGGAGTTGTGATACAGTGAATTATAAGTGAAATAATCTGTCTGTAAACAATTGTTGGAAAAATGACTTGTGTCATGCACAAAGTAGATGTCCTAACCGACTTGCCAAAACTATAGTTTGTTAACAAGAAATTTGTGGAGTGGTTGAAAAATGAGTTTTAATGACTCCAACCTAAGTGGATGTAAACTTCAGACTTCAACTGTACATCGCTATAAAAATATCCACATTTCTGCAATTACACAGCAATACAGACGGACGGACGGACGGACGGACGGACAGACAGACAGACAGACAGACAGACAGACAGACAGACAGACAGACAGACAGACAGACAGACAGACAAAGAGAGCAAGCAAGAGAATAAATGAGCTGTAAAAACAGAAGTAATCATCTGTGTGTGTGTGTGTGTGTGTGTGTGTGTGTGTGTGTGTGTGTGTGTGTGTGTGTGTGTGTGTGTGTGTGTGTGTGTGTGTGTGTGTGTGTGTGTGTGTGTGTGTGTGTGTGGACTAGAGCAGAGGATGGTGTCTGAAGGTCACTGAGACATTGAGGCAATCACCCTAATGAAAACAAACGAGGGAAAGAGAGGGGCTCTGCTATGCCTCAGTATAATCACACACGCGCGCACGGCCCTGTGGCACACACTCAGTCTCACACACACCGCATTGTTATTTTATTTACTGTACATGCTCATCTAGCCTTTTGAGGCCTCACCAGCCACTAATGACACTATCACATGAAAAGACAAAGAATTACGAGAAGGTTGATCCTGGAGGGATGTATATACAAGACGAGCTAGAAGCAGGAGGCACTGCACCCGACTGTGACATTCAGCCTAAAGAAAATGATTAACGGCACAGTGCGGTGTGTATCATCATATAGCATGGAAATATTTACATGCTCACTTTGACTGTACAATACCTTTACACTGAACAGTCTTACACTGAGTCTTAAAGGTCCGATGCAGCTGTTTTTATCTCAATATCAAATAATTTTTGTTGTGAACAATTAAGTACGTTACTGTGATAGTTTTAAATTCAAATGGTCAAAAAGAAACAAAAATAGCTTATTAGCAAAGAGCAATTTATCAAGCAAGAATTTAGCTATTGGTTTATTATCTAATCTACCATTTGGTGATGTCACCAGGCAGGCCAAAACGTATTCGCACCACAACAGGCTGAAATTTCAGGCCGTCTTCTCAAACATCTCTTACACTAAAAAGAGCATTATTATCATTTTCACAATTTCACAGTATTATTCCAATCTCATAGTGTGGAAACATATAAAATAGGGATGTAACGATTCAAATGTTTAAAGGGAAATTTCAAAATGTTTCTCCAGCACCACCCCAAGATCAACATAATGTGAAAATTGCGTGTTTCTTTGGTGTAACGCATGGTGTTGAGTATAATTTTTTGAATTGTGTGAGGGAAAACAGTTGCTCTCTAACTGGCCATAAAAGAGTGAATAGATCCCTTTTCGCAGACATCTGGGGAACTTTCCAGTCATGGAAAAGCATGTCTCTAAAAACAGGAAATCAGGAAATCTCTGCAGTACTGCCCAGAGAGGAACAACTCCTCACCAAAATCAATCCATTAAACTCATTACAGATACACCCACTGTCCCGTATACTCCCTCTCCGGCGCTCGAGGTCGTCAGGCTGCTCATTATTACGTACACCTGTCACCATCGTTACTCGCATTAGCGCCTCATCAGACTCACCTGGACTCAATCACCTGCTTGATTAGCTTCCTTAAGGCTGCAGGGGCAGTATTGAGTAGCTTAGATGAAAGGTGCACAGAGGTGCCCATATTAAACGGCCTGCTCCTCAGTCCCAGTTGCTAATATATGCATATTATTATTCATATTGGATAGAAAACACTCTGAAGCGCCTCCACTATAACGTGACGAAATGTCCAAAAGTTCCATAACAGTCAGTAGAAACATGTCAAACGATGTACTGAATCAATCTTTAGAATGTTGTTAACATACATCTTGAATAACATTCCACCTGGAGAATTAGATTGACTTCAGAAGAGCGGTGGAACGGACGTCCTCCTCATGTGAAGGCGCATGGTGAATGCGTGATCAGCTCGTGGTAGTGATTACTCATTCCTGTCTCCTTCGGCCCTCCTTCACATTAGAGTCATCAGACAAAGTTCTATTGACTGTTGACATCTAGTGGAAGCCATAGGAAGTGAAAACTCATCCATATCTCGCTGTAATTTCATTGAGAGCTTGGTTGAAAATCTGCCACCTCAGAAACAATTCAAACAGGAAGTGGAACTTCTCAGGTTTTTACATTTACATTTAAGTCATTTAGCAGACAGTCTTATCCAGAGCGACTTACAAATTGGAAAGTTCATACATATTCATCCTGGTCCCCCCGTGGGGAATGAACCCACAACCCTGGCGTTGCAAGCGCCATGCTCTACCAACTGAGCCACACGGGACCGTGCCGACATATGCCTGCCATATGAGTTCTGTTATACTCACAGACATAATTCAAACAGTTTTAGAAACTTCAGAGTGTTTTCTATCCAATACGAATAATAATATGCATATATTAGCAACTATGACTGAGGAGCAGGCCGTTTACTCTGGGCACCTCTGTGCACCTTTCACCCAAGCTACTCAATACTGCCCCTGCAGCCATAAGAAGCTATATATGTCACTCCCTTTGGTTCTTTCCCTAGGCGTTATTGTTTCTATTCCATTGTTTCATGTCTGTACGTTACTCATGTTTCTTGGTTAGTTTCCTCGTGTTATTTATTATTAAAGTCACTCTCTGAACTTGCTTCCCTACTCCCAGCGTACACGTTACAGAATAATGCCTCACCAAAGGGGAGCATTTTTTTGTTTTTTGTTAGTGTAGGTGACGTCTGGTCCGGGTGTCGCTACCGGAGCAACCGGGGATGCCTCAGCTGGCTCGTCAGGCTTCCATGCCTCAGCCGGTTCGTTAGTTTTACAAGAACCGGTTGCCCCGCAAGTGTCCGATGCCGAGTCTACCGAGGATGCCTCGGCCGGCTCGTCAGGCTCCCCATGCCTCGGCCGGGTCGTCAGGCTCCCATGCATCAGTCGGGTCGTCAGGCTCCCGCGCCTCAGCAGAAGCGACTTGTCCGCTCCTGTCCCCGGGATCATCCCTCTGGTCGGCGTCCCGTTTCTATGTTGTGTAGTAAACATTTTTTTTTTTTTTCGCAACATGAAACGTTATTAACATCTGATCAAATACAGTACACCCCCAGGAAGAATATGACACTTTTTAAACATTTTCTAACAAGTGATCACTTAGATATGGTCATTTTCACATTTTCATAAATTCTTGGAATGTTTGGGGAATTGCGTATACGAAGGCATTTGTGAAACTTCTATAGCAATATAGAGTGGGAAAGTGGCCATGCATTTGGACAATTAACAGACACTGCAGTAAATAAAACCTAATAAAAACATCTGTCTCGTCCAGGACCGGAGTCTACACAGACCGGTGCACCATAGCCAATCAGAGCTACAGTAGGCCTTTATGCAAACAAGCCATTGCCACACAGGCCTGCCATCATTCACTTTGAATTGGACTGTGTGTTTACAGGCAGTTGCAACAGTGCGACTTTAGATCATTAGAACGCATTCACCAAATGCAACAAAATACACCTGAATGGATTTCTGCAAATATTTCAACACCTCTTACATTTGGGAACTTTACAGTCCTATTGATCAAACAACCATGAAAAGGTAGGCTCTCTCTCAGTTATGCACATCAACAACAAGACAAATAACTAATGCTAGCCAGAGCAAGATGAGCTAAAATATAACGAAGAACATTAGATAAATCCTCCCAAACTTTTTCAGCTAGTTGGCCGTCAAAATTCAAAAGGCACTCGCACATCTGAGCAATCTTTTTTGCAGGTGCATGGTAACAGCTGAACAAGATGGAGGAAAAAGGAAACCGCTCTGACGAAGCTTATTAAAGATCAGTGATACTGTCACTCTATCAAGAGCAGTGTGCGGTTTCCTTTTTCCTTCAGCTAGCTGTCAAAATTGCGCTGATTAATGATGGGGAAATGTAGCCTACTCGTCCTTCAGCAGCTGGCTAAAGTTGCCTAGCTTGCTAGCTAGCTACTTACAGACACAAATGAGAACCTCTCCCTGACCATTTTACTCGCCCTAACAGAGCTGGTTAGCTAGGCTGTTGTGAGCAAACGGGAGGAGAAGCTTACTCCATAAAAACTTAAAACATTTCCATTTTGAGATGAGGTGAAATCCAAAGTTGTGCTATATATTAATTGGGATATTTTTTAAAGATAGATATTGATACATTACTAGCTCAAACACTTAAGTGGGTGATGGTGATTTCAGATCAAAAGTGGTGGGAGAAAAAAGCATACATTGCATAACCCCCCAATCTGATAGTGGGGTGGTAGATGCCCACTAGTCTCCCTTATGGCTCAGCTCAGGTGACTACATACGTCATACATCCTTCTCTCTCTCTCTCACTCACACACACACACTCACACTCACACACACACTCACACACACACACACACACACACACACACACACACACACACACACACACACACACACACACACACACACACACACACACACACACACACACACACACAGTCAGCTCAGAGAGGTCCATCATTAGCAGATTTGAATTTAGAATGGAAAATGTATGTTTATGCAACAAATGTTAGTGCATCAAATTGTATCTAACCGAATTGCGTCAATTCGTTCCCTCTAATCAAACCAAATCGCATCGAATCGTACAAACTAAAATGCATCTTTCCTGTATCTTTGACAGTAAAAAAGTGCAGTCAAAAACGTTATTTTCCTGTGTTTTATATATGCAGTATTTCCACTATGAGGTTGGAATAATACTGTGAAATCGTGAAAATGATGACAATGCACTTTTAGTGTGGGATGAAGCCTGTTGTGATGGGATTTTTGGCCTGCCTGGTGATATCACCAGGTGGTAAATTAGTTAATATACCAATAAGGAAGAGAGTTTCAAACCTCTCCTCCTCATTTAGACCACTCCCAGACAGTCCTAGCAAAATTGTTGCTTGAGAAATTGCTCTTTGCAAAGAAGCCATTTTTGTAATTTTTTTACCATTTTAATTGAAGACAAATTGCAGTAAGGTACAAAATTGTTACCCAGAAATGATTTAATATTGAGATAAAAATGGCTGCATTGGACCTTTAACTGCCAAATAAAGTGTCTTAATAGGGCATTGGGCCACCACGAGCTGCCAGAACAGCTTCATTACGCCTTGGTATATATTCTACAACTGTCTGGAACTCTATTGGAGGGATGTGAAATTACATCATTTGGTGTTTTGTTGATTTTGGTGGAAAACACCGTCTCAGGACCCGCTCCAGAATCTCCCATAAGTGTTCTATTGAGTTGAGATCTGGTGACCAAGACCCCTCTTTCAAAGTCCGTGAGACCTCTTCTTCTAGCCATGGTAGACAAAATAATGGGCAACTGGGCATTTTTATACCTGACCCTAAGCATGATGGGATGTTCATTGTTTCATTAACTCAGGAACCACACCTATGTGGAAACACCTATTTTCAATTGACTTTGTATCCCTCATTTACTCAAGCGTTTCCTTTATTTTGTCAGTTACCTGTATATATATGCCCATTTCTTATGCACCATATACATATGCCCCTTTCTTAATCTTAATGGCATGTTAAACAATCATTTTCTTTATCCATCAGAACTGATTAGAATTACAGTGATTAAGAATGTGATTTCAACTGCACAGTTCAATTTTCATATGAAAAGCCTAAAACATGCTAGAGAGACGTCTGTCTATGATAGAGAGACTTCTGTCTATGATAGAGAGACTTCTGTCTATGATAGAGAGACTTCTGTCTATGATAGAGAGACTTCTGTCTATGATAGAGAGAGAGATGGAAAGATTGCAACCCACATCGACTTTGAGTGAATGAACCCTGTTTCGTTCGTTGTCTAGATTAATGTAAAGGCCAGGATGTGGGGCCTTAATTAACAGGGCTGCTAATTAACAAGCAGTTGTAAATCGGGACACACACACACACACACACACACGCACACATGGTGGGCCGCCACCACCACAGTAATCGCACGCTTTGTTGAGGCCAGCACCAGCCCACTACTCAAGTATGCAGCCCGCCCGGCAAGCCCCCGTCTACCGATAACATGAGTGAGAGATCATTGAAACATTAACACTGGTCAATAAATGGAGGCCCCACTATTGCATATAAACTATCCCAGCGGAGGACAACAGCCTCAGGCAGGGCAGCGAGAGGAAGGGAGGAAGGAAACGCCTCAGAGAAAGGCAAGGACAGAGTGGGGAGGGATGGGGAGAGAAAGAGGGAAGGGGTTGAAAAAGGAGGGAGAAGAGGGGAAGAGGGAGAGAGAAAGGGGAGAGAGGGGGGAAAGGAAGAAAGAAAGAGCCCACCACATCCTCTCTGAGCAGCAGGTGAGCAATTGGTTTTGACATTTACACCCACACACACCGCTAACTTTAATTAAGACGTGATTGTGTTGTTTTATTGAACAGATTTTACTCAGTAGGAGGAGAGACAGACTAAAGTGAAGTGGCTGCTACAGTAGACAGGCCGTGGTGGATGCTCTACCTACTGTACAACCACATTCCCCATAACAGATTCTCTGAAGGTATAAATCCAACCAATAGGCTTTTTTAAAACCAGAAAGTGGAAAGCTGATCAATTCAACTACTCATTGAAGTCATATTTACAGTGAAAAACGACACATTGAAGAGCCATGATAAGTCAATCTAAGAGCGCAGAACGGGCTATTGACGATACCCAGCAAGGCCTGCATCCACAAAGCGTCTCAGAGCAGGAGTGCTGATCTAGGATCAGTTTTGCCTTTTAGATTATAATGAATAATATGATATGGACAGATCCTAAATAAGCACTCCCACTCAGACACTTTGTGGATACAAGCCCGGCACCTACTCTGAGAGGCTTTGTGGATACGGGCCCTGGTGTGCTACACAGACAGCCTAGTACAGTACACGTGTACTGACATCAACCTCTGTACTGTACCTCTCTACTAAACAACCTGACTCAGCATCTCTGTCTCTCTCTCTACTGAACTCTGTTGAGCCGTGCTCATGCATTCTCTCTCAGAGAAAGCCTGGTGGTTTAGTTTTCATTTGGAGGGGATTTCGTCCCTATCAAGCGCCAGCAGACCAGTATCAAACGCACGTGAACACTGTGCTGTGGGGCTTGTAGCCTTGTAAACAGCAGCTGGCAGTTCTCCAGACCCCCTCCAGTGCCGTGGACTTGTGACACTGATCCCAGCCCTATCGCTCCCTCACAGCACACACACACCCCCGTGTAATAGACCCTTCAAAGCTCACCTCTATCTATATTTTATTTGCGTCTGTGCAGTGTGTGTGTAGTGTGTGTGTAGTGTGTGTGTATGTTTTCTTCCCTCCTTCTCCTTCCTTCGCCAGCCTTGGCTTCTTTATTGCTTGTTGTTGACATGGATCCCTTTAGACCTCAACAGGAGGCAGCAGGGGGGGATCTTCTGCTGCTAACCCGACGCCCGCCACCTGCTACCACACTACCCATAGTGCACTGCGCTGCTCTGCCAGGGCAACAGACAGAGAGCGTTATTATTGAGCAGGTCAGGACTCAGGCTGAATCCCAAATGGATCCCTATTCCCTATATGGTGCACTACTGTTGGCCAGAGCCCTATAGGGTACTCTGCGGGCCCTGGTCAAAAGTAGTGCACTATACAGGGAATAAGGTGCCATTTAGGACGTATCCTCAGACACAGCAGACAGCCAGTAGTGCTTGAGGCAAAGACACTCACACTGAAATGATGTTCTCAAACAGACTCCATGTTGTCCTCTTTATTCTGACAGCGAGCGGCGGAACATCCACAAATAAATAATCATCTTGGCCAGACGTGACTGCTGCTGCCATCTCAGGGCTGGAAGGGCTGGAGAGAAAAATATTGTTTTTATTGTGGGATGGTGCTGTCTGTGTGACAGGCTAAGTGCTGTGTGTCTGTGCCACACAGACGCGGACGAATGGGTGATATGAATAGTGTCTAGAGGGTTTCTAAGGACACATTGAGGGGGTTATAATCAGTTCCGAGGGCTGAATGGTTATGACAAAGGCCTGGTATATACAGACACATATTGTGTACAATATAAAGAAGAATCTATGACGCAAGTTCTCGAAATCAACAAGGTCTTGGTGGAGAGGGTAGTTTAAGAATGCATACAGAATTTTAAGCATCGTTATGAACTGCCATTTTGTTTTTGCATTTTTGCCAGAGGGAATATAATAGATTTTTGTGTTGACGCCGGTTTATTTAAATGGCTAGAGCAAAAAAAATCTTAAAATGCTGCTGATGATAATGAAAAGAATAAAATAACTCCCCAGCCGGCTAATAAAAGAAAGCAGACAGATGTGTTTGAAGGTCCTCCTTCAAAGCCCGGCTCGACACCATGGCCGCGTCGGGGGAATATCTGTTATTAATTGAAGTTAATTTTCTGGGATATCAGTTTTCCGGGCACGTGGGAAAGATTGATAGCCCCGGCCACTGTGTCTCCCGAGTGTTGGGAAAATGACACTGTTCCTTCACCAGGGCTCTTTCACTTTTATCATCACAAATCAAATTATAAACATCGCAGCCCAACCTTGCTGGGATTCTGGCTGGAGGAGATTTCCATAAGATTAATTAGGCTCGCCAGCCAAAGACAGAGCTGGGCAGAAGGGACAACATTTTTTTATATTTTTTAATGCGATGGGAGGAGGTTGGATAGAGGGGGTGGGCGGGAGGCGGTGGGGAGGCATTCAATGCAGTATGTGAATAAGGGAAGTCAATTGGACAATAGGTAGTTAGTGTGGACTAGCATGGATTCTCAAAGACACCAGAGGACACCGGACCCTCTCCCTCCTTTCTCCCTCTTCTCCCCTCTCTAGGCCTGTGATGTGGAGGGCCACGTGGTGAACCCCACATTTAATTAGAACACTTTGATACCCACAGGAGAGCCTGGCGGTCCCCGGGGCATCCTAAACACTGACTGACACGCGGCACACTCCGGCCGCTCCCCGCTCTCCAATTAGAGACGCGTCACGCTGTGCTACCACACACTCCACACACACATCTATGACCGTACCACTACTACACAAGCTCCACACACACACACACACATCTACAGTACATCTACACACAGCTGCCAGTTGCCAGCCCAAACAAGCACTAACCCGCCGGTCAGTATTTGCGTGCCTTTTCAAATTGGCATTTGGATTAAATGGTGCCTAAAATGCCCTGAAGTGTGTCAGAGAGAGAATCTCTCACCTGAGCTGATCGGGGGTGCAGAGAGACTGCAAACCAAGTGATTAAAATGAGGATACATTTTTTTTTAGGGGGGATAGAGAGAGAGAGAAAGGAGGGATTGGTGTTTGCAAACTGTCTGGCATGAGGAACAGACACACAGAGTTTGGTTGGCATGCCGATGTGCAATCTGCAATATTAATGTGGGTTGGGCTGAATAAATGATAACAATGCGGGGAGCTTTGCTGTGTATACACTGGTGTATTTTTAATGTGCAGGGATAAACCTAACAGCACAACATTTTACAATGCTTGACTTACGTGAACAATCACTGGGTTCATGCATTATGCAAATCAGGACGCTTTCATCCAACACATACAAGTGTTTGTACGTAAACAAGCGGCTTACTCTTTAGCTAACAAGATGTTGCTGTAAATAATAGATACTCAAATCTGCTCTCTGTCGCTCTCGCCAGATGAAGAAAAGAAGAAAGTTGTTGTAATTTCTTGTATTATTTAACTTTCCCCCCGCCGTCGCTTCCCCCGCTGCTCAGTGACAAACAAACACAAACAACGCAAACATCAAGAGAGGCCTCGCGCGCTGTTGTTGTTCTGTCACGGAACACGATTCCTGTGAAAGTAGTTCCTTTTGCATAACAAACCCCTGTTATAAATGTATTATCCAACTTTTAAATATTAACAATATGAATCTGACGTGTACTTCTCTCAAAGAGAAAGAGCGTGACTATCTCCACCGCAACGGGAGTGTTGTGTGGTTAGAGGTTTTAATCAAAAGAAATCAATAGGATAAATATTTTATTTCGAAAGACAACGGCAACTCACAATACCGAACGCCATCACAGACTTTGCATGCGTCTGTCAACGTTAATTCCTCTAGAAGTCTGTCATATGAAAACATACTGCATGTCAGGCTGCGTGAGGAACCGGCTGAGAGACTCTAAGACGTTGCTGTAATGGATTGCTAGGACGTGGGCCTATCTCAACACAACAAGCCTGTCCTGTGTGCTAGTCTGTTTATCCAAGCTTCAGTCGGTTGCAGTGTTTCATCAATAACCTTGTTTGGTCAGAGATGATCTTTATCGATGGAGGAAATCAAACAAACAGAGAGCACTAATGGTTTGATAATCACTGACAAGGACAGGGCTCCTCATAACCACTATGGGCTGGATGGTAGGCTTAGTGGTGGCTAGAGGAGGAGCGTTTTGTTTCCAACACCCCCATCCCCTAGCCCCCCTTCACAGATTATAAAACCCTATTACCATACACCCCCCCCCCCCCCCCCCCACCACCGCACACCCTGCTGCCACAACTCACCCCCACAACTCACCCCCACCCCCAGACACTCTCTCACCCCCCCCACTCCCAGAGGCGTTGGGTGTCCCTTCCCTTACCAAACAACCACCCACCTGCCCCCTACACCCCCTGCCGCCTCTTCCCCTTGATACATGTGGGGCCCTGGGACCCCAAAACACCCCCAGATGGGTTCTCATTACCCCACGCCGACACCAGTCATATGCCGTTTTAACCATAGAACCACGTTTTATACATATAAATGACATATGCTTTCAAAGCCAGGTCCTATACATATAGATGTTGCTAAAACTTAGCATGACGTGAACTCTGATTCGTGTGGAACTCCAACAGCTGTCAGAAATGAAGTCCAATCATCTTTCCTCTAGGCAGGGATTGGGCTGCGAGCCCAGACTGTGAGCACCAATGGCTTTATTGGGCCTGACAAATTGAATGACTCTTAGAAAGCAAGTTATTTGGCCTTATAATGCATTTTTTCATTGTTTGCCTAGATTTTGGCAGTAATACCAGCAGTATACCACTTTGAGGTTGAATGTGATGTATGGTGTACCGACTGCCATATTTCTCTCCCGCCGAAGTGTATAAGATTTACACCCATCTCAGTTCTTCTTTTCTCCTGTTTTCAGTTCTGTCTGCTGTATCAAAGTGCCTCTCAGCACAGCTTGTGTTCCTTTCAAAAGTGATTTGTCAAAACGTGATTGAGGGACGCATCTTTCTCACTCTCACGTCAGCCTCTCCGACTTCCCACCCTTTTAGAGGTGATGTGAGCGAGATGGAAGGGAGCTGTCAGAGGATATTGAACATCTGTATCAATCAACATGGATTTGTTGTTGGAAACCGACTTTTACTGTATAAATCAGTTATCAGGTTACTGACTCTCTCTGTTCATTTATGTTATATCCCAGTAGGGGATTCATACATATGAGATTACTGTTTTGATTTGTTTCTGTCACACTCGGGTATGTATACTTAAGGCCTGGGGGCTTTTAAAAATCACCATTCTCTTTTGCTATGCTATATCAGGTCAATTTGATGACAAGCATAAACATGCTACGGTGAGTTAGCTATAGGGAGCTCGATAGTTCACGTAGCCAGTGTGATCATGGTAAAAGTGAATAGGGGCCGAATACTGCAGCGTACACAGATAAAAAATAAATACAATAAGTCTAGGTCTCTCTATGGTCAGACTGGCTGCTTTTATTATATACTTTTTTATTTCTTCCTTTTATTTATTCAATCAAAGGTTTGATTTCCTCCCAAAACTCTTATCTCCATCTGGGAGAAGAAGAAAAAAATGTTTAAACAATAAAACAGTTGAACCTGAATAGCTCCACCAGAAGCCAACTTGAGAGTTAATGCTGAATCGTCAGCCAAGTCTGATGCTTGCCAATGATACACTGCCTGCGTCCTACTCACTAAAGACTACACACTCGATATGCTTCTTCTTCTTCTTCTTCTTCTTCTTCTTCTTCTTCACCGGAGCGTTCATTACTCAAAACGGAATGGAACAAGCCGGTCACAAAATCCAATCAAAGGACTCAACATGGAAACCGTTGGCACTGGTACATGAGGTACTTCTTAAACATCTCCGTGCTCACTCAGGACAAGCGACCAAAACATATAACACTGCTGAGCTTCATCCATTCAACAGCTGCTAGCCATTATCATTTGTTATATATTCTGTATATCAACAAGGAAAACATTAAATAAAGAGTTCCATATGCCATTTGTGTGTTTGACGTTAAACGGTTTTGAGTAATTTAACATGATCCGTTTGGAGAAAGAATCGCTCTCCCCTTTCCAGCAAATGGTCTTCCACAAAGACACAAAAACATATGGCGTGGAAGGCATGCAAGTACAATAACATTTACACTGGGAATCACAACCACATTGGGCTTGTGTTGTGTCAGGTAAGCAGCTCCATCCAAACCAATCCACACACTGTGCTGTGCTGCTCGGCTTGCTGATGTGTACTGGTGGGTGTCGGACCTGTTGCCGCTTGGCTCACAGACATACAGTGTTGGCAGGGGCCCAGCATAGCCTATTAAGGGGAACGCCAGCCAACGCCGAGAGACAAACAAGGCTTGTCTCCGCTCCGTGACGTTGTGTTACATTAAGGCTTTAATCGGTGACAGTTCGCCGCTAAACTGTTGTAAACACTCCTCGTCAGCGTGGGCGGAACTGTGAGAGAAGAGCTAACAGCAATCTGTTGGTAAATTAATGAGGAGGGGCTTTTCTACTCCTCCTGCACCCCCGCCCGCCCCCCCCATTGGCACAATGCCAGGCCTGGAGTGTCAACAGGCTGGCAGGGAGAGGAGGAGAGAAGGATGGGGGAGAGGAAGGTGGAGGAGAGGAGTGGAGGGAACGGGAGGGGGTGGGAGAGGAACCCTCAGGATCCAGCGGAGAGGAGATGGGGGTTTAATGTGAGAGGATCAAGATGGATTCAAGGTTTCCCCCTAAAAATAACTCCCAGTCTCCCACCACCATATTATATCCAGTATCCACAGCCTAGTCTGGAGCTGGCTGCGCTCTCTGTGAGTTCAAAGTGACAGTTCACATTGAGCAGGGTTGCCCTGCCTGTGCCAGAGAGGGCTTTTAGCTGCAGCTAATTTACAAAATGGATTGTGTGAACAACCCCTGGCCTCACCCCGCCCCCTTTCCTCACTTGAAAGCAACTTTATCAGGGGAGAGATTAGACTACACTTAACCCCTAACGAGCCATATGAGGGACAGAATAAAAGGTTTCTTAACTGCACTTTTATTTGATGGTTTCAATATGAGCCACGGGGTGGGGTGGGGAGGTCTAGAGCTCTCGATGGCTTCATATTTAAAAGCAACCCTCTGTCTCCGACCGGCACAACTCATACCCGCCTCCCTTTGACTAGACACAGCTGTTTCCCACCCCTCCCTCTTTCTTTCTCTCCTCGCTCTCTCCCTCTCACTTATTATTTTTGTTGCAAAATAGGCCAAAGTAACTTCCAAGGGTTTCCCCCTGAGGTTTATGTGATATTTAACTACGGCTACAGTGGCATTTACTAATTTTATATGTGCAGAATTTATGTCAGAATCTTATTCAGAGATTTCCGGGACGCGGAGCAAAGGTGGCCCGGTCTCTGTCCCGCTGTGTATACAGTGGTATTAAGTGAACTATTCACAACACGTACGGTGACATGTGCATCGCTATTTTGTCTGTAACTCTGCTGCCTTTCCTCACCTCGCGCCACAATTAAATGCTAACCTTAGCATTTGGAGAGGGTGACCTGCAGGAGCCAATTTGTTGTCCGCTGCACCTCACCTTCAACACAGAAGAGCCAGATAAACGCAGTGGGGTGTCTTGTCAAAGGAAGCCTCTCTGAGGGGCCATCTTGTTGACAGGGACATTGGGATAAATCAGACAACATGAGCACAGAGACACACGCTGTGGGTTGGTATAAGTCACCCTGGAAATAGTCTATTAACAAGCTGCATCAACTGACACACAGTCATTTCCTCCACAGTACACTTCTTTTCACTGCTAAAGCCACATATGCGTTCCACATAGGGCTCTGGTCCAAGTTAGTGCACTATGTAGGGGAATAAAGTGCAATTCGAGATGCAGCCACAGCTACAGTCCAGAAATACACTTTCAGCATCCCAAGCTTTAACCAGTGGCCTCTGCATATATATATAGCGATTAAACCAGAAACTGTCCTGAAAGACAGTTCTTCACCATAAAAAAATCTGTCAATATTCAAGTCAAGTCAAAGTTACAGTATGGAGAATTGGGGGGAAATGAAAGAACGATAAAAGAAAATGCCTGAGAAAGGGTTCAGAGGATTGACCCGCGGGGCTTCAAATCAAATTGCGACGGTATTGTATCCCCTCCCATTTCCAGTAGTGCCGGTAAGCTCCTTATTGATACACATGTGATGAGACCACCCATACCTGGGGCTCATCCCCCTGTCACTGTACAGGACGGAGGATAGGAGGGGGAGAAGGGGAGAAATCACAGGATCCTTTTCTTATTCTAAAAGCTAAATCTAAATCCCCTGGGTGGGTTTCTGTCTCACTCCTGACTCAATAAAATAATTACCTTCTGGTCTGCATGCTCGTTAATCAAGTAGTTTAACGTTTTATGCAAAAAATACAAAAGTATTAATCTTATCCCCCTTTTTCCACCTGGTGGAGGAAGGATTGGTCGGTGCCCACTTTTATCTCTGCAAAGTTGCTGATGTGCAGTTTTGAGATTTCTATAAAACCTACTGTATCGCACAGATTGCTTTTTAATTTTATGTTTAGTCTACAGGAACCCCGATTGTTGCACTCCCTGGACTGGGTTGAGAAAGTAATTCAAGTATCAGCATAACTGTTCCGTTTAAAATAAATCTGCTCTGAGCCAATGAGAGGGCAAGTCATGTAATTATTTTGTTTAAATAAACAAAATGTGCAGTTTTTCTTGAGATTCCTCTGTTTGTAATTGTCAGTTATAACCGTTAACATCTGTTTGGCTCTGACGTCCCGGTTACAAACGACCCCAACAATTCCAACACCCCTTAGACAAATAGGCAGGAGGGAACAAGGCAAAAAAAATCTAACTAAAAGTCCTATGGAGATTTGGGAGGAATTCTTTGGAAGCACCCTGATTAGAACCATAATGCCAAAACATATTTTAGATAATAATAATATATATATATTTTTTACTTTCATTGAGTATCTTTTCTTCATATATCTTTTGGATTGCTATCTTTCATTTAATAATTGTCTTCACAAAATGATCTAGGACCAGAGGGAGCAGGATTAAAATCTTACATCCATTTGATTATTGTGTTCACAAAATGATCTAGGACCAGAGGGAGTAGGATTAAAATCTACTTGTTGTAACAATAGACTTGATTGCTCCTTGAAACGAAGCGACAGAGAACAACACTTGTGAGAAAGAAGTGTTAAAACCGGTTGGAAGTGTCGAGGGTGTCTGACAACAAGTGAGATACTTCTGTCTGTGGACGCATTACGACACTACGCCGTTGGCGATGGGTCTGAAATATGGAGCGTTAATTCAGGTCCTGACACGTCTTCATGTTTTTTTCCCCCTGCTACTTCACGTTTCTTTGCATCATATTACAATTTGAAGGTAACAGACATATGTTTTAATCAATGGTATTTCACCTATGCCAGGCACAGGCAACTGGGCTATACTCTAGCTCGCAAAAACAACAGTAGACCTACTGCTATATTTTATAACCATAAAAGTACGAATTGATTCAGAGCAGTATCTAACAGTATCTATTGACTCTAACAGATCAGAAGCATTCCATTCAGACTTTCAAATCTAGGGCATTCAGTTTACACTAAAGGGCTGTAGGAAGCAGATTCAACCAATCCCCTCAGTCGCCTCTACTGCACAGAGAGGGGCATCCATGGTAACGGAATTACACCAAGACTCACTTTAAAATGTATACCAAACAAAAATCATTGATTTCAAAGTTTAACCAACTGTACAACTATGCACAATGACTACTTCAACAATTCCACCGAACATTTGACAAAAACACATTTCCAGGAAGAACTGTGCAGATACAGAGTTTAGTGACAGACTAAAACTGATGGAGATTTTACCTTAATTCTGTTACCAAACTTTGCATCTGCACAGTTTTTCCAGTAAATGTTTCTTTTTTACTGTGTAAATTGTTCAAAGTAGTCCTTGTGCATAGAGCTGTGCGATTTGTTCAACTTTGAAATCATTGTTTTTTGTTTGGCATACATTTTACAGTGAAAAATTGGAGTCTCAGCGTAATTCCATTACCGAGGATTGTCCATTGTCCATAGTCCTATCCTCTTTTAAATATGACCAGTATTCTTGCTACTGAACTGTGTCCACATAAGGGGAATCAAGCCAACCTATTCCTGGCCAAGCCATCTACCTTCAAACAATTTCAACCTCAAGTTACACTCACTATGAATGCCACATGTTCTTTTATTTCCTCCCCAAGAAAAACAGAGGAAACATGAATTAATACTGAAATGCTAAGCAATGAGCCTTCTCCTCCGTTCTCCCACCAAAATAGAAAGAAACAAGCGTCCCTCGTCCTCCTTTCATCCTGCTCTCTCGCTCCATCGAATGTACATTTCTAATGCATGAGGCCCACGGTAAGGCATTGTGGAAGAATCCAGCATCAACCAACAAATCGATCAATAAAACATGGAGGCATGGCGTTCAAAGCCATGGTAAACGCACCTGACATGGAGAGGAGGGAGAGGACGTGCATCTTTTGTCAGATAGGGAAGGGAGAGAGGCAGGAGTAGTGTACTGTAGACGTATACAGTGTGGTGAGGAGAAACAGAAGAGCCACGACTGTTGTGGTGGGCAGTAGAAAAGGACGGGGCTGCTTATAGGTGACATGTGAAGCTAGCTTACCTTTCAAACTCCCTTTGCACGTCTTCTTTAGGGAGGGATGGAAAGAGAGAGAGAGAGAGAGAGAGAGAGAGACAGACAGAGAGAAAGAGAGCGAGAGAGAGAAGGAAGAGGGAGAGAGATTGTTATATCAAATGGTTTCATCTTCTAAAAGTTGATTTGATTCATTTGTTTATTTCATTGAATGATTCTCAGTATAGTGACTGTAGCCTATACATCTAAGGGTTGTGTGAAGCTTTATGTGAGTTTGTTTACTACATTATCATGTTCCAGGAAGTCTTGTAATTCTATCACATAGGAAACAGATATAATTAGATATTAGTGTTAACTCACACACTTTCCTCTGAAGGCATAATTGGATTCCATTTCAACCGTCCTTGTCACACACAACCTCAACAAACTATTGTCACAATATGAGAAACACACTCAGCGAGAGACATTAACACTCATACCAGGTGGGCATGGAAAATGGTAGATTCTCACATAATATATAGGAAAATCTGATGATTTTATTCTCTTAACCATAGAGGTTAATTGGAAGAAATAACTATTTGCCTGTTGAATAAACAAACTGTGAAGGTGACTACGGTGGACTGTGTTGCTAATCATCGTTTATCATCATTATCATGTGTAGTAGAAATTTGCTGGAGCAGGAATGTTGAAAATGTCCATCATCGTGTCTGTCTGTTTTCTTTGGACAGGAGCACCAAATCACCTCTAAAAACTGTCAATAATTTTCAATCGTGACCGCTGTCCTCGATCCATAATCTCACAGTCCCTTGACGGACAACTCACACTGGCCCACATCCATGATCCATCCACACATATGGTAAAGATTACTTAAGAAATAGAAAAGAGACGAGTCCAAATGAAATAAATAAATAGACAAATAAATAAATAAAAAACACAAGCTAGTGTTCTCATCCATTTTTGATGACAAGCTCGTATTGATTGGGTGCGTTTGAAACTAAACAAGCATATCCATGCCCCAGAGCGCTGAACATGCACACTGATAATTATTTATGACATATTTGGGTGGAAGAGAAGAGGCCGGAGAAGTTTTCTTGGCATAATAAACCGGACTGCTCTCTATTTTACCGTGCAGTAATCTACTGGGTGATCCCAGAGACTCACAAGGCTAGGTCAAGTAGAGTGGAGTAGTCTCTTAATGAGATAAAGAACTTTTGGAGAGAAGGGAAGAATCCCATAACAAACGTGATGTGTTTAATTATCGACCAATTCCACACGCACTCTCGATAACAAAATCCCAAATCAACTGCATTTCTTACAGAGATCTACATAGACCCTGTGAATAGAAATGCACAGGGAAACACACAAATAAAGGATGACTCTTCAAAACAGTGGTGGATGATCACCCAATTTAGCCCGTCGTAAGTGTCAGCCGCTGGGGTTCAAATCATAATAGCGCGACGTATGATCTTGTTAGCCGTACCTTGTCATGACGCCGAGGCAACATCTTAATCTGATCTAAGAACAGGCCCGATCTAAGCAGCTACGCGGCTGGGTGGAATAAAACCCGTTCAACGTGCAGATAAGCCCCGGAGAAAGATGAGACAGGGCCTAATGTGACAGGTGATACACTTCACATTTAACAAGCTTACACTCCAGTGTGTCCGTACATACAAACAACCCGTAAGTAGCTTAGAAATCAATGGCCAGCGAGCAGGGAACAGACAGAGTTTTTATTTATTTCCTGAGGTGTCTAGCAGACAAGAGCTTAGCCATCCATAATCCATGTTTAATATCAGGAGAGGAAGAAGCCCCGGTCGGGCCAAAATGGGAACCTCGGATATCCAATTTGAGCCCAAATAAAAAATTGAACAGTAATGAAATACTAATCAAGTGGGATGTTTACTTAGCTGTGATCTCTGATCTCTGTGTCTGATTATGTTTTCTCTCAGGGTGTGTGTGTGTGTGTGTGTCCTGATCTCTGAGCTGTGTTGACGTGTTAGCTGGCCGGCCTCCTGTACTCTCCAGACAAAACGGTCATTCCATAGATCAGCCTTGTAGCGTTGCACAAGCTGGACCAGCCGTCATAACATTAGGGCACAGAAGTACACTTTAAAAAGCCAAAAGTTGAGTGTCAGACACAGACACACGCAAAGTTGCTAGGGCTCCTGCAGAGGTCGGTATAGTAACGCCACAAAGATCAAAGGCTTTTCCTGACTTCACACACACAGACCAAACCCTGCATGATTCCTGAGCTGATGTACAAGACTTCTGAGACGTCTGTAACTAAAACTATAGATAGAAAGTCTGCATGGACCGACTGAATTAAGAGGCGAAAGATCGACTCCGTAAGTCACACTGCAAAGCCTTCCTTCGGCACAGGTTGCGCTGTAAAACACATCAGTCTCCTTGAAAATCTTTTCTTCCACCTTGGAAGTATCACATGTTTAATAATCACAAAGTCCCCTTCGTGGTATCATAGGAAAATAATGTAAAACACTGATATTATCTACTCCAGCTGAAAGGCATCGTGAGATCTCCTGTGTTAATTAATTCCATACCTGTCATTCTCGTAAAACTCTCAAATCTTAACACATACCATCTCTTCTATTTCCATGTGAACGAGAAGAGAAAAGGGAAAAGCTGCAGGTTGTGCTGAGATTGAGAGAGGGAGGGTATGAAAGTAAGTGTCTTCCTCCTCTGATTTTAATTGCGAGGTGCAAAGTGAAATGGCTGCACTCCATGACAGCGTTAAAGAAGCACGAGTGTCAATGAGACTGGATGGGTGGAGGAGGGGGGCTTGGAGGGAAGAAGGGAAGGTGACAGACAGAAGAACCCGTCCCCAAGGTGCTCTCCAAGAGCAATAGATAAAGATTCCCCTGGGACATTTTTCTCATTAGTCGTCAGACACAGTTCAGTAATTCAGGGGGTGTTGGGTTACCATTTGTCATGAGACAAAAAAAATACATGTCACTCCATGCTTTGCTTCCTTTATTTGGATATGTCACCTCGGAGGAAAAATTATAAGCCTGGCTTGCATTCAAACAAAGGGACTGCTGCACACACAGGCAAGCACGTACAATCACACACACACACACACACACACTGAACGGTGGGTTTACATTGAGGCGCGTAATGAATGATGGCAAACTCTGCGCGATGCTTATCGGCCTGACTGTTGTGATAAGTCCGTCTTTAATGAGTATGAGGTGTTCTCCACCAGAGAGAGCCAGTGTTTTAATCCTGCTGGCTGTACGTTACTTCTCATGTCGGAGTCTCGGACAAGGAGACATCTGCATTAGGCTATCTGGGTTTGTCACTCACTGAGATTGTGCACTTTCCTTATTTACAGCTCAATAGAAAAACCAGAAGGATCGAGTCACCTTAAAACGAAGAAAATAAAAACGACTAACGGCGATATTGACACTAGAGGTAGTCTGTCTAAAGTAAAGATGCAGGGCGGCGGAAAAACATGCTAATCTCGCACCCAACACTGTCTGTGTTTGAACAGCTATCTCCGACTACAATATGTGCTCCTCCAACAAAAGGAGGAGCTTTTCTTCAAACGACGCTGTGCAAGTTCTGGACGTTTTTATTACACCCGTTAGCCACATTAATTCTGCCGCACAAAAGGAGCCTTTGCTTGCGTGTCACCTCGGAGACAAAGCCATACCAAGACAGATGAATTCCCGAGGATGTGCTTGTTTCTAAAGGGAAAGATCTATTCTCTCTCAGAAGTCTTGACACCACACCGCCAGATACAACAAATGTGCCCTTTCAGGAGCATCTTTGCAGGCGCAATGGAAGGACAGGGATGACAGGGCCAATGGGCAGTGCCCGTGACAAACCAGCACTTCCACCTCTTTTATAAACTCACTACCCCATCAAAATCATCCGACTTCTTTCCCGAGAAAGAAATAATGAATAATAGAAAAATATTGAAATTCAATTTCAGTGAGAGAAACGGAAGAAAACCTGCATATAACCCTGTTAGATTTTCCACACCAGGAGGGTGTTAGGTGTTAGTTATCCCCTTGGCTTGTGACTGTGTGCCATCTTTCTCCGTATCCCTAGCTGTCTGCATGCTTAAGAGAGGAGGCCTGGGCCTATTAGGGAAGACCTAGACTGAGACTGTAGGAGACTAATTGTGTCAGTGACTGTACCCAGGCCCATCTCCACCATCATCATCTCACATAGTGACCTTATCATGAACAGAGAGCGAGAGATAGAGAGAGCCGGGGCGTGTGGCTTCACCGCGTGCCCTCGCAATACTGATGGACCGCCAGTCTATAACGGGGAGAATAATACGCCTCGCTCTCATCTCACTCATGAACCCGCCGCAGGGTCAAAGGTCAGGCCATATCTGTCCCGAGTGGTCATTTAACTCTTCTTAACACAACAAAGATTGCAGATGACATCCCTGTTGCATAAAAAGGTTACACACGCCGTGCCAAGAGGTCTCGGGCTCTCATTGCATATTTAGAAAATGCTTGAAGCTCTCGGCTCGGCCTCCACGGCAGGAATGTCCACAGGTTCAGGGAGGCTCGCGCGGTGGGAGAATAACGGGTTGGTTCTTCCTTCTAAGCGACCTTGGAAATCTTCTCAGCTATTCACAAATACAAACCCTCTTAACAGATGCCTTTCATTATTAATATTGTAAGAAATAAGCAGTGAGAGAAAAGTAGGGAGACTATGGGGTTTTATAATACTAGTACCCAGCAGAGATAGTCCACATAGACCACAGGAGGTTGGTGGCACCTTAATTGGGGAGGACAGGCGCGTGGTAACGTCTGGAGTGGAATCAGTGGAATGGTATCAAATACATCAAACACATGGCTTCCTGGAATTCGATGCCATTCCATTTGCTCCGTTCCGGCCATTATGAGCAGTTCTCCCCTCAGCAGCCTCCACTGACATAGACAGGGATACGTGACAGAGCTGTGCAATTACAATTCAGACCTAAAATAAACACAGAGGTTGTTGAAATGGAATAACAGGACGTGTCCTGTGGCAAGTCGAGGCTACACAAACGTGAACAAAACTCGTAGAGTATTAGTAAGTTCATTTCATAACCCTCATTTGTCCTGTCTCGGTGCCGATATCTTCTAAAACCAACAGTAAAAGAAACATCTGACCACACGAGGACATTGGTGCTGTTCCAACATCACACCCAGCCTCTGGCCTCATATCCCCCTAAAACAGTGGTGTTCCTTCCCTTCATGCAGGGGTTATCAGCAGTCACCCGACTCTGTCTGACAAGCCCCCTGCTACAGTACAGGGAACAACTGTCTGTCCTACAGGCCTTAGTCTGACCAAGCAGAAGAAGAAGAGCTACATGTTTTACACTCCTCATCTTCAGGGAAAAACAACCGTAGTAGACAGTCTGTGTGGACTGGAGGCTGCTGTGCTACTGCCACCACTAACACTGCCCGGGGCAGACTCGGATGCAACTCAAGTGCCCCGTGTGGCTCAGTTGGTAGAACATGGAGCTTGCAACGCCAGGGTTGTGGGTTCGATTCCCACAGGGGACCAGTATGAAGAAAAATATGAAAATGTATGCACTCACTACTGTAAGTCGCTCTGGATAAGAGCGTCTGCTAAATTACTCAAATGTAAAATGGGACAAGTGCCTACAAACGTTGATATCTGAACAAATTGTCATTGTTTGGCAAATAGAAGGAAGTGTTTTGTGTTGAGAGGTTCAAGTCAGTGTCACTGATTTTAGGACAAACATGTTTCTGCTGAATGTCAGATGTATTTATCAATGTATAAATATGTCACAACAAAACTATATATGTACTGCATGTATCCCGTCACACAAAAATCGAAATACTGTGTATCAGTACAGTAGATAACCTTGTCCTCAACAAATACTCCAGCTGGAGTTCACTCAACGGTTGGACTAACACCAGAGACCAGTAATAGCTACAGATACACCACAGTAAAGAGATTATGAATTTTCCCTAATTTGAACTCACGCAGAAAGATATTTATAGGACGACAAGCTTTTGAGCTGTAAGCAGAGAGAGACAGAATAATGTCGATTCAAATAGCATATTCTTAATATCAAAAGAAAATAACGAAGGGGCTATAATGTGTTCTCTGTAACAATGAACGAGTTGGAGGAAATGTCCTCCCGAAACCTTGATCTAGCAGAACAATGGGCCTGTTCATGGACAATTAAAACAAAGAGTCAATGGAGTTCTGCTGGGGAACAGTGATGAGCATAAATGTCCTTTAAGGCCCGTGCAAATGGTTCCTTCTATTAGAGATACCACATTCAACCTTTTTTACATTTACATTTTTACATTTAAGTCATTTAGCAGACGCTCTTATCCAGAGCGACTTACAAATTGGTGCATTCACCTTATGATATCCAGTGGAACAACCACTTTACAATAGTGCATCTAACTCTTTTAAGGGGGGGGGGGGGTTAGAAGGATTACTTTATCCTATCCTAGGTATTCCTTAAAGAGGTGGGGTTTCAGGTGTCTCCGGAAGGTGGTGATTGACTCCGCTGACCTGGCGTCGTGAGGGAGTTTGTTCCACCATTGGGGTGCCAGAGCAGCGAACAGTTTTGACTGGGCTGAGCGGGAACTGTACTTCCTCAGAGGTAGGGAGGCGAGCAGGCCAGAGGTGGATGAACGCAGTGCCCTTGTTTGGGTGTAGGGCCTGATCAGAGCCTGAAGGTACGGAGGTGCCGTTCCCCTCACAGCTCCGTAGGCAAGCACCATGGTCTTGTAGCGGATGCGAGCTTCAACTGGAAGCCAGTGGAGAGAGCGGAGGAGCGGGGTGACGTGAGAGAACTTGGGAAAGTTGAACACCAGACGGGCTGCGGCGTTCTGGATGAGTTGTAGGGGTTTAATGGCACAGGCAGGGAGCCCAGCCAACAGCGAGTTGCAGTAATCCAGACGGGAGATGACAAGTGCCTGGATTAGGACCTGCGCCGCTTCCTGCGTGAGGCAGGGTCGTACTCTGCGAATGTTGTAGAGCATGAACCTACAGGAACGGGTCACCGCCTTGATGTTAGTTGAGAACGACAGGGTGTTGTCCAGGATCACGCCAAGGTTCTTAGCACTCTGGGAGGAGGACACAATGGAGTTGTCAACCGTGATGGCGAGATCATGGAACGGGCAGTCCTTCCCCGGGAGGAAGAGCAGCTCCGTCTTGCCGAGGTTCAGCTTAAAGAAGAAACATGGGATTCTTCTGATTCTTGTTCCTCTCTTTCTCTCTTTCTCTCTGACCCTTTCTTTCTAGCTTTGCCTCCCTCCCTCTTTCTCTCTCTCCTCCCCTCTTTCTCTCTCTCTTTCCCTATCACCCTCTCTCTTTCCCTGCCGGCCTCTCTCATTCCCTATCGCCCTCTCTCTCTACCTATCTCACTTTATCTTTCTCCCTCTCTCTTGGTTGTTTGGGGAAGGTGACAGTGTGTCCTTCCCTCTTTCCTTCTGACTGTTCCTCCCCAATCCCTGGGAGTGGAGTAATCACCTCTTTACCATGGCGCCTGCTGACACTTTTGGAACGAACCAGAGGGCTGAGGTTGGTGAATGTGATTTCACACACGGCAGGGTTTGCAGGTGACAGGACTGGGGGACTATCTGATTAGTCCCTTGCTGTAGTCTCTGAGCAGAGCTACAAAGCATGGTGCTCTACTGTCTCTGTCTCTCCCTCCCTCCCTCCAACCTCCCTACTCAGGCCCTGTCACCATAACAAACACTCATTATTTTTGATTTACTTATTATAGAAAGCCTCTCTCATTGCAATTTGTACAAACAAACATGTGGGGTATCTGTATGGAGATAGTGATAAATACACATATTTAAAAAAACACATCATTTGCATATATTACGGGGAATTTTGTATCATTGCGAGCATGCATACACATGAACACACAGACAGACAAACACAGACAACAATTTGCCCTGATTGTAGATCTATCTGTGCTAAAAACAAATGCTATGGAGTCAATTGGCTCATCCCCCCCCCCCTCCCCCTCCTCTCCCCTGTAACTATTCCCCAGGTCGTTACTGTAAATGACAATGTGTTCTCAGTCAACTTACCTGGTAAAATAAGGGTAAAATAAATACAAAATATCAAAGGGGTATTCGTACGTGTGTGCAAGTGTATGCTTGTGTGTGTGTGTGTCTCCGTATATGTGTGTGTGTGTGCGTGGGTTCTTGTGTGTGCAAGTGTGAGTGCGTGCGTGTGTGCGTGTGTGTGTGTGTGTGTGTGTGTGTGTGTGTGTGTGTGTGTGTGTGTGTGTGTGTGTGTGTGTGTGTGTGTGTGTGTGTGTGTGTGTGTGTGTATAGAAGTAGAAGGTTAATGCAGACCTGTGAGCAGAGATGACAGCAACTGGACCCTAGTGAGCACCAAAACGAGGAGTCCAGGGACTTTCATCTTCATATGCACTGGCCCCTTTGTTCCTCTCCAGTCTCAGACTTCACATTTATTGCCAGGCTTTAGAGAGGGCAGAGTGGCCTTGAGAGGACCCTGTAGTCATCTATTCCACTCAAACACTAGTTAATTAGCAACACCACGGTTTGGGGTTTGCTAAATCACTGGATAGAGTAATCAAACCACAAGCTGACAGGCCGCGATACAAACGGCTAAGCAAAAAGGAAAGGACCACGGTACTAACTCTGAAAGAAAATAATTACAGCACTGTGTAGTGGTGTGTGGGGGTGAGGGGCTGTGTGTGTGTAGTAAGTGTGTGTGTGCGTAGTAAGTGTGTGTGTGTATGTGTGCAATAAGTGTGTGGGTGTGTGTGTAGTAAGTGTGTGTGTGTGTGTATGTGTGTGTTTATAATCTGTGAAGAAACATGCTCCGAAAAAAACCTACTCAATTAAGATAGATCAAATCAAATCAAATTCTATTTGTCACATACACATGGTTAGCAGATGTTAATGCGAGTGTAGCGAAATGCTTGTGCTTCTAGTTCCGACAATGCAGTAATAACCAACAAGTAATCTAACCTAACAATTCCACAACTACTACCTTATACACACAAGTGTAAAGGGATAAAGAATATGTACATAAAGATATATGAATGAGTGATGGTACAGAACGGCATAGGCAAGATGCAGTAGATGGTATAGAGTACAGTATATACATATGAGATGAGTAATGTAGGGTATGTAAACATAAAGTGGCATAGTTTAAAGTGGCTAGGGACTGAATAGAGGAGACAGAGTAAAATGTTTAAAAGGACTATCACGGCAAACATCAGCCTGCTGTCAGAAATGCCCCTTCCCATGGTAAGTCTATGGAGAGGAGGGAGAGTGACCTGCCTTCCCTCCCTCTCCCTCTGTCAGATAGACCTATTGTTCCTCTTGGCAATCAACAACCAGCCAGAGGTTACACGGAGGCGTTCAAATCACTCACTTCCCTTTTATTATTTCACATTCTTCCTGAACAACATCCGTGAACAATTTTTAACGCTCACTTTTCAAAAGAAAAGGAGAGAGGAAAAATATAATATGGCAATTTAGCTAAATAATTACAGCATTTTACTCCTCTTCCGCCTACACTCGGAGGCTCCGCTGGCGGAAAAAAAAGCTAATAATTCAATTTCTCAGTGCTTGTAATTGTCACCGATGTACCTAAAGGTCATATCATTCACCCAGAAGAAAGGGAGGGAGAGGCTGGAGACATGCTCAGAAGAGGCAATTTAACACAGGGCTAATGGGAGGAGTGTTACTCAAATGGACGAAGGAGTGAGGGAGGAGAGAGGGAGGGCGTTCGGTTAGCAGCCACTTGGTAACGGCGGGCTCATACTGTATCGGCTCTCTCCCTGGTCGCTACGCCCTCCATCACCACCGCCACCATTCTCAGGTAACTAACAGATGAGTGATGGAGCCAAAATGGAGATGATGTTTAGGCCTGTGTTAGAGGTTAAGCCTGGTGGACTTTCAAATGGCTGCCATCATAAAAGTACGGTCGGGAGGCAGGATTGGGGGAGTAGCAGCCCTGGCTTTGAAAGTAATTGACTAATACAGTGCTGGGTATTAAAGTCATAGAGTGCCAAAAGGGAACACACAGCCGCTTGACCCTAAGCCACTTTGGAGTAATCTAGTATTCAATCCAGCGTGTAATGACTGCTGGGGCTGTCAATCCTCTGGGCTCTCTGTCTCTGCCTTGCTCCCCCAGTCTATCTCTCTCTCTCTCTCTCTCTCCCTCCCTCTCTTCCCCATAATTCCCTCTCTCTCCCTCTTCTTCCCCCTTATATCACCCCACCAATCCCCCTTTCTCTCCTGGCCCATTAATGCTGTTGTTTCACAGAGAGGAGATGGAGGGATGACTGAGTTGAGGGTTGACTGAGTGGCCTAGAAGAGCCAGGCTTTAGAGTGTTAAGTCCAGGGCTACCCACTGTCCCTCCTCCATCCTCCAGTCTAATCCAGCGACACCAGAGGGGTCAACTCACTCTCCGTCTCCCCCACTACCTCCTCCCCGAAACAGGGCGCACCGCACACTCCTCAAACTCCCTCTCGAACAGGTTATTCGTGTTTAATACAAATGAATGTGGAACCGTTGGCGAGGTGAGGAGCTCAGAAGCGGGGTCTTTGGGAACGGGGGGAAGGCATCATTAAAGAGTGGAGCGGTTCGAACAATTTGCTTAACCTCTCGGCGGTCTCTGTTCTCTGTGATCAATAGGTTTTATCCACCGTGTGAGTCGTCCATAATGATGAGCGGACCGACAGACGGATAAGAAGCTCTGAGTCAGAAGAGAGGAGAGGGCCAGGATTTTCGACGTGCTCTCTTATTGAAATCATTAATCTGTCTTCTGACAAACGCTCTCCATGGACTTTCTGTATTGTTCATAATGTTAAGGAGAATGCTGCACAGCGGTGTTGTAATCTTTGCAAATAGCATTTGGGGTCTTTTTTCCCCTATTATGTACAGTATGTATTAACGTACCGCAGTCATGATGAGACGTGTGAATCACACACAAATCTTTGTCAATGTGATCTGGTGAATCTGCGAAAGACTAAATATGCACCTGTACGTTTCGAGCCAGACCATTTAATACTCGTCCATGCATCACAGAAGTATCTAGCAATAGCAAGATAAAAAACCTAAGGAAACCAACCATCGAGGACAAGTGCACACTGCACCCCCACCATCCCTGCTTTCGCCCCCATCGCAGAAGAGAAAGGCACCTGTCACACTGTTTGAGCAGAGGTACGGGAATGGGGGGAAAAACACGGCAGCACTTCACAACACTGTCATTGCCATTCATAATACGCATTGCAGTATAAAGAGGGCCATTAGGGCCCCAACCTGGGAGCCATTAAATCATTTTAAATCGCTGTAACATCCCATTAGTGTCAGTGGTGAGACCACATAATAGTCTGTATTATAGAGATCACCACCGCGGACCCATTTGGACTAAATCACAGCAGCCTCTCTTCTCCGACTGGGATCCTTATCCCTCGTCCCCTAGCGCACAGGGACACTCGTGCCGAAAGAGAGGCGGGATGCTCCTTGGGATCTCCTAGTGCGTTAAAAACAGAAGGATCGGGCGGACCGTCCACAGCACCACCCTATGAATTAGGCATGATGCAAGCCCCATTAGAAACGATGCTATTAAGCTATCTGTTGCTGTTTCTGTGGGAAAATCATACAACGGAAGCACGTTTTGCTTGTTTAGTGGACAAAATATCAATTGAATTTGAACCGAAATGCACTACTGAGATGTGTTGATATACAAGCATAATTAGGATTGGAAGATGGACTTTACTCCCCCAAATCAATTGTCTGCGATCTGGGGGAGGATAACGAGTCAGAGCTTGTTGGGGTGGATTTGCAATCTGAAGATGAGCTAGACAGTAATGTGATAATAGCAAGGTCCAGCGGGCCCTAACTAACCTGTGAGGAACCAGACCATGACAAAACAGCCATGCTAAAGGTCAGAGGTCACACAATCATAGGCCTGACACACAACCATGACAAAACGGCCATGCTAGAGGTCAGATGTCACACAATCATAGGCCTGACACACAACCATGACAAAACAGCCATGCTAAAGGTCAGAGGTCACACAATCATAGGCCTGACACACAACCATGACAAAACGGCCATGCTAGAGGTCAGATGTCACACAATCATAGGCCTGACACACAACCATGACAAGAAGCCAGGGATCGCATCATGAAACAAATAATGCTCTCTATAATAACACATCAGAATAGAAGACAGGGAAGGAAGAAACATGTTCAGAACGAATAACTGACTGCTGATTAGACGTTAAGACACCTACAAGTTTGTTACTGAACACAAATATTGATGTTATAAACAGCACAAATGACGAGAGGTCATGGTTAGTAAACAGAAATGAAAAGCAGAACAAATTGATAAGGTAGGGGCTCTGGGTTTGAAGAAAAAAACTCCATGAGAAATATGCATCTTCCGTTACATATCTATATATCTCCCTCCACATGATAAATAGCTCCTTCCACAAACCCTTGGTCTGCCCTATGAGTTCTTAGAGGAACAAAGCTATGATGAATGGATTAATGCCAGAGCCCAAGCAAACACCTCTCCTGGCTGATAAAAAGATTTCCTGCCAATGACAATTTGGGGACACTGGTGACCCGAGGAGTGGTCTATGGGGTATGCCCCCCAGAGAGGCACGGTGATGGAGCCGAATGACCATTAGGGGGAAGATTAAGTGCCCCTTGCTTCCGACACTCACTTCATTATACATGCAAGCCCTTGCCCCACTCGCATCTCCCGAAAAGGCACAGCTCCTTTGTTTCTAGTGACTCCCGCCACTTTGATTGCTTATTTATTGGCTGTCTCCGTTGGCAACCCCGGGCTAGAGAAACAAATCCCATTGGCCACGTGCCCCTCCTATCAGGTGAGAGAAGAGAGAAGAGAAGTGAGAGTTAAAAAAAATATATTGTGCGGGATACTAACACAGGTGGGAGGGACATTTTTTTTTTTACCTGTCAAATGTTCTGTGTGTCAGGAGGAAGAGGAAGCAGGAACCAAAACTACAGCTGACAAACAGAGAGCCCTCATTATGAATGGCTGTACTTGGAAACAATGGGTATAAATAAACAATAGCTCCCACACAAATGCTAATAAAAATGATGTCATGGGGGAAGGGGGTTGGGAGGTTAGGGTCATTAGACAACCTGAAAGAAATCTCCTCTAATAAGCATATTAACTATATTAACTAAATGAAATGACTGGATAAAATGACCATATTATTACTTTGTCTTGTTAGACTAAATTAAACTGAAACATGTACTGGCATACTGCATTTTAGTCCAATCTGTTCTCAAGCCCCCTTTTAAAACAACCAATCACTACAAATCGCCGGGTGATATTTTTTGCCCGATTTTTACAGCGTTTTTACAAGCGGTGATCAGAGGAAGGGCGAAAGTCCTCGTCGGACATTTAAGAGCCAAAGTGGGCTTCGTGAGGACTTTCATGGCTCTTTAAGTAAATTCCAAATACATGCCACATGTGTTCCAACATTTCAGGGTAGGAGGACAACCCCCAACACCCCTACAAGGTGTAAAACAGGAACACATTTGATATAGGAGAAAATGCTGAATTAAGAAACACTTTTAGAGAGTGTTAGGTAAAAGGACAGTGTGAATAATTAACTGCTAATCTAAGTTACTCGGTTGGGCTTCAGTGTACTACTCATCCTGTTATGAAGATAGCCAGAGATGTTTTAATATGTAATGGCAGGAAATGTTTTTTATTCTGACATTTCCAAAGTGAAGAAATCAACAGATATGTCCTCAGGCACCCCTGTGTTCAATGCAGAGCAGAGGACTTCCACAATTAAATACAACCTGAGAACCTTTAGAATTGATTAGGCTATTTTGTTAGCTAGCTATAGGCTACTAGGAAATCAATACAGTTTGCATAAAACGGCAATGTAATCCTAAAGGCTATGTAATCCTTAAGGCAATGTAATCCTAATGATTCTTAATCCATACAGTGCTGTCTCCTATCAAAATAAAATCCAATCTGAATCAAAATAGCTACTATTAAAACAGGAGCCATCATGAATACTTTAGTTTTAACAGCCTGATAGTAGGTATCAGAGTACTAAGAAAAATGTATATTTCACACCTCAGAGTTGAAGACAACCACATGGCTGATAAGCTTTCAAACATCCCTCAATGAACAAATGTTACACTAAGCGTACCTAAAAATGTTACACTAAGCGTACCTCTGTCACATATCAATAGATAATCAGCTTTGACATTGAAACCGATAACGCCGGACTCACTGTAGGAACTTCCGATTCTGTTTTCTCTCAAGAAATTTAGGGCATCAAAAACTGAGTTGTAAAAAGTATCTTAACCACATTTACAAACCACATTATGAAAGCTATAATCAAACCAGTTGTCTGAGATGTATGAAGGGTTTTGATAGCACTAAGTGGAAAGTTTGCTGAAGTTATAAACAGGCCACAAGTTACATATTAGGATTTTTTGGGGGGGAAACAGCATAGATGTGGAGAGTACTCTACTAACTTTACTCTCTATAAATACAGAATGCCATTTTCAGAAAAGAAAATTCTATGCAATTCTGCATTAACATTTATGCCCAAAAGCCATCCATTATTAAATATAATTTGAGAGTGATGAGCTGAAAGTGACATTAATGGTGGTAACGAGATTGATATACTTAGACTCAAACTTAGACACACGTTGTCATGCACACATGCACACGCACACGCACACACACCAAATAGGGGGCGTTCTCCACCTGTATTTTGACGAGACTCACATGCCAAGACATTTGTGAGAACACCTAATATGCATTTTCCTGAAAACCCTTAATGGGTGTTACATTATAAAACTATATCCATATTCATGCAGACTGACAATGAAGGATGACAATAGAATTACTACTATTAACTCATATATTTCAGATTTTGATTTATGTACATATTCACGCTCATAATCCCAAAAAATCCCAGCATTCACACCTTATGCTACATTTTGTCATCCTAATATTATGCCCCGTTGGATTGATTGGATGTATTATGACACCAAAATCAATATATTAAAAAATATGGTTACAATATGGCTAAACATGCTTTACTATACATTTCATCACATCGTATCTACTGATCATTCCTAACAGTGGACAAGTGCGTCCAAAAAGCATATGTCAAATCAATGAAGGGAAATCTATTAAAAAGTGTTTGCGTGTCTAGATTGACATGGTGGATCATCAGCACTATTGATTTCCTCTACTGTGATGTTCATGAGACGCCACGTTCAATCTCAACTTTGCTCAGGTAACCAATACATTGTTCCCGCTCTCCCTCGTTTGCATACGGCAAAAAATGTGCACGAGTTGTGGCAAATTGGCATTTTTATCAAGTTCCCTCATACAATTGACAAGAGACAAAAGTACAGTCAATGAAGTACAGTAGTCCTCTAAAGTTGAAACAAAGGGCTCTTTCCTCTGACTTGGCTGACTTCAATCAATTATAAATGATGCAGTCACTGTAGGCCCACAAAAGAAGACATCTCCACTCTATAGTCACATGTAATTACCCAAGTCGGCTGCTCCGTGGCATGTGATCTTTGGCTGACAGGAACATTGACTGATGACCTTCCCAGAGAAAGGACTCCCCGGGTCGGGTCGCCCAGCATGCTAGGCTCTCCTCAACCTCCATAACTACCCCTCCCAGCCCAAACATCTCAATACACCCCCGTCACACCCGGCTTTCAAATACAAAGCTATTGACAAATCAGACCGTCAGTGTAAAAGCTGGTCTCGCCTATCACTCACAATCAAGGATCTATCTATCACTCCTCGGCTTTGTAGGGCAAGAGAAATGACTCCTCGTCGTCTCGGCCCGTGCTAATTTGACACAGCCCACTTGGCTCGCCATAATTGCTCTGTCACTGTCAGTCCTTGGTGGAACCCCAGCACTGTACAATTTGGACACAATTACCGGGCGTTTACCGGCAGCCATTATACCAGCGGTGTTGCCCGCTCCACTCCTCACATTGCCACGGCTCATCAAACGTGGATGCGGCCCATTAATGAACATTGTTAGCATTTCTCTTAAACTTCTCTTCTCCTGCCTCTAATAAACAGCCAGTGTTCCATGAAGGAGCATTGCCATCCTCCATGTGACATGATATTTATTGTCTGCTGGTTGGGGTGGGGAGGATCTGCTAGAACAGGAGGAGGGGTGACAATAGATATCAGGTTGGACGGAGAGCGGGACACAAAGAGAGAGAGAAATAGAGAGGCCAAAAAAGAGAGACAAAGACAGCCACAGAAAAAGAAAGTGGAAAAAAAAGCATTACATCCTAAATCTATAGGACATCAGAGTAAGCCTAAAGTGCACCATTATGACCAGAACTGCATTGGTAGCTATGAATACATCAGTGGCCATCAGAGGTCATTCTTCAGCTGCCTGACACCTGTTTTGTCCTCATTGGCCCAGAGGAGAGGACACCCGCCGTGACCTAATGGCGTCCGTGTCCTCTAAAGACCGCTCATTTCCTACTCTGCCCCCGGGGTGGCGCCGTGTGACACAACAGGGGCCATCTTTAGCGAGGGGGTCACCATCCATCACGGGCCTGTGGCGTTGCTCTACATCGCTGTTTCCTATTCCAAGGTAATTATACACTGATCAGACGAGTCAGGGGTGTCTCCCCGCGGTGGTCACAGGCTGAAACTCAAGCTGAAACACATACACGTAAGCAAAGGCACAATCACAAGCAGATTGTGCCTCCCCCCCCCCCCACACACACACACACACACTTTCCCCTGTATCCTCCCTTCTCACAGGGGTAAATTAATGAAGTCCAATGCAACTGCATTCGAAGACACAAAATGTCCTCTCATTAGGCACCTGCCTGCCTGCCTGCCATCCCAGGGCCACATCATGAAATATACAGACACACATTAAGGAAGGGTTCAAATCGGCCACATTATTTATTTATGGCCAGTTTATAGGGGCTAAGGTCTTACTCTGGTGAAAAAAAGAAGACAATTGGGTGAGGAGAGAATGCCATTTGAGGTACTAGAGCTGTACTGGATTGCAAACCTAGACTTACTGTTAATCAATTTAAACGTATTATGCAAGTAAATTGTTATTCCTTAGCTGACTATTGCAAGGGCCTGTGATGAGGCTTTTCATTTCAGAACGCAGACTGAGACAGACACACACACACACCAATACCCGCTTTACAAAAGTAATACTTTCCATGTCCCTGCGGTCCTGATATGTACTAAGTGTTTGGCTGCTCACAGAATAAACTCATTAATTTGCTTAATTATTTAGGCCTATCATTTTCCTCGAGTCTTGGTGGGAACTGTCAGCGAGGCAAAGAAAACAACACAACATTCATGTTCTCACTATCACATAATAAACAAACACAAAATACACCAGAGACTGATTACAGGCACTACACCACAGAGAGAGAGAGAGAGAGTTTTTCTCTCTCCGACAGATGAAATTGTTTCAGCTTGTTTTTGACAGCTACAGCACAGACGTGTGGGTGTGTGTGTGGCTATTACTGCAGCGTGCGTCTGGTTGTAATAATTAAAGCCTACCGTACTACCGACCTGAATAAATTAATACTTCCTGTGTGAGCAGCAATGTGCCACTGCACATTCAGACATGCTTTGTTCCTCCTGATTACTTTTTTTGTTTCTTGTACTGTTGTGTGTCACGTGTGTGTGTGTGTGTGTGTGTGTGTGTGTGTGTGTGTGTGTGTGTGTGTGTGTGTGTGTGTGTGTGTGTGTGTGTGTGTGTGTGTGTGTGTGTGTGTGTGTGTGTGTGTGTGTGTGTGTGTGTGTGTGTGTGTGTGTGTGTGTGTGTGTGCGTGCACACTGCATATGCTTGTGTGCGTGAGCGTGATAAAACGATGCGAGTGATAGGGAAAGCTGTCTTTCTCTAATGTTGCACATTTATCTCATGAATATAAATTAAAAGTTTGGCGCCTTTTACTTTATGTTTTCATTCTAATTAGTTGTGAAGGGGTGCGAAGGGGAGAGGGCGGAGGCTTAGAAAGGCATTAGGTTTCAGACAACCCAGGGCAATGCTCTGTGAGACTAAAAGTGGACAGAGGAACATACAGCCGGCACACAGCACACAGAGCGAGGCTTTATCATATCACCATAAACATACAATGTATCATTGTTTTGCATAGAACTGGTTCAAATCACAATTCATATTCCCTACGGCTGTTTTCCAAGCCTCGTCATTCATCCAACATCTCCAATTAATCCTGACTCTCCGTTGGCAAAGCACACACATACTGACACTGTACTGACAGTAACCTCGCCACAAAATAACATAACGGATTATTTGAAAAGCAACCTGCCCTCTCTCCTCCTAGTCCCCATTCGCCCCCATAACACATTTACCCTATCAAGCCATTTACCATTTACTCTCTTCCACCCTCTTGACCCCTTAGTGGTGGGGAACCAGTGCATTTAGCATTAGGCTCTGATGTGGTGATGTTGCTGCTGGTGGCGTGACAGTGCAGGAACTTGTGCTCTTGTCTAGATAGTAGTGTAATTAGGGAGGAAGCGGTGGCAGGCAGGCGCTAGCTAGCTACCAAGCCAGGGTAAATCCCATTATTTGGCCCTCTCCCGGAGAGTGAATTGTGTGTCAAGTAGGATGCATGTGGTAACCACTATGAAATTACCGCTGGGAGGGGAGGAGAAGGGAGGCTGAGGGCATGTAATGCACTTCCATTGTGTTGTCGAGTGCATCCAAATAAGCAGGGGTAAATGGAGGAACTGCGGTAGGGCAATGGGGCTGGGGGTGGCAGGGATGGGAATCAGTGGGATGCTGTTGGTGGGACCCCCTGTAGTTGGGGAGATGCTGTGTGTGTGTGTGTGTGTGTGTGTGTGTGTGTGTGTGTGTGTGTGTGTGTGTGTGTGTGTGTGTGTGTGTGTGTGTGTGTGTGTGTGTGTGTGTGTGTGTGTGTGTGTGTGTGTGTGTGTGTGTGTGTGTGTGTGTGTGTACAGTGCTGGTAGCTCACAAATCATATGACTGTGATGATAGAAAATGTTGAGAAATAGAGTACCACCCACCCACAATCCCTCAGTTTTTTTGGTCTGCCAGAAAGCTGTAGTCACAGGCTTTTCAAAGGCCTCCACTCTAGTAGCAGTACGACTAGGGCACAGAACTGCAGACTTCGGGAGCAGAGGGAAATACCTCAGGCTTACAGAAAGTCACAGACGAGAGACCGGGACATTAAGAGAAAAAAAACACAAAAACTGTCAGATGAGGACACAAAACAGAGTTCCGGAAATCTATTATGAATGAAAAAAAAAATTGAAAGGTAGTGGCAGAATAATAACACAGAAGAAAGAAAAAGGCGGAAAGGAGGAGAAGAGGAGACACATACGAACAGCCTCCAGCACCGATAGCTGCCGCCGTTCATCAACAAAGGCCTCCAGTCAACACTCGTTTTTTTTCATGTAACATTTATCATCAGTGCTGTCCGTCAGAGGCAGACGAGGCGCTGATCTAAACCAGACATCAACGTCATGACAGCAGCAGAGCTACATAACTAGGTGATGGTCTCAGCTCAGGAATGCTAGCTAGCTAGCCCCCGTGTTATTAGGTCTTGAGAGACAGGCAGACACGATATTGCCATGACAACTACAAACAGTCATCTCTTTGTTGGAAGAGAAAAAAGAAGCCTTCAGTGGGATTGCTTTAGATACGTTGGGCCCAATCATACTAGTGTTGTTTAGACTTCAAACACGCCCTCCGTAGAGGAAGTGTGTCTCCTGCTAATAGCTGGTAGCATGACTCGGTTAAGCTGCTTATTTCAGCCATAAATAATGCATTTAGGCAGATGCGCTTGACTTTTGTAGAATAAGAATCGCTCTGTGATTGACACGTTGGTTTGTTGAACCTGGAGTTGTATCTACACGTTCACCTTTGGAAATAGGCTTGTCCTCTTTAATATTGCTATGTTAACATAAGTATGACAACCACCCCTTGCAGCACATCACCCCTTACATCCATGACCAAATTTGCTTTCTATTTTTGGGTGCCTGGATTTTTTTTTACAGACGAATCAAAGCTACTGAATTGGCTTTTTTAAAATATATATTTGTTTACATTAAGCCAAAGCAAATCCAAGCAGAGCATTGCTGTTTGACTCTCATACAGTCCTCATTCACTGAAGTTTCAAAATGTATTCACCACGTGCACAGAATCCTGATACAACAGGTGTTAAAACTTTCCAATTTGAACTTTCCAATTTGTAAGTCGCTCTGGATAAGAGCGTCTGCTAAATTACTTAAATGTAAATGTAAATGTAAAACAATACAGTGAAATTCTTACCTTGAAAGCGCTTTCCCAACAATGCAGTGATAATAACAGATAAATACAAAAATTATAAAAGAAAAAAACACTCATGATCTACGATGCGAGTCAAAGAAACAAGAGAATGCAAGTATATACAGGTTAGTGCCCGGTTACATAAAACATCTTAAGTGTTTCCCTTAAGGAATAATTTCCCCTTACCTAAGGGATTTGTTTAAGGGCGTTGCTCAGAGCCCCTCAAACGTTTTCCTTAGGTAAGGGCATACTTAAGGATTTGTACAGTAGTTTCAAGGCATGCACGGCAGAAAGAGTATCTCGTTATCATGGAGACGACCTGAATTACTGACAACGTCTCCTCAAAGAGATCGTATTGATTTAGGGAGATCTCAAAACAGAACTTCTACATTCAAGACAGGAGAAACAAATTGATTCAGAGGTCACTTTTTTCTCAACTTGTTTCTATTACTTTCTAGCACATCAAGCTAACTTACATAGTAGGTAGGTAGCAAGCTAGACGGCTAGCTTTGTGGCCATGGATTGTGCACCTTCCATTGTTTAGCTAAGTAACAGTAGCTAGCTAGCTATACACCTAGCTACCTGGTTGATGTTTTAACATCCACCTCCACAAATGCTGTTTACATTGATATCCATACTGAATGAAGCACTGAAGGGACCTCATGGGCACCCTTACATTTTTCACTTACTTTAAGGAGGAACGTCAAAATAAAATGTTTTGTGCAACTGACTTAAAGTTGAGGAAATGTTAAGGGAAAAGATAAGGGGGAAATGAAGTTATGATGTTTTATGCAACCTGGCCCAGTATCTTATTCAATGTGCAGTGGTACTGGAGTGGTTGAGGTGCGTTTATACATAAAAAGTGACAGGTAGTAGGATATGCCTGTAAACAGGGCTAAAAAGTGACTGGAAGCAGGTAATATACTAATGCTAATAATCAATCAGAACTAATCACTCTGGTCTCCTATATACAGTGGGGAGAACAAGTATTTGATACACTGCCGATTTTGCAGGTTTTCCTACTTACAAAGCATGTGGAGGTCTGTAATTTTTATCATAGGTACACTTCAACTGTGAGAGACGGAATCTAAAACAAAAATCCAGAAAATTACATTTACATTACATTTAAGTCATTTAGCAGACGCTCTTATCCAGAGCGACTTACAAATTGGTGCATTCACCTTATGATATCCAGTGGAACAACCACTTTACAATAGTGCATCTAACTCTTTTAAGGGGGGGGGGGGGGGTTAGAAGGATTACTTTATCCTATCCTAGGTATTCCTTAAAGAGGTGGGGTTTCAGGTGTCTCCGGAAGGTGGTGATTGACTCCGCTGACCTGGCGTCGTGAGGGAGTTTGTTCCACCATTGGGGTGCCAGAGCAGCGAACAGTTTTGACTGGGCTGAGCGGGAACTGTACTTCCTCAGAGGTAGGGAGGCGAGCAGGCCAGAGGTGGATGAACGCAGTGCCCTTGTTTGGGTGTAGGGCCTGATCAGAGCCTGAAGGTACGGAGGTGCCGTTCCCCTCACAGCTCCGTAGGCAAGCACCATGGTCTTGTAGCGGATGCGAGCTTCAACTGGAAGCCAGTGGAGAGAGCGGAGGAGCGGGGTGACGTGAGAGAACTTGGGAAAGTTGAACACCAGACGGGCTGCGGCGTTCTGGATGAGTTGTAGGGGTTTAATGGCACAGGCAGGGAGCCCATCAAAAATCACATTGTATGATTTTTAAGTAATTAATTTGCATTTTATTGCATGACATAAGTATTTGATACATCAGAAAAGCAGACCTTAATATTTGGTACAGAAACCTTTGTTTGCAATTACAGAGATCATACGTTTCCTGTAGTTCTTGACCAGGTTTGCACACACTGCAGCAGGGATTTTGGCCCACTCCTCCATACAGACCTTCTCCAGATCCTTCAGGTTTCGGGGCTGTCGCTGGGCAATACGGACTTTCAGCTCCCTCCAAAGATTTTCTATTGGGTTCAGGTCTGGAGACTGGCTAGGCCACTCCAGGACCTTGAGATGCTTCTTACGGAGCCACTCCTTAGTTGCCCTGGCTGTGTGTTTCGGGTTGTTGTCATGCTGGAAGACCCAGCCACGACCCATCTTCAATGCTCTTACTGAGGGAAGGAGGTTGTTGGCCAAGATCTCGCGATACATGGCCCCATCCATCCTCCCCTCAATACGGTGAAGTCGCCCTGTCCCCTTTGCAGAAAAGCATCCCCAAAGAATGATGTTTCCACCTCCATGCTTCACGGTTGGGATGGTGTTCTTGGTTGTCCTCCTCCTTCTTCTTCCTCCAAACACGGCGAGTGGAGTTTAGACCAAAAAGCTCTATTTTTGTCTCATCAGACCACATGACCTTCTCCCATTCCTCCTCTGGATCATCCAGATGGTCATTGGCAAACTTCAGACAGGCCTGGACATGCGCTGGCTTGAGCAGGGGGACCTTGCGTGCGCTGCAGGATTTTAATCCGTGACGGCGTAGTGTGTTACTAATGGTTTTCTTTGAGACTGTGGTCCCAGCTCTCTTCAGGTCATTGACCAGGTCCTGCAGTGTAGTTCTGGGCTGATACCTCACCTTCCTCATGATCATTGATGCCCCACGAGGTGAGATCTTGCATGGAGCCCCAGACCGAGGGTGATTGACCGTCATCTTGAACTTCTACCATTTTCTAATAATTGCGCCAACAGTTGTTGCCTTCTCACCAAGCTGCTTGCCTATTGTCCTGTAGCCCATCCCAGCCTTGTGCAGGTCTACAATTTTATCCCTGATGTCCTTACACAGCTCTCTGGTCTTGGCCATTGTGGAGAGGTTGGAGTCTGTTTGATTGAGTGTGTGGACAGGTGTCTTTTATACAGGTAACGAGTTCAAACAGGTGAAGTTAATACAGGTAATGAGTGGAGAACAGGAGGGCTTCTTAAAGAAAAACTAACAGGTCTGTGAGAGCCGGAATTCTTACTGGTTGGTAGGTGATCAAATACTTATGTCATGCAATAAAATGCAAATTAATTACTTAAAAATCATACAATGTGATTTTCTGGATTTTTGTTTTAGATTCCGTCTCTCACAGTTGAAGTGTACCTATGATAAAAATTACAGACCTCTACATGCTTTGTAAGTAGGAAAACCTGCAAAATCGGCAGTGTATCAAATACTTGTTCTCCCCACTGTACATATACTGTATGTCACATGGTAATATGATAATGATACGGCCATTTAGCAGACGCTTTTATCCAAAGCGACTTACAGTTAACACATAATGACATACTATGCCTTTGGGAGTGGAGGCGCCCATTTGAGAGCATGGGAATATGGGAATACACGTTGCGGCTCTACAGACCTGGAGCCTTCGATGTACTACTATCTTACTTAGTGCTTATTTACAGGATAACACCCATAATCATAAAAGATAAAGTGGCAAATAAACATTAAAAGCCACCATCAGACTACACAGAACATCCATGAAACAATGACATGTAAATAGGCATGTAAATATGTCCCTATGCAGCTATATAATAAACACTATTTTCCATCCATGCATGAACAAGACTTAGAGCAGATGAATATCTCCAGTACAAAATATGTTTCCACGTCCTCGTTTTTTAAAGACCTTGTCTTACGGCAGGGAAATGTATTTCAAGTCACATTTAATCCCCCTTGGTGTTACACTGCTAGGAGAGAGAAAGAAGAGAGAAACTCATATTACTGCACCCCTCCCTAGTCCCCCCCCTGGCTGAAATTAGCACATTGAATAGCTTAGAGGTGGGTACTAATAGCTGGAAGCATGAGGACGGGTCCCATGTATAAATATCCACATCAGTCGGGGACTTTAATGTCTGACCTTGGGCCAAATCACCCAACTATTGTCACTGTTTATCATGGGAAGCATGTAGGTAGTACAGAACACACACAGGGGCAATGAGATAATATACTGTATAGCAGGGATGTGTAGCGTACAGCTAGATCACACACATGCAGAAACATATCGCACTGTAAGTGGTCCAATAAACTGTATGACTATTAGTGAAAAAGTCATTTGATCATATGGTAATGTGGTGCGTAGATAAAACAAGGACGTCTGTGAAAGAATATAGCTTCTGTGAACTTACTACGAAATCGTACACCTATGTACGTAACTCCGACCTGCGTAGGCAAACTCATGTTTTATTTTTGTCACCGTACTGTATATGAAATTATAAACTGGGTGGTTCCAGCCCTGAATGCTGATTGGCTGACAGCCGTGGTATATCAGACCATTGACCAAGGGTATGACAACACATTTCCTTTCACGGCTCTAATTACGATGCTAACCAGTTTGTAATAGCAATAAGGCACCTCGGGGGTTTGTGGTATATGGCCGCGTTGCGTCATGCCGGAGTATATTGGCCATATACCACACCCCCTTGTGCCTTATTGCTTAAATATACAATTGCATTCTCATCCTTTTGAATGAAACTGAAAGTATGGTTATAAAGTAAGCCTATGTCCTTGTGAACCCCGCATCACACTAGAAGCATTATAACTTCCTCCTCTCTGTTGCTCCTCTTCTTCTCCTTCTACTTTGTTGTGAGCAAATTGGAAAAAACCCAAGGTAAATTCTGCTGGTATTTGTCAGGGAGTTCTTGCTGGTCCCCAGTGATATTTATTTGATCTTGTTTGCTTCATTATTCATCTGGTGGGACCCTGTTGTGACTTGTGGATAAATGCCATATGAAAGCATTGTGATCTGAGGATGCATCTCCACTTTTATCCCTGCTCCCCAAACAGATCAATTAGTAAAACTAAACAGTAAATTATTAATCAGCTTGCTTTGTGTCCTGGTTCCGTCGCTGGAAGAAAACACTTCATTAGAGTGAAAAACATCTCGTGATTGAGGGAAAGTATAAGCCGAGCTGATGTCGCTCTGGCGTTCGAAAAATAAAAGAAGAGTATAATTATCGAGGGTGTCCATCATGCCAGGTAAGTTTATTTTCCTCCAACGCCGTCCCCCTGAAATGACGTGCACTCGTAAAATGGGGTCAAGTGGAGTGGTTCAATGTCATTGGCGTCGTGTGTCGCCCGATGGGTGCTTGTGATTAAAATAACACCAGGCTGTTACATATCACGGAGAGGCAATCAAACCATACTTCCAAAAATATTCAGATCAGTCGAATTTTAATGAGGTGTACGGACTCAAGAGGGTTACCAGCCACCAGAGAACCAACCTGAGGATGGAGGGATGGAGAGACAGCAAGGTACATAAACTTTTTTTCACCCCCCCCCAAAAAAAGAGATCCAGAATTCCAGGGTCCACTCCCTTGGTCTACAGATTGCTCCGCTGTTCTGAGTTCGGAGCAATTTGAATAAATTATTCTGGGGGGAGAGAAAAAAAATTACTTGGTGGGTTCATTTTGTGCGAAATTATATTTTCACTGGAAAGGTTAATTTTGAAGGGAGCTTGAATGGCTGGAAACGGTGCAGCTGAGAGAGCCAGGCAGGCAGCCTCGCTCGGTACGGTGTGGAGGAGAGGAGAGAGGAGGAGAAGCGGCAGTTATTAAAAGCGATTGCATTTCCTCCCGGATGTCTCCAGAGAGCAGAATCAGTGGAGATGTTAAACCTTGCTTGACACCCCAGTTGGATAATTGTGGGTGTGGGAGCTAATCAGCGGAAGATGTCTCCTCAATTTAAATCTTGTCAGTTAGTTGAGATTAGGCCCTCCTGTATCGGGCGCCATTAGCTTTGTTGCATGTCAATGTGCGAGTGAAGATGTACGCAAGGTCCGGCTGCAAGGGTAAAAAGGGGTGCTTGACGGAGGATATATAACAGGCAGATTTATTCAAGCTAAAACCCAGTGTGGCATTTTCTGAGGAAACCATAAAAAAAACAGGGAATTTATGCAGCCTTTTGAAATTGCATGTGTTACCACTGACCTAACCAGGTGCCCAGTGGAATAAGAATGCAGTACATAGGGATGTGTTCCAGTTTTTTTTAGGTATAAAAGCATTTCAACGTCTTAAAATGTCTTCCATAACAAGGAGAGGGCAACGAGGCAAATAGTCTGACTTGGATTCAACACATACAATCAAAGACTATTACAATTCCACTCATGTTCGGGATGAGTCATAAAATATACAGTACTGTATGTATACACGCAGTCCTCTTCTTAACTACAGATATTGAATTATAGAATACATCTGGGGCTGGAGGAAATCATATAGGAACCATGCGTTAACGGCGCCATAAATAAATGGTTAATAATCTGTGACAGCATGTCATCTCATTAATAAAGAAGGGATACAATTTTAGCCAGAGTTTTAAAAGAGGGGACTAACTCAAGAATGTGCAGTGAATTTTATAGCTCTTCAGTCTGGCTGGCGTGGGGCCATGCCTTTGCATTCCCCCATGGTAAATATTTGTAACAGATTTTCTCCTGCAGGACAAAAGCTCCTTTCACTGAGCAGGTCCCGTAACCTCGGAGCGAACGCGGGGTCAGGCCAAATAAACAAGGCAGTCGTGCCAAGTTCACCGGCCCCAATGATTCCTGGGCTGGGCCCGCCGCATACCAGCTTCTCTCCTCATCACAAGTGGCTGAGTGCTGACAGATGTTTCTGCTAGCTGGGCTCTCTCTCTCTCTCTCTCTCTCTCTCTCTCTCTCTCTCTCTCTCTCTCTCTCTCTCTCTCTCTCTCTCTCTCTCTCTCTCTCTCTCTCTCTCTCTCTCTCTCTCTCTCTCTCTCTCTCTCTCTCTCTCTCTCTCTCTCTCTCTCTCTCTCTCTCTCTCTCTCTCTCTCTCTCTCTCTCTCTCTCTCTCTCTCTCTCTCTCTCTCTCTCTCTCTCTCTCTCTCTCTCTCTCTCTCTCTCTCTCTCTCTCTCTCTCTCTCTCTCTCTCTCTCTCTCTCTCTCTCTCTCTCTCTCTCTCTCTCTCTCTCTCTCTCTCTCTCTCTCTCTCTCTCTCTCTCTCTCGTCAATGCTGCTGGTAGCCACTTGTAAGCCCATACAGAAGGCATTCTCAGATTTATGGAATATGAACGCCGGTAGACTCCAGTGACCAAACAAAGACTGCCTGAACAAAACAGCAATCCAACAGACCAGTCAGGAATACAGTATGTAAACTCAAACCAGAATACCTGAACAACAGAGACTCTAATAGTCAGAAGAGTCAAATAAACAATAGACTGGTTGGTTGTTTAGCAACAAAACCGATGCGCAACTATAGGGCAAATTGTTGACAACATGTAAACTATATTTCTTCTCCAATGTTTATTGAAAACATAAATACACTTGCACAATGAGCACTTATTGTCTCTCAAATACATCGTTACAGTTGTTGGTTAGCTAGCTAGCAAATCGTAGCCATAATTAGCATGGACATGACAGTAAAAACACCTCAAAACAAGACATGGTATCAATAACAAGATGAAACTAGCTGAAAAAAGCCACCTACGATTCCCCACATGGCAGTTTATGGTCATTGTTGCTAGCTATCTGGCCATCCAGAATCACAACATCTCACAGACTTCTGACCCATTGAAGCGTGCGCATCGTTTTAGTGACGTCGTCAACTAACCCATCTCGATCAATTTAGATTTCATTGAATGACACCAACAGCCATATGTGGACACAACACCTTCTCCCTCATACAGGTTCTCTCGTACAGTCTGAGCTCCTAGCATTGAGGTGAGTAACCTGAGAGCCAGGTTCTAATTATCAGCTCCGAGGAGGGAGGGCGGTTCTGCGCCAACACCGTGGCCCAGCAAGACCCTCCCTGGCTGGGGTCGGGAACCCCTGTGAACACCCCTCCAACATCATGCGTGGAAGAAAGTGAGACATCGACTCATAGCCCAGCCCACCAGACTTTTACCCCACGATTAGAGGCATCAAAGTGGAGAGGCGGAGGCGGCGCTGTGAGGTGTAACAGGTTGTAACGGGTTCACGGCCGGGCAGCTGGAGGGCCAGACGGTAAACAGTTGTTGCTGGCTGTTGTCTTGAGCCCCAGACAAAGGCTCAGTGTGTGAAACAACAGTTACAGCTGGTGGAGCGGAGTGAGACATTGATCCAGAACCGCACACGTTTGACACCCCTCTGAGGTCTCCACTGGTGGCCTCGCCTCAGCAGCCAATCCATGGCAGCAAGAAGTAGTAGTGGTGGTATTGTTTGGTTTGTAATGTCCGTATTAATTTGTTGCTTTTATTTTTAATGTCTTATTCTGTAAACGTGATTATTATCATGTCAATCAGGAGTCTCAATCCGGAGTCAGAGTTTCTACATTATAATAACCTACACAGTATAAGGGTATCATATAATATTATACAATATGTATAAGGCTATCAAAGCAATCCCGTATTTATATTCTAATAACAATGTTAATGATGGGGAAAATGTAAAGAAGGATGTCTCCTTTGAAAAAATAGAAGATTTGTGTTTGTGTTTATACATCAAAGTCTGTACAGAGGGACACATTAAATATATTAAAAAGAAAAAAAGCGGTTGCCATTTTATCTCCTAAGTTCTAATAGTCAGTAAAAACATTAATTATTGATAAGCCTGGCAATTGATTAGTTAATCAGATAATGTAATTGAAAAATGAAAATCATCAGACTTGAGTGAGTGTCTGCTACATTCAAATCCACATGGGGGTAGTGGTGATGGTGTAGGGGGGGGGGGGTTCAGTTCTTTGGGGATCGGGCCTACGTAGAATTTCATCATTACCACGCCACACTATAAAAGCAGAGTGGTGATTAAAAGAACTTGATTGATTTGGCTCTCATTGGAATTAGCCGTCCTGTTCTGTCACGACTCTGTGTGTGTGTGTGTGTGTGTGTGTGTGTGTGTGTGTGTGTGTGTGTGTGTGTGTGTGTGTGTGTGTGTGTGTGTGTGTGTGTGTGTGTGTGTGTGTGTGTGTGTGTGAGTGAGTGAGTGAGTGAGTGAGTGAGTGAGTGAGTGAAAGGGAGGGAGGACCAGCAGTCGCAGCATGGCCGACTCTGGGAGAGAGCGTGTGTGTGTGTATATGTGTCGTCAAGAGGTGGCCCCACTCCCCCAGTTTTCACTCTCCGGCCGTATGCACCGCTCCGCACACACACACACACTCTGCACTGCTCCACACTCCTCCAACCAACCGCACAGAAAGAGAGAGCCTCAGCACCAGCAGACACAAAAGCTATTGATTTTACTATCCACCACAATGAATGATAATCCTTAGCCAATTTCTGAATTTAGAAATGAGTTCAATACTAATAATGATAGTGGAAGGGTTCTTTAAACTGTAGAGAATTGAGAGCGAGGAAATGGGCTAGAGAGAGAGAAAGATGGAGGAAGGGAAGATTTGTGTAGTGTTTGGCTTTGGAAGAAGAGTGGATATGACTTCTTGCCACGGGTGTAATTAAATAAAGATCACACCAATGGTTTTACAGTATAAATTACTACATTTTACTCTCAAATACAATTAATCTTATTTGACTTTCCTCAATGGACTGAGAAGCAGAATAGGCCGGTATTCTATATTCCGCTGCTTATAGTTTTTTAGCAACTGGCAACTTTTAAATGAAACTATTTAAAATCCACCTATTTTCATGCATCACTCTTCGGCTTTAATTTCGCAATTTTCAATATACAGGAGTCTACCAAATTCATATGCAGTCTTATATTATTTCATGCCTCATAAAGATATATTGTAGCCAGTTTCACATTCTCCATACTGCTTTCCGCTAAACACGGTCTTCCATAAAACTAAAACAAGCACATAAATATACTCAACATTCACATTGTTTGGACGATAAAAAAAAATTCTGGCCAATTAAACAATAGACAAGCAGAATTGCAGGAACTAACCGTACTGTAACAATTATATATTTTCTAATTTCTCCACACAAACTTCATGGTTATTCAGATAACACCAATAAAACTTCAGAAACATCCATGTCAAACGTTGCAAGGAAGCTTGCTATGTGTGTGTGTGTATGCACCCCTGCATGTGTGTGCACATATACATGTGCATATCTGCATACATGTGTGTGATCTCACAATTGTGCGCACATGCGTGCATGGGGTCATGCGTGCATACGTGTGTGTGCATACATGTCTGTGTGTGTGAGAGATGGGGGGGGCAGTCTCTTATTTCGGCAGCATGCAGTCAGGCACACACAGTGGGGTGATGTGTGTTAATCAGAAGCCCTCTGCCCCTGCCGGGGTGTTAATTCGGGGCCCGTTAAAGAAAGGTGTAGATTAATAGATAAAGGGGGTCCTTGCGAGGGTCAGCCTGATACGGACGCACGGTGTTCCGGGTGCTTGTCAGACGCCTGCTCGGATTAAGCTTCAGGTTCCTTCTCCATTGTGGAAGGTGAGAGGTTAACCATTTACCCAGTTCATTGGGCTCTCAATCAGGTTTTCAAGGTGGATGGTGGAATATCTACATAAAGACATAGCATCTGTATGCCCCTCCGGCTTCATTTGTATAGAGCTGAACTGAGGGCAATGCAATGCACTAGCAATATGCTACATGCCATTGGGGATTACAGGGACATTGAATAGGGTGAAAGAAGGAATATCATGTATATGTGCACGTGTAAAACTACAATATACTAATTGGATCATATTTGTAAATGCAGAGATGGCGATGCGTTTGGATAAAATATCTACAGGCTATCTGTGAATTCCTAAACCTTTATGTACCACAGGTATACATGTTAACGTGGGGCTCAACGCTTTACTCTTTCTCGTTTCAGGAATACCTTGGAATAACGTATCAAAGGAGGAGACAATCCCAGGGAGGAGGAAAGACAGGGGGAAAAAAGAGAGGGAAGGGATAAAATGCCGAACATGAAACTCTGCAAATTTGACTTATAACAAGCAAAATTACACCCTGCTGTCATTTAAATTATGGCTGCCCTCTATAAAGGTGTCTTTTAGGTGTGTTAATTGAATCCGGCACTATTTTCCAATAATAATCTGTAAAGTTCAGCCATCCATCCCTCACAGGATCCCTGCCGCGTGCCAGAGGAGGACGTATCTATTTCAGTGGCTTAATTTATTTTCATGATTCGCTGATAATGACTGCAGTGCAGGCTGTACATCAGAATTAACCTTCATTTCACTGAGGTATATTACAATGACAGTCTCATACACATTTCACCTACACAAAGGGCATTCTCCCCTTCCCTCTCCCGCACTTTATAATCATCCTCAGCAAGACGAAGATTGTTTGATAGCCGATTAATTTTCATAGGAAATCAAGTGGCCACAGCCCCCCCCCCCCCCAATGGAACCACACAAGCTTGTGCTTAGTGACTTTTCTGGCAATTAGGTATTTTATTTAATCTTTTCTCTTTTTTTCTTTCTAAATTGCATTTTTTTTTTTTACTAACCCCCTCCCTCCCTTTCTTGATATCTCCGCCTGGTAATTTATTTTCGGGCGATGGCAACATAACAAAAGTCCTGTAAATTAATCAGGGACATCAAGCGTCAGAGAGAGGAGAGAGAGACGGGGGCCCTCTCTCTAATTTCTATGCAAACCATTAAGTGTCAGATATAAATGGTTTCAGTCAAAAAATGTCATTAGGGACGTGACGTCACATTTGAAGCCAGCGCCGGATCATCTCCGTCCTATTTTCTCCCTCATGAGCTCTTTGTTCTTCTAGCCTTTGTAGGATCTCGGCACTAAAAAGGCCCTATGCAAATTACAATAATAGATTTCGCTAAGCACCGCGGCGACGGCATGATAGCCTATTTAGAGTGAAACCAAAGCAACATTCAATTTATGGTATTAACCCAGGTTGCCAAAAAAGTGATTAAGAAATTACGGAGTTGGTACTCACTGCATGAAGTTTTTTTTCCACCGTCATTGACATGGCACCTATAATAAGGAAGGCTGATAATTGGAATATTCTAGAGAGCAGAGAGCAGCCAGGGCTCTGTTGGAGCTAAGAGCTGGGGGTGTGCGCTCTCTATTGCTCCTCTCTGAAGGCCTGAACCAAGAGTGCATACACACACACAGTCTGTCTCTATGGTAGGGCATACACCTCTATTGGCAAGAGCACAGACTCACAGCCTGCAGGTATGTGTGTGTGTGTGTATCCATCAAAGACACCGATCCTCAGCCCTGTCTGTGCCAGCAAATAAATATAATCAATCCAACATTTACATACAAATGGGCTCTCCCCCTCTACCCCTGGTAATCTGCTGCCTTCTTCAGGGAGAAGAGTCATATTCACTCCATACTGCAATTTAAAATTTATCATCAGATGGTCTATTGATAGTTTTTTTTCTCCTCCACTTCATTTTATTATTAGAGGATATTGAAGGCTTGTTGGGGCTGACGAGGCACATATGCTCCGTGATTTCCTGCCGCGAGGACATGATTATCACGACTATTGACATTGTCACTTCTCCCATCACTTATCATTGCTTACCGCCCCGTTTTCTCCTAAGATCTGGCTACATTATCATGCCGTTTAGATAATGTGTGTAAACGGTGGGGGACAGTGCCACCGACGTCCGTGTCACTAATGTGCCTCATTCACTCAGTGTCAAGTTGATGGGCCATGGACCCCTGAGAGCGTGTCAATCCCACTTTGGACAAACACCCTCCATCAAAATGATCAGTAACACTGGGGGCCGCCGAGACATTACTCACACAGAGGGGGGAGGGGTCAGAGAGAGAGAGAGACAGTCAGAGAGAGACGGCCCCACATGACCTTCATCATGTCTACTGATACAGCACTTGGGGAAAGGAGGGAGAAAGGTCCCATAAAGTATCTTTACCCTTTAAGAAATGGCCCTTTGATGCAAAACGGTGATAGCCGTCAATAGCGACCTACTGTATTGTCAACGTCCATCTTCAAATTGCAACTTGTCACCATGTAATTAATGTGTCAGAAGCAAGGCGTGATAACACATAAAATCATCCACCATCCGCCAATCCCACTTTGGACAAACACCCTCCATCAAAATGATCAGTAACACTGGGGGCCGCCGAGACATTACTCACACAGAGGGGGGAGGGGTCAGAGAGAGAGAGAGACAGTCAGAGAGAGACGGCCCCACATGACCTTCATCATGTCTACTGATACAGCACTTGGGGAAAGGAGGGAGAAAGGTCCCATAAAGTATCTTTACCCTTTAAGAAATGGCCCTTTGATGCAAAACGGTGATAGCCGTCAATAGCGACCTACTGTATTGTCAACGTCCATCTTCAAATTGCAACTTGTCACCATGTAATTAATGTGTCAGAAGCAAGGCGTGATAACACATAAAATCATCCACCATCCGCCTACACTTTGGTAGATGCTTGATTGTGTAATCTTTGTTATACATTGGATAAAAACATTCAAAACGATTGCACTATTAACCGTTTCAGTCACCCTTCTCTGGCCTTTTAATCAGGGTTTAATAGCCGTTATTAACTCATTAAGGACCCGTTGGAGAGCTGCTGTGACCTCCAACAAAAGTTAACACTCTGATGCAAGAGTTATTTCCTCATGTTCAATCATTTAATTGCGACCTATGCAAATTTGCTGCTGCTCGTTACCAAACCAGCTGAAATAATTAAGTAGAGTGGCTCAAATTAAAATACAAATGGGGAGATTTTTGCATTAGCCAGTATCCATCCCCCCAAAAAATTGATGCTATTAAAATTGGTTCAGTTGTTTTTAGTGAGCACAGCAGCCTTGGCAGAATCAGCGATTCATTGGCCTCACCTGGACTCAATCACCTGTGTTGTTACCTCCCCTATATCTGTCTGTTCCCCAGCTCTGTTCCCCGCTTCTGCATTAAATGTCGTATGTAGTTTTGTTCCCTCCGTTCTGACGCTGTTCCTGTCCTGTCCCATGTCCGTCGATAATGAAATGTTCAATCTCTGTACCTGCTTCTCTTCATCAGCGTCGGTTCTAACAAGAAACACATATTTACATGTTGTACATCAACACCACACATGGACGATTTTCCAGTCTATATTTGCTTCTGTAGGGCAATAAAACTTGTTAGGCCTCATAATGCACGCCTAATTTGTATACTCAAAAGCGGAAAAGAATTTCATCAACATCTAATTCCACTATAAGCGGTAATCGGAAGCCGGAGAGACAAGTGACCGTGTGTGTGTGTGTGTGAGTACGTGCATGTGTTTTGTGCGAGTGACAGTGTACCATGTGACTGCCGCCAGTGGAGTCTGACAAAGTAATGCAATTAGCTGCGATAAGAAACTGTTAAGATGTTTTTCTTTAGGTGTAAACAAAGATGTCATCAGCTTCAAAGATAAAACTGAAGTGAGAGAAATATGTCTGACAGCACTGCATATCTACAAAGACTGACTGTCACAAATAAATGACGATTATTCTCGAATTAATAATTATTTTCCCAGAAAGTGAACAGCTGTTTCCTGTCTTTTTTTTTTTGGGGGGGGGGGGAATGTGACCATTGTGTTGATGGAACAGAACCAGGAAGTGAGTTGGGATGTTGATAGTTTGTCCTACCATGTATCTGACTACAATTAATGGATATCAGTTTTCGATCATTCCTCTATACTGTATGTACAGTATGGGCTGTGAACAGAGTAAGACAAACCAACAATAAGTATGTATTTGTTTTATGTTAGAGTACCTCGAAATGAGTAGGCCTATCACTGTGGAAAGTATTCAAACACGATGGCAGGTGTACTATGATAACCAGATACAGAACAGATACAGTACAACTGTTGGTTGCCCTGCCATTTACAGAGAATATGATGATGAAGCAGCCGTTTGTTAGGACAACACACCCCTGCCTGAGTGATATACCTGAGAGCATCCACGAGAGCAATCTGCATTCCCTCTCCCTTCTCGGCCTCAAGCAAAATTCGATCTGGGGAAAAAAACATCAAATTAACCAAAACTGTCACTCAGGAATTACGACGGGACTGAATACTGCAAAATATGTTCTTTGAAGTCCTCATTTCAGCAAAAATTATATAAATATAAAATTTACTTTATATCTAATTAAAATGATAACTGCATTCTCATTTTTCTAACTCTCCATATCCTCAGGGCCAATTGGGATAGAGTGAGTTTTTTCCCTTTTTGCAGCCTTTCAGTCTCTCTCACTCTCTCCTCCACCGCGGCTTTCTCTCTCTCCTCCTGAACTGCTCCTACAGCAATATCACATCATTACCATCTCCCCAGCTGAGCTGCAGCCAGCCGTTATCATGCAGCATTATTAATCTTCTTGTCTTATCAACTTGCAAATCACAAACCATTGAGCCTTATGGCGTGGTTTTGGGTTGGCCGTTATTCATTTTGTAGGTCTACCTAGCCTCCCGGTCACCCCCTAAATCACCTGACGATTGTCAGTCTCTTACTTTTGCCCTGGCCCCTGTGGCCCTGTACTGTAGCAGTGGCAGGAATCCACGTCTCTCTTTCTCTCTCTATCCTTCACTTTCTCTCTCTTTCTATTTTCTCCCTCTCTCCATCCACCCTTGCTTTCTCTTTCTCGCTCGCTCACTCTCCATCCTACCCTTTCTCCATCTCGCTCTCTTCATCCTCCCCCCGCTCTCTCTGTCTCTCCCTCTCCCTTTTTAAAGAGAGGGCCCCTGCTTTTGAAACAAGGAGACAGTGAGGAGGACACATTTCATTAATGGAGAATTAACATCGCACTGCTATGAGTTGACCTCTTTTCCTGACACGTATGTCCAAGTCATTCTAGTCATTTTTTCCCCTGCCATTAGTATTCTGGGTGGGATAAAGCAGAGCCAGGCAGAGCAGAGAACAGCCAACAGAACAGAGTCGGGGAAAGTTTCTTGAAAGCGCCACCACTGACCCTGCGATCCTGTTTTCACTTAAGTTAAACATTTTTTTTACTAAGGCTAAAATATTCAATGTGTTGGAAATGCAGTGTGGCTAATGCTATGCTATTTGAGGAAAATATGTGGGTAAAGAGCATGTGTGTGTGTGTGTGTGTGTGTGTGTGTGTGTGTGTATATTTGAATTAGCATTTCCTTTGAAAACTTTGCATGATAAATTACTTTTTCTCGCCCTCAGCTCATTAAACGCTCTACAACAGGTAGCGACCATTAAATATTAAGCAGAAGACAAACTGTTCTATGTGCACATACCCACACACCGGCCAAGTCTATGTGGACCAAAGTACTAATCCACCATCTCATCTCATTTAACATCAGTTAAAACTGACAAATCTGTTTTAACTTCGTTAATTTTGATTTAATCATTCAGAATTATTTACAGTAGAACATGAGGGATTTCGATTTCAACATTGACTTAATAATGGTGAAAAATACTAGTTGTCAGACAACATTTATGTATTATTATTAAGTAGTCTTTCATTCCAGTAATGTAATTGACAGCCCCTATATGCATTGGAAACTTCAAAAGATAACTTCCTCAACAATTTGGATGAAGAGTAGGCCTAGGTTACTTTTAAAACACACACCCACCCTAACACACGGCATTAAGGCTTTCGCAGTGGAAGATATTTTAGAGAAACATTTTCCAGGAATACGTGGCCAACATGATAATTCCCAAAGCTTACCTAATCAATTCTGCAGGCTTCATCTGCCTCCTATCAGGCCCTTAGAAGAAATCAGCTCTGTTATACCTCAAGAACACTTATAAATAATGAAAACAGTTTCTTAAAAAGAAAAGACCGCTTAAGGACAAAATGTTGATTACAAAAGTGCCTTTTATCCATGTCTTCATATTTTAGGATTCTCAAGATGCAAGACTCTGGGTGAGGTACTACTAGAACGAAATACTACATCTGACCAAAAATGAACTCGAGATTTTTCAAAAGTGCTGACAGTACAAAAACAGACAGACAGGTGGTATTTGGATATAGACATTCAGATTCAAATCTCTCCATGCTATCACTTTGATCTTGTGTGTATCATCTTGTCCTTGAAACTGGTCTGAACTCTGTAGTTTACAGCAGGCAGCACACCATGGTCGACCATTAATCCAATATTAAAGTCATCCATCTTTGAAGGGGCAATCTGCGATTGCTACATCCATTTTTTGACTTTTAAATTAATGATATATAGCCACTGAAGAATATAACTTATAAATGCCTCATCGGCTTTGTTCAATTGTCGTTCCTTATCAGAACCCAAAATATAAGCTTGTTTTACTATCATGGATGGTCAGTCCTTGTATCCATAGCGCTGTCTATGAATTTGAGAGGGGTTCCATTTCTCCAGCCCCTTCCCTCAGCTGTTTACCAACAGTGGCAGGGTTGCCACTTTGTTATTGGTTGAACTGCTGCTTTAAACACAGTCTGAATTTACCTCAAAAGTTTCAAAAGAGTACAACCAAACTCAGGAGGTATAACATCTCCAGATGACTAGTCATTTATAACATAATATGTGTACCTGTGTGTGTGTGTGTGTGTGTGTGTGTGTGTGTGTGTGTGTGTGTGTGTGTGTGTGTGTGTGTGTGTGTGTGTGTGTGTGTGTGTGTGTGTGTGTGTGTGTGTGTGTGTGTGTGTGTGTGTGTGTGTGTGTGTCTGTGGACGCAGTACCTCCATTGTGTGAGTAAATGGAGAGAGTTAAAACACTGAAACAAAGCCGAAAAGACGTGCTATTGCTATGCAGAGGCAGTACCAGAGGGACAAGACAGACTTTTTATGCCTGTCTATAAATTAGAGCGCTTGTGGGTTGATGAGCAGTGAAGGGGAATCGTGCCTGAATCCCGGGTGAAGCGGCTATGAAGGGAGCGGTGACGGAGACAGGCAGCTGGGGCCCTGAAAAGTACAAAACTATTGTGGCCAGAGGACAGACGCACACACACAAATGTAGGCATGCAAACGAAGATGCATACGCACACACACAGACCACCCTAAGCACATGAAACCCCTCACACACACTCAAATCCTCATGATGGCTATCCTCTATCCTGTATGGTTCTTCCAGATAGAAACAGCCGCTGGGTTTCTCTCCACACACTAGGAGACTGAGAGGTATATGCTGGCCTTACATTGCCAGCAGGCTCGGGTTCTACGCTCCTCTCGTTTCCTTCAGTGAGGATTTACATTCTGCTCCTGGCAGGTCAACCAACAAATTGACCAGGATACCACAGGAGATAGGCTGGAGGCTTTGGCTGAGCTGAGGGGGGAGAACTGCTCTGAGAACAGCCTCCCTCAGTGGAACCACTGATCAGTGCCAAGGTTTCCAGTGAGAAGGCTAAGGGAGTCGGAGCAGTGGACGAAAGGCTGGCAGGCAGGCAGGCTGGCTGACTGCATACGGACCTTCCAGGGACTTGGTGGGACTCAGAGGCCAGTGTCCCCCCAGCGGCAGCCTGCAGGCCAGAAGCCCGGGGCTATCGCTCCACAAATCAGCCCCGTTTTCCAATCAAACATGGGAACCAACCAGGGAACCAGGCCCACAGAGTTGCTTATAACAGTGAATAATTTACCACACAGAAAGGTCGTCACACCAAACGGACGGATTTCTCTCTTTGAAAAAACATCTCCAGGCCCCATTGGCCCGGTCGGTCTGTCTCCAATCCTCAAAAGTACATCTCAATCTTTAATGCACTGATAAAGAGAAAGGGAGGGGAAAAAGATGGAACACATGGAAAGCCCGAGCGTGAGTATAACATTTGTAGATTTTTACATTTAGGTTTATTAAAGGGGAACTGCAACCGCTGACTTGGCCTCGTATTTTGGCTTGCTCCTCAAGAAATGCTGGCTGCCATGACAGGAGCCAAACGTGAGTTGGCTTGGGGGTGTGGTTTGATGTGCGTGTTTCTTGGGTGTGTCCTTGCCACCTCCAAGACACACCCATCTGTCAGAACCTTGCCCGCAGCTGTTTCCCCCCACGCAATCACAACAAACAAACCTCCTGCAGGTAGAGTTGAATAACAACAGGGAGATGTATGCTGAGATGCCGGAGGAAGCTTTGAATAGGTCAGTAGATATAATATAAGCCATTTAGCAGACACTTTTTTCCAAAGCGACTTACAGTCATGCATGAATACATTTTATGTATGGATGGTCCCGGGAATCAAACCTACTACCCTGGCGTTATAAGCGCAAATGCTCTACCAACTGAGATACAAAGGGCAGAGTAATACAAGAAGATGTGATTGCTGAATTTATGTAGATATTCTAAACTAAGTGTTTTGATAACTTTCAAATGTAGTAACAGGTCCATGTAGAATAAACAACCCTTTACATAATACTATTGTTACGCTCGACGTCAATATGAGACCAAAGCGCAGCGTGGAAAGTGTACATCTTAATTTATTTTAGAATGAACACCAAAAAACAACAAAAGATCAACGAACGTAAAGTTCTGCAGGGCTATACAGCTACTGTGCAAAAACAAGATCCCACAAACCCAGGTGGAAAACAGGCTGCCTAAGTATGATTCCCAATCAGAGACAACGATAGACAGCTGCCTCTGATTGGGAACCATACCCGGCCAACAAAGAAATAGAAAACTAGAATGCCCACCCAAATCACACCCTGACCTAACCAAATAGAGAAATAAACAGGCTCTCTAAGGTCAGGGCGTGACAACTATAGAAATAGTGTTCTGCTAATATAACAATGTGCACTTTTCACCTTTCATTGTCATTCCCAGCCGATGTCATTCTCCCTCCCCATATTGACTGATACCATTCAACTCAATAATAAAATAAAAAAAGACAATACAAGTAAAAGTTGACTCCGTAATGCAGAGTGCCAGGTCTCTCTCAATTGAGAGATATCAGTATCAAGCACGTCTGTCAATCTAGACTTCATCACGTCATCTTGCAAGTCTCCATGTGCTGGCTCCATACATGTTTCTGTGAACATATACACATTCCTTGTTCTATTACCAACGGCAGATTGGGATAGGTAATATCTGACACACAAACAGGTACTAATGTTGAAGTTTAAACAGGTAAGACCAAACCTACCCAATTATAATCTCGCAATCAAACGACCGAGGCTGGCGTCCGGCAAAAGCATCTCCAGTCCTCTCCATCTGTAAAAATAGGCAGAATTGTGGCAGAGTTCATCAGTGACGCATTGAATAAAAAAGGTGTTGCAAATACTGGACATTTCTGCTGTACTGTATAATTAGTATTCACCTTCAGCACCACATTGTGGATGTGTTGAGTGCCAGGTCTCTCTCCATTCAGAGACGTCAGTATCAAGCCTGTCTGTCGGTCAGGACTCTATCACATAATGTTGCAAGTCTCCAAGTGCTGGCTCCATAGATGCATCTGTGAATTGTTTCCCCCCCCCATCAATCTACACACAATACCCCATAATGACAAAGCAAAAACGTGTTTTACTTTTTTTTGTGCTAATTTTTAATATACAAAAAAACGGAAATATCACATTTACATTACTATTCAGACCATTTACTCAGTACTTTGCTGAAGCACCTTTGGCATCGATTACAGCCTCAAGTCTTCTGTCAGGTTGGATGGGGAGTGTCACTGCACAGCTATTTTCAGGTCTCTCCAGAAATGTTCGATCAGGTTCAAGTACAGGCTCTGGCTGGTCAACTCAAGGACATTCAGAGACTTGTCCCGAAGCCACTCCTGCGTTGTCTTGGCTGTGTGCTTAGGGTCGTTGTCCTGTTGGAAGGTGAACCTTCATCCCAGTCTGAGGTCCTGAGCGCTCAGGAGCAGGTTTTCATCAAGGATCTCTCTGTACTTTGCTCCGTTCAGCTTTGCTTCGATCCTGACTAGTCTCCCAGTCCCTGTCGCTGAAAAACATCCCCACAGTATGATGCTGCCACCACCATGCTTCACCCTAGGGATGGTGCCAGGTTTCCTCCAGACGTGAGGCTTGTCATACAGGCCAAAGAGTTCAATCTTGGTTTCATCAGACCAGAAAACGACCAGTCTTGAGGTGCCTTTTGGCAAACTCCAAGCAGGCTGTCATGTGCCTTTTACTGAGGAGTGGCTTCCGTCTGGCCACTCTACCATAAAGGACTGATTTGCGGAGGGCTGCAGAAACGGTTGTCCTTCTGGAAGGTTCTCCCAACTCCACAGAGGAATTCTAGAACTATGTAATGGTGACCATCAGGTTCTTGATCACCTCCCTGACCAAGGCCCTTCTCCCCCGATTGCTCACGTTGGCCGGGTGGCCAGCTCTAGGAAGAGTCTTGGTGGTTCCAAACTTCTTCCATTCATGAATGATGGAGGCCACTGTGTTGTTGGGCACCTTCAATGCTGCAGAAATGTTTTGGTACCCTTCCCCAGATCTGTGCTTCAACACAATCCTGTCACGGAGCTTTACGGATAATTCCTTCGACCTCATGGCTTGGTTTTTGCTCTGAAATGCACTGTCAACAGTGGAACCTTATATAGTCAGGTGTGTGCTTTTCCAAATCATGTCCAATCAATTGAATTTACCACAGGTGGACTCCAATCAAGTTGTAGAAACATCTCAAGGATGATCAATGGAAACAGGATGCACCGGAGCTCAATTCCAAGTCTCATAGCAAAGGGTCTGAATACTTACGTAAATATGGTATTTAAAAAAATATATACTTCATTTTTACACCTGTTTTCGCTTTGTCATTATGCAGTATTGTGTGACTATTTACATTGACACCCCTCCCCCCTTTGTTTTTACACTGCTGCTACTCACTATTTATTATCTATGCATAATTACTTTACAAATTACCTCGACTAACTTGTACCCCCGCACATTGACTCTGTACCCCCTGTATATAGCCTCCACAATGACTCTGTACTGGTACCCCCTGTATATAGCCTCCACATTGACTCTGTACTGGTACCCCATGTATACAGCCTCATTATTGTTATGTACATTTGTGTTACTTTTTGATTGAACGGATTTTTTAAAACTTTCGTTTATTTAGTAAATATTTTATGAACTATTTCTTGAACTTTTGGAACTTGAGCATTGTTGGTTAAAGGCTTGTAAGGAAGCATTTCACGGTAATGTCTACACCTGTTGTATTCGGTGCATGAGACAAATACAATTTGATTTAATATATATATATATATATATATATTTTTTTTTTAAACATTTTATAATAAGGCTGTCACGTAACAAAATGTGGAAAAAGTCAAGGGGTCTGAATACTTTCTGATGGCACTGTATAGTATGTTAAAGTTTGAACAGGTCAGACTAAACCTACCTAATTCTGGTCTCCCATTGATGACCATTAGTGAGCAGGCAAGAGGTGAGGCTGGAGGTAAGGTCTTTGCCACCGCCCCATTTATGGGCATGGCAGCGTATATCAGCTCCTGGCACTCAAAGATACTGGTCGGTCACACACACAAACACATCCACAGAGCATTGTCTACTTCATCAATGGTGGTTATGATTAGCATGGTGGAACCAACCTTATCGCTGCATTCACCTTTCTATTTCACTTCAGATATCATGATATTACGTCATTAACCTTTTAGTTTATCAAACCGGGTATTTTTTTTATACAACACACATTACCATTGATTAAGCAGTCTGTTTCATCAGGACAGTATCTCGGGTCAAGCTAATTCTAAGTTGTCACTACTTACCACAGCAATTTACATTTACATTTTACATTTAAGTCATTTAGCAGACGCTCTTATCCAGAGCGACTTACAAATTGGTGCATTCACCTTATGATATCCAGTGGAACAACCACTTTACAATAGTGCATCTAACTCTTTTAAGGGGGGGGGGGTTAGAAGGATTACTTTATCCTATCCTAGGTATTCCTTAAAGAGGTGGGGTTTCAGGTGTCTCCGGAAGGTGGTGATTGACTCCGCTGACCTGGCGTCGTGAGGGAGCAATAAAGTAATAAACCCTGCCTACTTCTACAAGTTCTTAAAATGTGATTTTAAACCTAACCTTAACTACACTGCTAACCTTAACTTAAGACCAAAAAGCAAATGTTTGTTTTCATACATTTTTACAACAACCAATTTTGACTTTGTGGCTGTGGTAACCCTAATTCTGTGGTTTACCCCTCCCAGCTCCAGATTTGATTATTCAGATTTGTTTTGTTGCACCTAGTTCACTGAATTAGTCAGACTCAGATATGTTAATGTAACAGGGTTGGTTATGTTTCCACTTCACGCTGCAGAAACATGTATTCAGTGTTTATGTATTCCTATTGGTTGATTGAATACATATCAATAAGTTGTTATGCCATTAGTCATGCTTGCACATAAGGAAGATCGCAAACGTAAATTCTTACCAGTCTGATATTGACATGCAAGCGGTAGGTCACCTTCTAAAATATTGTATTCTATATTCATATTTACAATGTGTACATGCCCTGGTGTGTGTGTGTGTATGTACATACAGTGACAAGAAAAAGTATGTGAACCCTTCGGAATTGTAATGATAATGCTGTGAGTCGAGAAGCAGGTGCAGGTGAAACGTTTAATGAAACAACTAACATGAAACAAGACAGCGTAACAGAAGTGAGATAGCATGAACACAGGATCAATACCATGAACAAAATTAAGGGTCCTAAAAATGGGAGGTAATGAGGTCGTAATGATGAGTCCCAGGACTGGTGGTTAGTATTCTGGCAACGTCACTCACCGAAGGGGAGGAGCAGGAGTAGACGTGACAGTACACCCCCCCCTGACACGCGGCTCCAGCCGCAGGACGACGCCGACCAGGAGTACGACCCCGGGGACGAGGAGCGGGTCGATCCGGGCGGCGAAGGTGAATATCACGGATGATGTTGGGATCCAGAATGTCTTCCACCGGAACCCAACACCACTCCTCAGGGCCATACCCCTCCCAGTCCACTAGATACTGGAGCCGACCCCCACGACACTAGGAGTCCAGCAGAGATCTGACAGCAAATGCCGGACTGCCCTCGACAGCATCAGCTAGGGGACCAGGAATTCCAGCCTGAGAAGGGAGACATGAAACAAGGGTGAGATACGGTAGTGACTTGCCAGGTGTAACCTATACGTCACGTCGTTGACCCTCCGGAGAACCTGGAACGGCCCCACAAACCGGGGGCTCAGTGTCTTGCAGGGCAGGTGGAGTGGGAGGTTCCTGGTAGAGAGCCAGACGCGATCCCCAGGGTGGAACACAGGGGTCTCACTGCGGTGGCGGTCTGCCTGTTCTTTTTGACGATGGCCAGAATCACTCAACCGCAGGAGCCTCAGTCTGGCACGGAGTCCACAGGGCCAGGGCTGGCTGAAAACCCAGAACACACTGGAAGGGAGTCAACCCAGTGGAGGAGTGACTTAGGGAATTCTGAGCGTACTCTGCCCATGGAAGGAATCGTGCCCACTCACCCTGCCGGTCCACACAGTGACTCCTCAGGAACCTCCAAGCTCCTGGTTCATCCTCTCCACCTGCCCGTTGGACTGAGGCTGGTACCCGGAAGTGAGGCTGACCGTGACCCAGATGTTTCAGCACTGGGGCGGAGGTGAAACAACCCTTGAGAAGATGGAAGGCCACGTCGGCTGCTGGACCCCACACCAGCCTACGGAGGCCTGCCTTAAGGAGCGAGGTGAGAGGAGCGACAACAGAGCTGAAATTCCTGATGAAACGACGGTAGAAGTTGGCAAACCACAAAATCCATTGTAACCCCTTAATGGTGGTTAGGACTGGCCATGACCTGACTGCATCTACCTTCTTGTCGTCCATCTTCACTCCCTGCGGGCTGATTTGTAACCCAAGGAGACCGCCCTCTGATGGAATTGACACTTCTTAGCCTTGACGAACAGGTGATGGGCCAGGAGGCGTTCCAGGACTGCTCGAACGTGTGATGTGATCCTCCAGATTAACCGAGTAGATCAAGATTTCATCAATGTATACGATCACCTGGCGTCCGAGCATGTCCCTGAACACCTCGTTAACGAATGCCTGGAACACTGACGGAGCATTGGCTAAGCCGAAGGGCATCACCAGGTACTCGTAGTGACTAGACATTGTGCTGAACGCGGTCTTCCACTCACCCCCCTCCCGGATGCGGTTGAGATTGTAGGCACTCCGCAGGTCCAGTTTGGTGAAAACCAGGGCCCCGCGGAGCTGCTCAATGGCTGACGGCACCAACGGGAGGGGGTACCGAAACTTCTTGGTAATTTCCTTGAGTCCTCTGTAATCAATGCAAAGATTTAATCCTCCATCCCTCTTGGACACGAAGAAGAAACCAGCCGACACAGGAGAAGTGGACGTGCGGAGGAACCCCTGTTGGAGCGCCTCCTGAACGTAATCATCCATGGCCTGGGTCTCAGCCACAGACAGATGGTAGATGCGTCTGCGCGGAGGTGTTGCGTCTGCGCGGAGGTGTTGCATCAGCAAGCGGGGCGATGGCACAGTCCCAGGGGCAATGAGGAGGGAGACAGGTGGCCCGGGTCTTGGAGAATACCTCCCTCAGATCCTGGTATACCTCCGGGATGTTGGGCTGAAGGGCAACCAAATGACTCTCAACCGACGTGAAACCACAGGGAACAGGGAAGCAGGTCCTCCGGCATTCAGGTGACCAGTCTGTGATTCTCATCCTCGACCATGAAACGGTGGGATTATGGAGTTGAAGCCAAGGGTGGCCGAGGATGAACTTGTGAAATGATGATGAAGAAGAGGATATTCTCCTGACGATTGGACTCCACGGTGAGGGTAAGTGGTTGAGTGATGTGTGTAATGGTTCCGGATCATAATGGCCGACAATCGAGGCCTTGCACCGGAAAAGGAGAGGAGAGCGGGTATTAAGTAATATTGAGAGAGGAGGCAAGGGTCTGACCCATAAAATTCCCTGCGGCACCGGAATCCACTAAAGCTGTTGACACAGGACTTGAGGTACAGTCAACCAATGAGATGGACACCAAAAAGAGCCTAGCAGGAAGTGATGAAGATGGAATACTCACTCCTGGCCCAGGGGATGGCAGATCACATGACGTCCCTCTGTTCTAGTAGATCATGGATTCGGACATGCCAGACACCGCTGGAGCCTGTTCCCTCCTTGACCACAGTACAGACAGAGCCCCAGTTGTATCCGTCTGCGGCGCTCCGCCGCAGGGAGGCGTGTGATCCCTACCTCCATGGCTCTGATCCCGAGTGTTCGCCGAAGGAGGGGAGAGAAGCGATGAGAATGCCGACGCTCCCGGAGAAGGTGAGTGCATACTCAGCAGCTGTCTAATCCCCCTGCCGTAATTGAAGTAGACGCTCACCTCCCTCTCTGCCCTCTGGGTAATAATCGAAGATACATTTAAAACAGAGCCATGAACCCCTCATAGGAATTTAGCTCCTCCTCTCCTCTCTCCCAGACGGCCGTAGCCCATTCCAATGCCCGCCCCGCCAGCAGAGAAATAAGTGGCAACCTTAGACCTCTCGGTGGTGTGCACCACTATCTGGTGTGTAAAATAAAGGGAGCACTGAAGTAGGAAGCCACGGCATTTGGATGGGGTACCGTCATATTTCTCGGGGAGGGATAAACGGGCATCGAAGACCTGAGCGGGTTGCTGAATGGGCTGTTGGGCTGGCTCACTGGGTAGGTTGGTTCTAGAGTATCCTCCGCTATTAGGATGTTCGAGACGCTGCAAACTGCGAAGAACCTCTTCTATGGCCGTCCCCAGTTGTGCCAGCTGGTCATGGTGCTGACGCAGAAGACAACCCTGTTCGTCGACCATCTGAGAGATATCCAATTTTCCTGCTGCTTTCATTGTTAGAGTTGGTATTCTGTAATGATGACGCTGTGAGTAGAGAAGCAGGTGAAACGTTTAATGAAACAACTAACATGAAACAAGACAGCGTGACAGAAGCGAGATAGCATGAACACAGGATCAATACCAACTGAGGAATGAACAAAAGGAAGGGACCTATAAAGGGGAGGTAATGAGGTACAGGTGTGAATCATAATGATGAGTGCCAGGTGCGCGTAATGATGAGTGCCAGGTGTGCGTAATGATGAGTCCCAGGACCGTGGTTAGTATTCCGGCGACGTCCCACACCAGAGGGGAGGAGAAGGAGTAGACTTGACAGGAATTACCTGGATTTCTGTATAAATTAGTCATAAAATTTGATCTGATCTTCATCTTAGTCACAACAATAGACAAACACAGTGTGTTTAAACTAATAACACACCAATGATTGTATTTTTCTTGTCTATATTGAATACATACACTACCATAAAAAATCTGTCGTTTCCAGCTACAATAGTCATTTACAACATTAACAATGTCTACACTGTATTTCTGATCAATTTTATGTTATTTTAATGGACAAAAAAATAGCTTTTCAATCAAAAACAAGGACATTTCTAAGAGAACCCAAACTTTTGAATGGTAGCGTAATTTAAACATTCACATTGTAGGTTGGAAAAAGTTTGTGAACCCCTAGGCTAATGACTTCTCCAAAAGCTAATTGGAGTCAGGAAACCTGGGGTCCAATCAATGAGACGAGATTGGAGATGTTGGTTAGAGCTGCCCTGCCCTATAAAAAACTCTCACAAAATTTGAGTTTGCTATTCATAAGAAGCATTGCCTGATCTGAACCATGCCTCTAAACAAAAGAAATCTGAGAAGACCTAAGATTAAGAATTGTTGTCTTGCATAAAGCTGGAAAGGGTTACAAAAGTATCTATAAAAACCTTGATGTTCATCAGTCCACGGTAAGACAAATTGTCTATAAATTGAGAAAGTTCAGCACTGTTGCTACTCTCCCTAGGAGTGGCCGTCCTGCAAAGATGACTGCAAGAGCACAGCGCAGAATGTTCAATAAGGTTAAGAAGAATCCTAGAGTGTCAGCTAAAGACTTACAGAAATCTCTGGAACGTGCTAACATCTCTGTTGACGAGTCTACGATACATAAAACACTAAACAAGAATGGTGTTCATGGGAGGACACCACGGAAGAAGCCACTGCTGTACGTCTGAAGTTTGCAAAAGAGCACCTGTATGTTACACAGCGCTTCTGGCAAAATATTCTGTGGACAGATTAAACTAAAGTTGAGTTGTTTGGAAGGAACACACAACATTATGTGTGGAGAAAAAAATGGCACAGCACACCAACATCAAAATCTCATCCCAACTGTAAAGTATGGTGGAGGGAGCATCATGGTTTGGGGCTGCTTTGCTGCCTCAGGGCCTGGACAGCTTGCTATCATCGATGGAAAAATGAATTCCCAAGTTCATCAAGACATTTTGCAGGAGAATGTAAGGCTATCTGTCCGCCAATTGAAGCTCAACAGAAGTTGGGTGATGCAACAGGACAACGACCCAAAACACTGAAGTAAATCAACAACAGAATGGCTTCAACAGAAGAAAATACGCCTTCTGGAGTGGTCCAGTCAGAGTCCTGACCTCAACCCGATTTAAAATGCTGTGGCATGACCTCGAGAGCGGTTCACACTAGACATCCTAAGAATATTGCTGAACTGAAACAGGTTTGTAAAGATGAATGGTCCGAAATTCCTCCTGATCGTTGTGCAGGTCTGATCCGCAACTACAGAAAATGTTTGGTTGAGTTTATTGCTGCCAAAGGAGGGTCAACCAGTTGTTAAATTCAAGGGTTCAAATACTTTTTCCACCCTACACTCATGTTCAATGTTGACATGAAAACATATAATTGTTTGTGTGTTATTAGTTTAAGCAGACTGTTTGTCTATTGTGACTTTTTTATGACCAATTTATGCAGAAATCCAGGTAATTCCAAAGGGTTCACATACTTTTTCTTGCCACTGTATAAATAGTACCGGTCAAAAGTTTGGACACACCTACTCATTCAAGAGTTTTTCTTTCTATTTACTATTTAGAATAATAGTGAAGACATCAAAACTATGAAATGACACATATGGAATCATGTAGTAACCAAAAAAGTGTTAAACAAATCAAAATATATTTTATATTTCAGATTCTTCAAAGTAGCCACCCTTCGCCTTGATGACAGCTTTGCACACTCTTGGCAGCTAGATAGCACGCTCTAATTGTAATGGTCGCATTAGCGCCCCGCTAATTCACAGTTATTTCCATGCTCACAGACAAATCTACAGCCATCAACATACTGTTGTCCTGCACATCTAATGTGCTTCCTTGTGTCTATTGTCAGAATAAACACCAATCAACTGGGACCACTGGCTGGGTTTTCCTTTCTTTAAAAAAAAAAACAAAGCAAGAGAGTTACTAAGTATGATCACATCTGTTACATTAGCTACCACCATAGCTGCATCCATTATTTAGTTTTGCCTTAGATAATACAGAATACACTTGTATGAGCTACAAATGAACTCGCAAATCCAACTTGTAGTTAGCTAACATTAGCTAGCCTGTAGCTAGCTAGCCTGCCTGCCTCGCTAGCGTTATCAAATGATACCGTCACATAACCAGCAGTATGTAGACAATACATAAACTTGTATGAGCTACGACCTAACTAAGTTGTAATGAGGTAGCTAGCTAACTAGCTATGCTAACATTAGCTAAAACGTTAGCTAGCCTGTCTCGCTAGCTAACATTAGATAGCCTGCATCGCTTTATCAAAATATAGCTACCTACATAAACAGCAATAACGTTATTTAACGTCATTAGCTAAGTTATACCAGAGAGATCTGGTCATTGCACACCAAGCTAGCATTACTGGTGCAGACTTGGGGACCGACAAACTCCAACCACTTATTCCGCATACTAGGGTCCTTCGGCAGGGCATGCAAACTATATAACTTTGGCTGTGGAGATATGGTCAACCCATATATGGCTTTTCAGCCTGCTGTCCTTTGAACGAGTTGGGGGGCCCTATTCAATGAAGGGAAGTGAAGTGGGCGGAGTGGCAATTTGCACGTGGAGCTTGGAAAAAAGGGGGCAGGATTTATTGACATAATTTTAATCCAAACCCAACCTTCATTCACTCGTTGTGACGCACTAAGGTTGCAAAACTCAGTTTTAGACGAGACTGACTTTATGAACAAATTTATGCTATTAACACTTTGTAGTCAATTTTGACACTATGATAAGTGTTTCTGACTCATATATTATCGATGCCACATAGGCCATTTTCAAAGGGATCAGTTACTTTTTAATGGCAGTTGCTCTTTAATGATTAAGAACTTAAGAACTGGACTGGTCTGAAGCCATATGCTATGTCCAGGCACTGGCTAATTACGTTTGATCTAATCTGCAATGTTGAAACCAGCAGTAATTGTGCTTACTGACATTTTAAAGCTCTTACTCATGCTGTATTTAGCACCCTCTTCATTCAAAAAGAGCTGGGCGTGAGAAAATCAGAAGTAGTTTGAAGTAGTTATTCCCACTAAAGAACGCCTAATACTTTAACTTGACACAAGAGTTCAAAACCTCAAACCTGAAATGTCTTCTCCATCGACTCCTAGTGCTGAGCCATGAGCATGGCCTTACGTAGGCACATATGTTTTTTTGTCTGTCTGTTCCCAGGCATCTTGAACAATTAGACGGTGCAATCAGCATCCATCAACCCTGGTCAAAGAGCCAGAGAGAGAGCAAGGCTCCCACTGTTACAGGGCAAATGGCCAATTGATGCCATCTCTTGCGAATGTGGGACATGCAGGGTAAAACAATTATCAGGACCAGCTGTCCATGGTGTACTGCAGCACTATCGTAGCATAGCCGCCATGCAGTACCCAGCTCTGCTCTCCCAGGTTGGGCCGTGCTGACTGGCTGAGAGACAGGGATCAGAGAGAGAGAGAGAGAGAGAGAGAGAGAGAGAGGCATGGGGAAAGGAGAGGGGGAGACTGGAGATGAGGGAGGAAAGAAGGAAGAGGGACTGAGACCAGGAGACCGGGAACGGTGAGCCTCCTCCTGTGACAGTGTTCCGCTGTGTTGTCGCCTCTGTGGTGGGGGACTTGTTTCCTCCGTCGTTTGTCGCTGCTCCGCTCTGTACCCACTGCCCTCTCCCCTCTTCCTTAATGAGTGTGGATGCCCGACTGCCTCGGAAACCTCAGCACCTGCCGTGGGTGGCGAGGGGTTAATCCTCGGTGGGTCTCTCCCTCTCCCTGACGCCCCTGGGCGGGCTGCAGAGGAGCAGGCAGGAAGAGCTGACAGCAGCAGTAGTGGCGGCGGAGAGGAGAGGGTGACAGGAGGCACAGATACCCTCGGGTTCCCCCCGTAGCACGCTAGAATGAGTTGTTTCAGACGCTGCTGGATGCCTGACAACTGGCCTTCATAAATTACAAAATGAAGATTGATAATCGCTTCTCAGCCTCACCTCCTCCTCCACGTGGGTGCACACACAAAGTACGCACGCACACCTGCAAGTACACACACACACAAGGAAGATTTATGTGAAAATCACTGTCATTTGCAGCATGCTTGTTTGTTGTCAGGCACCAGGTAGCTGCTCTCCTCCTCTCTTCCCTTCTTCATGCTCTGCCAATTAGATAAAAGAGGTCCACAGGCTGAAAGGAGTGTGGAGAAGAAGTGTGTATTACAGGCTGTAACGCATGGGCGAGGACCGGGTGAATAGGAAAACTCATACATGTTTTATTTATGTGGAGGAAAAACAACTCCTGAGGAGGCATCTCTTGCTTGTGCTGAGAGAGAGAGAGAGAGAGAGAGAGAGAGAGAGAGAGAGAGAGAGAGAGAGAGAGAGAGAGAGAGAGAGAGAGAGAGAGAGAGAGAGAGAGAGAGAGAGAGAGAGAGAGAGAGAGAGAGAGAGAGAGAGAGAGAGAGAGAGAGAGAGAGAGAGAGAGAGAGAGAGAGCACTTTGAAGCACCGTGGGGCACATGGAAGGACCATGGGTGGGGTGGTTATTATGCGACAGAGTGTTGGGGCCTACACAGCACTCCATTTTGAACTCTTTGGCTCCCAAACGAAGGTAAGTGAAGCAGTGCTACCTCGACGGCACAATGAAGGCCAAATATAAGTTAGCTGGAACTTTGAAGAGATGTCACAACTTTTTATGAACAAAACTGGAGAGAAGGACTCTTACACAGAGACGGGGATAATAATAAAAAACTAAACAAACTCAATACAGGCTGCCTAGCTCATTCTCTTACAGACACAAGTCTCGATTATTCTCCTCTACTCTCTCTATAAGGGTCTCTCTTATGTTGTGATTACATTGCACCTATCCTGGTTACTATGTCTGTGAGGAGTTGGAAAGAACTGTATGAAATATCATACTGACTGCCCTGTTATGGCATATGAAAAGGCAGAGAATCACTAAAGCCAGCAAATTAAATCCGGACTGGCTAAGAGAGGTGGGGTATGAATGTTTCCATATCAATTTTGCCCTTCCAACCCTCCCAAAAGGAATTCAGTGGGGAATAAATAAAGAACATTTAACCGCTCTCGTTTTCCTCGTTGCCTCCGGCCGTGTTAAATTCAGGGCACTTCACGAGAGATTGATGCTCCTCTATCTGATGCGTTACGAATGTCTGCAGGGATCCGGCACCACCCACCCTCCTAAAACCGCCCAGCATCAGCATAACGAGCTGCCGAAGCAGCGGCCAGCAACACACTCCACTCGGGGAAGTTTATCGACTTGTGAAATCGCATTCAGAACATCCTTTTTTTTTTGGAGACCAATAACCTTGGCTTGTAAGTTGCTTACTCAACAGACCTTATTACGGGGTTGGGGGGGGGCCTGTTACTGTCACTTCTATTGAAAGGTCAGCGGCGCTGCTCCCCATTTCATTATGATCACGCCATTATCATAAGCTGATTCACAAATTGGCATGGTGGGAGGGCAGAGGGTGGGGGTTAACAGCGGGGATGACCAGGGGGCGGGGGGCAGGGTAGGGGAGTAGAAGGGGTGCAGACAACAAACCTCCTCGCTCAGAGAGCAGAACGAGACTCCTCCGTCTCCCCTCCTCTCCTTGTCACTGGTAAATTGGCAGCAGTCCAACGAATGACAGAGCGAGAGAGAGAGAACCCTTACATGCAGACACACTAGGATGTCTCCAGGGCCTGTCAGAGAGGAGAGGAGGGGTAGAACACAGCACCAAAGAACAGGGAGAGAGAGAGAAAAGTCAAATAAAGCTGACTGATACTTTCTCCTTTCTCCGTCAGACGGTCTAAAATGCCAGACATGATGTAAATCATGGTCCCATGACCATCCATCCTGGTTCGTTGTCAGTTTCCTGCAGGCCGTCTCCTGTCTTCGCCGGGTGATTTGGACAATTGTTTCGAAGTGAGAGAGAATCCAAGATTGATGTTTATTCAAAAGCGCCCCCGCTTCAATAGCCTGATGGCTGACATATTTCAGTACCGGGGCACATCACCATCAAAAGGGACACTTTCGAGCATTAGTCTCCCTGTACTGAACAATAAATAATTGAATATGCTATAGGGGTGATATGAGCGGAAGAAAGGTGTATAAGGGATATGTCCCCATTTATCTCAACACCTATCTAAAGCGTCACCTGGGTTCAAGAAACTAATGGTTCAACATGTCTTTATATTCTATTTCACCATTCAAGTATTAGTACTGTGCACATTAGATTTTCGCACAATCCTTTTTAATGTGCAATAAAGGGCACTCATTCAGACCATATGCGGCAAGCGTGCGTGTGTGTGTGTGTAGGTGGGAGGCCTATTCGGGTAGACGCATAGCGATGACAGTTATGACGGGGTAACAAATGTGCGGGGAGCGTTCTGGCGCAAAATCAGTGCTGCTGAAACAGCAACCAGGTGCTACAGAACACATTGGCTGCGCTGAATGAGCTTACCCCCATAACAAGAGCTGGCCTGAGACCACGCAACGAGAGGTGCAATGTAAATGCAAGCTATAATTACCACTATTATTACCACTATTAAACTAGCACGGTCTCGAGCAGAACCGAGGACTGGAGAGCAATTGATGGAGGGAACAAAAAAGAGGGGATACAGTACCCAAACAGAGTACTGTCTGGCTCTGGTCCCAGTGTATATGTTCCCGCTCTGACCTGCCCGAGCATATTGACTTAACCCAGTCATCAAGGCTATGCAGCAATATGTATATTTCTACAGGTGAGCAGTTAAAATGTTCCTAAAGCTAGGAGCCTGTCTGAGATGAACTACCTCCGGCCATGTGGCCTCTCCAAAACATCCCCCTCAAACATAATCAGGCGTCTGTCAGAAACAAAGAGCGCTAGCTCCCAGAAGACGCTCGACATCGGAAATAACTGCAAGTTTAAATAATTTTCAAAAACAGCAGGCCAATAAATTTCCACGAGTGGAGGCTAATTTAGTAAGGGGAGGGGGTGCAATTACCCTGTCCGATTCCGCTCTCCTCCGTTCCTCCTCTGCCTCCGTGCCCCGAGGGCGCCAGTCTCTGAAATGTCACACAGAGGAATTATTTTTCACCTGAAGAATGCAGCTCTGAAAAACAGTCTAATCTGGACAGGCCTCAGCTAATAACATACAGCAGCACCCGTCACTGTATATTAGTTCATTAGCTAACTCTTAGTCATTTGTTTTTTTCTTAATTCCTATCAAAATAGGAAAAGCCAAATTAGTACTTTTTAGTTCTTTCAACAAAGTTGGCAATGATGAGCGATCTGAGAGAAAGAGAGATAAAGAGAGAGAGCGAAACTGTTCAGTGATTATATTAGACTGGCAGCTTGGTCTGACTTCAGCCAATTAGCTTGACTAAATGAAGTCTAAAAGTAATGGCGCTCGTACAGTTCAGTAATTAGTGAGGCTCATGTTTATCCAGGGCTCCTAAATGACTCCCACCCCATTACACGTGTTTTGGTGTCCTTAATATGACACGATGTGAGACGCATAACAGTCACACACAGGCTCTAGTTAGTGATACACTGACTGCCTCCGCCTACCCCACCTCCATCCCGCCCACCTATCTAAGCTCTCCTCCCATCATGCAGTTCTGTTTTGCGAGCGCCTAGATGGAGGGAGCTGCTATCTACAGTGACGCTCTACCATGTCTCTAATTACGACGGTATCTTCATCTAGTCAAATCATCCAGATCCCAATCAGATTTCCCCAGGCCCTGACGGGCTCCTACCGCCCAGGAAGAGAAAACTCTGAGCTGAGCTTCGATCCCATTTCCTTTTTTTAATCAAAGTCTGACTCAAGCTGTTCCTGTGTGAAGGGAGAAACGATCATGCTGTGTCTTTTTGGAAACCAACGGCCAAACTATGTTGCCCAAACACACTTGCCGACTTCACACTCGAAGACATCCAGGAACCAACAGTTGGGCTCTGGTCTGCATTGACGTGTGTGGGAAGTTGCTTAATTCAAACACGGCACAGTGTGGGCCTCTGGGGAAGTTTTGCAGTTTTACCCCCATTGAATAGTGGTCTGTAGTTTTAGTATTTCGTTTTGGTTTGGAGCAAGTTTCTAACTCATTAGCTAGTAGACTTGCAGTGCAGCGCTATAGGTCTCAGTGTTCCCCACACAGCACAACAAACAATGAAAAGAACAGAGGTTTACGGTAATTTCATAACCCTCGCCGCTGTACCAAGACGCCATAATTTCATCACTACACTAAATCAGTACAGTATGATCATCTTAGCCGAAATAAACATGTTTCCTCCACAATCCATTCATATTCAATGTTGCTGTTTTACAAAAACCTAATCGAGAGCCAAGCTCATTTGCACATCAGAGGTCTGAGTTAGCAATCTCTCCAGGCCTCTTGCTTATTCCCCATCACTTCCCCGCCCGTCCCAGCTAAATACTAACAAACCCAAACGGCAGGAGTCCAAAGACCTCGCATTAGAATTTATAAACAGTTTAAAGAGATAAGCAACACATTTACCATAAACACCCAGGATGTTTTAATATTCATAACAACTCCCCTCTGATGTGGTAAATGGTAGCTGTAAATGCTAAATGTTGTTTTGAATATCTTGCTAGCTAATTGATTGTGACTCGTTCGTTAAGGGAGACGCACACAAGCGAGATGCGGATGGTTTCTGCTGCTTTTTTTTCCCTGGCTAGAGAAAACTCACCAAGACAAACTATTTGATCAGCCCTCAGAGAACTCAAAGCTGCTAACATAAGATATTGCAGAAAAGATATTGCAGAATGTGACATTTTGTATAGTTTGTTTTCTCTGGATGGAAATGAATATTAGAGACAAATACTTCACACTACAGTAAGCCTTGATCAACTTGGCAAGCCGAGGGGTATACTAAAGCAGATTCAATAAGTTAGCCAGCTAACTTTGATAAACAACCAGAAATAACTATTTTCTTTACGGGTTCACAAAGAAAGCTCAACTTTGAACTGTGTTGTTGATTGTTGAGTCAATTAGACCAGAATATGTACTGAAGTTATTTCAGAATATTTGGGCAAGTTAGCTGGCTTACAAGTGCAGTTAGTGAGTCGCTGATGTGAAGTCTGTTTGCCGAAAAAACATGTGCTACTTAGAAATTAAAGCTGAGCATCGATTGGACACAAAAGAGAGCAAAAGCAAAACATGATGAATATGTGCCAAATCAATTACCAGCTGCTAACATAACCCACTGGCCTAATGAGGTGCACACAATTCAAAGGACATAATGTATGAGCGGGACCCAGGGAACAGGGGTGAGACTCTTGCTCTCTCTCAGTGTTAACGTACACGAAGCAGGCCCTCTCTCTCCTTCTCCCTCCCTCTCATTGATTCGGTTCTGAGAGCGTGGAGAGCACAGCATCCTGAAGGGGCCTTTTGAAGTGCACATTGTAGTGAGTCTCCTGTAACAAATCACCTCCTTAGCGCTCAAACAGAGAACCCATGATCAAACCGCCACATCTCCACACACACAGGCAGAGCCATGCAAAGGAGTGGAAAGTGAAATAACGAGGGGGAAGAGAGAGGGAGATGAGAAGGAATAATGGAGTGAGTGGGCATACACTCTGGCTCTGGCATGGTGGGGGGAAAACAAATCTGCTTTAGAAAAAACTCAATATGAAGAAAACAAGGTAAATACTGACACAAAAGTATGGATGTAAGCTAGCAACACATCTGATTCGAGGTCTGTGTTTGGGTGTGTGTGTGTGTGTGTGTGTGTTTTGTGCTGTGCGTGCATAAAGCCCAAGCTCCATCACATATCAATGCCTCCACAACGGAAACACTCTGCACACACATTACATTGCACAGGTGTTGTAATACATAAAAAACAGCCCTAAAATGTAAAAACTCCCCCTAACGTCCTCCACCTCTCCCTCCCATGTGTGTGTTCATTAACAGATTACAACAGCTGTGGCTACAGTGCATTGAGAGGAGAGGGTGCTGCTGTAGCAAAAATCACAGATTGGATCTGAATGCACACACACACACACACACACACACACACACACACACACACACACACACACACACACACACACACACACACACACACACACACACACACACACACACACACACACACACACACACACACACACACACACACACGGGGGTATCACTAAGCATCTGCGTGGAAGGAGCAGGTCCTAGAGGTGAGGAGAGCAGCTCTACAGTAACATGCCCTCTACAGTAACAGGCCCAGTGAGCCAAGCCTGTGTGGATATGCTGCTCTCCAGAGGCCTGGGGTTGGGAGGAAACCCACAGACCCACACCTGAGAGAGAGCGGGAGAGAGAAGGAATCTGAGGGAGAGACAGAAAGAGAGAGGGAGAGAGAGAGAGAGCGAGAGAGAGAAGGAATCTGAGGGAGAGCCAGAAAGAGAGAGGGAGAGAGAGTGAGCGGGAGAGAGAAGGAACCTGAGGGAGAGCCAGAAAGAGAGAGGGAGAGAGAGTGAGCGGGAGAGAGAAGGAACCTGAGGGAGAGCCAGGAAGAGAGAGGGAGAGAGAGAGAGAGCGTGAGAGAGAAGGAATCTGAGGGAGAGCCAGAAAGAGAGAGGGAGAGAGAGTGAAGAAGATGAAGAGGATGCAAAATGGTGGTGCAGATGACATCCAAAGAGAGAGATGGAGAGAGAGAGAGAGAAAGAGATGGAGAGAGAGAGAGAGAGAGAGAGAGAGAAAGAGAGAGAGATGGAGAGAGAAAGAGAGACACAGAAAAAGAAAGTGGCGAGACAGAGCCTCTCAGACCCTCCCAGACTCCCTCAGCCTGGATGCAGTCTCCCTGTCTCTTTTCAGTCACCTGACCTGCCACATTATGATAATGCAATAAACGCAGCAGAAAAGCAAATCCCAATACTTGTAATTTCCTCTCCCGCGCGGACTTCATGTAAATGCTTGTGTCCGTCGCCATAGGGGGGAGCGAACAGGCAGTGCTGCCACACTGAGATAATAGCAAACGTGTTCACAGGGGATGCTATTTTTACGACCACGTTACCCAAATCCGATCCTTCAGCACATTTCTTCGGTAGACAAAGGTTCTCTTTTTTTCTTCTTCTTCATGTACCTATTTCAATTAATATTCAGTGGAGAGTGAAAGTACAGAAATCAATTTATCATGCTCCGGAATCAAAGTTGTTCTGTTTCTTTGATAATGGTGTAACAGACATTTACATACTGTGGAGCTCAATGTGATCCTTGTCCCAGACTGTCTTGTCTGTTTTCCCTACTTCCCATCCTCCCACAGCACAGAAGATGCACTCTTTCTTTCCCTGTCAGTCCTTTGACATCCAGTGTGTGTGTGTTTGTCCGTGATGTGAGTGCACTACACTTGTTATTCCCCGGGTTGTGATGTGACTCCAGACTTCTGCCTCTGTGTTTACAGCTCTGTGGGCTTGTTTCCTCCTCAGGACGAACACTGACAATGATGATGAATAAGTGAAGAGTCTCTCTCTCTCTCTCTCTGTGGCCCGGTGCTTTCTTTTCTTTATCCCAATTGTTCCCCAGTCTCTCCTCTGGCAGGAGGACATACAGGCTTCCTGGAATGGGAATGCTCTCAGAGGGGTCTAGGGACAAACACATGGATAGAGGGGAAAAACACCTGTTTATCCCAGACTTCAGTGGGAATATGCAGGATTGTGTGTGTGTGTGTGTGTGTGTGTGTCTGAGGGGAAATGACACACTCCGAGAGAAAAGGGAATGCATTAAACAGAGTTCTCTCCTGTGGCAATACACACACACGCACCCACCCGCACAGCCTTTCTCGCCTCTCCCAAAGGACACCTTTATTAACCCCTACCCTACTAATTAAAGAGCTCCAACACTACAGCACACTAACTAAATGGTATTTATTTATCTCCCGACTAGAGACAGGCTCCTCTGTAAATACCTAGTTACAGTGGGTTATAGGCCCAGCAAAGACATCATTATATACCAGTCACTTAGGGTTAATGCCCGGCCTGACAAAGAGCGCATTAGAAAAGCTTTTTCCCGCTGAAATGTGTCGGGTAAACGCCATAAACTAGCTCCTTTTAACATGTTTTGGCGCTGGGAAGGATCCTCGTTTGTCTTGCTTACTGGGGCTGTTGTGGAATGTAAACAGGAGGACGTGGTTCGGTTTTAATTCAGCCTCGTATTATGCAACATCAAGTGCCTCCTCGCCTCAATTAAAACAGACGATCACATTAGGCCTTAAATCTTTAACACAGCCGGCTGAAAGGAACCATGACTGGCTAATAGTGTGTAATGCCTTTTGTCTGTGGGATGTGGGGGGGAAATCCGTATCGTCAGTAAAAACAATGCATCAATTAAGCAATTAGCCGGAGTGCCGCAAACGAACAGAACAAACTGGGCATCTATCCAAGCCCTCCCTCCTCCATCCCCAATAAGGCAGGCAGGCACCATGCCAAGGGGCTTGTAGCGTTCATTATGAAACATCACAGAGCAGAGGGTTGCCTTTCATTCTGCCAGAGTGGAGGCATTTGTCTGCCAGCCAGAGGAGTGTAGGCGAGTGGAGGAGAGGAGATGTTCTGTTCCAGCAGATGTTGATGCTGTTAGCGGGGTGGAGGGGTAGCAAAGGGCACATGGCTCGGTCAGGCCTGATGCTTAGTTGGTGGGAAACTATGGGCTGGTGGTGGTGGTGGTGGTGGGGGTGGTGGGGGGGGGGGTGGGCACAACAAAGCAACGTGCCATGGCCCTCTTCACTCAAACACAGATTAATTAAGCCATCAAAGCAGGCCTGCAGTGGCAGCCGGAGCTTAATTGTGGTAATTGGGGTTAATAAGGTGCTATTACACACTGATCACAAGTATTGTTTTATGGAGGCGGGTAAATTGAGCTGGGTTAAATACGGGCGGGGGTGGAGGGGAAGGGGGTAAGAGGGTTGGGGTAATGCCAAGTTTGTTTGTTTTTTCCCCCCCCACATAATGTTTGTTGTCCTTGATACACGGCTGGAGAGTGAGTGAGAGGCTGGAAAACATGGCAGTAGCTGCCCAATTATCAATACACTAATCTATGAATGGATTGATCAACCATTCAATAAATCAATACATTTAACCAATGAAATGTAACACCTGATCATAAGCATTGTTGATACGTCACTGTCATTAGCGAGAAGAACACAGAACAGAACTATTAAGGTCACGCAGTCCTTCCAACCATACACACAGTTAGCATCCCTCCTGGCCTAACAGAAGAGCACCATGGAACCATTTCAATAGGAAGTCATCAGTCCTTCAAAGCAGTGATAGTTTAGACGTGTCCTGGGTCCAACCTCAGTAACATCTTCTTAAAACGGAGACCGACGGTGAAAGATGGTGAAACAGGAAATCAATGTGACGAGGCTAGCTCTCTGATTAATGAATAGATTTCACGTCTGGCTAGCCTCAGTGACGAGCCTCTAATGTCTTTATATCAGCCATGGCTATATATATATATATATATCACACACACACACACACACACACACACACACACACACACACACACACACACACACACACACACACACACACACACACACACACACACACACACACACACACACACACACACACACACACACACACACACACACACACACACACACACACACACACACACACACACACACACACACACACACACACACAGGATGTCAGAGGCTATAGCTGACAGACTGGACATAGTGGAGAAACATCACATGACTGAAAATGGACAGAAAAAAACAGTTGTAGCAATTATTAGTTGTAACTTTGTACAGAAATACTGATATGCTAAGTATGAATCCCATTCTGTGATACAGGCTGTGACAGTTCTCTCTTTCCACTCCAATTCCATAGCAATTACACAGCTCTTATAGAACCACTATTAGCCTGTCTTCAGCCCCTACATTTGTCCTGCTCACTCCCACTGGCTACTGGCTGCAGAGAGCACTTCTCCAGTTTAAAGTGCAGAATTATCATTTGCACTAGATTAAAATGTGGTCGCTGTTACAGCTTTCTCTCTTGTTTGACCCTTTTTAACACTAACTTAAACCAGGGGTCGCTTGATGTACAGTGCATTAAATTAGTGGTTTAAGTAGGATAGAATGCATAGAACACAGGCACATACAGGATGTAAAAGAATCCCTCTAACTCTCGGCCAGACAAGTGTATATTCTTGCCTCTGATGAATAAGACCGATCTGACTTCAACACATTTACAAGTCCTGTCTACATCCGTTTGTACTTGAATGTGAACACGGTGTGAATGAACATAGTGCTTAAACAGTCGGACCTAACCTGGCAAAGCTCTGCAGTGTTTGTGCATGGTATTTGTGCGTGTGTGTGTGTGTGTGTATATATATATATATCTGTGTGAGTTAGCTTCAGCCCTGCAGGCTCTCCCCAGCTCTGAGTGGTATAGTTTTGGCAGACAGACAGACAGTGAGGGAGAACAGAACTAGGTGGGGCAGGGATCAGCAGTGACTCCAGGCATTCAGCCACATCTGACTTTGATTAATTGGCAAGCCGCTCCTCTGTCTCTCCACCCAGCACCCTGACAGAAAGGTAGAGCCCAGACGCACTAGGATGCACTGTGAGCCTTCAGCAGGAAAAGATACACTGCACACACACACCCATATAAAACACACACACACACACACACACACACACACACACACACACACACACACACACACACACACAGACCCTTGCTCACTCACTACATCAATGCAGAATCGTCCAAGCTGGTGAGAGTTGTTGAATCTCTGCTTAAATGATTTAAAAAACAGGAGCGTGTCTCCCTCCCTCCCTCCCTCCCACACTCTCGAAATGCACAGATCATCCCCCATGGCTCTCCCTAAATTAGACAAAAGGGATTTTTTTTAAATGCCTTTTTTTTTGCCACCCTGGCTCCTGATGTCTTATCAGTTACAGTGCTCACCTATGCACTTTTTCCTTTGACTTAGTGTACATCCTCCTTACGTCTGCAGAACGGACTCCAGGACATCTATTCTGTCTGTCTGCTCAGTGTGTGTGTGTGTGTGTACATATATTTTGTCTGTCTGCTGAGTGTAGCCCTCCACAGCTCTGCATCTCTCTGACTACCAGAACAACCCTGACAAACGAAGCTGCTCAAATGGATTTCTCGGTCTCTAAAAACGCCAGACGGGCAATCGTTTTAAAAGCATCTTTCGCCACAACAACATCTTCTCTATGTTTTCTAACAAAAGTGTTTTTACGCTAAAGAAGATTTCTTTCAATCTCCTAGAGAGAAAAGAGTGTCCCACTGTTTAATCTATATACGTATCTGCTTATATTTCCATTGGGACAGAGTTGTTGAACTGCATAGTGCGTCATAGTTTATGTCTCTCCCTTCCACGGGCAGAGACAGTAGCGTGATAAACCTTTCGGGGGGCCTATGGAGAGATACATTTATTGGTCCTAAACGCTGTTATATGGATTCAACACAGATGCTCTTATTAATACAGCTTTAAGCAATCATTATCATCCCACTACATGAGTGCACTACACAGGCAATAGGGTGCCATAGTGTACTATAAAAAGGAATAGGTTGCCATTATGGAAAAGCCTAGGACTAAACAGCAACACGGCAGCCCTAACACTCCATACCTGGCTTGCTATGTGATACAGTAATTGCACTTGTAGCCATCAGAGTCAATACCGTGATTACATTTATGATCTCAAGTATGTTGCATTGTTGTTGCCTGATGGAAGGTTCTTAAGGCTATTTACTGTACCTGCCTGTCGGAGCAGGAGGTGTAATTATGTTGGATTCAAGAAGGAACATGCACTGTACCGGACAACAGCTGACAGCAATTCATTTTTAACAGTAATGGGGGAGAGAGAGGGGGGGGGGGGGTTAAATAGCATTACAGTAAATAGATGTAATTTCACATTTACCCAGAATTGCCTGACTTGGTTTAAGTGTCCCTGTTTGTGTGTAAATGGACGCCCCCAATCTCTCCTACCGAAGGCTAATAAAGACAAGAAAGTATGGTTGAAGTAGCCTAAACATGGAGCTCCAAGCTCAAATCATCAGTCCCAGCAACACAACACAGTGGCATCCCGTCTCCCCTACTCTCTCTCTCCCCTCAACGCCGGTGGGAGTCAGATGATGGCTAATAGACCCTACAGGGACCCAGTACCACTTACCACTTCTGAAGCACCCACCAAACAGGTCCCTTCTGCTGCTTGTCACAATGGAGCGGAGGGCCATGCTACTGTTTGATAGCCTCTCTTTGTCTCTCTTTCTTTCCAACAGCTTCATTGAGAGGAAGGGAAAAGGGAACACTCCATACTACTACCTCCTAAAGCAGCTCCTCGCCCTTTTTGATCTGTGGCAGTGTTGAACATGCTCCCTTCTTTTGTAAGCCGCTCCGAGACAACTGATGTACAGATAACAGCCTGGGTGCTACTGGGGTTATTTCCTTATGCACCGGTGTAAAATAAAAAACCTTATTGGCTGTAATGGTGTTTCATGATCTGATTCCCCACAATAGGGGCCAGATATTGCCTCTTGTGGTTTGTAATCCACAGGCCAATATCAATATCACGAACTCCTGTACTGCCTGAAGGGGGTAAAATGCGCATACGTTTTACGTTTTACTTTTCGAACAGAAAGAATCGGTTTCAGAACAATAGATAGTGAATGTCTTACTGTGACCTACTCCAGATAGATTGGCCATGTATAACAGAAACTGACCTTTAAAAATACAATATGCTAATAAATAGCTGTGGCGAGAGCCAGGCACTCCATACAAATGGACCGGCGGGAAACGGCTGGCGTTTTAATCAGGTGGAGTTCTTTTTAAAAAGGGCCCTCGGCCACATAATTGATCCCTAAAGGTAAGTCCCACACAGGAACCTGGGGACACCGCTCTCTATTACTATAAAGAACTACACTACCCTTTGTTTTGGGCTCTGGGAGGAAGGGGATTTAAATATACAGTATATTCTAGTCATATAAAGGCCACAAATGGTAAGCATTTTAATGATGAAACTGTTTTGATGTCCTATCCCTACTGAATATGTAGTAGGAACGGTGTGTTTTGCCCGCCTCCAGTGACAAAGCATAGGCAAACAGTGCGGTTCAGATGAAAAGAATGCGATAATAAAGTCACTGAATCAGTGTTATTAATGATATGCTGGAATAAATACTTAACTTTAAAGTCAAAAAGTGCCCTCCTCGGCTAAAAAGTGCTGCTTATGCTGCAGCCATTTGCCTGAGGTAAGTGGCTCCAGATCCTTCCCTGTTTGACTCCAATCAGCATTACTGCCTGTCACCACACACACACACACACACACACATTACCAGAGCCACACACAGCTTCAGACATCCTCAGCATCTTGACTGGATCTTCTCTACGCCAGTTTGTTGGTTCAGAGTATTATCAATTTCTTGGAAATCAATGTGATACGGAGGATTATTCCTAAAACAATTAGTCTACTTCTCTGCTTTCGAGTACCGCCATTGATCTGGTGATAAACAAGAGATTTATGAGTATATCGACCCCATTGGGGTTTCTGTGGCCTATAAGAGCACAATAGCCCGAATTACAATCAGTGAGACTTCTCTCTCTGCAACCACAGTGTAAAAACATGGGCTTTGGCAGGAGAAAACACATTCGCAGAGCGGCTGCCTGCGGTTAGCTGTGATTATAGGTCACGGACACTGTCAGAGACACTTCACCACAAGAAACATCCTAATACTTCCACGTTTCAGGTACAACAGCTCTACTGGGACTATTTCTGGCATTTGTGCTTGTTTTCTCTATGCTCTGGTGGTAAAACGAGCAATAAAACGAACTCTAGCTAAATGTTGCAGGTTCATGTAACCGAGAGTTAGCCCTGGAAAAAGAATCCAGTAATTACATTACTAAGTTAGGTGGTGCTATAGAGATTATCTTAGACCAGCTGGGTAAACATATGACACACAGCACAAACATGTGCTTAATGTGAAATATTACACTGATTAAATCATGACACACCGATTCATTCCTCGCAAGTACAGCATAAACATTTGCCAAGACACGGCTATGGCAACGGAGTATAAACTCTGTTCCAAAGAAGCCAGTGAGGTTTTTGGAGTCAATTTAAGACGATTTATATCAATTTTAGGCTGACTTCTACAAGACGGTACAGGGAAGGGAGAACTCAGGGGCTGAAAATTCATCCATATGTCTTTAAGGATGGGGCATGATATGGCATAGTAAACTGTAGGTTCCGGAGACACAATACAATGTTTCTTTAATTTCTTTTAATCTTCAAGATAGGATTTTAGTGACCAACATATCATAGTTAAAACATTACACATTTAATTGTCAGATTCAAAATCCAAGGACAGTTCCTTTGTTTCCTCTACGTATCCAGCATGCACCGTGCCTCCAAAATATCCCATAAAATCCTATCGCGGCACTTAATTGTTCAATATGAAGCCAAAGCATCTGAGGTAATTCCAATCTCTTTCTCCAATGAATATGTGCAATTGTCCTCTTTCCCCATTCTAATGTAATGCCATCTGCGCCGCGACGCGATTGGCTCGGTGTTGCCATTGCTGCCAACCGGGGTCAGCGCCACCATCAAGCGCTGTAATTGAGTAGTTAGTGGCAATTTTCTCCCTTAATTTCCATCTGCGAAAATCCGGTGCCTGGCATGGAAAATAGCACATTACACCATGCAGCGATTGTGGTGAAGTGTAATAACATCGTTTCCACAGTTTGAAAACTTCCCCCGAACAAATGAGGATCATTGCTATACATGTCATATCAACCCAACCCCCACCCCCACCAAACACATGAACTGGGGTGCTAGAGAGGGAGACAGAGGAGACGTACCCATAAAGAATGGGAGATGTTCCATTAACATACAGATAATTACCTTCCTCTAACACGCCAGCCCTCCCTTCAACACTATAATCCCGTGACAAAGCCTTTGAGGCGGCGTATCACAAACACCATGTTGACACCGAGGACAAGCTTAAAGACGGTGGCCATTTTGTTTCTGCATATTTATCATGACACTCGTATCAAAGAGAAGGTTGATTCATGAGCGTGTAACAAATAACCAATGCCGTTCCGAGTGTGTTTTCTGACAGAAAAGGCCAGGGTGGAGTTATAAACTAATGGTCCAATAGGTTTGAGCAGGTGTGAACGTTGCGACTTGATACGTTTCTCTGGCAGATTTATGCAGATCATAAAGCGACATCGGGGACAAAGAAGAGTGGAAATATGAGTCTGACTTCTAATGGCTAGGTTATCACACAGAGGGTTTTAAACATTGTGACGCATGCACGAACACACACGCACAAGCACGCACACGCACACACACAAACAGGAATGCATTAACACGCAGGCACGCACATATGCATATTCACACATACAAGGTCACATATTAAAGTTTTGCCATGTGGAAAATAAACGCTTTATTCCAAGCCTAGAGATCTTCCTAAGGAATGTACAACAGGAATGTTTTCGCCCCAAATATTACTTACAATAATACATAAAGCACCATTGACTTGAGACACAATTTCCTTGTAAACATAAATTTGATTCTGTAACGATTCATGAAGGAAAGAATCTCTCTTCCTTGCTTTTTTAAATTATTTTTAATTACTCTGATGCACTACATCAAAAGAGAAGTAATAATAGTAGTAATTCTAGTAGTAAGTCTTTTTCATAAACTCCTGCCTCTCTGTTTAATGCATGCGACAGCCCTTTCATTCATTATTTATAATGCTCTGATGATGTGGTAATGACAACGGCATTGTTTTTTTACACTTAGAGAGTCTGTGAATCAGAGAGGCTTTCATTACGAGCACACCGGGCTGGCGGATTATCAAGGGCAAACAAAAGATAATTAACAACAGGCAGGATCTGGGACAGCCCAACCTGCTCTGTGCTCTGGCAGGAGGCCCCCTAGTCTCAGGGTTCACTTAACGCATGCAGGTCCTTTCAGCACACAGACGCTGCCGCAGCCTTCGCAACGACTCAAACAGCATAATTAGTGAGATCTCCTGTTAGGAAAGGGAATGCAATTTATTTTTCCTTCTCTCCTCCTCCTCCCTCCCACCACCTCTATCTCGCTTTTCTTTTTGAATAGATATTAATACTTTGAATTTTGGCGTGAGAGGCCCTCAGGTCGGCATTGTTTAAAGCCAGGTTGTAAATGAGGATAAAAGAACGATGGATGATAATGTGGTGCATGGATAATAAGGTACTGAATTGCTATACGTTATGCTGTAGACTTACTCTTGGATTCTGGTCAACGAGAGTACCCAAATATCATCTTTACAATGAATTAAATGGATAACGTGGAAGAGAAAACAACAACATTACTTCTACATGGTTTCCAAGAGTCTGAGCTCTCGAGGTAGGAAGAAAGATACCCAAGTACCCCATCCCTGTCTCCTTGTCCTCTGGTGAGCTCAATGTCAGAGACCAATATCAACCCACGCCACACTGCCTAAAACTGGCTCTCTAACACTACAACTTTAACAGTACAACTCACTCTAACACTACAACTCACTCATAATGCACTGCATCAATAATTGTGTGAATGTCTAGTGTGTGTGTGTGTGTGTGTTTGCGCACGCGTGCATGCGTGTCTGAACTTATAATGTGTGTATTCGTTATGCAGTATAGTATGTGCATGTATAAGTGAATCTTGCCATCTGAAGCAAACCCCTTGAAAGTATTTTCAAAAACACACACGTGTGTCTGTACGGGAGGCCAACTCAAGGAAAAAGCAAACAATGCTGGAACTGGGCTTTTAAAGACAATGCTTTGAGTATAGACACCATGGTAAAGAAATGGGCACCGAAGGACCTGTAACGGTCTTCCTTCACTGGCTCAGTCAGCACCAAAGAGAGTGAGAGAACCTTCAGTTTTCAGTCTGACTACTTAGAGTGAAGGCAAGGCAGGGATTTTTATTAAGGAGTAGGGACAGCATTCATTTTTTAAACCTCCTCAATAAAATATCATACAGTCGTTCCATATTCCTCAGTATTATAATGATATGAATATTTAAATGTAAATGCATTCCGAGCACGGGTTTCTTCTTCAGTAAGGCATCAGATCTCATTTTCTACTTAAGCTCTTCCGTCATGTTTATGCATATCCACATGCATGATACATATCTCTTTTTAAAGCCTCCTAATGCAACCCTGATAATTTTGCTTGACTTTAATGGGCTGTGACTTCATTGGTGAGCTTCTCTCTTTAAGACAAAAATAAGAAAAATATGATCAAATGTCTCTTTCATGTGAAATGCGGCAAATGTATCTTGAAACTTCTCCCTCTCTTCTGTTGCGTCGACGGAGTAAATACATCAAAAACAGAAAACCCACGTTATATTTCTAGTTATGAGGCATTGTGTAATTGGGATAATGTGATTGATACAGTATCTTTCTTGTCGAAAATTCTAATGCAACGAAATAAAAACGACAGTAGTAAAATTAAATTGAATGGATAACATACGAATGAATGAAAAATCACACCTCAAACAGATTTTGTACATTATATTCTAACTTGAAAATTTCAAGATAAATAGTCATTGAGAATATTATGCATCTCATTATCAGTGTTCTATATGCCAGGGCCCTTGTAAGGTTCTGCTGGACCAAAGCAATTTCCTCTATCAGACCTCAGGATAAGACCCAGATGCAGACAATTCGAAGTAACAAAAATGTGTTACAAAAACAGGGGTCAGGCCGAGGTCAGTAATCCAGAGGAGAGTCCGAAAAGTACAGAACGGCAAGCAGGTGGGCTGATAACCCACGGAGCACTCGAAGGACGAGAGCCCAGTGGCCGAGCAGGGAAGGATGTTCCGGGCATACTCCACCCACACGAGTTGCTGACTCCAAGTGGTGGGGTTTGCCGAGACGAGGCACTGAAGAGTCGTTTCCAGGTCCTGATTGGCACGCTCCAACTGGCCGTTGGAATGGTGATGAAACCCGGAGGACAGGCTGGCCGATGACCCAATGAGTGTGCAGAATGCCTTTCAGAACCGTGACGAGAACTGAGGACCACGGTCCACCGGAATCCATGGATCCGGAAGTCCATGGATCCGGAAGACGTGCTGCACCATGAGCTGGGCTGTCTCCTTGGCAGAAGGTAACGTGAGGAGGGGAATGAAATGGGCGGCTTTGGAAAACCTCCATCCGACGGAGGCAGACCAATGACGAAGTCCAGGGATATATGTGACCAGGGACGGTGAGGGACAGGAAGAGGTTGGAGGAGGCCAGCCGGAGCTTGCCGATGAGTCTTGTTCTGAGCACAGACGGTGCAGGCGACGACAAAGGCGGAGACATCCGGAAACATGGTGGGCCACCAAAAGCGTTGTCGCACAAAGGCCAGGGTTCGACGGGAGCCAGGGTGGCATGCAAGCCTGGAAGAATGAGCCCATTCCAAGACCGGGGAGCGGGCAGCGTCTGGGACAAACATCCAGATAGCCGGTACGAGGTAGGAAGAATGGTCTTGGGGTCTGAGGATGTAGAAGCGGGGCAATAGTGGCGAGAAAGCGCATCCTGCTTAATATTGTTAAACCCGGGCGGTAGGAGATGGTGAAGTTGAAGAGCGTCATTAACCAGGGCCTGGAACACATCAGGAGCACACCGAATGGCATCACCAGGTATTCATATCGTCACCTTCCCGTATCTGTACCAGGTGGTTGGCGTTCCGCAGGTCTAACTTAGAGAAGATAGTGGCCCCTGGAGCGGCTCGAAAGCCGAGGCGATGAGTGGTAGCGGTTCTTAACCGTGATGTCATTGAGGCCCCAGTATTTGATGCAAAGGCGCAGGGTTTTGTCCTTCTCCACAAAGAAGATCCCTGCACCGGCGAGGGAGGCAGAAGGATGGATATCCCCTGCAGTCAGGGAGTCCTCGATGTATGTCTCCATAGCCTTGGTCTCCGGACCCGACAATGAATACAGCCGTCCCCGGGGTGTAGTAGTGCCCGGGTGAAGGTTGATCCCACAGTCATAGGGTTGATGCGGAGGAAGCGAAGAGGTCCGGGCCTTGCTGAAAACCTGGTACTCCGCGGGAACGGCGGATAGGTACGATGCTTCTTCCGAGCCAACAGGAAGGCGTCCCGGGCAGGCTGCGCAGGACTTCAGGCAATGGGTGTGGCAGAATGGGCTCCAGCCCACGATAATACCAGCAGTCCAGTTGATAAGGGGATTGTGGTGCTGGAACCAAGAAAACCCCAATACCATGGGAACCTGAGGAGACTTGATGAGCATAAACTGTATAGACTTACTGTGGTTCCCAGACACATGCAGGTGGATAGGAGTAGTATTGTGGGTGACCCTGCCTATAGAGCGCCCATCCAGTGCTCTAACGTTCAGGGGGCTGGAGAGCTGCTGAATTGGGATGCCAAGCTCAGACACCAGGGTGGCGTCCAAGAAACTCTTGTCGGCCCCAGAGTCAATGAGAACCCGGAGAGATATAGACTGGTCGCCCCCACAGCAGCAGGGCATGGAGAGGGGTGCGAGTAAGGGGAGAATAAAAAGTATCCGTATGGCCCACCAGAGTACTCAAACATAACAATGGGCATTATGGCCAGACAGTTCTATTTTTGTTTCATCAGACCAGAGGACATTTCTCCAAAAAGTATGACATTTGTCCCCATGTGCAGTTGCAAACCGTAGTCTGGCTTTTTTATGGCGGTTTTGGAGCAGTGGCTTCTTCCTTGCTGAGCGGCCTTTCAGGTTATGTCGATATAGGACTCGTTTTACTGTGGATATAGATACTTTGTACCTGTTTCCTCCAGCATCTTCACAAGGTCCTTTGCTGTTGTTCTGGGATTGTTTCGCACTTTTCGCACCAAAGTACGTTAATCTCTAGGAGACAGAACGCGTCTCCTTCCTGAGCGGTATGACGGCTGCGTGGTCCTATGGTGTTTATACTCGCGTACTATTGTTTGTACAGATGAACGTGGCACCTTCAGCCGTTTGGAAATTGCTCCCAAGGATGAACCAGACTTGTGGAGGTCTACAATTGATTTCTTTTCTTTTCTTTTGATTTTCCCATGATGTCAAGCAAAGAGGCACTGAGTTTGAAGGTAGGCCTTGAAATACATCTACAGGTACACCTCCAATTGATTCAAATGATGTCAATTAAATATCAGAAGCTTCTACAGCCATGACATCATTTTCTGGAATTTTTCCAAGCTGTTTAAAGGCACAGTCAACTTAGTGTATGTAAACTTCTGTCACGCCCTGACCATAGAGAGCTTTTTATTCTCTATGTTGGTTAGGTCGGGGTGTGACTATGGTGGGTCATCTAGGTGATTTATATTTCTATATTGGCCTGGTATGGTTTCCAATCAGAGGCAGCTGTTTATCATTGTCTCTGATTAGGGATAATATTTAGGCAGCCATTTCCACTTTGTGCTTTGTGGGATATTGACTATGTATAGTTGCCTGTGAGCACTATAGCAGCTTCACGTTTCGTTTTGCATTTATTGTTTTCTTTGAGTTTCACTTCATAATAAAGAGGATGGAACCATACCACGCTGCATCTTGGTCCACTCATTATAACGATCGTGACAACTTCTGACCCACTGGAATTGTGATACAGTGAATTATAAGTGAAATAATCAGTCTGTAAACAATTGCTGGAACAATTACTTGTGTCATGCACAAAGTAGATGTCCTAACCAACATGCCAAAACTATAGATTGTTAACAAGAAATTGGTGGAGTGGTTGAAAAATGAGTTAATGACTCCATCCTAAGTGTATGTTCACTTCCGACTCCAACTGTAGACACATAATTTTTACATTTACATTTACATTTTAAGTCATTTAGCAGACGCTCTTATCCAGAGCGACTTACAAATTGGTGCATTCACCTTATGATATCCAGTGGAACAACCACTTTACAATAGTGCATCTAACTCTTTTAAGGGGGGGGGGGGGGGGTTAGAAGGATTACTTTATCCTATCCTAGGTATTCCTTAAAGAGGTGGGGTTTCAGGTGTCTCCGGAAGGTGGTGATTGACTCCGCTGACCTGGCGTCGTGAGGGAGTTTGTTCCACCATTGGGGTGCCAGAGCAGCGAACAGTTTTGACTGGGCTGAGCGGGAAGTGACCGGCAGTTGACCGGCAGTTCTGCAATCCGTCCAGAAGACCTCGAAGTAACTCCTTGTGTCTCCCAATGGTGGCTCCTTGGGAGGAGATGGCGTTGCGGAGCTGGTCCGAGTCTGCTGGGTTAGTCATGGCCAGTTCGTACCATCAGACCTCAGGATAAGACCCAGATGCAGACAATTCGAAGTAACAAAAGTTTATTACAAAGACAGGGGGCAGGCCGAGGTCAGTAATCCAGAGCAGATTCCGAAAAGTACAGAACGGCACGCAGGCTCAGGGTCAGGGTAAGCAGAATGGTCAAAACCAGTAAAACAAGAAAACAGATGAGAGAAAACAGGAGTACGGGGAAAACACTGGTAGGCTTGACGAGACAAGACAAACTGGCAAAAGACAAACAGAGAACACAGGTATAAATACTAAGAGGATAATGGGGCAAATGGGCGACACCTGGAGCGGGGTGGAGACAAGCACAAAGACAGGTGAAACAGATCAGGGTGTGACATCCTCTCTGAAAACCAAAGATCTTTTCTATTTCATGACAAGATATTGTCATTTCACTTTCAGATTTATGAAAACTTAGCAGATATGCATCAGTATTCTGACATAATTTGCACGACTAGGTTTGACAGGGGATATGATTAATAACGGAAACTTTAAACAGTCAATAGAATCAAATATATTTCTTCATATTATATGGATCTTGGCCATGTTCTGTTATAATCTCCACCCGGCACAGCCATAAGAGGACTGGCCACCCCTCATAGCCTGGTTTCTCTCTAGGTTTCTTCCTAGGTTCTGGCCTTTCTAGGGAGTTTTTCCTAGACACCGTGCCTCTACACCTGCATTGTTTGCTGTTTGGGGTTTTAGGCTGGGTTTCTGTACAGCACTTTGTGACATCAGCTGATGTAAGAAGGGCTTTATAAATACATTTGATTTGAACTGATTTGCCACAATGAGGTGAAAGCTGCCAATACAGAAGCAACCTGCTTTCACTAAACCTGCTCTACTTATAACCGCAAACATGTTTGATCCAACAGCAATGGGTAAATTGGTGATAAAAGATCATCAAATGATTACAACAAAAATGTTTAGCTTCAAATCAACTTCATGAATCAATCATTCAAATGTATCAGCAGTTGTCACAAAAGTGCTTTCCTGATAAACAGCCAAAAACCCCAAAGAGCAAGCAATGCAGAGGCAGAAGTATAGAGAAATCAACATCTCTACCAAACAACATATGGTATAGGGAAGTTAATTAATACCAAACTACAGGATCAGATATACTTGAACACAACAAATACTGTAATTCAACTGCATGTAAAATAACAAAAATAGTCTTGAGACTAAGAACCTGCAATCTCCTGTGATATACAGTAACGGACACCTTGGTGTCCTACTTGTTGAGAGGAGAATGTAGTGACGCAGTCAGGAGAGGGAGGGAGTGGCCTGCCTGTCTGGTGTCACCAGACAGAGGTGCAGGAGGGTAAGATTAATAGAACCTCCTCCTCTGGTCTCAGTCATTATCACACACGACTCAGAGACACAGGAAAGAAGAGCCAAAATGGCAGAATGAATAACAGAGAATACATTTCTAATCATTATATTTTTAACCCTCATTTCATACAATGGAGCTTTTATTTTCCAAATCTACAACCCGCAATGGGAAATGAGAGAAAATTATCAAATTAACAATAACTGTACATAGAAAAAGGTTAATACAGTAAATACCACTCCCTTCTCAACTGCTTAGTAGGTGCAAACATGTACTACAGGCTTTGAATACCAGGCTAAAGGGACAGAAAAGATGGAATCGTTTTCAACCCTCTTGATCTTGTGACCCTGAGAGGAAGTGAGGAGGAGAGGAGGGAGAGAGGAGAGGAAGAGAGGAGAAGAGGAAGAGAGGCGCCGGCGTTGAGGGCCCTGCCAGTGTGTGTTCCTTTGCCTTTCTCTGCTTTGATGCCGGGGGGAGGTCGGCAGGGCTGGAGGGGCGGAGGTCTGGAGCACAGAGAGGGGAGAAAACATGGTCCTCCTAAAATGGCGAAAACATGGTCCTCCTCAAACAAATAGAGAGATGCTGGCGCTAGGCAGGTAGGTAGGGGCACTTGGCATTTCCAGTGGCTGACAGGCCAGCTTGTTTGTGGGCTCTAATGAGCACTCGGACTCCATTAATGAGCGGAACTGAATCCATTATCATCATTATTTCAAAAGGAGGCCCGGCTGCTAAACAGCTCCCTGCATTAGCAGGAGTTGCCCTTGTTGTTCCATTTGATCAGTGATGGTGGCAGGGGGTTCACCACACCCATGTCTGCTACAGTCTGATTACTACAGTACAGGTACACAAGCTGATACACACTAACACACACATTGCATCATACAGTACATGTACACACACTGATTGGCCTCCCCCCTCCTCTTTTCCTTTCAGCTGGGGAAATGAGTGACTGAAAATTAGTTTGAGAAGTTATGACCCTGCGAAGAGAAGCCATGATGTGAGCTAACAGTGTGGTGACATGCTGTAGCGAGGTTTGAAGAGGGATCAAGCGAACAGAAGAAAAAAACTCATACATTTTTCAAAAATAAACACTGGGAACCACTGGATGAAAGGAGAGATCCTCCAAATCCATCTCTCTACCACCTTTTCAAGGGACATCACATCAAAGGACCAATTAGCGTGTGTGTGAAATTGGGCGTTGTGGCTGCAGCAGCACTGTAAGGGGCTGTCAGGGCCGGGGCCAGCCAGCTCACTGAGCAGCTGTCTGCAGTACGGAGCCCAGCCTGCACCCCTACCTCCCCTCTGCTGCATGGTGACAGGGCCCCTCCTGAACCTGCCTGGCCCCTGAATGTATGCCATTCTCTCTCTCCCCCTCTCTCTCTCGTTTTGTTCTCTCCTCACTCCCTCTATCTCTCCTTTTCTCCCCTCTCTCTCCCCCCACCTCTCTCTTGCTCTCTCGTTCCATTCTCTCCTCACTCCCTCTCCTCCTTTCTCCCCACTTCTCTCTCACAGTCCGTTAAAGGATTTTAATTAGGCCTCGACTGCACAGCGCCACACAGCACTTTTGTATCTCCTGAATGGTACAAAGGCTGTGAATCTGAACCAGTTCACAGCAAAGGCACTGATGTGAGGAGGGAGGGAAAAGGCCTCTTTTCTCTTTCTCCCTCGCTCTTTATTTTGATATGTGCTACTTCACACCCATTCGGTCTCTTCTTTCATTGTGCCCTTCTATCTCCTTCTGTGGTCGTGGAATTATTGAAATGTTAACGTTGCCTTTGATATTTAAGACAAAGGGTACAGCTCAGCAGACTACACAGCCGACTGTAAAAAAAAATATTTCATCTCACTCTTTGTCATGCTCCACCAACACTTTTTCCCTGTGTATATTTCTAAATCGCTGTTTCATCTTTCATCTTGCTCTGCCCTTTCCTCCACTGTAATGACATCCAGTACTACGTTTGACTAAAGAACGGACAATAAGTAATGAATGAATGTTTTCGATTCACTGCCCACATTGTGGATTCTCCCATAGATTTGGTTGTGAAACCAATCATAATAGTCTCCATCCCATTTAAATTCTAGCTATATTCTATGCATATACTGTAGTGCAAGGGAAACAATATATACAGTCAATGAATGAAGTCTTATTAAATAGTTATAGTCAATTGTCATACAAGGAATTATACATGGCACAAATCTATACAGTACACCATGACAACCTAATGAGCAATGCAAACTGACAAACATGATAACAGTGAATTAAATATCTGTACGTTCTGATATCTGGTATTATTACACAAGCTGCTGAGTGTAACCCTGAGGAAAACACTGATACCAGGGATGGCACCGAGCCAGCAAGGTCCAGACCCCCCTCCCTCATCTGTCCATCCTTCCCTCTCCGTCTCCCTCCCTCCTCTCCCCTTTCCTCCCCTCCTTACGGTATCTTTCCAGTGCAATGGCCTTCGTTTACCAGTCTAACCCAAATTAGCTGGGCAGGTCTTATCCTCTTCATCACGCCATCACACGATTCAAGGCGCCGTGTGGCTGGGCAGGCGCCGTTTCCTTTGGCTCTCTACTGACAGTCCTATCTGACAGCGTTTTACATCTCTCCTGCTCTGCCTACCCCTCCACTTCATCGCCAGACAAAGAAATTAATACCCCAAGTGACTGTGTTTTAATTAAGCAATTTCATGCAAATTACACATTTTAGATTGTCAAATAATATACTGCGCAAAATTGTAAGCAGGCTGATCTGATATGCATGGAGTGTTATTCTTCCAGGTGCTGTGCATACATGGAAAATGAAGAAAAATGCTAATTTCTAATCTATTATGCAAACAGTGAGATACTTACATAGATTTGCACGCCTTTCTTGGCATGGCTGAACTGCACTCTTGAATTCTATGGATAGGATTGATGCCTGGATAGGATTTCTAAAGCGGTCTCTTTTGCTTTTATTTACCTTTTCAATCATATCTTTCCCGATTACCTCGAGGTACAAATATTATTCCAATTCTGGCAATTTGGTATTTTGACAGCAAGACAACATAAAGAAACATTAATACTGTAGATGTAAAATATGTCTGGTTATGGTTTTACTTTATAAGGCCTTTTAATTAACTTTACCTTAACAAGATTTGAACAACCAATGATATTCTTTTAGAATGTAATAACAAAGACCATAATAATTCATGTTAGTGATCCTCCAATCCTCCATTTTCTCCCTTTTGTACATAGAACCTATTTTAAATTCATTATAATCCACCCAAGCCTTAGCACAGTGGAATCAGTAATGATGACAAAAGGAATATAACATTATACTTTTTTATAGTTGGCTTGATTTCATCTCGGGGTCCTGCCTCGTGAGAGTCCTTAGAACAAGCGAGGTTCTTCGGGAAAAAAACGTCTCGTGAAACCACATGCGCTAAAGTCAGCGTGGTAGCACAGGTAGCTAGCACAACGAGGCCCTTCTTAACAAAGGAAGAGGAGGGATCTCGCCGTTTCTTTGTGATTTAAATACATTTAATCAAAGGTTTGTTTCGTTATGCTGCCACTTAATAGTGTACATTACCACATACAATAAAAGCGAATGATTTGCCGTCCTTCCAGTCCCCTTTTTTAATGGGGGACAAATAGCAGGATAAGAGCGGGGACGGTGACGTTAATGACAGGGTACAGAACACAGGCCTTGACGTGGGTTTTCCAGTCAGAACGTGGCAGTTCATTTTAATAATGTACCCTCATACAATAATCAAGGAGGGGTTCTTATAATGAGAACTAACTACAATACACATCAAAAAAATCTAACCGAATAATGAGGAGCTTTTCAACAGCCAATGAAAAACCATACAGGGACCTGCTAATCCCAATGGTCTGGCTTCAGGCAGTCAGCAGGAGGCCTCTCTAGGCCCTTTCTACTGTACACCCCTGCAGGGAAGGCTCTTATATGATTCCTCTGATATCAATGAAGTCAACAAGAGCAAGGCAAGATTAACATCGGATATAGAGGGCCAGGAGTTTTCCCTGAGCACATGACCTGACCAGTAAAACACACTATGCAGTAACTAGGTCTAATATTGACTCTAACTAGGGCCTCTGCCATGTTCAAAAAGGCATTGTGGGTATGCGAAATGTTGTTTTATAGTATATGACATTTTACAAATGTTTTATGCTTTAAATGCTAGGATGTCATACTAATTTCAACTTTTCATGTAGTATAATTCACTTCACACTATTGAGGCAGGGAGTCGTCTTTCGAGACCTACTGTATGTGTGTTTGACAACAGCTGATAATCAGATATGGTGACGCGCTGTACCAAAATGAACCAATGGCATGAATCAATGCAACTGCGCATTAGATAAGGCATTCTCATTACGGAGGAGGATAGTATGCCGATATTTGTTGCTTACTCCACTTACTAAAGAGTACGTTCTAAATAGTATGTAGTACGATTAGTACACAGTATGCAGCTTTAGTAAGAAGAAGGCAAGACAGCCTCCCAAAAAACTCCTGAACCTATAGACATAGGACTTGAACTTCAATTTGTTTCAGCCAAGGCACACGATACAGAATACCATCATATTATAGCAACATGGTTTTGAGTCTGAGGACGGAACGCTGCGGTACAGTAGAGACTTTTAGGCTGATTTTACCACAGACATACAGTTACTGTCTGGCCTCGTTTACAGAAGGAATTCTGAGGCATCCCAGACCAGGGCTGTGTTGTTAACAAACAAGTCTGCTTCCAGTGGCACAGCACATCATCATTCATAAGAAAACTATTCAATTATTACTCAAGGCTCAGACTCAGGCACAGCAGCTCTGTCCTGTGGTGAGGCCTGTGATGGAAATAAAGACAACAGTGTGTAGCAGACTCCATGTCCCACTCAGTGTTATGGCCTTTGTTTCAGGACATCTTAGGGACGGACTTTTACACTGCCTCATCCCCTCCACCCCATTTCTCTCTCTCTCTCCTTTCCTTCTCTACTCACCCCTCTCTTTCGCTCCCTCCCTCTCCATCACAATCTAAACAGAAATATGAATCTGAATTCAAAGCCCCATCATCTCTCCGAGGTACCATGTGACTGCCGGCCAGGGCTTGCGTCCTGTCCTGCGGTCAGTCAGTTTGTGTGGATGTAAACAAAGCTTGCATAACAGCGAGGCGAGCTGGGGGGAATCAGAAGCGGGCAGCCTGTCTACTCCACAGTGTTTTGGGTGATGGGATATTAAATGGTAATTACATGATCTGAAAGGCAATCTGATTAGTGCATGGCAACAGTTGTTATTGATCCCAAGTGTGGGATCTGTGGCCTGGTGGATACATGTTTATCATATGGCTCTGACTTTACTGAAACTGATTCAAACGCTCTTGTCAAACAGCGGAAAACAAGCCAGCGACGAAGTGAGAGTTCAAGAGTCTTTCGTTAAGTTCAGTACCAATGGAAGTCTGACAAACTGGGCTAAGAGGTTTATAAACAAGGTGATATCGGGTAAAAAAAAGGCATGCATAACGTCATCATACTGTAAAAACCACAGTGTTTATTTCACAGATTGGGCATCATGTCATCCTAAAATGTGTTCTTCTCGAGCTAAATGCCAACAATGAGGCATCTCCTTTTTTATATATTTTTTATTTAACTAGGCAAGTCAGTTAAGAACAAATACTTATTTACAATGACGGCCTAGTGTAACGGATGTGAAATGGCTAGCTAGTTACCGGTGGTGCGAGCTAGCAGCCTTTCAGTCGGTTACGTCACTTGCTCTGAAACCTAGAAGTAGTGGTTCCCCTTGCTTTGCAAGGGCCGTGGCCTTTGTGGAGCGATGGGTAACGACACTTCGTGGGTGTCAGTTGTTGATATGTGCAGAGGGTCCCTGGTTCGCAAGGGGACGGTCTAAAGTTATACTGTTACACAGTGAGGAACAGTGAGTTAACTGCCTTGTTCAGGGGCAGAAAGACAGATTTTTACCTTGTCAGCTCAGGGATTCAATCTAGCAACCTTTCGGTTACTGGCCCAACGCTCTAACCACAAGGCTACCTGCCGCTCCTTGAAATGGTCTAGGAAAACTAATACAATAATGAGTTATTTTACTAGCCACTAATCAAACATATTGCTTCAAAAAAGTACTTAGCAAACCTCAGCCATGGTATGCAGATCCAAAAACGCCGTAAAAGTACAACAAAACCTCCCTAAATCATCAACACAAATCAGTGACTACTCATTATTCAACGATGCGACAACGGAACAGTACCACAAGCAGTGTGATGGAAATCGTTTTCCTGTTTCCAGGCCACTATATCACGATGAATGGAAAGTACAACAGACCCAGTGTTGTGGCGTCTCGTTAACTGTGCCTCTAGGTAATCCAATTGATCTGCAATTCATTTTCGCAAGCGTTAAATCAATGCACAAAGACATGAAAAGCCCCGGGTTTTACAACTTCAGTCAGAGATACCGACAACACTTTGTAACACAGATAATCATGATAATGCTCCTTGTTTGATTGTTTGTTTGTAACTCGGTTACAGTATGATCAATGTGTTGAATGATAAAAGCGCCTATACGTTTGGGGGGAGTGGATTTAGCATGAAGACAATGGAGAGTGAAATGTCTCTATACCTGTGGACCCGAGAAGACTAGCGGTCACCTAACGGGGATCCAAATAAAGAAAAAGGTGGGTTTAAAAATAAGAAAAATAAATAAATAAATCAAGAATAGCTTTTATACTTTTGCATGAAAATGGTATGCACTGCACTCATGTCCCTCTCCACTACCCACAATCCTTAGCAGGCACAGGGGATCAGCGCCCCAGAGGCATCTATGGCTCTTTCCCGGTCACAGACCGTACACACCAAACACACTCTCTAACCTCTTCCTAGCACTACAACAATCCATTCTCACCTCCCCATCGCAAACAAGAAGAAGACATTGCCTGGACCCAACACAACACACAGTACACAAACATCGACTGGTATCTCATCATTCAAAGTACAGTAAATCTTGAGCTAGAGCGATACTATCCCTCATTCCATATTGATTGATAAAGCAGCAAAAAATGCAATTATAATTGATTCCAGATGAGCTTACCCATAGTGCCTCGGAATACTACGCTGCTCGGAATCTGAATAGCAAGCTGGTAATTAGGTCATGCTGTTCAATTTTTAATGATCTCTGAAATCATATTCATGCTCACAGTGTGCCAGGTACAGCCGGCCCAGAGTGATACATCATCATTCTGTGACATGAACATAAGGCCTATCCGTTTAATTGTGTGACCTTTGCAGACCCGGAGCTGTACGCTGTGTTGAGGAGAACTATTCAGTGGGGAGTGCATGGGGAGGATAAGTGATGGTTATTGGGAAGGAAAGGTGCACAAGGCAAGCTCATCATAAAAGAACGCAGTGCAGATGTGGCATCGATCAATCTATCAATGTGTCTTGAGTTTTTTTTTTGTAAATACTTATTAGATGTGTTTTGTTTTCTTTTGCATTGGCAGGTAGCAAGACAGGTAATATGCAGGTCATTAATCTACTTTAATCATGTCCACTACGAGAAATGAAAGAAAAGCAATCAACAGTAATGTTCAATCCAACTCATCTTCGTCCTCATCAACTCATTTTGTCCTACGATGACTCATTGATTTCTGATTTCCTCAATCAAGCGTAAAGGCACACATAGCATTTGGAGAAACTGGGCGATCAGATCAACTATCAAGAGCTCTTGACCCAAAGGTCGGCCCATGGTTGGGGCATCTTTATTAGCCTGGTAAAGGCCAACGGATCATGCAGAGCCGGCTCTCTTGACTTCCCTTGTCAGAGCTCCTAGGTAGGATAGTCCAAGCATTCAATTATAATACAGTGTCACCGGGTCAACCACTGTGGGCAGACCGCTATTAGATTAACACTAAAGCGCAGGCTGAAGTATAGTATAGGGAGAGACTAAAGAGATGCTTTGCGGCAACACCTCATTCACCTTCCTCCATGTAAAATCCATCATTAGTGAGTGATTGCTCATCCCACGCCAGCTTTTCACAGTAACGTGCATTTGATCCTATAATTATCCTCCCGGTGAAATGATTACATCTGGAGTTTCGAAACTGACAACTCTATTTGGACATAAATAATCCCCTGTATCGGGGCTGCTGATACCTGAAACTAATCTACCCGCTCAAGCGTGCCTTCTCTAAGACCACGTATGCATGGTGCTACTGGCGCCGGTAATTTAGCCATCCTGGTTTGGCTTCTTAAAGCGTGCTGTTTTATCATTGTACGGGTTTGGCTGTTGCTGCAATTTAGTAAAGGATGTAAATGGGTTTAGAGCTACAAGGGTGACAGGCTGCACATGCTGAGTGGGATCCTGAGATTACCACGCTTGCCAATAACCGGCCTGAGACGCTTTACTGCATCGGATACCATGGATAGCACAGATCACTGCTAATACTCACCTCCTCAATACCTATTTACTCTATGTGAAGGTAGTTATCATTCAATGACTAACTAACTAATAGATTCCATGTACCAGCTACTAAAACAAACACAATCTAACACTAACGAGCATGTTTATGCTCCAATTTGAATATATAGATTCACAATTTTACAGCATGGCTTTGTGTATCATTCTGATAAACGGTTTTATTGAGGTTTCCAGTGGGACAGCTACGAATCACCTACAATTGGGGCTCCTGTCTTGGTCTATTCATAGCAATAGTAATTTGAACCAAATCGCAACATTCTCACACTTACTAGGGTGTTAAATTCAAAGCAGCGATTTTGAAATACATTGAGGAAATTCTGTCTGTGGAAGAGAACAAAAAAAAACGCGAAAGCAACTGCTGCTGAAGAAGAGAGAAAATGTATAGAAATGTCACCTTAAAACAGTCTAAATAACTTGCGGCCTTCGTTTATTAGCGGTACTCGTGTTAATACATCATTGTAAGAGGAGCGTGAAGGACAGGCTTTGATGGGGATTACTACAGCTCGGCTATAATGGCACATTTCTGTTCAATTAAAATTCAGAAAGAAGACGATGCATCAAGAGAAAGGGAGAGGCGACTGGAGTGTGAGAGATAATAAAGCAAGGCGACATACTTATTATTAGGCCAATAATAAATAACAGGGCTGAAATGACACTCATAAATAGAGCCACAGTCAGCAGGCCCATTAGCGTTGCCAGGCCGACATGACAAGGCAATGATGCTGGGTAAATACATGCTGTTTATTCATTTGGACCCGTTTGGATTTAAATAGCGCTTAGCCTAGCCGGGCGAGATAGAGATGATGAACAACTTCCTAGCGTATAAAATGATAAAGGGCAAATAACATCCACGATAAAAAACATTTTATGTCACTCATTTGGTAGAGAGAGAGAGAAGGGGTGAAATAGCATTGGATTTGACACATTAGCTGTAGCAGGCAGCAAAGCTGATTTTCAGTTTCACTAGTAAATCAGAAGGGACTACAAAGAACGACGCTGCCAGCTTTGCATGGTCCGTTTATGTATTTATCTATTTACATTACCGTGGGAAGCTTTGGTGAGTAGTGCAGTGCATCCCCATCATGCTGGTGGGAATCCCCCTACTAATAACACTAAGCTGTGAAGAAGGCACAGTGATGCCGAAACGTTGGTGGTTTACCCAATAAATTACTGGAAGCTTGTATTTAGAGTGTGCAACTCTATATTTATAGCCTACTGTTATTAGCTTTAAGCCACACACACACACACACAGTCTATAAAATACACACACAGTCTATAAAGAACACACACACCCATTTGTAACAGTTTTGCTTCCTTCCCTCTCCTCAATCGAGGCTTGAACTAGGGAACCTCAACACATCGACAGCAGTTACCCTCGAAGCACCGTTACCTATTGCTCCAAAAAAGCCATGGTTCTTGCAATGCAAGAACTACTTCATGGTCTCAGAATGAGTGACGTCACCGATTGAAACGCTACTAGCGCGCACCGCTAACTAGCTAGCCATTTCACACCCATACACACACACACACACACACACACACACACACACACACACACACACACACACACACACACACACACACACACACACACACACACACACACACACACACACACACACACACACACACACACAGCCAGTCTATAACATGTCTGTTTGTCACAGTCAACAGGCAGGAAAGCAAAAATACAGTCATAACTGGGGATGACACGGTGTCAATACCTTCTCCCAGATTCACAAAACACTTATGCAAAAATGTAAGAAGCTTTGAGAGAAAAAAAATAAAACTTTGTAAGTGCAATTCCTCAAACATTTCTTAAGAATTCATGATTGTCTTTTAACTTCTCAAATATCTTCTTAGGAATGTCTTAAAGAGTACCTTCCTTGAAAACACTTCTTTTTTTCTCATCGTAACCAGATGTTTAGGGCTTAATTATAGTAGAACGTCAATTCTGGTCTTCATTTTGACAGTTCATTGCAAAAATGATACATTTGTTTTTTTTAGTAGCACATCTAGCTTTTTTTGCCCATAGCAATTCAACTCTAGCATTGAAATCGTGATGTAGAGCCACCTTGAGAATGTCATCTTAAGGGAGGGGTCCAGTATGAAATAAACTCCCTTCCAGATATGCTGAGGGGTACCACCTCACTATAAAAGCAGGGGACAGCGCGCCTTATTTGGAAATGGTCTTGGTATGTGGAGTACAGCTGAAGTCGGAAGTTTACATACACAGTTTTTCACAATTCCTGACATTTAATCCTAGTAAAAATTCCCTGTCTTAGGTCAGTTAGGATCACCACTTTATTTTAAGAATGTGAAATGTCAGAATAATAGTAGAGAGAATGATTTATTTCAGCTTTTACTTCTTTCATCACATTCCCAGTGGGTCAGAAGTTTACATATACTCAATTAGTATTTGGCAGCATTGCCTTTAAATGGTTTAACTTGGGTCAAACGTTTCAGGTAGCCTTCCACAAGCTTCCCACAATAAATTGGGTGAATTTTGGCACATTCCTCCTGACAGAGCTGGTGTAACTGAGTCAGGTTTTTTAGGCCTCCTTGCTCGCACACACTTTTTCAGTTCTGCCCACAAATTCTATAGATGATTGAGGTCAGGGCATTGTGATGGCCACTCTAATACCTTGACCTTGACTTACTACCTGAGCCACTTGTGTGGGTTGTAGACTCCGTCTCATGCTACCACTAGAGTGAGAGCACAACGTGCCATTGGAACACAGGAGTGATGATTGCTGATAATGAGTGAGAGCACCACGTTGCATTCAAAAGTGACCAAAACATCAGCCAGGAAGCATAGGAACTGAGAAGTGGTCTGTGGTCACCACCTGCAGAATCACTCCTTTTTTGGGGGTGTCTTGCTATTTGCCTATAATTTCCACCTTTTGTCTATTCCATTTGCACAACAGCATGTTAAATTTATTGTCAATCAGTGTTGCTTCCTAAGTAGACAGTTTGATTTCACAGAAGTGTGATTGACTTGGAGTTACATTGTGTTGTTTAAGTGTTCCCTTTATTTTTTTGAGCAGTGTATATACACATACACAATACGTTCAAAAGTTTGGGGTCACTTAGAAATGTCCTTGTTTTTGAAAGAAAAGCTATTTTTTTGTACATTAAAATAACATAAAATTTATCAGAAATGCAGTGTAGACATTATTAATATTGTAAATGAATATTGTAGCTGGAAACAGCACATTTTTTATGGAATATCTACATAGGCGTACAGAGGCCCATTATCAGCAATCATCACTCCTGTGTTCCAATGGCACGTTGTGTTAGTTAATCCAAGTTTATCATTTTAAAAGAATAATTGATCATTAGAAAACCTTTTTACAATTATGTTAGCACGGCTGAAAACTGTTGTCCTGCTTAAAGAAGCAATAAAACTGGCCTTCTTTAGACAAGTTCAGTATCTGGAGCATCAGCGTTTGTGGGTTTGATTACAGGCTCAAAATGGCCAGAAACAAAGAACTTTCTTCTGAAACTCGTCAGTCTATACTTGTTCTGAGAAATGAAGGCTATTTCATGCGAGAAATTGCCAAGAAACTGAAGTACAACACTGTATACTACTCCCCTGTACAGAACAGTGCAAACTGACTCTAACCAGAAAAGAAGGAGGAGTGGGAGGCCCGGTACACAACTGAGCAAGAGGACAAGTACATTAGAGTGTCTAGTTTGAGAAACAGACGCCTCACAAGTCCTCAACTGGCAGCTTCATTAAATAGTACCTGGAAAACACCAGTCTCAACATCAACAGTGAAGAGGCGACTCCGTGATGCTGGCCTTCTAGGTAGACTTGCAAAGAAAAAGCCAGGTCTTAGACAATAAAAATTTAATATTAAGATGGGCAAAAGAACACAGACACTGGAGAGAGGAAATCTGCCTGCTTAGAAGGCCAGCATCCCAGAGTCGAACTAAAACCACACTCAATGAGATGTACTCTGCAATAAGCAAACAGGAAAACACTCATCCAGAGGCAGCGCTCCTAGTGGCCGGGGACTTTAATGCAGGAAAAGTTCAATCACATTTACCTAATTTCTATCAGCATGTTAAATGTGCAACAATTCTAGACCACCTTTACTCCACACACAAAGACGCGTACAAAGCTCTCCCTCGCCCTCCATTTGACAAATCTGACCATAACTCTATCCTCCTGATTCCTGCTTACAAGCAAAAATTAAAGCAGGAAGCACCAGTGACTCGGTCTACAAAAAAAGTGGTCAGATAAAGCAGATGCTAAACTACAGGACTCTTTTGCTAGCACAGACTGGAAAATGTTCCGGGATTCTTCAAATGGCATTGAGGAGTACACCACAACAGTCATTGGCTTTATCAGTAAGTGCATCGAGTACGTCATCCCCACAGTGACTGTACGTACATACCCCAACCAGAAGCAACGGATTACAGGCAACATTCACACTGAGCTAAAGGGTAGAGCTGCCGCTTTCAAGGAGCGGGACACTAACCCAGAAGCTTATAAGAAATCCGTCTATGCCCTCTGACGAACCATCAAACAGGCAAAGCGTCAATACAGGACTAACATCAAATCGTACTACACCGGCTCCGACGCTCGTCGGATGTGGCAGGGTTTGCAAACTATTACAGACTACAAAGGGAAGCACAGCCGAGAGCTGCCCAGTGGCACGAGCCTACCAGACGAGCTAAATACCTTCTATGCTCGCTTCGAGGCAAGTAACACTGAAACATGCATGAGAGCATCAGCTGTTCCGGACGACTGTGTGATCCCGCTCTCTGCAGCCAATGTGAGTAAGACCTTTAAACAGGTCAACATTCACAAGGCCACTGAGCCAGACAGATTACCAGGACGTGTACTCCGAGCACGCGCTGACCAACTGGCAAGTGTCTTCAGTGACATTTTCAACCTCTCCCTGTCCGAGTCTGTAATACCAACATGTTTCAAGCAGACCACCATAGTCCCTGTGCCTAAGAACACTAAGGTAACCTGCCTAAATGACTACCGACCCGTAGCACTCACGTCTGTAGCCATGAAATGCTTTGAAAGGCTGATCATGGCTCTCATCAACACCATTATCCCAGAAATCCTAGACCCACTCCAATTTGCATAGCGCATCAACAGATCCACAGATGATGCAATCTCTATTGCACTTCACACTGCCGTTTCCCACCTGGACAAAAGGAACACCTATGTGAGAATGCTATTCATTGACTACAGCTCAGCGTTCAACACCATAGTGCCCTCAAAACTCATCACTAAGCTAAGGACCCTGGGACAAACACCTCCCTCTGCAACTAGATCCTGGACTTCCTGACGGGCCGTCCCCAGGTGGTAAGGATAGGTAACAACACGGGGGCCCCTCAGGGGTGCGTGCTAAGTCACCTCTTGAACTCCCTGTTCACTCATGACTGCACGGCCAGGCACGACTCCAACACCAGCATTAAGTTTGCAGATGATACAATAGTGGAAGCCCTGATCACCGACAACGATGAGACAGCCTATAGGGAGGAGGTCAGAGACCTGACCGTGTGGTGCAAGTACAACAACCGCTCCCTCATTGTGATCAAGACAAAGGAGATGATTGTGGACTACAGGAAAAGGAGGACCGAGCACGCCCCCATTCTCATCGACGGGCAGTAGTGGAGCAGGTTGAGAGCTTCAAGCACCAACAAACTAACATGGTCCAAGCTGTCATGACGTTGGCCTGGGGGTAGGTTTATGACAGTCATAAATACCTCTCCCCCCCCTTTCCTCTCCCTACTCTACTGATGTGACATTAGAAAGCCCCTTTGGTTAACATAGAGATTCTGGGAACATCAGAAGTTGGGGGGAAATGAACTATATTCTGGTAATCCGACCAAGTGAACATATGTGGTGGTACTTAAGGTATATTATGTCAGTTCGGTTGTCATATGGCACATTCTCATCAATGATAGAATGACATAAACTCTACTGTGGAAAGTTTGCACATCAGAGGTATCGGATTCACATGGAATTGTTGTTTAATTCAAATGTTTGAATATTAAATTATTTGTGAAGAGATGAAATGTAATTTTAGCTTCCAAATGAGAGATTTGGGTTTTCATAAGTTTAGGGCTCTGCTCAACCAGTGGCCCGCCCCTGTGAAGAGACATGGGTTATAAACTTTTCAGACACACCCCTCTCCCTCCACTATATAAGCCATTGACAAAAATTTAACCTCCTGTTCCGAGGATGTGAGGACGACGGTCCTATGTCAGAATGGTTCAGATAATAACTACAGAACTAAGCCAACATCAGCATGAGCTTTGGTTGTGAATGGTATGAACTTTGAACTCGTATTCACTATAGAAGTGATACCTCCTAGACGTTGTTAGCAACAGCTGCTGCAAACGCAGGCTAGGAAGGACAGACAGAGTATCCCGTCTACTACACAACGACGTTACTACAACGTACAACGTTACTACAATTTACCAGCAGAGACATTCTTCAAAGGACAAAGGACTCGGTTGGGCAACACGGCCTTCCATCTACCACCAACCTACTGAAGCGCAGCTCAGAGTAAATATTTATTGCATTTTCCTTTTCCAAATGAGCGGTAATTTAGAATGCATAAGATATTGTATTTACGATAGCACATCTTCGCCCTTTGTTCCTCAGTCTTCCCGCTCTTTCACTCAAACCCAGCCCCTTTTCTTTTGTGTAACAAGCTGTCATATATCTGTTCTGCCCGCTAGGGACGTTTTCCTTTATGACGTAACTTGTAGTCAAGGTATGATTTATTTCGTGTATATGTAACTCTGTGTGATTTAGTTAGGTATTTAGTAAATAAATAATTAAACCCAATTTTGTATTGCTGATTCAACTTGTTAGCCAGGGTTCGTGAAGATAACCAAGAATTGACAACTTTCAGATGAGACTGAAATAAGGTGACGATTAATATTGACTGCTATTGATGTAAAATATTACTAGGTCTTTAAGAGTTTATTCGGAAGATAACAGCTCTATAAATATTATTTTGTGGTGCCCCTCCTCTCTAGTTAATTACATTTACATGATTAGTTCAATCAGGTAATATTAATTACGGAGAAAGTATTTTATAGAATAGCATGTCATAACACTTAATCCGGCATAGCCAAAGACACGACAAAGCACACCAAGACAGTCGTGAAGAGGGCACAACAAAACCTATTCCCCATCAGGAGACTGAAAAGATTTGGCATTGGTCTTTAGATCCATAAAAGGTTCTACAGCTGCATCATCGAGAGCATCCTAACTGGTTGCATCACTGCCTGGTATGGCAACTGCTCGGCCTCCGACTGCAAGACACTACAGAGGGTAGTGCGTGCGGCCCAGTACATCACCGGGCCAAGCTTCCTGCCATCCAAGACCTCTATACCAGGCGGTGTCAGAGGAAGGCCCTAAAAATTGTCAGACTCCAGCCACCCTAGTCATAGACTGTTCTCTCTGCTATCGCACGGCAGTCGATACCAGAGCGCCAGGTCCAAGAGGCATCTAAACAGCTTCTACCCCCAAGCCATAAGCCTGAACATCTAATCAAATGGCTACCCAGACTATTTGCATTGCCCGCCCCCCTTCTACGCTGCTGCTACTCTCTGTAATTATCTATGCATAGCCACTTTAATAACTCTACCTACATGTACATAATTACCTCAATTACCTCGACACCGGTGCCCAACGCACATTGATATATTAACTCTGTACCGGTACCCCCTGTATATAGCCCCGCTATTGTTATTTACTGCTCCTATTTAATTATTTGTTATTATTATCTCTTACTTTTTTTTAGGATTTTTCTTAAAACTGCATTGTTGGTTAAGGGCTTGTAAGTAAGCATTTCACTGTAAGGTCTACACCTGTTGTATTCAGCACATATGATAAATAACATTTGATTTGACTTGCTTGGGCCAAGAAACACGAACAATGTACATTAGACCGGTGGGAATCTGTCCAAATTTGCTGTGAGACACAAAGTAGGTGAACGGATGATCTCCACATGTGTGGTTCCCACCGTGAAGCATGGAGGGGGTGGCGTGATGGTGTGGGGGTGCTTTGCTGGTCACACTGTCTGTCACACACTTAACCAACATGGCTACCACAGGATTCTGCAGCGATACGCCATCCCATCTGGTTTGCGCTTAGTGGGACTATCATTTGTTTTTCAACAGGACAATGACCCCAAACACACCTCAGATGACCTAGCCTCCACAATCACCCAACCTCAACCCATTTGAGATGGTTTGTGATGAGTTGGACTGCAGAGTGAAGGAAAAGCAGCCAACAAGTGCTCAGCATATGTGGGAACTCCTTCAAAACTGTTGGAAAAGCATTACTCATGAAACTGGTTGAGAGAATGCCAAGAGTATGAGAAGCTGTCATCAAAGCAAATGGTGGCTACTTTGAAGAATCTAAAATATAAAACATATTTTGATTTGTTTAACACTTTTTTGGTTACTACATGTTTCATTTCATAGTTTTGATGTCTTCATTATTAGTCTACAATGTAGAAAATCAAAACAATTAAGAAAAACCCTTGAATGAGTAGGTGTGTCCAAACTTTTGACTGGTACTATATATATACACACACAGCGCATTCGGAAAGTATTCAGACCCCTTCCCCTTTTCCAAATGTAGTTAAGTTACAGCCTTATTCTAAAATGATTTTTTATTTTTTATTATAATTCCTCAACAATCTAAACACAATACCCCATATTGACAAAGCGAACACAATACTTAATGACAAAGTGAAGGTCTTGGGGACCTTCAATGCTGCAGACATTTCTTGGTACCCTTCCCCAGATCTGTGCCTCGACACAATCCTACCTCTGAGCTCTACGGTCAATTCCTTCGACCTCATGGCTTGGTTTTTGCTCTGACTTACACTGTCATCTGTGGCACCTTATATTACATTTACATTACATTTAAGTCATTTAGCAGACGCTCTTATCCAGAGCGACTTACAAATTGGAAAGTTCATACATATTCATCCTGGTCCCCCCGTGGGGAATGAACCCACAACCCTGGCGTTGCAAGCGCCATGCTCTACCAACTGAGCCACACGGGACCATATTGACAGGTGTGTGCCTTTTCAAGTCATGTCCAATCAATTGAATATACCACAGGTGGACTCCAATCAAGTTGTAGAAACATCTCAAGGATGATCAATGGAAACAGGATGCACCTGAGCTCAATTTCGACTCTCATAGCAAAGAATACATTTGCAAAAAAATCTAAAAACTGGTTTTCACTTTGTCATTATTGGGTGTTGTATGCAGATTGATGAGGAAAAACATTTATTTGATAAATTTTAGAATAAGGCTATTACGTAACAAAATATGGAAAAAGTCAATGGGTCTGAATACTTTCCGAATGCACTGTAAGATCCACCTAATAATTGAAAATAAGCACACACCATGCGGTGTGTGTGTGTGTCAGGACTGGGAGGGAGGTGTTAAAACTACAATAATCTAGCTATCAAGGGCAATCAACTAGCAAAGGCAAATTACTGAGATTACTGGTCTAAAAATGTCCTTTGGATTTCAAACAATCAATACTGAAACTTTATTTCGTAAATTTCTTCTTAAGTATACAAGTTAAAGATGCACTAAGCAGAAATCACTCTGCCATTTCCTGATTGTTAAAATTCTAATAGTTCCCCTAATTTCAGTTTGTGTGAGAAAAGCAAGTAGAGTGTAGAGAATCATTGTACCATCTAAAACGTTGTGAAACATATTTTCCATAATCAAAAATATAGTATTTCCAGCTGGTGTACAAAACCCGAAAGTAAAAGACGCAAAAATGAAACTTAAGAACGGGAAGCATAGAAATAACACATATAGAACAGATCTACCGCTTCTTAGACTTGCTTTCAATGACAGATCTATAACTCACATTTCTATGTGAATTTGGTTGGGTCGCCCAAAAAGTTAGTTTAAGGAAAAAATTGCACTTCAGAAAAAATGTCTTCTTAAGAAGGTTTTGTGAATCGGGCTCTGGTCTTTACAGGTTGAGGGGTCAGGCTGTAATGGTGTTATGGACACCTGAATGGGGCTGAGAGCTGTCTGTGTTGGAGGATAAAGCCAGAGGGCATAGCACCATAGCCTTTCACTCTAGACTCTCTGTGACAAGTCCAAATCACTGGGGATAAGCTCTCGACTGTTGTACAAGGGACAAAAGTTGTTTCTTCATGCAAGGGCTGCAATATTGTTAGTGTGAGAGAGAAAGCTAGAGGTCCCCGTCTCCGTCTGTGTGCGACTTAGGTTTTTATTTCCCAGGGCATACAGGGTCACTAATAAGGACGTGTTTATGCAGAATGTGGCAGAGTTTGTCTTTTTTCTCTCTTTCTACACCCTCTTGCCTATTCGCTCTGTTTTCAATTATTTACAGTTTTTGAAAAAATAGAAAAATAAGTAGTCAAGCTTTTGGACATTCCTGATGTCGTGCTGCAGCACTTTCCTCTGAAACATCATGCATATTTAAAGTTAATAAAGCATATTCCTTACCTTTTATCCAGGCTTTTTAATGTGAGATATAGAGAAAGGAACATCAGAGAAGCATGCAGATAGATCTCTGTGTGTCCCTGGGTTCATCAATGCAGTAACAGCCACTCTGGTCCCACGGAAGAGCTGCAGCCATCACCACCACAGTAATCATTATTGTAAAAAAGGCAAATTACAACAAATATTTGTATCAATATTTTGACAACCGTTGCATACCTACAGGTAACTGCCAAAAATAAAGGAAACCCTTGAGTAAATGAGGGATACAAAGTATCATGAAAGCAGGTGCTTCCACACAGGATGTGCATCACTCGCCATCGGCACCATCTCATGAAAAACACTCACACCTACTTACAATGAAACACTCACACACACACAAAACACATATACACATGCATATTGACGCCCCATACACACACACTTTCACACTCTCCACATACGCTGCTGCTACTCTGGTAATTATCTATCCTGATTGCCTAGTCACTTTTACCCCTACCTACATATTACATAGTACCCCAACTACCTCGTACCCCTGCACATTGACTCAGTACCGGTACTCATAGTATATAGCTTCGTTATTGTTATTTTGTGTTAATATTTTACATTTTTATTTGCAAATGTTCCTAAATTTTAACTGCATTGTTGAGAAAGGGCTCGTAAGTAAGCATTTCACGCTAACGTCTACTCCTGTTGTATTCGGCGCATGTGAGAAATACATTTTGATTTGATTTGTAGTTCCTGAGTTAATTAAGCAATTAACATCCCATCATGCTTAAAGTAATGTATAACAATGCCCAGTTGCCCCAAATGCTGGATACCATGCCTAGAAGAGATCTTAGTGACTTTGAAAGAGGGGTCTCATATGAGCATAGCGGGTTTAAAGGGTGTGTGTGTGTCTCAGTCACCAGATCTCAACCCAACTGAATACATGGGAGATTCTGGAAGAATGGTCTGGAAGAATGGTGTCGCATCCCTCCAATAGAGATCCAAACACTTGTAAAAATCTATGCCAAGGTGCATTGAAGCTGTCCTGGTGGCTCATGGGGGCCCTATTAAATGCCCTATTAAAAGAAAAATCCACCCAAAACCAATCTTTCCTTTCATTTACAGTTTAAAAAAAATTACCTAATATGTGAGAACAATATTTTTTGTGAACACAATTTTCATTTTAGAGTTAAAATAATGTTGGTAGCAACATGGACAATTGTAGTGGAAATCTGTTGCAGCTCAAGTCGACTACTAAATCCACAATGCAATGAATGCTCTCTCTGTGGGCTGGCTGATCAACTAGCTGGCTAGGTAGCTAAATCAAATCAAATCAAATGTTATAGGTCACATACACATGGTTAGCAGATGTTATTGCGAATGTAGCGAAATGCTTATGCTTCTACATCCGACAGTGCAGCAGTATCTAACAGATAATATCTAACAAGTCCACAACAAAACCTAATATCTAATAAAATCCACAACAAAACCTAATACACACAATCTAGTAAAGGAATGGGATAAGAATATATAAGTATAAAATATATGAATGAGCAGTGACAGAGCAGCTAAGATGCAATAGATAGTAAAGAATAGATAGTGAAGGATACAGTATACAGTATATACATATGAGATGACTAATGCGAGATATGTAAACATTCTTAAAGTGGCATTATTAAAGTGACTAGTGTTCCATTTATTAAAGTGGCCAATGATATCAAGTCTGTAGGTAGGCAGCCACCTCTCTGTGCTAGTGGTGGCTGTTTAACAATGTGATGGCCTTGAGACAGAAGCTGTTTTTCAATCTCTCTGTCCCAGCTTTGATGCACCTGTAATGACCTCGCTCTCTGGACGGAAGGGGGTGAACATGCAGTGGCTCCGGTGGTTATTGTCCTTGATTATCTTTTTTGCCTTCCTGTGTCATTGGGTGTTGTAGGTGTCCTGGAGGGCAGGTAGTTTGCGCCCGGTGATGCGTAGGACAGACCGCAACACCCTCTGGAGTGCCCTGCGGATGTGGGAGGTGCAGTTGCCGTACCAGGCGGTGATACAGCCCAACAGGATGCTCTCAATTGTGCACCTGTAAAAGTTATTTGGGGTTTTCGGTGACAAGCCACATTTTTGAGGCTGAAGAGGCTGTTGCGCCTTCTTCACCACACTGTCTGTTGTGTCGTCTGCAAACTTGATAATTGAGTTGGAGGCGTGCATGCCCATGCAGTCGTGGGTGAACAGGGAGTACAGGAGGGAGCTGAGAGCACACCCTTGTGGGACCCCAGTGTTGAGGATCTGCGGAGTGGAGATGTTTTTTCCTACCTTCACCACCTGGTGGTGGCCCGTCAGGAAGTCCAGGACCCAGTTGCACAGGGCGGGGTTGAGACCCAGGGTCTCAAGCTTAATGATGAGTTTGGAAGGTACTATGGTGTTGAATGCTGAGCTGTAGTCAATTAACAGTATTCTTGCATAGGTATTAATCTTGTCCAGATGGGATAGGGCAGTGTGCAGTGTGATGGCGATTGCATCGTCTGTGGACCTATTGTGGCGGTAAGCAAATTGGAGTGGGTCTATGGTGACAGGTAGGGTGGAGGTGATATGATCCTTGACTAGTCTCTCAAAGCACATCAAAGCACATCATGATGACAGAAGTGAGTGCTACGGGGCGATAGTCATTTAGTTCAGTTACCTTAGCTTGAAGCATGTGGGGACAGCAGACTGGGATAGGGATAGACTGAATATGTTCGTAAACGCATGCTCTGAGGACGCGGCTAGGGATGCCGTCTGGGCCGGCAGCCTTGCGAGGGTTAACACATTTAAATGTTTTACTCACGTTGGCAACGGAGAAGGAGAGTATTTAGTAGTGGGCCGCGTCGGTGACACTGTATTGTCCTCAAAGCGTGCAAAGAAGTTGTTTAATTTGTCTGAAAGCAACGGGGCTGGTTTTCTTTTTGTAATCCATGATTGTCTGTAGACCCTGCCACATACGTCTCGTGTTTGAGCTGTTGAATTGCGACTCCACTTTGTCTCTATACTGACGCTTTGCTTGTTTGATTGCCTTACGGAGGGAATAACTACACTGTTCGTATTCGGCCATATTTCCAGTCGCCTTGCCATGATTAAATGCGGTGGTACGTGCTTTCAGTTTTGCGCGAATGCTGCCATCAATCCACGGTTTCTGGTTAGGGAAGGTTTTAATAGTCACAGTGGGTACAACATCTCCTATACACTTCCTTATAAACTAGCTCACCGAGTGAGCGCATATGTCAATGTTATTCTCTGAGGCTACCCGAAACATATCCTAGTCCACGTGATGAAGCAATCTTGAAGCGTGGAATCCGATTGGTCAGACCAGCGTTGGATAGACCTAAGCACGGGCGCTTTCTGTTTTAGTTTCTGCCTATAGGAGGGGAGCAACAAGATGGAGTCATTGTCAGATTTGCCAAAAGGAGGGCGGGGGAGGGCCTTGTATGCATCGCGGAAGTTAGAGTAGCAATGGTCGAGCGTGTTACTCACTCGTGTACTGCAATTGACATGCTGATAGAATTTAGGTAGCCTTGTTCTCAAATTAGCTTTGTTAAAATCCCCAGCTACAATAAATGCAGCCTCAGGATATATCCCGATAACTGAGGAGAGTTCTCTTGGGAGATAATACGGTCGGCATTTGATTGTGAGGAATTCTAGGTCAGGTGAACAAAAGGACTTCTTGTATGTTATTACAATTACACCATGAGTCGTTAATCATGAAACATACACCCCCGCACTTCTTCTTACTGGAGAGATGTTTATTCCTGTCGGAGCGATGCACTGAAAATCCCGTTGGCTGTACGGACTCCGACAGCATGTCCCCAGCTAGCCATGTCTCCGTGAAACAGAGTATGTTACAATCCCGGATATCTCTTTGGAAAGCAACTCTTGCCCTGATTTCGTTGACTTTGCTAACTAGGGACTGGACATTAGCGAGTAATATACTCAGAAGTGGTAGGTGGTGTGAGCGTATCCAAAGCCTCACTAGAAGACCACTCCCCACACCCTCTCCTCCATCCTCCGTCTGCGTTGTTTTGAACTGCGTTCAGTTCAAATGCCCTCGGAGGTGCATACAAAGGACCGCTTTGGGAAAGTCGTATTCCTGGTCGTAGTGCTGGTTCTGCTGTTGACGTCTCAATGATATCCAATAGTTCTTCCCGGCTATATGTAATAACACTCAAGGTTTTCTGGGCTAACAATGTAAAAAAGAATACGCAAAAAACAAAATACAGCACCGTTTCCTAAGGACTAGAAGCGAAACTCTCTATCAGAGCCATCTTGTATTAACAAACGTAGCTACACACAATAATACCAAAGACAATATGTAATGTAACTAGTTAGCTGTAAAATCACCTAAACAAACTACACTATCAATTTAGGAGTCTACAATCTCACCATGTTTAACCTGCAGATTGATGTGCCTCACAGTGGAGTCTAACATTCGCAACGGCAGATATACTTGTGAAGAGATGGGAAAAGTTGCCCATGCTACAGCAATGGGCCGCATGGTGCATTCTGGGCGATTCTGGGACAAGGTGCATTCTCCTCCAAGGAGTGAATGGGAGTCTATTGGGCGCTAGCTCAAAAACCCAACATTAGCACAAATTTTAACAACAAGAAGTACAACATTGCAGATATTTTCCGAGATGTGAGATAATTAACTTGATAACTGTAGTATCGTATAGCTTTAGGAATCATAATATTATGTACTTTCGAGGAAAATAAGCACATTCCTCGACATATACACTGACTTTGACAAGGGATTGTGTGAGGACTACCTTAGCAATGGCGTGACGCAGCATGACAACGTGAACGCGATTTGTCGACAGTCTGCTGGGTGGAGCGTTATTCGTTCCTTCATTCATTGGATTCCTATCTCCTTTCTATAATATCTCTGGCAACGGCACCATGCAATGCACCCTGTACAAAAAAGGCAGACAAATAGTCAAAATGTGCTAGACCCTCCATTAAATGATCAATATCTCGAGGTAGGAATATCGCAAAAATATTATCAATGGCTCATTCGAGAGAAGACATCCTCCCGAGTTATGACATCGGACAGTATTGAAATCTGATATATATGATAGACATTTTTGCAATCTAAAGGTCGTATTCCTATTAACTTCCAGTGTAGTGTGTGCCTTTATCACAGTGCTACGTCAAACCGGACGGATTTCTGCCTGCTTGAACACCAATAACTCAGATACACATAAAAACATGAAATTACCCAGGGAATCGATAGAACATCACTCAGAGATGCACAAAACATTATAAAATATATTATAAAACTCCTTTAACTTCTTATGGCTGGGGGCAGTATTGAGTAGCTTGGATGAATAAGGTGCCCAGAGGTGCCAAGAGTAAACTGCCTGCTACTCAGTCCCAGAAGCTACGATATGCATATTATCAGTATATTTGGATAGAAAACACTCTGAAGTTTCTAAAACTGTTTGAATGATGTCTGTGAGTATAACAGAACTCGTATGGCAGGCAAAAACCTGAGAAAAAATCCAACCAGGAAGTGGGAAATCTGAGGTTTGTAGGTTTTCTCTTGGCCTATCGAATACACAGTGGGATATTGGTCATATTGCACTTCCTAAGGCTTCCACTAGATGTCAACAGTCTTTAGAACCTTGTTTGATGCTTCTACTGTGAAGTGGGGGCGAATAAGAGGGGAATGAGTCAGGGCTCTGGCAGAGTGCCATGAGCTGACCACGCTCGTTCACGTAAGAGCGAGCTCTGTTCCATTGCATTTCTACAGACAAAGGAAATCTCCGGTTGGAACATTATTGAAGATTTATGTTAAAAACATCCTAAAGATTGATTCTATACATCGTTTGACATGTTTCTACGGACTGTAACGGAACTTTTTGACTTTTCGTCTGCTCCTAGTGAACGCGCATCATGAATTTTGATTTGTGAACTGAACGCGCTAACAAAAGGAGGTGTTTGGACATAAATGATGGACATTATCGAACAAAACAAACATTTATTGTGGAACTGGGATTCCTGGGAGTGCATTCTGATGAAGATCCTCAAAGGTAAGTGAATATTTATAATGCTATTTCTGACTTCTGTTGACTCCAACATGGCGGATATCTGTTTGGGTTGTTTTGGTCTCTGAGCGCTGTACTCAGATTATTGCATGGTGTGCTTTTTCCGTAAAGTTTTTTTGAAATCTGACACAGCGGTTGCATTAAGGAGAAGTGTGTCTATAATTCCGTGCATAATAGTTGTATCTTTTATCAATGTTTATTATGAGTATTTCTGTAAATTGATGTGGCTCTCTGCAAAATCACCGGATGTTTTCGAACTACTGAACGTAACGCGCCAATGTAAACTGAGATTGTTTGATATAAATATGAACTTTATCGAACAAAACATACATGTATTGTGTAACATGAAGTCCTATGAGTGTCATCTGATGAAGATCATCAAAGGTTAGTGATTAATTTTATCTATATTTCTTCTTTTTGTGACTCCTCTCTTTGGCTGGAAAAATGGCTGTGTTTTTCTGTGACTTGGCTCTGACCTAACATAATCGTTTGGTTTGCTTTCGCTGTAAAGCCTTTTTGAAATCGGACACTGTGGTGGGATTAACAAGAAGTGTATCTTAAAAATGGTGTAAAATACCTCTATGTTTGAGGAATTTCAATTATGGGATTTCTGTTGTTTTGAATTTGGCGCCCTGCACTTTCACTGGCTGTTGTCATATCGATCCCATTAGTGGGATCTCAGCCCAAAGTTAAGGAACTTTATGGTGGTGTTTCCTTTATTTTGACAGTTACCTGTAGTTCTCTACAGATAGCCTCACAGTTTATCATTCAGCTCTTTGAAAGTCGAGTTTGGTTGCCATAGACCAAGGGAGGCCAAAGATATGTGTGAGAGAGACATAATCATATACAGTAGGGCCCCAGCAGGACAATGGGGATATCACAGACCAAAAACAACAGACAGTGTCCAATCCACAGACATTCAACAACTTGACACATTTGTCACTTTCTTTTGTACCCATTCCTTCTTATTGTCTGATGGCTGCGTGTGTTCTCATCTGTTGTTCATCATCTCGTGTGTGTGTGTGTGCTATAGTGTGTATCCGTGTGTCTCTAACTGTGTGTTCTCATCTGCTGTGTATTGTCTCCTGCCTGACAGTAAGACTCTAATGAGGGGACAGCCTGGCTCGCCTAATATTGTTTTGTCAGGGTATTGTGTGTGTGTGTGTAAGTGCACTGGTCAAACAGGGCCATCTCCACTGTGAACAAAAGGCTAGTAGTGGATTTGGTGGGAAGCTTCAGTGGGATGGTCATAAATCACTAGACGAGCTGCTGGATTCTGACCTTGTACAGCTTTATCTGCGGCACAGCTCTCGGCCTGTCTAGTGTTTATGCATATCCGCTGGATATCCCACCTCTCAAACAGGGGGCTAGCTGCCGCATCTCTTCTCAAGGCCTTGCGTTTCTTCAGCGTTGCTTAATTGATTCTGCTGGGGTAGAGGGAAGAAAAAAATATATATCTCTCATCATTTATTTACGGACCCTTTGATGTGTGATATTTAAAAAGGGTTAATATGTATAGGGTTAATCTCTCAGGTGATTTTAACATTTCACTGACCAAAAAATAAAAACATGAAGTTGTAGAGGAGGGAGTTCTTCAGAAGTGTGTTGTGGAAGCTCGCATACCAGCACATGAAAAAAATACAGAATAAAATAACATAAAATAAAAACTTTCATGGGAACTTATTCACTTTTCAGGGTTGACCGACGCTACTACTGTATATTCACCTGTAGTTGTTTTTGTGTGTCTATTTCCTTACCAATCCAATGCTTGAAGCAATTACTTATTACTGTCAATGGCAATACCTGACTACAACGTTAAGACGAAAGTTCAGAGGGTTAGGATACAACATCAGATAGCTCCATTTCCTGCCAGACCTAGACCCATATCTCTCTGCATTTCTTCCCTCCATCTCAGCTCTCGTGTGTGTGTGTGCATGAACACTACTCTACATACACCTCTTCATGGACATGTGTGTGTGAGGGGTGCTGGTGGTGGAGTAGCCAGCCAGCTAGCCAGGAGCAAGACCAGGGGAGCCAGTGAGGCATGAGTGGAGTGGGTCTCCATGCAGTCCCAGGCAGCTCCAAGCAGCTCCACAGCACCCAGCATATTCATAAATCAGCCCTTTCAGCAGCTGTCAGAGGCTCCATAATGAGGGTCATTATTCAGGCAGGGTGTCAAAGCTACTATCAGAGGGACCGTCCCTGGAAATCACACTCACTCTGCTCCTTGTTAAATAAACAGTGCAGTATACAAAATGGCAAACAAGCCGAGGGTCAATCTGATACAGTGCAAGGGCACACTAGGCCTCCAGAGTAATTTACCCTCAGGGAATACCCCATGGCTGGGGAGATGGATTGTATTTGGCCCTCAAAAAAGATTAATGGAAATCAAAGACAAAAAGGAACAGAGAGAAGCAGAGAGAGAAAGAGGGAAAGCGACAGACTAACTGATAAAAATAAAGAGCGTTGTTGAGGATAGAAGGGGGCTTTGGCCTGATGGAATTATTGTACTATATGTACATTACAATAATAACATATGAACAAAAATATATAGAACTCAATAAATAACAATATGTCTACTTACAGTAAGAGATGAGAGAAATCTACATGAGATTAACTTTTTTTCTGGGATATTTAATTCAAAACCGGACTGAAATCCAATATCGTCAGATACTGTCTGTAGGCCTACAATACTGAGAAATGACAAAGTGACACCAAACTTTGGACCTAACCTCAAACACTAGCTGATGTAATGGTCTAATAATATCCGTGTCTGAATATACCTGATCAAATATTCATCCTTTTATTGCTTTGCTAATATCCGACAGGGACCTCACAAGCTGTTTTATTAATTCTGGGTGATGGTGGAGTGGTATGGTGTGTAAAGGAAAGGCACGTGTTAGAAGGCAGACAGATAGATCACTACCATGGGCATGATACACTAGATGTGGGGGCACACTGGGCTTTAGGTATAGGCCCTTTGAAAATGAACAGAACTTAAAACTTGAAATGTCTCTAATATATATATAATGATTACATAATTTCCAACAGCCATTAGGCTGTACAATGGATAGTCTATTGGACTCCGGAGTGTTCAGTATAGTTCACTTTCACTGTAAATATGTAGCCTTGCAGTTTTAAATGTGTTTGATTGTGTATTATTCTGTTTTTATGTACTCTGTCTTTTTAAGCACATAACCACATTAATTTCCCCTGAAGGGATAATAAAGTTCTAATATTTATATTTATAATAAGATCTAATCTTTATATATGCCATATCTTTAGTATGTGTATCTGATCGCAGAGGGAATTGTACCCTCAACCTTGATTTTTCTAGGGGCGCAATCTTACCAACTGAGACACAGGACCCTATCCACAGATCAGTGAGAACAGAGTAGTAACTTCTATATTAGGAGGTAACATCTGCAAATTCAATCGAGTACAGGCTTATTTGAATGGACAATAAAGACGGAATGCAATATGATACTTTATTAAATTGTTTGGGGAATGGCCTCGTCTCCGAGAGAAGATCCTCAGAGCCAGATGACGTGATGGCAGGTAGCCCTATGTGGGGCCGCTGCCATCGAAACACCCCGCTGGTTGGAAAGGAGTTCCAATGACGGGCCTTAAAGTTATTATAGCTGGTGGTGGTGAGGAGGTGGATGGTTGTCGAAAACTATTGCTGAAAAACAGCAAGTGAGAGAATGAGGTAAAGTTGACATATAAATGCATCCCAACATTTACGTCCATTTGTTGAGAGAGAGGAAGATGATAATTACAAGAACGAGCCCATAGATTAAACAGCAAGCGTGAGGAATGTGCATTATTGTCCGTGGTTGTAGGCTATAAGGTAAATAGTTGAATGACATTCCACACATGGCTATTAAGAAAGAAGAAACAAGATGCTATGCTGATGATAATACGTTTGTATTCATTCCCACTATGCCCGTAGAATAAGAAACAAAGGGGAATGATGTTATGCTGCTTGATTAAGTTAAACGAGCATTAAGGCCAATTTTACTGATTGAACTTTTCTTAACTACATTACATATCTTTGTCTCAAATCTCTCTATGACCTGACATACCTGCTTCAGGCTGTCTCAGTTCAACTAAATACTTTCACTTGAACATGCAAGTCCATGTGTTATAGAAAGGGGGGGGGTACGGTTTGAGGCTATAGGCCTAGTACAGGACACATGAGAGAAATGCAATATACATACCTCAAAAGTAGTGATGTACGACAATATTGATAAGTCACAAGCGGTTCCTCATTCTCATCTAAGATTAAGGTACAGTATCATGGTCACACTGGGAATGTTCAAGGACAAAACATGTCCCGAGGAAGGGAAACAAGGATGTTCCACCTCTCCTTTATTTTCTGGTTAACCAAACAGCTAGGAGTACTTTCTCTCTTCCCGCCATTGATTTTCATCTCACCTACCTGAAGGCAACAGATTAATCTTTTACAACTGAGTTTTCGACAGCCGCTCACGCTGGGCGAGACGCTCCTGAGCGCCATGCAGCTTATGCACAACGCCAATTAATGATTTTGTCATTTCAACAGTGGGTGGGTGGCGCCGTGCTGTATATTCGTCAAAGTACTTTTGAGGCATAACTGCGACTCGTAATTTGCCCCATCTGTTTTAGTGGGAGAGAGAGGAGAGAAAAGAGATGGAGGAGAAAAAAAGAGAGAGAGACCGAAGCCCGGGCAGCAATGCATAACGTTTGGTTTGTGTGACTAGTGATGCTGCCATGTCTTGAGGACATTGAAGAGGGAACATATGTTGTCGTCGGAGCCCCGCGGGCTGACATTGAAGATGAGGAAAGACAGTACTTCAAGGCAAATGTTGTCCCTGAAGAAACACTGCCACAACCTATATGGCTCAGAGTATTGACATGTCTCCTGTGGACCACAGAACTGTTACATTGAGATTTACACATAGTAGTAATGGGCAGCTAGGTCCCCTTGACTGTTCAGGGAAGAAGGACAAAAGTCCCCCAAAACTGGATCACTCAACAGGATTAGCCTGGAGGAAAGCTGCATAATCAGAAGCATTGCTACTGTAGTGTCCCAGACTGGGAATGCAGGGAAGACATTACTGGGAATGCATGTAAATGCAGCGGCGACAGGAGAGTCTTTACAGTAGGCCCCACATACTGTATCGTAGTGTAGTATCTCTACAGGATATTTAACTCCTTACACTTGTGGGAATTGGCCTATATATATATATATAGATGAGGCTAAATTGAAAGGCTTCTTACAGAAGAAATATGAAAAGCAAAACCATGGTAGCAATTGAAAGGGAACAGTTTGGAGATAATGGGGAAATTATGAGACCAAAGGTGAGTACACAACAGTTCACTTGACGCAAGACAACTTTACACAACTTTGACTTTGTGCATTTTACATGTACTGTACTTTTGCCACATTTGTTGATAACGAAATCTGAAAATATGCTGGATACATTCAGTAACCTAAGACTATTCCTAAAAACGTGGGGTAGGTGCAAAGTAAGACAACAAAATTACAAGGATTTGAGTGAGAGGACTAACTGGTGACTCCAAGTGGCCACACACCTCTCCGAAGTGTGCACAGTTCCTAAGCAATTTCAATGCACTTTTATGACTCAAAGAAGAGTTTTTAACTATAAGGTACTGTTTTTTTAGATCTCCTAGCTGTGCTGTTGAGGAACTAAAGCAAGCCCACTTGTAGATGTTTCATTTGGAACACAATCCTGCAGAAGAAGAGCAGCAGTAAAATAACAATAGCGAGACTATATACAAGGGGGTACCGGTACAGAGTCAATGTCCGGGGGCACCGGTAAGTCGAGGTATTTGAGATAATATGTACATGTAGGTAGAGTTATTAAAGTGACTATGCATAGATAATAACAGAGAGGAGCAGCGGCGTAAAAGAGGGAGTGGGGGGGGGGGGGTAATGCAAATAGTCTGGGTAGCCATTTGATTAGATGTTCAGGAGTCTTGTGGCTTGGAGGTAGAAGCTGTTAAGAAGCCTCTTGGACCTAGACTTGGCGCTCCGGTACCGCTTGCCGTGCGGTAGCAGAGAGAACAGTCTATCACTAGGGTGGCTGGAGTCTGACAATTTTTAGGGTCTTCCTCTGACACCGCCTCGTATAGAGGTCCTGGGTGGCAGGAAGCTTGGCCCCGGTGATGTACTGGGCCGTACGCACTACCCTCTGTAGTGCCTGCGGTCGGAGGCCGAGCAGTTGCCATATAAGGCAGTAATGCAACCAGTCAGGATGCTCTCAATGGTGCAGCTGTAGAACCTTTTGAGGATCTGAGGACCAATGCCAAATCTTTTCAGGCTCCTGAGGGGAAATAGGTTTTGTTGTGCCCTCTTCATGACTGTCTTGGTGTGCTTGGACCATGTTAGTTTGTAGGTGATGTGGACACCAAGGAACTTGAAGCTCTCAACCTGCTCCACAAAAGCCCAGTCGATTAAAATGGGGGCTGCCCGGTCCTCCTTTTCCTGTAGTCCACAATCATCTCCTTTGTCTTGATCACGTTGAGGGAGAGGTTGTTGTCCTGGCACCACACGGCCAGGTCTCTGACCTCCTCCCTATAGGCTGTCTCGTCGTTGTCGGTGATCAGGCCTACCACTGTTGGATCATCAGCAAACTTAATGATGGTGTTGGAGTCGTGCATGGCCGTGCAGTCCTGAGTGAACAGGGAGTACAGAAGGGAACTGAGCACGCACCCCAGAGGGGCCCCAGTGTTGAGGATCAGCGTGGCGGATGTGTTGTCACCTACCCTTACCACCTGGGGGCGGCCCGTCAGGAAGTCCAGGATCCAGTTGCAGAGGGAGGTGTTTAGTCCCAGGGTCCTTAGCTTATTGATGAGCTTTGAGGCCACTATGGTGCTGAACGCTGAGCTGTAGTCAATGAATAGCATTCTCACATAGGTGTTCCTTTTGTCCAGGAAAGAAAGGGCAGTGTGGAGTGCAATAGATATTGCGTCATCTGTGGTATGCAAATTGGAGTGGGTCTAGGGTTTCTGGGACAATGGTGTTGATGTAAGCCATGACCAGCCTTTCAAAGCACGTCATGGCTACAGACACGAGTGCTATGGGTCGGTAGTCATTTAGGCAGGTTACCTTAGTGTTCGTGGGCACAGGGACTATGGTGGTCTGCTTAAAACATGTTGGTATTACAGACTCAGACATGGAGAGGTTGAAAATGTAATTGAAGACACTTACCAGTTGGTCAGCGCATGCTCGCAGTACAAGTCCTGGTAATCCGTTTGGTCCTGCGGCCTTGTGAATGTTGACCTGTTTAAAGGTCTTACTAACATCGGCTGCGGAGGGCGTGATCACACAGTCGTCCGGAAGAGCTGGTGCTCTCATGCATGTTTCAGTGTTATTTTCCTCGAACCGAACATAGAACTAGTTTAGCTCGTCTGGTAGGCTCGTATCACTGGGCAGCTCTCAGCTGTACTTCCCTTTGTAGTCTGTAATAGTTTGCAAGCCCTGCCACATCCGACGAGCTTTGGTGCCGGTGTAGTACAATTCAATCTTAGTCCTGTATTGACACGTTGCCTGTTTGACGATTCGTCAGAGGCATAGCGGGATTTCTTATAAGCTTCCGGGTTAGAGTCCCGCTCCTTGAAAGCGGCAGCTCTAACCTTTAGCTCAGTGTGGATGTTGCCTGTAATCCATGGCCACGTCTCCATGAAGCATAAGATATTACAGTTTTTAATGTCCTGTTGGTAGTTTAATCTTCCTCGTAGGTCGTTAATTGTATTTTCCAATGATTGCATGTTAGCTAGTAGACTGGAAGGCAGTGAGGGTTTATTCGATCGCCTACAAATTCTCAGAAGGCAGCCCGACCTCCGTCCTCTTTTTCTCCGTCTACTCTTCACGCAAATGACGGGGATTGGGCCTGTTCCCAGGAAAGCAGTACGTCCTTCATTTCGGGCTCAATAAAAAAAAAGCTTCTGCCAGTTCGTGGTGAGTAATTGCTGTTCTGATGTCCAGAAGTTATTTTTGGTCATAAGAGATGGTAGCAGCAACATTATGTACAAAATAAGTAAAAAAACAAGTTACAGACGACGCAAAAAAAAAAAAACACAGTTGTTAGGAGCACGTAAAACATCAGCCATCTTCTTCGGTGCCATGATACATGAGTTTTATGATTTTGACATGTGAAGTGCACATTTGGACTAACAGGTGTTTTGCTTGCATTTTAGAGAGGAGAGGAGGATGGATGGGTCGCATTCCGCTTCGCTCCTCAGGTAGTATCACATTTTCACATTCTCATTTCATTTCATTACAGTACAACGGTTTGATTTGTTTAATCTTAGCTAGCTACTTAGCCGTCTTTGTATCAAAGATAATTGCGTAGCTAGCCAGGTATTCTTCGTTCTTTTAACGTAACTTTTAACGTAACGTAGTCAACACTGCTACCTAGCCAGCTTCGCTACCTTCCGCTTCGCTCCTCAGGTAGTATCACATTTTCACATTCTCATTTCATTTCATTACAGTACAACGGTTTGATTTGTTTAATCTTAGCTAGCTACTTAGCCGTCTTTGTATCAAAGATAATTGCGTAGCTAGCCAGCTATTCTTCGTTCTTTTAACGTAACTTTTAACGTAACGTAGTCAACACTGCTACCTAGCCAGCTAGCCACCGAACAGCAACACTGTAGTAACTATTACATTCAACGGAACGACTCGATTAGTGTAGTGTTAGCTAGCTACATAGTTGTCTTTGCTTCTAAGATAACTGCGTAGTTTAGACTAATTCGGTTAGCTAGCCAGCTATTTTTCGTCCTTTTAACGTAACGTAACGTAGTCAACACTGCTCGCTGGCCAGCTAGCCACCGAATAGCAACACTGTAGAAACTATTACATTCAACGGATCAACGGAACGATTGATTAGTGTAGTGTTAGCTAGCTACATAGTTGTCTTTGCTGTCCTTGTATCTAAGACAATTGTGTAGTTTATACTAATTAACGAGCCAGTTACCGAGGTTACATAGCTAGCTACCGAGGTTACCTAGCCAGCGACACTCTCAAACAAAGTCAACAACGCAGCCACTGCTAGCTAGCCCACTTCCGCAGTACTGTATCATTTTAATAATTTTGGTCAATAAGATTTCTGCAACGCAAGCTTAACTTTCTGAACATTCGAGACGTGTAGTTCACGTGTCATTCCAATCTCCTTTGCATTAGCGTAGCCTCTTCTGTAGCCTGTCAACTATGTGTCTGTCTATCCCTGTTCTCTCCTCTCTGCACAGACCATACAAACGCTTCACACCGCGTGGCCGCGGCCACCCTAACCTGGTGGTCCCAGCGCGCACCACCCACGTGGAGTCCCAGGTCTCCGGCAGCCTCTGGAACTGCCGATCTGCGGCCAACAAGGCAGAGTTCATCTCAGCCTATGCTTCCCTCCAGTCCCTCGACTTCTTGGCACTGACGGAAACATGGATCACCACAGATAACACTGCTACTCCTACTGCTCTCTCCTCGTCTGCCCACGTGTTCTCGCACACCCCGAGAGCTTCTGGTCAGCGGGGTGGCGGCACCGGGATCCTCATCTCTCCCAAGTGGTCTTTCTCCCTTTCTCCCCTTACCCATCTGTCTATCGCCTCCTTTGAATTCCATGCTGTCACAGTTACCAGCCCTTTCAAGCTTAACATCCTTATCATTTATCGCCCTCCAGGTTCCCTTGGAGAGTTCATCAATGAGCTTGATGCCCTGATAAGCTCCTTTCCTGAGGACGGCTCACCTCTCACAGTTCTGGGTGACTTTAACCTCCCCACGTCTACCTTTGACTCATTCCTCTCTGCCTCCTTCTTTCCACTCCTCTCCTCTTTTGACCTCACCCTCTCACCTTCCCCCCCTACTCACAAGGCAGGCAATACGCTCGACCTCATCTTTACTAGATGCTGTTCTTCCACTAACCTCATTGCAACTCCCCTCCAAGTCTCCGACCACTACCTTGTATCCTTTTCCCTCTCGCTCTCATCCATCACTTCCCACACTGCCCCTACTCGGATGGTATCGCGCCGTCCCAACCTTCGCTCTCTCTCCCCCGCTACTCTCTCCTCTTCCATCCTATCATCTCTTCCCTCTGCTCAAACCTTCTCCAACCTATCTCCTGATTCTGCCTCCTCAACCCTCCTCTCCTCCCTTTCTGCATCCTTTGACTCTCTATGTCCCCTATCCTCCAGGCCGGCTCGGTCCTCCCCTCCTGCTCCGTGGCTCGACGACTCATTGCGAGCTCACAGAACAGGGCTCCGGGCAGCCGAGCGGAAATGGAGGAAAACTCGCCTCCCTGCGGACCTGGCATCCTTTCACTCCCTCCTCTCTACATTTTCCTCTTCTGTCTCTGCTGCTAAAGCCACTTTCTACCACTCTAAATTCCAAGCATCTGCCTCTAACCCTAGGAAGCTCTTTGCCACCTTCTCCTCCCTCCTGAATCCTCCTCCCCCTCCTCCCCCTCCTCCCTCTCTGCAGATGACTTCGTCAACCATTTTGAAAAGAAGGTCGACGACATCCGATCCTCGTTTGCTAAGTCAAACGACACCGCTGGTTCTGCTCACACTGCCCTACCCTGTGCTCTGACCTCTTTCTCCCCTCTCTCTCCAGATGAAATCTTGCGTCTTGTGACGGCCGGCCGCCCAACAACCTGCCCGCTTGACCCTATCCCCTCCTCTCTTCTCCAGACCATTTCCGGAGACCTTCTCCCTTACCTCACCTCGCTCATCAACTCATCCTTGACCGCTGGCTACGTCCCTTCCGTCTTCAAGAGAGCGAGAGTTGCACCCCTGCTGAAAAAACCTACACTCGATCCCTCCGATGTCAACAACTACAGACCAGTATCCCTTCTTTCTTTTCTCTCCAAAACTCTCGAACGTGCCGTCCTTGGCCAGCTCTCCCGCTATCTCTCTCAGAATGACCTTCTTGATCCAAATCAGTCAGGTTTCAAGACTAGTCATTCAACTGAGACTGCTCTTCTCTGTATCACGGAGGCGCTCCGCACTGCTAAAGCTAACTCTCTCTCCTCTGCTCTCATCCTCCTAGACCTATCGGCTGCCTTCGATACTGTGAACCATCAGATCCTCCTCTCCACCCTCTCCGAGTTGGGCATCTCCGGCGCGGCCCACGCTTGGATTGCGTCCTACCTGACAGGTCGCTCCTACCAGGTGGCGTGGCGAGAATCTGTCTCCTCACCACGTGCTCTCACCACTGGTGTCCCCCAGGGCTCTGTTCTAGGCCCTCTCCTATTCTCGCTATACACCAAGTCACTTGGCTCTGTCATAACCTCACATGGTCTCTCCTATCATTGCTATGCAGACGACACACAATTAATCTTCTCCTTTCCCCCTTCTGATGACCAGGTGGCGAATCGCATCTCTGCATGTCTGGCAGACATATCAGTGTGGATGACGGACCACCACCTCAAGCTGAACCTCGGCAAGACGGAGCTGCTCTTCCTCCCGGGGAAGGACTGCCCGTTCCATGATCTCGCCATCACGGTTGACAACTCCATTGTGTCCTCCTCCCAGAGCGCTAAGAACCTTGGCGTGATCCTGGACAACACCCTGTCGTTCTCAACTAACATCAAGGCGGTGACCCGCTCCTCCGCTCTCTCCACTGGCTTCCAGTTGAAGCTCGCATCCGCTACAAGACCATGGTGCTTGCCTACGGAGCTGTGAGGGGAACGGCACCTCAGTACCTTCAGGCTCTGATCAGGCCCTACACCCAAACAAGGGCACTGCGTTCATCCACCTCTGGCCTGCTCGCCTCCCTACCACTGAGGAAGTACAGTTCCCGCTCAGCCCAGTCAAAACTGTTCGCTGCTCTGGCACCCCAATGGTGGAACAAACTCCCTCACGACGCCAGGACAGCGGAGTCAATCACCACCTTCCGGAGACACCTGAAACCCCACCTCTTCAAGGAATACCTAGGATAGGATAAAGTAATCCTTCTGACCCCCCCCCCCCCCCTTAAAAGATTTAGATGCACTATTGTAAAGTGGTTGTTCCACTGGATGTCATAAGGTGAATGCACCAATTTGTAAGTCGCTCTGGATAAGAGCGTCTGCTAAATGACTTAAATGTAAATGTAAATGTATGCTTGTATGACATCAAAGCGCTGTTTATTAAAATCCTCAATGTCTCATCTTTCAAAATACATCGAGTCATCTTAAATTTACAGCATTTCCCTCACTCAGACAACAAAAAAGTTACCCAATTACGGGAGGGATGGGGGGAGTTCTTGTCATGCGCGGTGCTCAAGTTCAGAATGTCTGTCAGTCAAAACTCGTACAGCGCTGTGAAGCACAGAGCCAGAGCTCTGACGTCATGTATAGCATGTTACTGTACAGACACTACGTTCCATTTTAGGCGCTTATTAGTGCCCAAACCTACTATTTTCAACCCGTATACATGTACCAGTGTAAAAAGTTAACACATTAATATATGCCATTTCGGCGACACATTTGTCCAAAGCGACTTAATCATGCATGCATCCATTTAAAAAATATATATATATAACAAATTCAGACATCTTCATCATTAATTACATCTTTCAATTACAATTTGAATCCTCAAAGTGAAAAGCTACTGTAAAGGTAACTGTTTCAGACAATGGAATAGTACGGAAACCGTAACCTTGAAATATCATCAACATGTTGACGTCTCAATATAAAGCCCTCATAATTGACCCTGGTTAATAATGATATCATTGAGATGTTTATCAGAGCCCAGCCATAGGGCCTTCATTACATCTCTGTAGCAGAGGGTTAGAGAGGAGCTCCCTACTCAGCCCTGTTTGGACACATGATGAATGAGCCTGAGATAGACTGCTGCCATTGGAGACTGGAGAGCAGAGAGAGCTAGAGGATGATGAATAATGGCTCTGTAGTCTCTTTCCCCACAGGAAGCTCCTATTCCAGTACAAAGGGAGAGAGTTGACAACACAGAACCAAACCTATCGACAACCAGTGACAGAACCATGCCTTTCTATCCACAGCCAGGGACAGACAGAGGTAAACATCACCTGCTTTAGACAAGACTCAAAGTTTCCTAAAACAAACTTAGTTGTGCAATGAGTGAAACTGCATCATGAAAGTCTAACTCTTTCTCCCTCTCCGTCTCATTTTCTGAATAAGGATAAAAACTCTCGGCGGAAAGACAAGCGCTCCACAAGGATGCTGAAAAATTAAGGCTTTCAGTGAGAAACGCAGAGAAAAAAACAAAAGGCACGTTTGCAAATTAACTTTGACTGCTCAACAAGGAGCGCGTGTTGACAAGGGAGAGCACTGATCTGATTTACTGACATAGGCAAAGGGAGAGAGAGACATAACAAATGTAATCATCTTTTCCATCAAGAGGAAATCTTAGCCCTTTTCCTCCACAAAGACCCCCCTGGCTTAAATCAATTGCAAACAAACCTGATTCTGCAGCAGCGAGCGAGAGAAACAGGAGGGAATAAACAGTAGCTTTCAATTTAATTCAGCGCTGGGCTCGGGGAAAGCAAAACTTTCATCCATCACTTTCATGTTGCTCAGAAGGCAGCAGTAACTGAACACACACCTGGAGTGACACCGACTGTAGTACATTTTCCCACCTGCAATACACTTGACATCTCCTTATGTATTTATGATCACGTTTCACCTTTCGTTGCATCTACGACTCTGAAGTGTTGCTCATGCGAGCGAGCGAGGAGAGAGTGAAAGAGAGGAGGGAGAACCCTTGAAGGTTATTTACTTTCTCAATCTCAATCACAACCTGTCTCTAATCATCAGGCCCTCAGTAAATAAATTCAGTACAACACAGCCACTACAACAGGAGCTGTCGAGCCACACTGTGGCTGCCTGCCACAACAAGAGAATTCCTTTTCTAGTCTTTCAGGAACAGTGTTCATCAACCCTGGTCATGGAGACCCACATTTTTGCTCTAGCCCAGAACTAACACTGGATTGAATTAATCAAGAGCTGGTAAGTTGATGAGATGTGTCATGGCTAAAATGTGCTCGCCCTGTGTGTCTTCAGGAGCAGTATGTGGCAACACTATAGTCTACCAGGACATGGGATTCTGTAACGAACAGTATTATGCCAGTCTGCCTATTGTGCCCTGCTGAGTGAGTCAGACAGGACATGAATATGCCACCAGTGATGAAGGACATAGTCTAGCCAGTGATGCCCATGGCTTCTCTCTCTCTCCCTCTTTCTCTCCTCACCACTCAGACCAAATCCCTCCTTCCCACATCCTGTCATTAAGACTCTCTCTACGCTTCCTTCCCTTCCTTAAAAATAATCTCAGCAGTTTTTTGTCCATCCACTAATAATTCAATTTAGCAGGCCCAGCGCTGCGGCTGCCATTAGTTTGAGGACGTGATTTAAGATTGATGACTTGTGTCCCCCCGGGAGTCTGTTTCGAGGTGGGGGGGACCTGGCGATGGCCGGGTGGCAGCGCTGGAACAGGCGTGGGAGTCAAGAGAATTAAAGTTCCGAATTGATTTTCTCAAAATTTGAGCTGACTAATGTGACAAGTCGCAGCTGTGAGCGACTCAGTGCCGGAGCCATGCCCGTCTCCTCCAGGCTCCTCAGTGTGACATGGTGCCGATGGGAGGAAAGGGGGCTGGAGCCCCCCTTCTTACACACACACACACACATGCACACAGATGCATACACACACGCTCTCTCGCACAAACGGTCGCACATACACAGCCGCCGCCACCCCCTGTGACACAGTGCAGCACAGAGCTGCTCACCCATCAAACTCCAGTCAGTGACACAAATTACAGCGGAGGACTGAGTGAGGGAAGCGAGGCTGGGCCTGGCACCTCACACGCACCGCTCAGCTCAGCTCCTACAGTACACCGGGCCACTGCTACACCACTGACAAGGAACGGGTCACTACGGTGGCATTGGTGAATAATTCAACAGAAGACAGACAGAGAGAGAGAGAGAAAGAGAGAGGGAGGGAGGTAGAGGAAGAGAGGGGGGGGTAGAGGCAGAGAGAGTGAGATCGCACGTAATGCATATACAGAGAGAGAGAGGAGGGAATACACATCAATCTGAAAATGCACACCTTGTCAGGCTACTATCAAAAACATGATGAACCGTCTAAAGGTTGCTGTATGTTGTAAAGCACCATGGACAGCATTAAACTTGTCTACTTTTGTAACATGTTGATACTGTACATTGTTATTGCTTTAAATGACAGAAATTCTATTGAGTAACAGACAGAAATTTGAAATCTTTGTTCTCAACACTGAAAATAAACTGTCTGCATTTGTTTCTCAGAAACAAAATATCAGGCCATTCTAGTAGACTGAATTACTCTTTTAATCAAGTGTTTTGCATCTCAACGTCCCAACTGGTGAAAAGTCACAAAAGGCGGCATTTTAAATACGGTCTCGCAATTCATTTACAGATGACTTAAAGAAACGGTAAGCAAAAACAGGGGCGTTTGATGAGTGAACTTTGGAATTGAGTTTCACGCTCGAACGCAGCCTTTAAGACAAAGCACCTCAGGAGATAATTACAGTGTCAAGCATCCGTCGTGCAAGCGTGTGACGATTGGCCAATATTTAGCTTTAATTAAATCAAAGGCAGAAATGTAATTTCTCCTGAGTGATCTTTACACAGAGGCCGATTAAAAAAAAAAAAAAAAACATAGCTGTAGGTTGGTTAATGCATTTTCTTTGTTTGTTTTGCCCTCCATGTCCGTGAGGTAGACGAAGCACATGCAGAGAGATAGACCACTCTTATACACCTCAAGAGGAACAGCAGGATTCTAACTGTCGTGGTGTGTTTACGTGTGTGGAAAATAGACTTCAATTAGCTGTAAACAATTTCAAATTATGGCTAGCAGCATTTCAAGTGAATGTTGTAATAGGCTAAACACTGGGGAAAAGTAATTTACCATGTGCAAGGGCAGACTTTGAGAAAACAATGTACGGTAAAGCACACAGGTACTTACCTGTTACAGTGACCCATAATTTTGAACTGACAATTTACAGTCAGAGTACTGGATAGGACTGAAGCCTACACAGAGTACTTCAGCCACACTTAATAGGTTGTGAGATGGAGTAGTTAAGGCATCGCTTTGCAAACTCTTAATTTTAAATATGTTATTACTGCAGGTCATTTAAGTGCTCTTATATCCCAGCAAGAATTCGGTGGAAACATAATTTAGGTAACTTAGAAACTCCTCTTTATCTAGACTTCCACAAGAATGGCATTCTCATATGAACACATCAATTTGTTCTCACTAGTCAACTCTTGTTGATCTTGGAGGGCCATTTTCAAAGTTAAATAACACAGTAAAATAAAGTTTCCAAGGAAGAAAATAATATTGTAAGCTGTAAAGTCTTTTAACGGATGAATGAACACAATATGATGTGGATTTTAAGTCCACATATGTGTTAATGTTTGAGCTTGGTCATAAAGTTCAGGTAGGTATTGATGGTTTGGAGCGTAACTCGAAGGTAGTGATTTAATATGTTGTGTAAGTAAGCTGCTTGGGGTTTGGTCTGTTTTCATTACCCAGCAGCCACTAGGCTCTGGCTCCCTAGCTGTGTCTCTCTCCAGACCAGGGAATTAAAATAGGCCTCTCTCTGTGTTTGGACTGCAGAATGGAGAATGGGCGGGGAAAGGTCAATACAAAATTAATATGAGCATTAATATTCCTAATGCAAACTCACAATGTTGGAGCGTGTCATAGTTTTGATGGAGGTCTGCACAAAGTTTAATAATAAAACCCTGCTAGTGCCTCCATCTGATCTGTGTGGATCTTAGAGCTGAGACACCTGGGAAAGTTCAACACGCTGTAATTGTGACGATGTGTTGGGTACATTTCTCAAATGTCTATGATGCTGTTGATGAGCAAAGTGCAGTGTTTCGTCTCAGAGCTCAGTCTCTCTCGGTTTAATTGATTGTAAAACAGTTTAAAAACTGCCTGAACTGCCGAAAGACTCAAAGGTTGCCAGAGTGTTCAGAGATTTAATTACATTTATGATATGAGGAGGATTTGACTATACAAATTCCTTTAAACTGAAGAATGTTGTGTATGTAAACACGAAGTCTTGAGTTCCTCCGTTATCCGAAAATACGTACACAGAACTGTCAAAAAAGAGTATTAATTGAATTCCTTACACAGCTTACTTTATACTAACTGTAAGACGCTCTGCTAAATAACAAAAATGTACATGTAAAAATATAAGCTTCACAAACATTACCTAAATTGTACAGCAGCAGTAGCTATATTTAATTATGACAAAACAACAACTACAAGGACTTCACACACATAATAGATTCATGTAAAATTCAATAAAAAATAAAGTATTTCCCTGTCACAAGAGACCACCAGGCAATTTGACAAGTGTTTTGCAGTAATTATTCATGATGACAACACACAGCAAAAAGTTAAGGCCCCCAAATTTACATTTTAGAAAAAAAGTGTAGCATGGTTGTTGTCGTCGTGTTTTATTCATGATAAACTGATCGCTTGGCTAGAAAAACCCCATCTGCCGTGGATGTACCTGTTATGTGCTATTATTTATGAGGGTGCTTGTTTAGGAATGCACACCGCCACATGTGCACACGTAATTAATCCAGCAGACAATTAGATATTGTTTCAATTCGCAGCTGAGTGCAATTAGCATCATGGGTAGTTCACATATGTTGGCAGTGCAACGAACGGCTTAGATTAGGCACTGAAAGTGCTTGTTAAAATCTCTAACCTAAGGCCCCTTGAGCAGAACTCTCCCCCTAATGATCATCATAATGTTGTTGATGGAGAAATAATCCATTTTCCCTTTGTAAGTAGTGGGTTCCGAGTTTGAAAACCTGATTAACCCAATCACAGACTACTTCATTACCAATGCTCCGATTACCTCACCACTCTCACAATGACTCAATTACCAGGACAGGTGATTTAAAGAAGAAATAAACTCAAATAAACAAAGAATCTCTCAAAGCAGAAGCAGTATTCAGTTCATTTCAGTTTCCCCATGACTGAACGCTCAGTAAAAGTCTGCTACTTTTCTGAAAGTGATTTGACAAGCTGAGGGAACTGGCCCTCGTCCAATATCCTCATCCTCTAATTTCCCCTGTTTTACAACAGGCTCTCATGCTATTCAGTAGTGAGCGGAGTCCCATTATTTTCTCCTCACCGAGAGGTTTTCCTCGCCCAGTGACATCCATTGGAGGCCCTATTTGTGTTAGTTGGGGTAGTGGGCTAAAGGCTCGGAGAGAGAGCGCTAACTTGCTAAGCAGCAGTCCAGCTCCCATGTCTGGCTCTGCTGGGCTGTTTTGCCACAGTGGTTGCCGGGGTGATGCTTCACGGACTGCACTGACCTCTGCAATTTCGAACCGTCAATCTGAGAGTCCGGAGTAGCTCTCTCCCGCTTGCCCCTTTGTAGATGTGCACATCTTTTTATTCTAAATCCAGTCTCATTATTGTTCCTCTCCACTAGCCAGCAGGAAAAGCCCTGCTGAAGTTGGAGAGTTAATTGAGCGAGTCTTTCACACTGTTTGGTCTGAGAGAGTGAGCTGGCTGGCTGCCTGCTGGAGCTCTTATTTGCGTAGATTCTGGATTTAGGGCCGATCGGTCGGCCGAGGTTGTCTGCTGCCGGACTTCACTTGAGCATTCATGTCTGGGCACTTGGTGCATTCGCTCATTACCAAGCAGAGAAATGTCAGAAGGAGAACCAGGGCTGTAATGTAATCTGGACATTGAACTGCTTCCTCTTTAATGATAGGCAGACTTACTTGGCTCCTCCACACTGTGTCATGTTTAACAGCGTCCTATAGCTGGAGCAAGAAAGAAAGGCCACAAGGCCTGCTGCATAATATCAACTTGATCTACACTAGAGCTCTGGGCAATATATGTGGCCAGATATGCCATACTATTCACCAAAAATGATGTAAAAGGTAAACAATTACAAAATAAACTTGTAATTAACATACTATTTTAGTAATCACCAAACATAGTCCTATATACCTACTTCATTAGCGAGGCCTAATTCCCTTTCGGTCGGTCACAACCTACCACCAAATGAGAAATCCGATCCGCCCTGGGCAGATCCCTATTTTCCCTCCTTCCATCTTCCTTCAGGGAACCAGAGATTAAAGTATGTGAGTATTTGGTTAACAGTCTCACTTACCAACATTCCACCTTAGTATTTGATTCACTTTGAGTCTATCTATTTATTGCTCTAAACTCGGAGTGGAGCGGTGGTTCTGCTGTAGCCCGAGGCAGAGGAAGCAATAATGTGAACCCCGGAGAGCTATTCACAGGGAAGAGCAAGCCTACCGACCAGAGAGAGATTTTCTCCTCCACTGTTCTCCGCTAGGGCGTTGGGGAGGCTAAACGGCGGAGGATATCGCTTATTAAACCATCTGCCTGATGCTAATTAGATAATCGGAGATAAAGAAAAGGAGTTTTCTTTGTACATTTTAATGAGATGATGTGTCAGGCAATTGGAGAGAGAGAAGTCCTGAAGATGGATGTAATTTCGTTTTGGGGCGGAAGATTTGGTTTGAGACTGAGGATTTTCAGGTGAAAGTGTAAAAATGAACAGATGTGGAGGAGTGATTAATAGTGGAAACATCTTGGCCACAAGAACAAAGAAAAGAGGAAGAAGGTAGTGGCTCCTTTTACTGCATGGGCATAAAAAGACTACCCTCCGTTTGCTATTGAGATGTTTGACACAATCATTTAAGCAATTTTACTAATGTCCCTCTCATCAAGGCTGAATGTTTTGAAGCATCCAACCTAATCAATAAATTGATTTTGAAAGCATTAATGATAGGATTCTACATTAAGAGCGTAACATTGGAATCTTAGCCCAGTCTCTGTCTGCATCTGAACCTGTACTATTTTCCCTATAGAGGCCTGGTCAAATGTAGTGCACTACATAGGGAATAGGGTGCCATTTGGAACACACTAGTCTCTGGCCTCCTTCTAACCAGCAGATAGAGTTCAGTGGTAAGGATATTCTTAGCGGGCCCCACAACTAATGAGAGAGAGACTATTGATTAGGGGCTGTCACCAGAGAAGAACATAAAAGTACACATTCAATAAACAGACTTCATATCCCGTTCAACTAGTGTAAAGGTTAAGTGCTGAGGAATATTGCAAGGATCAATAATTGACTGCAACTTCATGTATGGTTGGTGTGGATAGCCTATATCATCATCTCATCTCCAAGCCAAATGCCACATCTGCTCTGAAGGCCACTTGGTGCAATCTGTTTGATGCTGTCACGATCGTCGTCTTGAAAATGACCGGACCAAGGTGCAGCGTGGTGAGAGTGCATTTCTTTTTTTTTTTTTATGTCGCCAACAAAACAAAAAACAACAAAAACGAACGTGAAGATCCGTAAGGCTATACATGCATTAAACGAAGACAACAACCCACAAATGAGAAACAAAGGCTGCCTAAGTATGATTCCCAATCAGAGACAACGATAGACAGCTGTCCCTGATTGAGAATCATACCCGGCCAAAATAATAAAAGGATCTCTACGGTCAGGGCGTGACAGTACCCCCCCTCCCCCCCCCCCCAGAGGTGCCGCAAACCTGACACTATAGGGGAGGGTCCGGGTGGGCATCTATCTTGGTGGCGCCTTTGGTGCGGGGACCCTCGCCGCGGGCCCCGGACTAGGGACCCTCGCCGCGGGCCCCAAACTGGGGACCCTCGCCGCAGGCCCCGGACTGGGGACCCTCTCCGCAGGCCCTGGACTGGGGACCCTCGCTGCAGGCCTCGGACTGGGGACCCTTGCTGCGGGCCCCGGACTGCGGGATACCCTGGGCCGAAGAGGCGCACCGGAGACCAGGAGCGCTGTGCTGGCACAATCCGTCCTGGCTGGATGCCCCCTCTAGCACGACACATGCGGAGATCTGGCTCAGAGCGCACCGGGCTGTGAACGCGCACTGGAGACACCATGCGCTTCACCGCATAACACGGTGCCTGACCAGTACCACGCTCCCTACCGTGAGCACGGGGAGTTAGCTCCGCCAATCTCCCCGTGTGCCCCCCCTAAAAAATTGGGGGAGTGGCATCCCGGTCTTCCTTGCCAGCCGTGACCCTGTGTAACGCTGGTCCCCTTTTCTCTCTGCTTACGCCTTCCTCGCTGCCTCTGCCTGCTTCCACGGCAGGCTCTCGTGTCCTGACATCACCTCCTCCCAGGTCCATGATGTCCTCCACTGTCTGCCCCGCCTGGCCACGCTGCTTGGTCCGCTTGTGGTGGGTTGTTCTGTCATGATCGTCGTCTTGAAAATGACCGGACCAAGGTGCAGCGTGGTGAGCTCAAATTTTTCTTTATTTTTAAATGTCGCCAACAAAACAAAAAACAACAAAAACGAACGTGGAGCTCCGTAAGGCTATACATGCATTAAACGAAGACAACAACCCACAAATGAGAAAAGGAACAAAGGCTGCCTAAGTATGATTCCCAATCAGAGACAACGATAGACAGCTGTCCCTGATTGAGAATCATACCCGGCCAAAAACAAAGAACCAGAAAGCATAGACTTTCCCACCCGAGTCACACCCTGACCAAACAAACATAGAGAATAAAAAGATCTCTACGGTCAGGGCGTGACAGATGCATACGTTTAAAGCAAACCCAAATAGCATGGTTTACATTTGCGGTTCATATGATTTATACCGAACACTCCACAGCGCGCTATAATAAACAAATAAAGTCATCACCAGCCATCAACGCGGCTTGGGTATAAATAGGAGCTTATTAAAAGTTAATAACCACATACATAACCACATATTCTCCCTTTACAATAAATAACAAACTCAATTTCCTCACCGTTAATGGCGAGAGAGCGGCTCCTTAAGCAAGACAAATGAAGGGTTTGCAGCGCACAGTAACAACATTAACTGGCTAATTAAGCATCAATAGAGGGATGCTGCCACTTCTCACAATAATTACCCAATGTGGTTTAATGAAAAGGTTAACTATGTGGAAGGAATAGGACGTCTGAGATGTCTGTGTCTCTGTGCAAGGCGGGGACGGTTGGTTCCCAACAAACACCTTTCCCTATTTGTCTCCCTGTTAACCAGGCCCAGTTAGAGTTATATTATCCAGTATTTCTCCTATTGTATCTTTCTTAATGGATATTATATCCAATATCCACTTCACAGATGAGTGCACTATTACAATGGAGAGAGAAATAGAGTCTCTCTTACAGTATGTGTCCCCTAGCAGAGAAACTGGCCATAGGGCAGTTCTTGCATATTCCAGATGGGCTGGTCCATCTTTAGCCCAGTGGGCCTGACTAAATTGTGCAAAATGATCATTAATCAGTCCGGGCCATGAGAGGGAAAAAATTGGCCGCTGTGGGGGTCTCTAGGAAAAAAATGGGCCGGTGTCTTAGGAATGCCCGGACCGATTTCTGGTTTCAGTCTGTCCCAGGCCCCTAGTATCACTGAGACGTCTGGGATATTCACAGAAGCAAAACTAACATATAAGCTTGAACTCCAGTAAAACTCTAGCATAATATTATTCATACAATAACTCCAAAACCACAATATTACATACAGTGCTGAGCAACACGATTTCCCTCTTTTAGTTCGTGAGAAAGCCTTACTATGAATTCTCAGTTTGACTACCTAAATCTTAGAAACACATCAGAAACAGCACCCTTGATCTCTAGTCTAGACTAAAGTAACACGAGGTCTCTTGCTTCTAGTAACATCTATGTCCATAGGCTCCTCAGGCAATACCCTATTGGTCTTGACTCAATATCATCCTCATAAATGATTACATTAATACCCCAGGTAGACCAAAATAACCCGGGGCGACACATCACACCAAACCACACATACCCATTACATATGACCTGTTGGTCAGCTTATACATTCCGAATATACATCTTCTAGATCTGAATACTCATTGAGGGACTCATCTTAAAGCGAGAGTGAATGAGCTCTCAGCTCAACTCCTGTGTAACTGTGAAAGAGGCGTGTCAGGGCTGGACCAGAGAGTGGACATACACAGGGAACACAGACCGTTATAGTACTGTAGTAGCAACTCCTGCTGCTCTATGAAAATACCAATTAACTATAGGAACCATGCTGTGAGGTGTAGATGGATATCCTGTATGAGAACATTTGCATACACTAAGGCCTTAACTATTCCATTAATTGATCATGCAAATACCTTTGAGGGTGCCAAATCGCAGACATAATCTGGCAGGGTTGCTAGCTAGCTGCACTACCCTAGCGTTGTCCTTTCATATGTGACAGAGGAGACACAGAAACCTTACATCCATTCTGTTTCCTCACCCCGCGACCCCCAGAATGTGAGTGTACACATTTTGGGGTTTCATATGAAACCTGTTTTCTACATTTTCCCACGTTGCATCTGTGACATGCTTGTGAACAGGGTTTATATGAACAGAGGTCACCCTCCCTCTAGGTTATATGCTTCCCACAACCCCATTGGTCCTATGAAAGCTGGGGAATATGGGGAATATGGGATGGAGCACAGGTGGGTGGATGGTGATATAATCTAAAGGACAGGGAGACAGTGTGGTTGACCATCCGCCAATGTCCTATAAGCTAGTCAGTGTATCTCATCTTTATGGATCCCCAGCAATCAAAAGTATCATAACCGTTGTGAACGACATCAAAAGTAGTAGTCGATTTCAGGGGCAGTGTAACCTGTCTGTGTTCTAAGTCTAAATTCCCATTTCTGACGCTCTTTTAATTGGAAATGTCTTGAGATTTGAAGAATGAAAAACGAAATACATCTGAGATTACCTTTAGACTAAAGAAGTGTAAAATCCACAAATGCAATCAGAAACAGAGGATTATTTAAGAAACAAAGAGTATACCTGCCAACGGCAGATTTCAAAGACCTTTCTACATACACCCACTGTATGTGCCACAGTGTGCCAGGGCCACATTTTATTTATTTAAGAAACACTGCTACTGAAGAAGATCAAGATGTGAAAAACAAATCATAGTTTAATAATGCAACTCTTTGCATTTGTACATAATTGTATAAGAGTTAATTATTTAGTAAACGAACTGACAAAAAAGTCCATTAGTGTTTTTCAACAAGAAACAAGAAATTACTCTGAGCATACGGGTTAGTTTAGGGGTGATATTTTATTGGTGACGAGTTAAAAAATGTATGAAACAAAAATATTTATATTTTTTTCAAAGTCGGAGAGAATGCAAATCTTTGATGATGAGGCCTAAATGGATGGTGTCTTTTTAAAAATGGATGTGCTGCACAAAGCATTCCCTTAGCAAGTCTTTGAGAGCTTTTTGTCATGAATTTGTTATGAAAATGTTGGTTGACAAATAGGAAAACATAAATATTAAAAGCATTTACAACATTTTACTTTATGAGTTGACACATTTAATATGCTGACTAAAAGCTTGCCACGATTCTCAATTACTCTCCCTCCCTCGCTGTGTGTTAGCTAGAATCTTAAAGATGCATTCCGCGTGCACAGACTCACTCACTTTGAAAAACATTCTTGTAGCGTAAGGGTTCATAAATACGCTTGCATTACGTAGATAAGATGCTGCTTTGCATATAATACAGACTCAAAACATGCACTCACTGCGTTCATCAAACTGCACGGCTTATTAGCATGGAAGTAGCATTAAGCTTTAATACAGAGAACCCCTAAGAGGCCTAAACACAAACCAACGTCTAATTCCTCACAAACAGGCACAAAGCAAGACAGCACACAAAAGGCAGCCGACACACAAGATTACCATTCATATGCTCTCAAACGCTATACACACACACACATGCTACGCTTCTGACGGAAGAATAAGAAGAAATAAAGAAACTAAGCAGATGTTGACTGAAAATATTGATATGCAAATGTTGGTCTATTATTCTTCTGTATGTGCAATAATAAAAGAAAAACAGACTGAAGATAGAACTTTGTACAGTAAAATATGACAAAAATGTGTTGTTTTCTAAGAGTGTGTTCACAAAATTGCTGGGAAGTTCAGCATTATTTTATTATGTCTGAATTAAAATGTTCACTACGTTGCTCGTGTTATACTGGGAATACAGGAGCTTACATCTGAAACAGCAGGGAATTCCACCACCTGACTTTACTCTTTTACATTCTCGACACACTCAAAAACAAGCTACCACTTTACAGAAACAGAGGGCTTGTCAAAAAAGAGAGCGGGAACGATAAATAGCGGTGCGACCGCGGTGATTGAACGTTGTTTTCTGAAGATCATAGTCCCAAAATCACACCTGACATTTCAAACACTGAAAGCTACCCACATATAGTCAGTCTCTCTCTCTCCTCCGTCTCTCTCTCTCCAGGGTGCTGGGTTATTAATGAGTCAGACACATAAAAAGCATCTGTGTGGACTGGCAGTGTCAGCCATCAAAAAGTCTGTTTTGAACCATCTCTGTGCATGTTAGAGAATTATTCTCTTTTATAAGGACAAGAGACAATCAGTGATTGCCAGGGCTTTCAAATGACCAGACCTTGAAGCCTCATTCGCAGACACACTGTATGAATATTGTATGCAAAGTGTAGGAAGTTTGGTTGCCTACAGGGAGAGGCGTGAAGACTGGAAGACGTTGGTGTTCGTAATGACTGTTTGCTAAGAAAAGAGTGTGTGTTTTGTGGTACAGAGTGTGTGTGTGTGTGTGACATATTATATTTCCTGTAATTAATTGGATAGACCGATACAACAGCCACAGGTGAATTTTGTTTACGGTTGTTATCATATGTTTACCACCAGATTATACTGAAACACAGACAGTTAAGGAACTATACTTTTAAAAGGAGGCTCACACAATAGTAACAGAACTTTACCACAACAGGTGAGACTTTCCTGCCACCGACACAAACAGAGACACACATTACATTATACACAGACCTCTCGCTTTGTGATCTTCCCAGTGCCTCCCTGGACTGGTAACAAATAATTGGGGAACTCTGAAAAGGGTTTTGATGCACCTCTCCTGTCAGAGCAACAGTGACAGCGGCAGCCCAGCATCATCTCCCCTCCACCAAACACACAGACCTTTTCACCTCCAACACTCTAAAACAGCATACAGGAAACCCTTTGAATAAGTAATACTCCAGAGTTTCACACAACTTCCAGCAAGGTGTGCCAGCGGAAAAACCTATTGAGCAAACAATGTTGATGTGGGAGAGGATAGATACTATATGTGGAGGATGCCTTAGTGAATAACAGATGGAGCACAATGGCTTCAAGAAGAGAATATGCTGAGGCCTGCAACTCTAGCAGGTCAAATCTGTGTACAGTACTGTCAAGAGGGGTGTCTGCCTGTTGCACAAACAGTGTGAGATGTCCAGGCGGTGGTACAAGTGCCTCAAATTAAATTCAACACCATTTAGTTTCTGTCTTTCCCACTGAACCAAAGATAAATCCTCTGTAAGGCCATGCTATCATCTCTAGTCTACGATGATAAAGTAGATCCTACCTTGTCTCGATATATGCATGTTGCCAGAAATCCTCTTTCCCATCGTTAACATTAACATTATACCCTCTTGGAGGATGACCAATGACCAGAATGCGCCTAAAGTACACGCAACGTAGCGCAGGGGAGCAGATATTTCACTCCACTCCGAGACAGCTGTGAGCTTGATGGGCGCCGGGAATGGGGCCATTTTAGTAGTTGATGTGTCCATTGCTGGCCGATATGTAATACTCGGCTACAGTCGGGGCCCGAACATGACAGAAAATCATTAGCCTCTATAGGCTGTTAACTGTCACATGAATGATTGAAGAAGCAACGAGGCATCCAGTTTTGTGTGGCAGTTAAACGTCTGTCCTTCCAAAAGGGACCCCGCCGAGACCTATGACGAAGCAGCTTGGAGGAGGGCCACTCTCACCTTCAGACAGGGAAACCTGGTCTGCCATACTACATGGTGATCAGGGGGATCGAGAGGGTCAAGTAGAGCATATGGCATCTGGTTTATACATGAGCTTGAGTCTCTTTAAATACAAGCTGATGGGTAAAGCAAAAGGCCAGCCTGAGACAGTGAGACCAGACACCAGTGTCTGTTCAGTGATCAGAAAGCCTGGCCGGGTTGGTTTCTATGTACCATAACTGACATACATAGAATGGTAATTCACCAAACAAACATTCGACTCAATCTGATACCAACTGAACTGTAGAAAATGATTAAAATAAAAAAAGGGGCCCTCAACAGGAAAAACAGAATGTCTCATTTTCCACCTGGAAGGAGATAATAGGTTTGAATCAACGCTAAAAAGCAGAGCCTGTTTTTCTGCACTTGTCTCTATGTCTGAGATGGCAGGGCCAGGTTCCTGGGGTTCCAACCAGATTAAAATCTCCTCTGACATTGAGCACAGCCAGCTATCATTTCAATGCAGTCTCGGCCCTCAGTCCAGATGAGCTCCTCTGCTCTCAATGGTTTTATAAACCCCTTCAACTGAGATGACATTCATCACCTTGTTTAGCCACTATGTAACATATACTGTGGCGAACTGGCGGTGGGGCTATTTTCCACAGAGCAGAGTGAAGCACAATCTCCATAGGATTCCCCAGTGTCCTCTCAGCTCTCTGTGAGAAGGGCCTAGCTGCTTCACAGACATGCAGACTGAGGGTCTCTTGGGGAGGCCCAGCCTGTCAAAGAGGACTGACTACAGAGACCATTATTTAAGATAACTCTGCCTTTCCCTTTTCACCAGGCTCTCTCCATTCATTAAGGTCGTTACTGTTAAATGGTTTTTTTCTCACCCAAAGACTAAGAAATACAAGGAAGGGGAAAAGGTAGGAAATTGTCAAATTATAGATTAAGCCTCTGCTGCTTCAATTATTTGCTTCATTTCATAATAACATGTGGTTAATTATTCAAGGAGGTTAATTATAACTAGGTTAATGACATTCTAATAAAACGGACTGAGACATTTTGCTCTAGTTTATATTACACTTAGATAAATGAACTAAATATTTTCTGCAATTAAATCTTTAATTGTTATAAATATCTTACAACCGTGAAACTTGACAGCATGCATGCTGAAGCCACATGCCGAAGCCATTTGAAATGCCAATTTAAAAAAAGATATGTCTCTCAGGCATCTTTTAAAAGCCAACAACAATAGTAACAACAGATGCCTCTCTGGGAGTACAGTATACTCAGTCCCGCTCCCTCTGGTGTGTGGCCAATTCATTTCTAGAAGTGGATCTGAAATTACACACAATGCACTTGGGGTGGGTGGGTGGGTGTGTGTATGTATCTCTGTCTGTGTGACAAACAAGCGCTCGTTCGTTCAGTGTATTCGCGTGGCACTGCAGCCCTACGGGGCATGATTACCAGACCCAGAGTGATCTTTCAGTTCTCTGCCTGACACACTCCTGCCACCCCCCCCCCCCCCCCCCCTTCCTTCACAGTTTATTTTAATTTTATATTGCCAGTATGTTTTATTTACTCCTAGTGGCGCGTCCATCTCTGTAATGTATCTGCCTGCCAGGCAGATAAATAAAGCTGTTTTTCTTTTTACAGTGCCCGTGCCGTTTACAGCTAATGTGTCTTCATCCCCACTGCTATTTATCAGCATCTCTAGACGTCCGCTGACTGGATGAGAGGAGGCCCAATGCTCTATTTCATGACAACTATTTCTGCGCTGAGGTGAATATGGTGGATGTAGTGTTGTAGTGTCAGGGCAGTTTTCACTCTAGATCAGTACCTTCACAACAACGGACCAGGTTTGGAGCATTGGCTGTCATAGCTTCGGTGGCTAAAAGTTTGGCTTCTCCGCTGTGATAGTGGCTGAAGTTATGAACCAACTTGCTAAATTGAAACGTCTTTCTAAGTCGTATTACGTTATACCGTAAAGTCTAACTTCGTTTCCCCTGATAGAGGCACAGGAGACTAACCACACTGGGTAGAATATTCCTAATATTCCCCTCCCGCTGGAGTTCATGCAGACCTGGTTTCAACCACCTTATTAAAACAAAAAATGAGAGAGAGAAAACGTTACGTTGTAATTCATGACACTTGTGCGCGTCCTCGAATTCCTTCTTCAAACACTTGTCTTTCCTTGCCATAATGGATGTCAGATCCTCTGATGTAGCTCGAGTAGGAGCCTCTCACACCGAATAAGGTCTCACTCTTTCCCGCATTTGAAGCGATCACTCAATGCGATTCTGTGTTGTTTGACATCAAAAGGGGGAAGGAAGACACCGTCATCACCTGCCGAGAGCTCCAAACGGTTGAAGCTAAAATATCTTCAAATCACTTGTCCAAGACATTTCCCCCTATTAAAGCTGACTCCATGCAGGCTTAAAGACTGAGACAGGCCCTTTAGATGAGCTAACCAAGACGCAGTGTTACAGATGGGAGATCATACAGTAGGCCAGGCAATACTTTAGAACAGCCTGCAGTGGCACGATGCCATTTAAAGAGAAACAGTTATAATGCCAAGAAGAGGACCTGATGCTGCCGATACACAAGATGACAACAGAGCTCCTTATAAAATCCCCCATCACTGGAAAGCTGGGAGATGTCAAACTTAAAGTCAGGGAAATCACTGGCAATCAGGCTAAACCTGGGATAGAGAATCCCTGCTATGAAATCTCACTCTGTCAACCAAAGAGTGCAGATTGTTTGAGAACACAGGCAGATTGAAATATGTTATTGATGTCCAGTACATGGGCATTGTGTGATAAGATTAAACAAAATCGTTCTTGGTTTTATCAAGTAGTTCCACAGGAGAGATTAGAGAGATACTGTAGCACCACATACATACACGTACCAGTATTATATCATGTATCACACAGCTCCCAGTAAAAGGATGTGAACGATGATAACCAAGAGAACTCCTGTATATTTTAGTCTTTGTCTCATCTCCTCCCTGAGGTTCCCTCACCACCGTCTACCATGGGACACTGACTGCTCTGCTCTGTCTCTAGCTCTCCTAATGGAAGAATTAACACTTCTTGTTAAGGTTGGCTGTTAACATAACCAGCCGAGGTATTGTCGTCTTGTTCCCAAATTAGAGTCAGACAGAAATGCTTCAACATCCCGGCACTCTGAAGAGAGAGAGTGTGTATCTGTGCGTGTGTGTGTGTGTTATTCCTAACAATGCGGCTGTGGGACCCGGCAGGGGGATGCTGGAGTGCTTGCTAGGTGTTTTTTGGGGGTGAGTTTGTAATCTCGGCAGATCATGTTTTCCACCCCTCAGATGAAGCAAAGCAGCTTTGGCAGCGGCGCGTTTCATCTCAGACACTGGGGTCCAAAACAAAGAGAAAGTGATTGATTGGATGATGAATTATTTAGAGACAGAGGGCTGTGGAATGAACAGGCAGGAGCGTAGAGCAGGCAGGCAGACCGGTTCATCTCTCCTTAAAGATTGGATTACAACCAAAAGTTGGCCTTAATTGTACTAATGTGTGTCATCACAAATTTGCAGAAATCAAATATTGATGTGGACGTGGGGACACAGCTGTGGCTGTGCGGCGCTGGGCTGTGACAGGACTAGAGAGGCGTTGTCATGAGGATATGCTGTACCACAGAAATAGTGACACACATGCACACGCACACACCATCTTCTCCCAGCTATGCACACCTGCCTTCCCTCACTTTCACAACAGCACATATAAATAAATATTTGCCTGTAAACTTTTAGAAAGTGGAACGAAATATAAACCTCAACATTGTTGATGTGGTTTAATAACAGTAGAAAACAACTGACATCAAGCAAACATGAGAAAAGTACCATACCCCCACCACTGTTAATTCCTCGTTCAACCACAGGGGGCGCTGATGTAATGTGTTTGCCAAGAGAGAGAGAGGGAACAAGGACTACCAGGCATGGCTACTGAGATGAGCACAGCTTCCTTTTTTTTCAATATCCCCTCCTCATGAAATTTCATTTTGGATTGTAAATGTACAGTAATTTACTATCATAAATGTGTAATAGGCCCCTGAATCCAATGACATTGTGCTGGCTAATCAACTCATTTGAAAATGAATATAGATCTATTAAGTGGGAAGCTCAGCATTTCTGCGTAGTTAGAGAGAGTGGCGTGCCGTCAAACATGGGCACCACTTTTTAACTCTAATCTGTGGCCCCAATTCCATTCCTACAGATTTTTTTATACAGATGATGAATGAGATTAAATGTATTTTAAATACTGATTTGTTTTGTCATTCCGATCTGATCTGTAATTGACTTTAAGAATAGAGGAATTAGATGAGAGTGTAGATGAGGCTCATTTCAGCTCATTTACACAATATGAATGCAAGGGAAGTTAATGACACTTTTAGGAAAATTCATGTAGAAACAAGCAAGGGGAGGAAATAAATTAAATTGCGCCATGAAATTCAAACAATCTGAACCCGCTGAGCTTCTGAAATCCACAAAAACATACAACACACCACGATGTCTGCGTTTTATCTGTGAGAGACAGGGCCTGAGGCGCTACCTACAAACACTTAATCAAAGTTCAACTCATGTCAGAAAGTGACTCTAAGGGTGGGAAACGGATAGAGTACAGCATGCAAATGACAAATGCTGACACTGACTGTGTGTGCTCGCACTTGCCTGTGCACTTGCCTTTGTGCGTATGTGTGTGTGTGCTGTGTGTGCACCTGTACTGTCTCCACCTTCTAGATGGTAGCGGGGTGAACATGCCGTGGCACGGGTGGCTGAGGTCCTTGATGATCTTCTTGGCCTTCCAGTGACACCGGGTGCTGTAGATGTCCTGGAGGGCAGACAGTTTGGCCCCGGTGATGCGTTCGGCTGACTGCACCACCCTCTGGAGAACCCTGCGGTTGCGGACGGTGCAATTGCCCTACCAGGCGGTGATGCAGCCCAACAGGATGCTCTCAATGGTGCATCTGTAGAAATTTCTGAGGGTCTTAGGGGCCAAGTTGAATTTCTTTAACCTCTTGAGGTTGACCATTTCATGTTTCGATGTGGATGGACGCATGCTCTCTCTGCTGTCTCCTGTAGTCCACGATCAGCTCCTTCCTTTTGAGGATGTTGAGGGAGAGGTTATTTTCCTGGCACCACTCCGCCAGGGCTCTCACCTCCTCCCTGTAGGCTGTCTCGTCATTGTTGGTAATCAGGCCTACCACTGTAACGTCGTCAGCTAACTTGATGATTGAGTTGGAGACGTGTGTGGCCACGCAGTCATGGGTGAACAGGGAGTACAGAAGGGGGCTGACCTCACACCACACACACAGTGGTCTGAGCACCGTGCTTCGGCTCTGAGAATCACAAGTTCGCACCCAGTGCTGGGCAATCGTTTTATTTCTTCTCTTCTCTACTTCTGCTGCATTCCTTTTACACTCCCCTACATATGTATTTGGACAGTGAAGCTAAAACCTTTAATTTGGCTCTATACTCCGGCATTTTGGATTTGAGATCAAATGTTTTTTATGAGGCGACAGTACAGAATGTGACCTTTTATTTGAGGGGGTTTCCATACATTTGTTTTACTGTTTAGAAATGAATGCACTTTATGTATCTAGTCCACCCATTAGAAGGTGTCTTAAGTACTGTATCATTAAATTTAGTCAAAAGTTTAGTATTTGGTCCCATATTCATAGCACACAATAGGTAACAGATTTTACATGCGAATGTTCTAAAATTCGCATAAAGAAAATATGCGCATTTTCAAACCAGTGGTGTGTTTCCACCAAATGAACTTCTCGCGGATAAAACAAAATCAGTGAATGATGAAGTAGTGCACACAACATTTCCTTTTCCATCGCATTTTCTACTCTACCGATAGTTTTGTCACAAAAATTGTTGTGTTAAATAGCAATTGTGCCTATACGTACGCTTTAGCCAACAGCTCGCAGATACAGTGCAGGTAGGATGTGTGGGTAGGCTAGTTTACATGATGAGCCTATTATGGGTAAGAGTGAGTATATTTGTATTTGTTAAACGGCAGTCAAGCATCGATCACCATGTCACCAGAATAAGACCCTCAATATTTATTGGAAAGGAGCATCAAGATCACTGTGCACTTTCACCAACCTGTAATGTTCATCATAAAGTGCCTTCAGAAAGTATTCACACACCTTGACTTTTACCACATTTTGTTGTGTTACAGGCTGAATTTAAAATGGATTACATTGAGATTGTGTGTAGGCCAGTGACAATACCCCATAACCTCAAAGTCAAATTGTTTTAAGATTTTTTTCTTAAAAATTAATAAAAATGAAAAGTCACATAATAAATTACATGGACTCACTCTGCACAACATGATTTTTGAATGACAACTTCATCTCTGTACCCCACACATACCATGACCTGTAAGGTCCCTCAGTTGAGCAGTGAATTTCAAACACAGATTCAAGCACAAATACCAGGGAGGTTTCCCAATGCCTCGCAAAAGGCACCTATTGGGAGATGAAAAAAATAAATAAGCAGACATTGAATATCCCTTTGAACATGGTGAAGTTATTAATTACACTTTGGATGGTGTATCAATACACCCAGTCACTACAAAGATACAAGTGTCCTTCCTAACTCGTTGCCTGACAGGAAGGAAACACATCAGGGATTTCACCATGAGACTAATGGTGACTTTAAAACAGTTACATAGTTTAATGGCTGTGATAGGAGAAAACTGAGAATGGATCAACAACATTGTAGTCACTCCTCAATACTAACCTAAAAGAAGGAAGCCTGTACAGAATCCAAATATTTCAAAACATGCATCCTGTTTGCAATAAGGCACTAAAGTGAAACTGAAACAAATGTGGAAAACTTTATGTCCTGAATACAAAGTGTTATGTTTGGGGCAAAACCAACACAACACATCACTGAGTACCACTCTTCATAATTTCAAGCATGGTGGTGGCTGCATCCTAATAATGGTATGCTTTCATCGGCAACGACTTGGGAGGGTTTTTTTTGAAGAAAAAGAAACGGAATAGAGCTGAGCAAAGGCAAAATCATTGAGGAAAACCTTGTTCTGTCTGCTTTCCAACAGACACTGGGAGACAAATTCACCTTTACACAGGACAATAACCTAAAACACAAGGCCAAATATACACTGAGTGACAAAACATTAGAAACTGCTCTTTCCATGACATACTGTAGACTGATCAGGTGAATCCAGGTCAAAGCTATGATCCCGTATTGATGTCACTTGTTAAATCCAAGTGAAGGAGACAGGTTAAAGAAAGACTTGAGACAATAATTGAGACATGGATTGTGTACTGTATGTGTGCCATTCAGAGGGTGAATGGGCAAGCCAAAATATTGAAGTGCCTTTAAACAGGGTATGGCAGTAGGTGCCAGGCGTACAGGTATGAGTGTGTCAAGAACTGCAACGCTGCAGGGTTTTTCACGCTCAACAGTTTCCTGTGTGTATCACGAATGGTCCACGACCCAAAAAAACATCCAGCCACGAACACCCACTCAAACTACTCTGCACCCAGAACACCACCGACCCCAGCCCCTAGCACCGGAGCACGCGCTGCTTCAGGCTTTGGAGGGACCAAGAGAAGATAGATGTTGAAGATGGCCAGGAAGCCATTGGCAGCTTTCCACGACCCAATGAACATCCAGCCAACTTGACACAACTGTGGGAAGCATTGGAGTCAACATGGGCCAGCATCCCTGTGGAATGCTTTCAACACCTGCAGAGTCCATGCCTCGACAAATTGAGGCTGTTCTGAGGGAAAAGGGGGGTGCAACTCAATATTAGGAAGGTGTTCCTAATATTTTGTACACTCAGTGTACACTGGAGATGCTTACCAAGACGACATTGAATGTTCCCGAGTGGCCTAGTTACATTTTTGACTGAAAATCGGCTTGAAAATCTAGGGCAAGACTTGAAAATGGCTGTCTAGCAATGATCAACAACCAATTTGACAGAGCTTGAAGAATTAAAAAAATAATCATGTGCAAATATTGTACAATCCAGGTGTACAAAGCTCTTAAGAGACATACCCAGAAAGACTCATAGCTGTAATCACTGCCAAAGGTGATTCCAACATGTATTGACTCAGGGGTGTGAATACTTATTTAAATTCGTTTTTTCTGTATTTCATTTAAAATAAATTTGCTAAAATGGTAAATAAAAAATTGGTAATGGTAAATAATGCATCGTATCATTTTGGAGTCACTTTTATTGGAAATAAAAATAGAATATGTTTCTGAACCCTTCTACATTAGCCTAATGTGGATGCTACCATGATTACGGATAATCATACATGAATCATGAATAATGATGAGTGGGAAAGATGCACAAAGATCACGCCCCCAAAACATGTTAACCGCTCACCATTACCAATAACAGGGAGATTAGGATTTTCTTGGGGTGATGATATTTATGCATCTGTAACTTTCTCACGCATCATTATTCACGATTCATTCAGTATTATCCGTAATCATGGTAGCTTCCAAATGAATGTAGACGTGTTCAGAAAATCTTATTTACAATAAAAGTGACTCTAAAATTACATAATACATTCTTTACCATTCATTTCTATTAGGCACAACATAATCCGAAACACAACCAAAGCAAACTGCAAATGCCTCCAACCAGTTTGTAGAGTCACAAGCTTTATGTAGTCATTGCATGCTAGAAATATGGCACTAAATACAAAAAACATTTGACTAAATTGAAAAAACTATAAGTGAATTTTTCCAAATACTTATGATGCCTTCAAATGGGAAAACGAGATACATAGAGTGCTTTAATTTATAAACGGTAAGACAAATATGTAAAAGGTGACAGTCTGTACTGTCGCCTAATCAAACATTTGATTTCAAATCCAAAACGCTGGAGTATAGAGTAAAATTAAAGGGTTTAGCTTCACTGTCCACACAAATACGTAGGGGAGTGTATGTAATGTGCAGTTGCATGCAGTGGTAGCACTATACATGTCTCTATCTGTCCATCTCTCTCTCTCTCTCTCTGACTGGGTTTGAGGGAGAAGTAATTTATCAGGACTAGTGGCGGTGGGGACAGGGAAGGGGCGGAGTGGGTTGCTTGGCAGGGGGGCTGGCTGGCTCTGCCTGGATGGGAGGGAGAGAGGGAGGCTCAAGTCAAGCTGGATGTTGTAAAGTCATTGTAATTAAGTTCAAGCTCCAAGACAAACGTGCCTTTAAGGTTAGAATGTCTTTCCCCACTTTCTTCAAAAGTCCTTTTCAACTTGATTTGCTTGTGAAATCACATTCGACACCAAATATTATCCAATAACTGTCACGATCGTTGAAAAGAGTAGACCAAGGCACAGCGTGCTTAGAGTTCCACATCATTTTAATAAACTGAAACTCACTGAACAAAAACAACAAACAACCAACCAACCGAACCGTGAAGCTATACAACTAGCGCTGACAGGCAACTAAACATAGACAAGATCCCACAAACACAAATGAGGAAATGGCTACCTAAATATGAGCCCCAATCAGAGACAACGATAAACAGCTGTCTCTGATTGGGAACCATATCAGGCCAACATAGACATACAAAAAACCTAGATGACCCACCCTAGTCACTATCACGCCCCAACCAACACAGAGAATAAACAGCTTACTATGGTCAGGGCGTGACAATAACTATGAATATGGATTTAACAGTAAACTTAGACACCGGGAAAAGTGTGCAAGACTTCCGTACTCCCTTGCTTCCTGTATAATCTGATCAGTTAAATTCCTTTACGCAAACAAAAAAAAGCAATACATTCATAATTGAAGTCCCATCATTTTCGCTCTCTCTCTTCCTCCGTCCCTCCCTCTCTCCCACATGGTATTCCTCTCTGGCCATGATATGAGGTTGAGGTGTTGCGATAGCCTCCACCTCGGCCCTTCCACAGAGCTGGAGCAGGCTGGAGGCCCCTCCTCATGGAAACTCTGTCCAGACGTGGCCAGCCTCTGGCCGGGCTCCAGCGCAGGGCGGCCTGGCTTCTGTTGTGTGCGTCATTGTGCTGAGCATTCCCAGGTGTGTGGGGAATTTATACATCTCAACCCTGCCGTGCCCCATCGCTACAGTTCCCCTGCACCCTGTTTCCCACTCATGTATTTATGTTTAATTCAATAGGGACATAACGTCCAACACATTGACACATTGAATAAACAATCATCTGATGTGTTGCGCTTGCACCATAGCGCATAATCCCCGTGGGTGGAGTTTTTCCTGACCACACTATAGTCACTCAAGTTCTATGGCCTGTAGTTTCTCCTGGTCTGGTGATGTGTTCAGGGAAAACTCTAGGCTTTATCCATAAGAAGTGATGTAGCAGGGAAAGAAACAGAGCGTAGGCGCCAGTGAAGATGAACTACAGGAGTTAACCTTCCACTGCAGTGTGAATGACATGTCATCTACTCATCCAGACTGGAATGCCGCTGGCCAGATGCGGCAGGGTAGAGTCTTCCATGATCACGCTGGTTAGGAAGTTACTGGTCCCACAGGGAACAAAGACCAACAGATGATACTTGAGGGATGGAAAGCAGCAACCCCTGGGAACGTGTATGGTTGGACAAGCCAGTTGGTAATGGCTAAAGACAGTTTATGTACATGTCACGTAGCCAACATGTTTATGTAATGTTGAATCAATAAAGCTCCTGTTTGAAATGCATATTGCATTGTTTATTCTCATGACCAGATGTTGATGTTCTCACTGTAGTTATTGTTCTGTGTGCCCTTTGGGTGGTCAGGACTCCTATTGTTTATTAGCTGGTAGAAGTGGAGGGAAACACAAGTAAATGATTAGATGGGAGAAGAGAGTGTGTGTGTGTGTGTGTGTGTGTGTGTGTGTGTGTGTGTGTGTGTGTGTGTGTGTGTGTGTGTGTGTGTGTGTGTGTGTGTGTGTGTGTGTGTGTGTGTGTGTGTGTGTGTGTGTGTGTGTGTGGGTGTGTGTGTGTGAGTGAGTGAGTGAGTGTCTCCGTGTGAGAGAGAGCACGTACAGCTATGTTACAAATGAAAACATTTCAGATTTGCCTGTATATCATAAATATAGTAAACATAGCCAGCCTATAAATATGCTTACATAACAAGACTAAACCATAGATTTATTTTTGCTTCAAAATGTTCCTCACAATTGTTACAGCGAAGACTGCATTTCAACTAGGAGGGTACTGTACCATATCTTTGAACAACCAAACAAGTCAAGTGAAGTGCCTGCAGTATTTTAAGTACTTTATCCTTAGAGCTTCATTGGCCTCGAATACAAAAAAAGCCCTGACGAGAATGCAAATGAATTCTTCAACATGCCATTCAAATCACCTCAGAAAAGCAAAATACATTTAGCGGCCTTTTCAAAATGCCAGACTGGCAGCTGGTGGTTTATAACACTGTTAAAAGAAGAAAAAAAACATATTTTTTAAAGACAGAAGAGGGGAGATGTATTTTTGAAGCTCCTTGCTAAGGCACCACGTTGGGATTCCGTGCGCACATCATATTGTTTAGAGTGCATTAGCAGCCAGTGACACAGCCTCCTCGCTCTAGTTTTCTTGTTGTCGGGTGGAGTGTCCTGAGGCGATAACAGCAGCGATCCCCCCCACCCCTCTTCATTCAGCGATACGCGGGGGCCTAATTTTCCATCAGCAAAGCATGAAATCAGGGGAGAATGCCACACACACACAACAAGCCGCCTTTCGCAAGAGCCACTTCGCCTTCCTGACACGCACGCACACGCCGTACTCTCTAAATAAACTTGAATTCTTGCGTGTGGAAGTCAAGTGGGTGCGTGGCTGACAATCACAGTCTTACTACTGAAGAGCCATGTGTCGGGTTATGAAACAGGCTCTCCAGACTTTCTGTGTAATAGGCAATGCTGTCTCTACTGTATGTCTGTCTGTCGCTAGGTCTAAACAGACACAGTGAAACTACTGTACAACTATAGCATGAAACCTGTGAGTAGATATGATAAGGCCTCAACTGGGATTTTGAAGATGATAACGTCAGTCAAACAGACGGAAACTGAGGGACTAGCATCTATGGCTTTAATGCACAAACATGCACGAGCACACGCACGCACACACACACACACACACACTTCTCTTCAATCTAATGACAAACAAGACCTTTTGAGGACAGTTACTCATAACCGACAAACACTGCTGCAAAGAGTCTGTGGCAAGCGCACACACGCACACACACACACACACACAGATCTTACTGCATTGACTGACAAAGACACTCTGTAATATGGATGACAAGAACAAAGCACACATAACAAAACTCACGCCATGGTAAGACGATTTCCTGTTCAATAATGAATCGCCATCAGCATCAACACTCACTGCTGTGTGAAAAAAGAACCACCACGCTCTCTCTCTCTCAGAGAACAAAACTTCTATATTTAATCTGCACTGCGAACAGCACGCATGCAAAGTCAAAACAAAATGGTTGGCCAAGTTCTGTGGCATGCAAATCATCCAGCATCCGGACGACAGATACAAAAAGCTTATCCTCCTAGTCTTTCGTTTTATGATTGACAGGATTTCTAAAATGTGTAGATTATAAATATTTATAATTGAGTTGATATCTGCTGTATTTCTTCTTTTTTTCTCTTGTTTGATTGAACATGGTAGAAAAGGCATAGGAAAGCGCTTTAATTTATGGAGCACAATACTGATGCATGCAGTCTGTACTGTCTATCAGCACATAAATAAAACCATCCCTGAGTGCAGCCGTAGCTTAGTTCTTCACCACAGCTAATAAGGGATAGTTTATTTTAGTTGGTGGAGTTTGGAGTCCTCCCCCCTCCTCCTCCTCTCTCTCTCTCCATCCCTCCCTCCTTCCCAACAGCCTCCCTCTGTGGTAGTGTCCTGTACACTGAGGAGGTCACAGTGAAGTCACCAGGGGCTCTCAAAGTCCCTTTTATGGGAGGAGACAGTTGGGAACACTGGCCGGATCTCAGAGAATTACCCAGGAACACCAGTGAACTCAAGCATGTTTGGGACTGCGGCCCAGATACTAAACGGCAAACATGGACAGGACTGTAAAGTATTGTACGGTGAGCTAACTTAGCTATTCGCTACCACACACACAGCGAGGCATATTTACCACCAGTCTGTCCCCTTGGCCAGATGTGTTGCATAACTGGTGTGATTTAACAAGAAAACACACACACACACACACCACCACCATCCAACAACCGTTTCCAGTATCAGCCCCTACGTCCTCTCTCGCTCTACTTCCATTTCAGGAGCGTTATTCCCCAACAGTGGGCTCCATTCGCCTGAGAATGCTGCTGTGGGGTGAGGAATTTGGACGTGACCACAATGGCTTCATTATTCTGCTGCTGTGCATTTGGAGGTAGGAGAGGAGAGGCAGGAGTAGAGAGTTAGGAGAGTTGAGGGAGGAGAGGCATGAGCAGGTCTCATGTCAGCTGCTCTGTCTTGTTACACACCAAGACAGACCTCCAGATTGGGGATAAAATGGTGCCGCATGTCAGATGGAGAGCGTATGTGTGTGTGTTGGGGGGTGAGAGAGACACATCCTTGTCTCTTTGCTCAGATGAACAAATGTCACCACAAAAGTGCCCTCCACTTCTAAAAGCCACTACTTTGGGAAATGTCACATTTTGTAGTTATTGGCTTTATTCTGACTACCAGGTAACTATAGAAATTAAAATAGCACTAACAAAAGACAATACTATGGTATACTGTTGACTTTTGCTTTTGATCAATCTGTAAGGCTGTGGAGACTGCCATACTGAGACTGCCATACTGAGATTGTCATACTGAGATTGTCATACTGAGATTGTCATACTGAGACTGTCATACTGAGATTGTCATACTGAGACTGTCATACTGAGACTGTCATACTGAGACTGTCATACTGAGACTGTCATACTGAGATTGCCATACTGAGATTGCCATACTGAGACTGCCATACTGAGATTGCCATACTGAGACTGCCATACTGAGGCTGTTTAAGAGACCATGTGTAGAGTCTAGGACCAACTGGACCTCTCAGAATGTGAAATAACTTTATTTGGCCTTTGATTGCATTGCAACACATGAGCTCACCTCATTCTGTATCAATGCTGTCCCGTAACCTTCACATCAAAAAGGCCATCTAGAAAGATCAAGCCAGGCGGGCAACATACCATGTGATGCCTTCTAACTCCAAAAAGTCCCTAAAACCTAACCCAGACCAGACCTCCAACACCATCTCATCAATTTCACTCTTTGATATTTCATCGCGGGGTAAAACTGGAGTGGCTGCAGCGCTGAGTTGACTACAGACAAAACAAAAAGCCTTACAATTGATTGAAGTTCAGTCAGGCATTGTCAACATCATAAACCGCACTCTGATAGTAAAACAAAACAATAAAACAGATCTAGCTTGTGATGCCGACAAGAAAAGAAAAAATACCATATGATAAACCATGGAAATATAACACTGTAGGATTTATTTCATAGCCATACTGTAAACTCAATGCAATCCAACAGAGTATTAGAATTTAAAGCAAGCATGAAATACAAACCCTTCAAGCTGATGAAATTCTACAATCAAGCAGGCCAAGTAAATTATGTGGCGACAGGGGGCCCACAGCAATTAGCATGCAGGCTAGTGTTAGTGCAATTATGGAAAACAGACGGTTGGATCACAAGGGCCAGGGACAGGAAGGAAAGGACCACTATTTCCATATTATTCCAGGGGCCACAGTATGTGTAGGGATGTGTGTGTGTGTGTGTGTGTGTGTGTGTGTGTGTGTGTGTGTGTGTGTGTGTGTGTGTGTGTGTGTGTGTGTGTGTGTGTGTGTGTGTGTGTGTGTGTGTGTGTGTGTGTGTGTGTGTGTGTCTATACTAGGTGGCGGTCATGGAGGTGTCTAAGTGTGTTTTTTGCATTCATCTGTATGTGGGCTTCATGGGGATTTCAAGGTTAATAAGAACTCAACTTTGTATTTTGAGAGTGAGCCGTGGTGAGAAGGCTGGTGAGCTAGCCAAACCATTGAGAAGAAAATAAATAGAAAAAATGCAATGTTCCTCATAAAAACACTCGAGTTGCTTGGGGGAATCACAAAACATTTACGGGTAAACAACCCCAGAGCGAAAACACTTCTGGGAAAATATGAGACGAGACACATTTGGGCAAATCTCTCAGGTGTAGCCAAGCCATCAAAGCCTCCATGCCTGTATGTATGTTAGACATGGCAGAAGGACCACCTGGAGACGAGAAATGACACTCATTTGAGAGTAAATTACCCAAACAAGCATGCCAGGGACTGGCATTTAGTCTCTTGATGTTTCCCAGGGGAGTTAAATGTGAACGCCTCTAATTCAAAACAGGGAGGAAGGCAATACCAACACAGCACAACACAAACACATCAGCAGTACACACCAAGACAAGAAGAGAGGCCTATTGGGATACAGCAGAGAAAACAGCCTTGACTGTCAACTGGCTGCATGCTACACTGCTCAAAGAAGCGTCAGCCCCCCCCCCCCCCCCCGTATATAAAACAGGTATTTTGACATTACACTACAGTAGCTCTATATGAAGCCTAATCCACTTGTCCAGTACAAGTCTCTCCACTTGTACAGAACTGACAAGGCTTGGGTGACTTCCCCAGTAGTAGTACACAACAGCCTACAACCCTGCACTGTACATACTCATTGTGTCCAGCACATTAAGGTGGACAGGCGGCATATCTAAACCCTACACCCCCCGTTTGCCTGTTACTTGTGCCTTTGTCAGATCTCCCATCTGGCCGTGTGGGTTTAGACCTAGGGCTTCACACGCTGTTCGTGTTTCAGCATCCAGCAGCAGCTGGTAGATAGAGGTCTTGTACACACACACACTGGTTTTAATGGCATAAGCCGTTACAGAGAAAGGGCCCTACGCATCTAACGTCTAATCTTGTCACTCCTACTGTAGGAAGCCACTCATTTATCAGCTCTCTCTCACACACACACACACACATGACAAGACTAGCTCATTGTTATAAAAAAGTACTCATAGATGGCAGTGCAACAGAGAGGGGGCAAAGCAGGAGTGACACCTTGGCATTTTGTCACAGGATCAAATAGAGGAGAGAGATGTGACTGAGTCAGTGGCTCTGTCTGCTTTGAAAAGCTCCCATCAGACACACACAAACACAAGACAACAGTAGATCATTGTTATAAACAGATACCCTGGCAGGGCCACAAAGAAGAGCCAGGGGCAAAGCAGGAGTGACACCTTGGCATTCTGTCATAAGATCAAATGGAGGAGAAGGATGGGACTGTGACTCTTTGAAGATCTCCCATCAGCCACACACGTACACGTGAGCATGCAGTCAAGCATGCACGCACGCACACACACACACACACACACACGGGCGGGTGTGCGCGCGCAAACACATACACACTGGAACAGCTTAAGGTGTGTCACCTCGCCTGAACCTCTCCTGTTGTCTCCGTTCACAACAAAACAGCAGGCTCTCTGTGTGGAGAACAAACCCAGACATATGCTTCTCTGTTAGGGTGGATGAGCAATGGTGTCATGTGCAAGAGAAGGGGAGATTCAGAGAAGTGTAAAAAATAGATGCAGATGCATCATAAATGTACACTCATGTACAGTGCACAAATAAATACATTACTGTTTTGAAATAAATTTATTGTCAGATGAATGGATTTGCATATCCCTGTCAGATTTGCTAATTGTATCCTTTTACATGTATTTCTGATTTGAGCAACACCTTGTTAATTTGCTCACTTACCAATATTCTGACAACTGAAATCACTGAATTACTGGGTTCAAATTCAAAATCACCATATCAAATGCCTGTACTGGTATGTAATGGTACATACGGACCCACCATCACACCTCCTCCATGCTTCACGGTGGGAACTACACATGTGGAGATCATCCGTTGACCAACTCTGCGTCTCACAAAGATATGCCGGTTAGAACCAAAAATCTCAAATTTGGACTCATCAGACCAAAGGACAGATTTCCACCAGTCTAATGTCCATTGCTCGTGTTTCTTGGCCCAAGCAAGTCTCTTCTTATTATTGCTTCTCCTTTAGTAGTGGTTTCTTTGCAGCAATTTGACCACGAGGGCCTGATTCACGCAGTCTACTCTGAACAGTTGATGTTGAGATGTGTCTGTGAAGCATTTATTTGGGCTGCAATCTGAGGTGCAGTTAACTCTAATGCACTTATTCTCTGCAGCAGAGGTAGCTCTGGGTCTTCATTTCCTGTGGCGGTCCTCATTAGAGACAGTTTCATCATAGCGCTTGATGGATTTTGCAACTGCACTTGAAGAAAATGTCAAAGTTCTTGAAATGTTCTGCATTGACTGACCTTGATGTCTTAAAGTAATGATGGACTGCTGTTTCTCTTTGCTTATTTGAGCTGTTCTTGACATAATATGGCCAAATAGGGCTATCTTCTGTATACCACCCCTACCTTGTCACAACACAACTGATTGGCTCAAACGCATTAAGAAAGAAATACATTCCATAAATTAACTTTTAACAAGGCACAAATGCATCCCAGGTGACTATCTCATGAAGCTGGTTGAGAGAATGCTAAGAGTGTGCAAAGCTGTCAAGGCAAAGGGTGGCTACTTTGAAGAATCTCAAATAGAAAATATATTTTGAATTGTTTAACACTTTTTTGGTTACTACATGATTCCATATGTGTTATTTCATAGTTTTGATGGCTTCACTATTCTACAATGTAGAAAATAGTAAAAATGAGTGAGTAGGTGTGTCCAAACCTTTGACTGGTACTGTATACACACACACAGAGACAGAGACACACAGAGACAGAAGCACAGAGAGAGCGAGAGAGAGAGAGAGAGAGAGAGAGAGAGAGAGAGAGGAGAGAAGGGGGGAATGGGAGGGGTTTTTAGGAAGGACAGTAGGTTCATTAGCCGTAACCTCTCAGAGCCCCTCAGACAGAGATAAGGAAGGAGAGAACAGATGAAGTGTCACAAGATGAAAGAGCCTCCATGTCTCCTCTGACTGAAATAACACTCTTCAAAGTGACATGTTCCAGAGAGAGAGAGCGCGAGTGAGAGAGATGAGCTACAGTACCCACCCCACTGTTCTATTGAGCAATACAAATAAATTAAATTCGAAGGGCTTTATTGGTATGGGAAACATATGTTTACATTGCCAAAGCAAGTGAAATAGATAAACAACAAACATTACACTCAAAAAATGTCATTATGTCTATATACAGTGCCGTAACGATGTGCAAATTGTTAAAGTACTGTACAAAAGGGAAAATAAATAAACATAAATATAGGTTATATTTACAATGTTTGTTCTTCACTGGTTGCCCTTTTCTTGTGGCAACAGGTCAGAAATCTTGCTGCTGTGATGGCACACTGTGGTATTTCACCGAATAGATATGGAAGTTTAGCAAAATTTGATTTGTTTTCGAATTTCTTGTGGGTCTGTGTAATCTGAGGGAAATGTGTCTCTAATATGGTCATACATTTGGCAGGAGGTTAGGAAGTGCAGCTCAGCTTCCACCTCATTTTGTGGGCAGTGTGCACAGCCGGTCTTCTCTTGGGAGCCAGGTCTGCCTACGGCGGCCTCTCTCAATAGCTCACTGAGTCTGTACATAGACAAAGCTTTCCTTAATTTTGGGTCAGTCACAGTGGTCAGCTATTCCGCCACTGTGTACTCTCTGTTTAGGGCCAAATAGCATTCCAGTTTGCTCTGTTTTTTGGTAATTTCTTTCCAATGTGTCAAGTAATTATATTTCTGTTTTCTCATGATTTGGTTGGGTCTAATTCTGTTGCTGTCCTGGGCTCTGTGTGGTCTGTGTGTTTGTGACAGAGCGCCAGGACCAGCTTGGTTAGTGGACTCTTCCCCATTATCTCTATGTAGGTAATGGCTTTGTTATGAAAGGTTTGTAAATCACTTCCTTTTAGGTGGTTGTAGAATTGAACGACTCTTTTCTGGATTTTAATAATTAGTGGGTATCGGCCTAATTCTGCTCCGCATGCATTATTTGGTGTTTTACTGAGCATATTGGGGCGGCAGGTAGCCTAGTGGTTAGAGCGTTGGGCCAGTAACCGAAAGGTTGCTAGATTGAATCCCCGAGCTGGTAAAAATCTGTCGTTCTGCTCATGAACAAGGCAGTTAACCCACTGTGCCGTCATTGTAAATAAGAATTTGTTCTTAACTGACTTGCCTAGTTAAATAAAGGTTCAATAATTTTTTTAAATTCTAGCAGTCTCAATTTGGTGTTCGTCCCATTTTGTGAACTCTTGGTTGGTGAGCGTACCCCAGACCTCACAACCATAAAGGACAATGGGTTCTATAACTGATTCAATGTATTTTTTTGATGGATCCTATTTGGTATGTCAAATTTGATGTTCCTTTTGATGGCGTAGAAGGCCCTTCTTGCCTTGTCTCTCAGTTCAGAGGAAGTTACCTGTGGCACTGATACGTAGGCATTTGGAAAGTATTCAGACCCCTTGACTTTTTCCACATTTTGTTACGTTACAGACTTATTATAAAATTGATTAAATATTTCCCCCCCCCCTCATCCATCTACACACAATACCCCATAATGACAAAGCAAAAACAGGTTGGTAGAAATATTAGCAAATTTATAAAAAACTGAAATAGCACATTTAAATAGGTACTCAGACCCGTTACTCAGTACTTTGTTTGAAGCAACTTTGGCAGCGATTACAGCCTTGAGTCTTGGGTATGACACTACAAGCTCGGCACACCTGTATTTGGGGAGTTTCTTCCATTCTTCTCTGCAGATCCTCTCAAGCTCTGTCAGGTATTTTCAGGTTTCTGCAGAGATGTTCGATCAGGTTCAAGTCCGGGCTCTGGCTGGGCCACTGAAGGACATTGAGACTTGTTCCGAAGCCACTCCTGCGTTGTCATGGCTATGTGTTTAGGGTCGTTGTCCTGTTGTAAGGTGAACCTTTGTTCTTGGGGACCTTCAATGCTGCACACATTCTTTGGTACCCTTCCCCAGATCTGTGCCTCGACACAATCCTGTCTCGGAGCTCTAGAGACAATTCCTTCGACCTCATGGCTTCGTTTTTGCTCTGACATGTACTATCAACTGTGGGACCTAATGTAGACAGGTGTGTGCCTTTACAAATCATTTACAATCAATTGAATTTAACACAGGTGGACTCCAATGAAGTTGTAGAAACATCTCAAGGATGATCAATGGAAACAGGATGCAATTGTGCTCAATTTCAAGTCTCATAGCAAAGGGTCTGAATACTTATGGAAATAAGGTATCTTTTTTTTGCTAACATTTCTAAAAAAAACTGGTTTGCTTTGTCATTATGTGGTATTGTGTGTAGATTAATGAGGAAAAACTATTATTTAATACATTTTAGAATAAGGCTATAATGTAACAAAATGTGTAAAAAATTAATAGGTCTGAATACTTTCCGAATGCACTGTACAAAAGTACTCAGGCACTACATGCTAGTTTTTTGTGTGCTCTAGGGCAACGGTGTCTAGATGGAATTTGTATTTGTGGTCCTGGCAACTGGACCTTTTTGTAGAACACCATCGGTTGTGTCTTCCTGAGATTTACTCGGGAGCTTCCGAGTGGCGCAGCAGTCTAAGGCACTGCATCTCAGTACAAGAGGCGTCACTACAGTCCCTGGTTCGAATCCAGGCTGAATCACATCCGGCCATGATTGGGAGTCCCATAGGACAGGTTTGGCCAGGTTAGGCCGTCATTGTAAATAAGAATTTGTTCTTAACCAACTTTCCTCGTTAAATAAAAGGTGAAATAAATAAATACATTTACTGTCAGGGACCAGGTCTGATATAATCTGTGCAGAAGACCTAGGTGCTGATGTAGGTCCTCCTTGGTTGGGGACAGAAGCACCAGATCATCAGCAAAGAGTAGACATTTGACTTCAGATTTTCGTAGGGTGAGGCAATATCATACAACCTGATTTGTAGCCAAGGCAAATGTGACATCCAACTAGCCTTGTGACACTATGCCAGGAAAATAATAGCGGTCCATTCCAGATATTTGCAGCCTGTGCTTAAGTCTTCCCCACAGGAAAGATTACATTGACAATAAGACTCATCATCACAGAGATAGTCAGTGACAGGGCACAGGACCTGCTGTTGTAGCATGTATCTAGCGGTCTATTCTCCACTAGAGGAAAGACAACATGTGCAGTACTGTTGGCAGGCAAGTTCTTTTTATCTGGGCTGTATCATACTGTATTGAGGATCTTATTGTTTCAAGTGTTACGTAATATCATTAACAACTCTGTACTGCTTTTTCCAAAACAGGAAACAATTCCCCATGTACACACATGGGAAAAACAAAAAGTTGGTTTGGAGTCGACAATGACACAGGGGTGGTGTACGGATTATTTTGGAGAAATTCAATTGGACTTTGAGCATGAGAAGTCCCATGAAGATTGTAAACATTAGCGCTTTGGGATGGAAAAGTACATGAGTGTAAACAGATGACCAACTGAAAACTCAGAGGGATTATTTTGTGCCTTGGATCACTGCTTAACTACATGAACTTCCCTTCTTAAAAATGACTTTTTCCGTTTCAGGGTTTGGCCGAGGAAGCAAAGCGGTGGACTGCTCTCGCACATATTCTTCTCCCAGCTAGGATGAAGAAAGCAGCCCATTCACCCACTCAGAGTATTTTAATTAGACTAGAGTGCATGTGAACTGGAAAACGTCTAAGGTTACACCACAAACACAATACAGCGGGGTAAACACAGAGACAGGGCCGGACCACAGGGTGCTATTGTCAAATATAATTTGTATGAAATTAAACTATAATCAATATTGGATCAGGTACAGTGGGGTAGACTACTAGACAGTCATAATATGGCTATGTCCTTGAGTCCACATAACAACCCTTGTTTTCTTCCATCCAGACCAGCGTATCATAAACAACGCATGGGCATAGAAACAAAGGGTTTTCCACTAACAAATCTTTCCACCGAGACCTGACACTAGTGTTAGTAGCTATTTACATACTGAGAACGCACTGGCGGAGATTTGCATAATGTTTTTTGTAGCCGGGTGCTCAGGGGAGCAGCATTGTAACATATTGGTGCTTAATGAACTCTGAATTTTTTTTATTTTCCACATAGTAAATTAAGAAATGCATTATAGCTGTTAAAGCAATCTGGAGGGAAATCGGAAGCCTTCCACTGCTAAACTACGCTTGATCAGTAATAAATTACATTACACTTATTTGCTTTAATTCATGCTAATTTCACCCAATTAATGTATCACAGTGGTTCTGAGAGAAGGCCGCCACAAGAGGTTTAATTATTTATCCGATTTCTGTATGTTCATGTGTGTGTTTTCCTGTTTGCATATCTGTGTGTGTGTGTATGGCGGCTTCTTTCACTGAGTTTATGCATGACTGTCTGTGTGCTATTATGAATGTATACGTAGAAGTGAGTTTTATCCGTGCACAGGGCGTTTCTAGGATTAGAAGACATTGGGGATTTAGCCCAAAGCCAGTAGGGGGGTCCTGGGGCATTCTCCCACTGCAGAAAAACAGTATTTCTACTGCATGAATTTGGTGCACTTTGAGATGAACATTGAGAGACAATATCTACTAAGTTTTTTTTGGTGACCAACTTATTTTGTTTGTCAGTTTTACAATGGGGGGGTTAAACAGGTACAGGTATAATATTCAGACAAATATCAATTCATATCTTCAGTTATCATATTTCCACAAATATTATAATACAATACATTCAGGTAACTTACACCTTCCACAGCAGACACTGCCAGTATGTAATTACATTAGCTACTGTGGGAAAGGGGGATACCTAGTTAGTTGTCAACTGAATGTATTCAACTGAAATGTGTCTTCCCATTTAACCCAACCCCTCTGAATCAGAGAGGTGAGGGGGCTGCCTTAAATCGACATCCACATCTTCAGCACCGGGGAACAGTGGGTTAACTGCCTTGCTCAGGGGCAGAACGACAGATTTTTACCTTGTCAGCTCTGGGATTTGATCCAGCAACCTTCCGGTTACCGGCCCAACGCTCTAACCACTAGGATACCTACCGGGATCTCTACTCTAAAACACTCCATACTTCTGGAACACATAAATGCAGCAGAAAAAGAAACGGCCCTTTTTCAGGACCCTGTCTTACAAAGATAATTCGTAAATATCCAAATAACTTCACAGATCCTCATTGTAAAGGGTTTAAACACTGTTTCCCATGCTTGTTCAATGAACCATAAACAATTAATGAACATGCACCTGTAGAACGGTCGTTAACACACTAACAGCTCACAGACGGTAGGCAATTAAGGTCACAGTTATGAAAACTTAGGACACTGAAGAGGCCTTTCTACTGACTCTGAAAAACACCAAAAGAAAGATGCCCAGGGTCCCTGCTCATCTGCGTGAACGTGCCTTAGGCATGCTGCAAGGAAGCATGAGGACTGCAGATGTGGCCAGGGCAATAAATTGCCATGTCCGTACTGTGAGACGCTGAAGACAGCGCTACAGGACGGACAGCTGATCGTCCTCGCAGTGGCAGGTCACGTGTAACAACACCTGCACAGGATCGGTACATCCGAACATCACACCTGCGGGACAGGTACAGGATGGCAACAACAACTGCCCGAGTTACACCAGGAACGCACAATCCCTCCATCAGTGCTCAGACTGGGTGATGCCCACTCCCCTATAGGTTTAGGCTTCGTGCCATGGATCATCACTGGAGGCTTCGTGCCATGGATCATCACTGGAGGCTTCATGCCATGGATCATCACTGGAGTGGAGAGACACACAGGAGGCCTGGCTCTGGGAGAAGGCACAGGACTCACCAGGCTGGGAAGACATGCAGGAGGGTTAGGGCTTAACACAGGCACAGGACTCACCAGGCTGGGGAGACATGCAGGAGACCTCTTCCTTGGCCGAGGCACCGGATACACTGGGCCGTGGAGGCGCACTGGCGGTCTCGAGCGCAGAGCTAGCACAACTCGTCCTGGCTGGATACCCCCTGTAGCCCGGCAAGTGCGGGGAGCTGGAACGGGCCGCACTGGGCTGTGCTGGCGAACCAGGGACACCGTGCGTAGGGCTGGTGCAGTATAACCCGGGCCGAGGAGACGCACTGGAGGCCAGATGCGCTGAGCCGGCACCATCCCTCCTGGCTCGATGCCAACTCTAGCACGGCAACTGCGGGGAGCTTGCAGAGAGCGCACTGGGCTATGAGAGCGCACTGGAGACACACGGCGCAGAGCCGCATAACCTGGTGCCTGACTAGTCACTCTCTCCCCACGGTAAGCACGGGGAGTTGGCTCAGGTCTATAACCTGACTCGGCCAATCTCCCCGTGTGCCTCCCCCCCAAAAATTGGGGCTGCCTCTCGTGCACGCCTTGTTTAGCCAACTCCTCGTAGCGTCTCCGCTCCGCTTTAGCTGCCTCCAGCTCCTCCTTAGGACGACGATATTCTCCTGCATGTGCCCAGGGTCCCTTGCCATCCAAGATTTCCTCCCATGTCCACTCCTCCAAGAAACACTGCTTGGTCTTTTTGTGGTGGGATCTTCTGTAACGATCGTCCTGGGAAGAATGAGACCAAGGCGCAGCGTTCTTTGAGTTACACATAATTTTAATCACGATGTGAAACTACGATACAACAAAACAATAAAGAATACGACGACCGAACAGCTACGTCGTGCAACGTAGCGGCACACAAACAAAGAACAAGATCCCACACAGAAAGAGGGAAAAGGGCAGCCTAAGTATGGTTCTCAATCAGAGACAACGATAGACAGCTGCCTCTGATTGAGAACCACACCCGGCCAAACACATAGAAATAAACCACATAGAACCAAGACATAGAATGCCCACCCCAACTCACGCCCTGACCAAACCAAAATAGAGACATAAAAAGGATCTCTAAGGTCAGGGCGTGACAATGACTTATCAAGAACATCCTTACGTCAAAAGTTTGGACACACCTACTCATTCAAGGGTTTTTCTTTATTTTTACTATTTTATACATTGTACAACAATAGTGAAGACATCAAAACTATGAAATAAAACATATGGAATCATGTAGTAACCAAAAAAATGTTAAACAAATAAAAAAACATTTTAGATTCACTCTTCACTCTGCAGTCCAACTCATCCCAAACCATCTCAATTGGGTTGAGGTCGGGTGATTGTGGAGGTCAGGTGTGTCACGGCCGTCATAGGGAGGAGATCAAGGCCCAGCGTGGTATGCGTACATTCTCTTTATTATAAGAATGAACACTGAACAAAACTAACAAAACGAACCGTGAAGCTATACAAAGAGTGCTGAACAGGCAACTACACATAGACAAGAACCCACAAAACCAAAAGGGAAAATGGCAACCTAAATATGATCCCCAATCAGAGACAACGATAAACAGCTACCTCTGATTGGAAACCAATTCAGGCCACCATAGACCTACATATACCTAGACAAACCAAAACCATATACAAAACCCTAGACAATACAAAAACAAGCATACCCACCCTCGTCACACCCTGACCTAACCAAAATAATAAAGAAAACATAGATAACTAAGGTCAGGGCGTGACAAGGTGATTGATGCAGCACTCCATCACTCTACTTTTTGGTCAAATAGCCCTTACGCAGCCTGGAGGTGAGTTGGGTCATTGTCCTGTTGAAAAAGAAATGATAGTACCACTAAGCGCAAACCCGATGGGTTGGCGTATAGCTGCAGAATGCTCTGGTAGCCATGCTGGTTAAGTGTGCCTTGAATTCTAAACAAATCACAGACAGTGTCACCAGCCAAGCACCCCCACACCATCACACCACCTTCATGCTTCCCGGTGGGAACCACACATGCGGAGATCATCCGCTCACCTACTCTGTGTTTCACGAAGACACGGCGGTTGGAAACCAAAAATCTCACATTTGGAAAAGCAGACCAAAAGGACAGATTTCCACTGGTCTAATGTCCATTGCTCGTGTTTCCTGGCCCAAGCAAGTCTCTTCTTATTATTGGTGTCCTTTAGTAGTGGTTTCTTTGCAGCAATTCGACCATGAGGGCCTGATTCACGCAGTCTACTCTGAAAAGTTGATGTTGAGATGTGTCTGTTACTTGAACTCTGTGAAGCATTTATTTGGCCTACAATTTCTGAGGCTGGTAACTATAATGAACTAGGTAACTCTGGGTCTTCCTTTCCTGTGGCGTTCCTCATGAGATCCAGTTTAATCATTGATGGTTTTTGCAACTGCACTTGAAGAAATTTTCTGCATTGACTGACCTTCATGTCTTAAAGTAATGATGGACTGTCGTTTCTCTTTGCTTATTTGAGCTGTTCTTGCCATAATATGTACTTGGTCTTTTACCAAATAGAGCTATCTTCTGTATACCTTCTCTACCTTGTCAAAACACAACTGATTGGCTCAAATGCATTAAGGAAAGAAATTCCACAAATTAACTTTTAACAAGGCACACCTGTTAATTCAAATGCATTTCAGGTGACTACCTCATGAAGCTGGTTGAGAGAATGCCAAGCGTGTGCAAAGCTGTCATCAACACAAAGAGTGGCTACTTCAAAAATCACAAATATAAAATATATTATGACTTGTTTAAACATTTTTGGTTACTACATGATTCCATGTGTGTTATTTCATAGTTTTGATGTCTTCACTATTATTCTACAATGTAGAAAATAAGTATTACACATGCACTACATTACCAAAAGTATGTGGAAACCTGCTTGTCGAACATCTCATTCCAAAATTATGGGCATTAATAAGGAGTTGGTCCCCCTTTGTTGCTATGACAGCCTCCACTCTTCTGGGAAGGCGTTCCACTAGATGTTGGAATATTGCTGCGGTGACTTGCTTTCAGTCAGCCACAAGAGCATTAGTGAGGTCGGGCACTGATGTTGGGCGATCAGGCCTGGCTCGCAGTTGATGTTCCAATTCATCACATAGGTGTTCGGTGGGGTTGAGTTCAGGGCTTTGTTCAGGCTGGTCAAGTTCTTCCACATATCGATCTCGACAAACCATTTCTGTACGGATCTCGCTTTGTATACTTTTCGAATGCACTGTATATACTTATATGTACTTTCACTTAAGAAAAATATAAAAACGCAAGATGTAAAGTGTTGGTCCCATGTTTCATTGAGGTGAAATAAAATATCCCAGAAATGTTCCATATGCACAAAAAGTTGGCATGCGAGGCTGGTTGGACGTACTGACAAATTCTCTAAAACAACGTTGGAGGTGGCTTATGGTAGACACATGACCATAAAATTCTCTGGCAACAGCTCTGGAGAACATTCCTGCAGTCAGCATGCCAATTCCACGCTCCCTCAAAACTTGAGACATCTGCGGCATTGTGATGTGACAAATTGGACATTTTAGAATGGCCTTTATTGTCCCCAGCACGAGGTGCAATTGTGTAATGATCATGCTGTTTAATCAGCTTCTTGATATGCCACACCTGTCAGGTGGACATATTATCCTATAATGCTCACTAACAGGGATGTAATCACTTTTGTGCCATTTTGTTTTTAGAAATTAGCATTTTGTGCATATGGAACATTTCTGGGATCTTTTACTTCCTCTCATGAAACCAACCCTTTACATGTTGCGTTTATATTTTCATCCAGTGTAAATACTGCATTGTGCAAGTGATGTGCAGGTATGGAAGCTTGCATCAGACATACAGCCTGAAATAAAAATAACTACAATAATTATTGGGCCATCAAAACATCCGGGGATTCAGCCCCGAAAATCCCAGGCCTAACGACGCCACTGTCAGTGTATGAAAGTGTGTTAATGTGAATGTGTGTGTGTATGTGCGTCTGTGTATGTGTGTGAAAGAGACAGCTCAATCCCCTGGGTGACGGAGCCTTGTAAACAGAGTCCTGATTGTCTTTGTGTGGCCTGGCTTTGCTCTCCTGTACTCTGTGTGAGGACTGGAGGCTGCAGCAGCACAGACAGGAGATCTTCCTTCCTTCCCCAGCTAGCAGCAGCAGGATGAGTCATTGTTTACAGGCCTTTCCATTCTGCTATCCTATCAAACAACAGTGACGCCACTTTTCCATTGAATCACAACCTTTGCATGTCGCAACATGACACTAAGCCGGACCTACATTTCCTCTATAAAAGGAGACTGTCTCGCTCTCTCACGGGCCTCTCGACAATCCTGCTGTCCGCAGGAATCTGTCATTGGTATTTTTACCAGCTGCTGTATAATACAGTAGAAATATGCCAATAAAAGGGGAACATGTCAAGCACTTTAAAAGGTGAAGAAGAATATCAACAAAGTGTAAACACATTTTTTTAAATTATTTGACTTTTATTTAACTAGGCAAGTAAGTTAAGAACAAATTCTTATTTTCAATGACGGCCTAGGAACAGTGGGTTAACTGCCTTGTTCAGGGGCAGGACGACAGATTTTTACCTTGTCAGCTCGGGGATTTGATCTTGCAACCTTTCGGTTACTAGTCCAATGCTCTAACCACTTGGCTACCTGCCATCCCATAATATTTCAAACCGACAAAAAAACATTCAGAAATCAAAACATATTAGGGCAAAATGTTACAGGTCTTTCAGGACAAAACATTTTTACCACTTCAGAAAGCATCAAGTAAATAAAAACATACACCTCACTGGAACGTTAAATGGAATCACAGGTTGCCGGGTAATGTTCTCAGAGAATGTTGGCAACACCCCTGGAAAAAGTTACTACTGAATTAGCCTTTTGTTTCACTACCGGCCACAGAGAATACACTTCTACCTCAGAAAAATGCAATCTATGGCCTGATAGACTACAGACATACGTAGATAACTGGTAGGGGTAGGGATTTTTTATATATATATATAATAAAAAAAACATGTTTCCTTTTGTTATAATAGTTGTTATGGGGGAGGGGGGATTGTGGGTGAAAAATTGAAAGTTTGTTTCCTTTTCTATCTTTGTGTGTGCGGTGCCGTTTGGGGGGTGTTCACGTCCCCTGACTTTTTCCGCATTTTGTTGCGTTGCAGACTTGTTCTTGAATGGATTAGGTTGTTTTTTATTTGATCCGTCTTGGAGTGGGGCTGTGGCGTGGCGGGGAGCAGGGGGGCGGGGAGTCTGGGTGCTTTCCAGGTGCTCTGTATATTCATGTCTGTCAAGTTATTGTTTAATGCCAAATGTAATTCAATTGCATTGATGTTATATCGTAAAAGGAAACAATAAAAACTATAATAAAAACATTTAAATGCAATCCAACAAGGAACTGTATGGCTTACTACTGTATATCAGATTTTGACAAAACCACAACAGTGCAATATCAAGAATCTCAAGCACTGCATAGAACATTATTAAAAACTGCACAGGCATTTAAGAAAAGATGCCCAAGAATCACACCTAGGCCTTGTTAGCGGTCTGTGTCAGAAGTTTGATAAGGAATTAACTGTACTTTGTTTTCCCCCTGCTACAGTAGGCCTTCCCCTTTGGAGAGGCACCGGTAAGTATCCGTTCCCGCCATGCAGATATTAAAAAGCTTAACCAGAGATAGTTTTCAAGTAAATTAGAGAAAACAAAATCTCCTGATTAGTCAATTAAGTGGCACATTAGCCAGAGAGTTAATTAAAAGATAGGGCCATAGTCTTTAAGGATACGTCGCTAAGGCAAGAGGAGTGTTTAAACAGGAGATTGAACAAATGCTGCTTATTAAAAACTTACAGTGAATCACTTGACATCTAACACATCTTGCACCTAGAGCTACACAAACAGATTGTCACACGGTGCCAGTCCCTGGATTCCACTATGTAAATCTTTGGGACGGGAGAAAGCGAGGAGATGTAGAAGAGAAGTGCCATGCGTCACACCATGCTGGCACGTCAAGATGTTAAAGCCTCCTACAATCAGGGGCTTAGTGTGGCTGCCACAGCAACCGATGAGGAAAAACACCCAGCTCTTACTGTTCACTATGCGTTGACTCTTCTAATTGCTGAAATTAACGCTTGTAACATTAAGGAACACACAAACATATCTCTGGACTGGCGACAAATCTCAGCTGCAGATGCTTATCCAAAAGTATTTTGCTTTGCATAAAGGCATAGCTTGTGCATAAACAAGGCTGTGGGATGCTATGTTTGTAACCAGACAGAAGCATTCATAAGAACATTCAGAGAAAAGGGAATATTACACCCTCATACCTTCTTAAGCAATTCTTAATGCAAAAAGGCAGGAGTTGAGGCAGAGTGCCCCGAGAGTTAACAGTAAGGTACACTAAAACATCACAGTTCAGTGGGTGTATGTCTGTCAGAAAGACTGAGCCCTGAGAGTTAAGAGTTAGGTACACTAAAACATCACAGTTCACTGCACTGTGTTGCCGCCTCAGCATCACGTTCAATCCGGAACAATGCGACAGCTGACAGCTTGCGTCGGGGAGCATCACGCTAAAACTGAATTATTTCTGCCACGTGTTAATTTATTAACAACCACACATGCTCTAATGTAGGCAAATTTGAATATACATTTTTAACCTGGAAGTCGAATCATGAATATTCTTGCCAGGCAGACATGAGGAAAATTTCTCTTTGTTATGTGCGTTTGAATTTTGAAGGATGGGGTGAGGGAAAAAAGGGGAGAAAGACACACATTTGTGTGAATGTCCACAGGGCACATCTTCTTTAAGGGCACAACTTCTTTAAGGGCAGATATCAACACTTCATCACCTGGAACATATCTGAAACCTTCTCCGCCCCACAATACGGTCTCCGCAGCTGCAGCTTTTTGTCTAAAAGAAGCATGCACCAGGTTTTAAACTAACTGGTTTGTTTTGAAGGGTCAGGACTTTACAGCAAACATATAGAATACTTTAAGATGAGGTACTGATTAACAGATGATAAAATACACAGTTGAAAAAGAGATGACGGCATGAAAGACCAATATTTGAAGTATCTTAACGTAGAAACTAGTTTTAACGCTTGCAGAGCACTGACAAACAATCAAACAAGAGGCTGGGTCACAGAGTTCACATTAACATAATTATGATGCAGTACTACTAATGGGGGCCATAGAACACTGTATATATTCATCAAGTATGTTGTGACAAAAAGGTCTGTCCCAAGTGTGAAGGCAGCAGGTGTTTCGATACACATACACCTGCAAAGTTTCTTACATATTATTATTCCCCTAGGTTACACATGCATGAAACCTGCAGATTCCTTCTTCAGATTATGGGGCTGACTTCACCATCACAAACAAAGCCATTGTGTGTAACAGTGACAGGTTGTTACTGAATGGTTGGTAAACAAGGATGTAAACAGAGATGTACTGGTTGACTTCGGATGAGACAATTAAGAGGTTGACAAGGAAACAAACACATCAAGGCGATGCATCTGTGAGTTGAGCAAGAGTCTCAGGTATAGAATACTACCTGTGTGCCTACAGTAGGTGGTATCTGTGTTACAGCGAGACTGAAAGACTAGAAACACATTGTTAAAAGTGCTATATGAAACGACTCAATAGGTATACGCCGATTGATCAATTATCAATGAATCTCAACTAAAACCATAATAGGCATTTATTCATCTCTGTACTGCCTTTCTGAATGTGCAGCCACATTGCTGTGTGTGTGTGTGTGTGCTTTCCTCTGTGTATATGAGACTTCACTTGTCAGTCATGTTAACTCAATGCGAAGAGGGCTGCTCCAAGCGGAAATTTGAGTCCTATAGCAGCACAGAGCTGGTAGTATTAAGACCTTCTATCCATCCGCCCATGTTTTTTTCTGCATGGAAGGAGGTAAACTACGCTCTCTTAACTACCAGCCTGTGTATAGTCGCTCCGCTGGGCTTATTCGGGGGGGTTAACGCCAGCCTGGTGTGTATCTACGCAAGCACACACAAAAGTTTTTGTTATTACACACCATTAGATATGATGTTCCACCTCCTGTCAGGATTCTAAAAGCCTGATAGCATTGTTGCATAGTGATAATTATGTCTTCTCCCATATAAAACTAACATTCATGTTACTATGTAGATTCTTTGTAGAACCTACATAGTAACATGAACGTTAATTATTTCTACATTCTGCCTGTTTACTATTGAATAAAAACGTGAGCAAAGTAATGCGTGATCTGAATAGGCTACGTAATAAAGTGAAGATTGTATTTTTAAGAACAATCTTAAAAAGAAGCCATTGTCTGTGTTTAGTTTAGTTTATTAGGCTCCCCATTAGCTACTGCGCACGGAGCAGCTACTTTTCCTCGGGTCCACATAAAACATACATGACAAAGTACAGAAGAGTTATAGACAAGAACATCGTAAGATATTAAATTCAAAATAAAAAATAAAATACGAGTTCTATATTGGAAGGACACCAAGAGAAACTATTTTATTTTATTTTAAATTTTACACAATATGCATACACTACATGACCAAAAGTATGTGGACACCTCATTCCAAAATCATAGGCATTAATATGGAGTTTGTCCCTCCTTTGCTGCTATAACATTCCTCCACTCTTCCGAGAAGGCTTTCCACTAGATGTTGGAACATTGCTGCCGGGACTTGCTTCCATTCAGCCACAAGAGCATTAGTGAGGTCGGGCACTGATGTTGGGCGATTAGGCCTTGCTCGCAGTCGGCGTTCCAATTCATCCCAAAGGTGTTCGATGGGGTTGAAGTCGGGGCTCTGTGCAGGCCAGTCAACTTCTTCCACACCTTTCGACAAACCATTTTTGTATGGACCTCGCTTTGTACACGAGGGCATTGTCATGAAACAGGAAAGTGCCTTCCCCTGTTGCCACAAAGTTGGAAGCACAGAATCGTATAGAATGTCATTGTATGCTGTAGCGTTACAATTTCTCTTCACTGGAACTAAGGGGCCTAGCTCGAACCATGAAAAACACCCCAAGACCATTATTTCTCCTCCACCAAACTTTACAGTTGGCACTATGCATTGGAGCAGGTAGCGTTCTCCTGGAATCCGCCAGATTACTTTTTGTAAATCCTCAGCAATCTACACACAATACCGCATAATGACAAAGCAAAACCAGAAATACCTTAGTCATAAGTATTCAGACCCTTTGCTATGAGACTCGAAATTGAACTCAAGTGCATCCTGTTTCCATTGATCATCCATGAGATATTTCTACAACTTGATTAGAGTTCACCTGTGGTAAATTCTATTGTTTGGACATGATTTGGAAAGGCACACACCTGTATATATTAAGGTGCCCACAGTTGACAGTGCATGTCAGAACAAAAAACCAAGCCATGAGGTCTAAGAAATTGTCCGTAGATCTCAGAGACAGGATTGTTTCGAGGCACAGATCTGTGGAAGGTACCAAAAATGTCTGCTGCATTGAAGGTCCCCAAGAACACAGTGGCCTCCATCATTCTTAAATGGAAGAAATTTGGAACCACCAAGACTCTTCCTAGAGCCAAACTGAGCAATCGGGGGAGAAGGGACTTGGTCAGGGAGGTGACCAAGAACCCAATGGCTCTGACAGAGCTCTAGAGGTCCTCTGTGGAGATGGGAGAACCTTCCAGAAGGCCAACCATCTCTGTAGCACTCTACCAATCAGGCATTTATGGTTGAGTGGCCAGATGGAAGCCACTCCTCAGTAAAAGGCACATGACAGCCTGCTTGGAGTTTGCCAAAGTCTATATTTATTTACACATTTGCAAAAAAAGTTCAGCTTCTTCAACTTGTTCAATGGTCACACCCTTTACTCACAACTCCAGGTGAGGTTTAGGTCTAAGAGAATGCATTGAACCAAATACAATGCTTTTGGTTTTAGATGTATTTAAGACCAGTTTATTGTTCATTACCCATTTGGACACGGACTGTACCTCCTTGCTAAGAGTCTCAATGAATTCACTGGCTGTAGGTGCTGATGTGTAGAGTGTGCAATCAGTAGCATACATTACTGTAAAACTTCCATTAATAGCCAAGACATGGATTTGCTTAAATCATTGAACACAACAGGCGCTTAGAGACAGGCTTCTATTTAAGCCAGGCGTCTATTTCCTTAATGCACAAAGCTTTTGCTTATTTGCATAGTTCATTGTTGAATTCCAGCATTTTTATTTTACCAGGTAAATTCACTGAAAACACATTAATTTACAGCAACAACCTGGGGCATATTTACAGCAGAGAGGGGGAAGCTTAGGTGGCCATTATGGTATGAGGGCTAGATTGGGAATTTAGCCAGGACACCGGGGTTAACATCCCTACTCTTATGTTACGTGCCATGGGATTGTTAGTGACCACAGAGTGTCAGGACACCCGTTTAACGTCCCATCCGAAAGATGGCACCTTACAAAGGACAATGGCCCCCCAACACCACTTCCTGGTCTCCCATCAAGGTACCGACCAGGACCTACCCTGCTTACCTTCAGAGGAAAGCCAGCTGTGGGATGCAGGGTGGTATGCTGCTGACCTGACATCTTTGACTGTGCATTTAAGTTCTTACTTTCGCCACTAGAGGGCGATCTGATGATTTCTAGGGGTCTGTACTCCCCAGTTGACTGTTTTTGTGCTTGCCAGTGGGCTAGCAGTTCTCAGCTGTTAGCAGCCAATGGCTAGCAGTTTCTCACTGGCAAGAAAAACTGATTATTGCTGCCATTACTGAATGATTTAATGTAACAAATCAAACAAACTTTGTAACCATTTCATGGTAACATCGTAAACAATTAATTTAAACCCAGTGTTTATTTAAAACAGTCATTTATTACCTCAAACGTGGGCCAATACCGGGCTATTAGAAAGTAACTGGCAGCTATTTGAGACTGCGTTTAATTTACGTTTTACAGGTGTCATTTGTAAAAAGAGAGAACAGTGACGGCCCAAGGCAACTGCCCTGAGGGATACCGCACTGTACATATCTGATATTAGTGTCTGCATTAGTTAGTTACGTACCTTTGACAAGCATGGCAGCATTACCTGGTTGTAAATAACCTGAGTATAATGAAGCAAGCACTCAGCGTTCCAAACTGTCAATCCCAACGAGATGACTGGAGGCCAGTTGGAGCCGTTCATTTAAGTCATGTAAGAGCAAAAAAATCAAACCAGCGACCCGGGGAGAAAATACAACACATCCACATCAGTAAATGACAGGTAACAATGGTGACATCTAATTTATAGTTCAAGGACCGTGTACAAGCAAACAAACAGGCAGTTCTGTTCCACACGTCCTTCTCAATTTGCCTCTCCCACGGTCCATTACCTTTGGAAAGGAAAAAAAGTTGAAAGTGTACAACTTTAGTATGATGTCTCACTTGCAGTGCAGAGGCCTGAGCCTGCAGCCCACCAGTCTTAAACACCCCCCAAACAAAGGAAACAAGCTGACAGGTCTTGACACAAATGGTCCATTTACATGCATGCTTACTTACAGATACAACCCACAGAGGGTGGGGTGGGGGGCTAGAAGGCTGTAACGGGTGGGGGGCACTTTGTGCAATCGAGCGGAAATTATTTGAAAACATCTCAATGTGTCTACCCTATTTCCTTCCATCCCTCCTTGCTTTCTTTCCTTCATTTCAATCTCTCAGGCAGGTGTTGTCAGTCCCCACTTCACAGAGTCAAGTGGCAGAAACTTTGAACCTCTGCTCCCCATTCATCTGGCAGGTTTTGGGCTCAGCTCGTGATCTTTGTAAGCGCATGGCGCTTGTTGTCTTCAGCGCCTCCAGGTAACAGAAAGATTAAGCACAGTGAGATGCCCTCGTACAGCAGCAAAGCTTTAGTGAAGGGGGTCTTCAAATATTTAGGGTATGAGTGGAACGACACATTGCTGCGCAAAATTAAAAAAAAAGAATACAAATCTAACCATTTACATTTAATTCCTGGGTGTCTGTTTTGTAGTTAACTGTGGTTTAGAAAAATTGCATTTTTGTAAAAGATAATACATTTGTTTGTAAAGTATGACAGTGATATCCTGTGTGAGATGATGGTGGAATATTTAATGTTAAATATAAATATAAATTACATCATTAAATGCACATACATCAAATCGCTACTATATTAAAAAAGGTTCAGATATCTAGCCATTTTTTTTATAAATAATCATCCATCAAAATGATAATAAAAAAACGGCAAACTTTCTAATCTCAAACATCCCTTTAACGCGACTTCTCCACAATATTTTCATCAATATAATTTTCATGTGTGCAGACTCAAGCCATATTCTCAAGCATTTTCATAACAAGCAAATAAACATCACGTGGTTTCACCGTTCTGGCCCTGTGTCAGAGTCAATTAACTTCTCCAGGTAATGACCCCATTTGCATAGTAAACCGGGCCCGTGTGTGAACCCTAATGGGGCCAGTACCTGAGGAGATTAATTTAGAGTGACATGACTTGAACTCCATTCTTTTTTCCCCCCTCCATCTTGCTTACCCCCTCCGAAAGATCTGCCTCATATTATTTTTATACCGCGCTACAAGCCCAAATAGCGGGAGTCCTTCAAACTTTGACACAGGCTCTGAGAAGAAAGGACGTTGCTTGCATTATGCATCATCACATGTGATGTTCGGAGCAGGTGCATCACTGGGCTGCATGGTGTTCCTAGCCATGGCGGAGAATAAAAAAATACCCAAGCTTCATAAGTGAAATGGAACATGAGATGTGTCTTTTTACCAAACATGCTGCGTCTCTGTTCTAGGTAACGAGGTTTAATTCGCACGGGCTGAAAGGACAGCAGTACAAAAGCACAAACACACTAACGCTAAACATAATGAAGAGTACTATAACTGGACCATTTGGAAGACACGGTCCTATGCGGCAAATTGCCATGTAATGCAACCACCCTCTTGTTCCTATCAAATTACTTGTATTAGTTATAATTATCAGTATGGTTAATATTATCAATATGTGACTGAAGCCTACCTCTAATGTGAAAATGAGGCAACTAAACACCATTAAAAGCCCCATCCCTTTATGCAATAAAAAGTGACAGTATAAATTTGTTCTCATGGCTAAGGGCAGCAGACATTCATTTTCTGAGTGACAATTCCATCCCACCCAGAAAGAAGAGAGAAAGGAGACAGCGCAAGAGAGAGAGGAAGAGAAAGGAGGGGTGGTAAGGCACTTTGACTTATTTAATATTGAGAGATGACCCCAGGTCCAAGAAGCACCAAATTTCAAGACCGAAAACAGAAACAATGGATGTGTCTTAATTGTGACATTACAGGCACTCACACAGCCAGGAACAGAGGGGGACTGATTAAAAGGACGGGAAAGGTGGGTGACTTTGTGAAAAGGTCATCGCACACTTACACACCTGGGGTTTTCACATATTTTCCTCTCAAAAAAGAGAAAGAGAAAAAAAAAGAGTGAAAGAACTCCTATGTGATTATAGAGAAAGGAAAGGCGTTTCGGGGGCCGGGGACAATATTTTACAATGCATTAGTGAAATAAGATGGTAATTTCCTGGGCAGAGTGTATCCAGGCAGAAAATGACAAAAGGGAAGGATCCTCCCTATCTCTGTTAGCTTGCAGCCATCATCACCCAATCGCCAGGTGGGCTAGGCGCGGGGGTTAATTGAGAGGTTAACAGGAGGTTGTCAGTCAAAGGTCAGGGCATTGCTCTCCATGGTCCCTGCTGACCTCGCCGAGTGTTGGTGGCCGTGTTTCCGTGTACCCTCCGCTGCGTCGACGTGAGAGGCTCTCTAATAGAGAGTAGAGCAGAGGGGAGCCACACTGAGCCGTACTACATAGACGACCTATTGTCTATGAGTGATGAATTGTGGTGAAGATGAAAAAGGACGGTAGCGTAACAGGCAGTGTATCATAGGTTCTCTGGTCAGTGCTGTAGTCATACTACTGACCCCCCACATTACACACCGGTGTCATTTGTTACACTATACATTGATTAAACAAATATTCTAATATGCAATTTGAGGGATTATAGCACCTGCCAATTCATAAGTATTTTGGAAAGCAGACAGTACAATTACAGTACACCAGCTAATAGAGTTGGTCAAAGAGAGCACACACAAAGAGACCCCCACACATTGACTGCTGCCCACCAAAAAAGGATGTACATATGCCATATAGTGCAATTGGAAAGACACCTTGACTTTTCCCACATTAAGTTACAGCCATATTCTAAAATGGATTAAATTGTATTTTTCCTCAATCTACACACAATACCACAAAATGACAAAAAAAGTTTTTTATGCAAATGCATTTTAAAAATGAAACACCACATTTACATAAGTATTCAGACCCTTTACTCAGTACTTTCTTGAAGCACCTTTGGCAGCGATTACAGCCTCGAGTCTTCTTGGATATGACGCTACAAGTTGGTACACCTGTATTTGGGGATTTTCCCATTCTTCTCTGTAGATCCTCTCAAGCTCTGTCAGGTTGGACGGGGAGCGTCGCTGCACAGCTATTTTCAGGTCTCTGCAGAGATGTTCAATCGGGTTCAAGTCTGGGCTTTGGCTCGGCCACTCAAGGACATTGAGACTTGTCCCAAAGTCACTCCTGCGTTGTCTTGGCTGTGTGCTTAGAATCATTGTCCTGTTGGAAGGTGAACCTTCGCCCCAGTCTGAGGTCCTGAGCGCTCTGAAGCAGGTTTTCATCAAGGATCTCTGTACTTTGCTCTGTTCATCTTTGCCTCTATCCTGACTAGTCTCCCAGTCCCTGCTGCTGAAAAACATCCCCACAGCATGATGCTGCCACCACCATGCTTCACCTTAGGGATGGTGCCTTTTAGTGAGGCTTCCTTCTGGCCACTCTACCATAAAGGCCTACTTGGTGGAATGCTGCAGATATGGTTGTCCTTCTGGAAGGTTCACCCACTGACAGGAACTCTGGAGCTCTGTCAGTGACCATTGGGTTCTTGGTCACCTCCCTGACCAAGGGCCTTCTCCCCCAATTGCTCAGTTTGGCCAGGCGGTCAGCTCTAGGAGTCGTCTTGGTGGTTCCAAAGTCCTTTCATTTAATAATGGAGGCCAATGTAGTCTTGGGGACCTTCAATTCTGCATACATTTCTGTGACAACACAATCCTGTCTCGGAGCTTTACGGACAATGCCTTCGACCTCACGGCTTGGTTTTTGCTCTGACATGCACTGTAAACTGTGGGACCTTATATAGACTGGTGTGTGCCCTTCCAAATCATGTCCAATCAATTGAATTGACCATAGGTGAACTCTAATCAAGTTGTAGAAACATCAAGGATGATAATGGAAACAGGATGCACCTGAGCTCAATTGAGAGTCTCATAGCAAAGGGTCTGAATACTTACGTAAATAAGGTGTTTTTTTATTTTGAATACATTTGCAAAAAATTCTAAAAACCTGTTTTCGCTTTGTCATTAACATTTAACATTTAACATTTAAGTCATTTAGCAGACGCTCTTATCCAGAGCGACTTACAAATTGGTGCATTCACCTTATGATATCCAGTGGAACAACCACTTTACAATAGTGCATCTAACTCTTTTAAGGGGGGGGGGGTTAGAAGGATTACTTTATCCTATCCTAGGTATTCCTTAAAGAGGTGGGGTTTCAGGTGTCTCCGGAAGGTGGTGATTGACTCCGCTGACCTGGCGTCGTGAGGGAGTTTGTTCCACCATTGGGGTGCCAGAGCAGCGAACAGTTTTGACTGGGCTGAGCGGGAACTGTACTTCCTCAGAGGTAGGGAGGCGAGCAGGCCAGAGGTGGATGAACGCAGTGCCCTTGTTTGGGTGTAGGGCCTGATCAGAGCCTGAAGGTACGGAGGTGCCGTTCCCCTCACAGCTCCGTAGGCAAGCACCATGGTCTTGTAGCGGATGCGAGCTTCAACTGGAAGCCAGTGGAGAGAGCGGAGGAGCGGGGTGACGTGAGAGAACTTGGGAAAGTTGAACACCAGACGGGCTGCGGCGTTCTGGATGAGTTGTAGGGGTTTAATGGCACAGGCAGGGAGCCCAGCCAACAGCGAGTTGCAGTAATCCAGACGGGAGATGACAAGTGCCTGGATTAGGACCTGCGCCGCTTCCTGCGTGAGGCAGGGTCGTACTCTGCGAATGTTGTAGAGCATGAACCTACAGGAACGGGTCACCGCCTTGATGTTAGTTGAGAACGACAGGGTGTTGTCCAGGATCACGCCAAGGTTCTTAGCACTCTGGGAGGAGGACACAATGGAGTTGTCAACCGTGATGGCGAGATCATGGAACGGGCAGTCCTTCCCCGGGAGGAAGAGCAGCTCCGTCTTGCCGAGGTTCAGCTTGAGGTGGTGATCCGTCATCCACACTGATATGTCTGCCAGACATGCAGAGATGCGATTCACCACCTGGTTATCAGAGGGGGGAAAGGAGAAGATTAATTGTGTGTCGTCTGCATAGCAATGATAGGAGAGACCATGTGAGGATATGACAGAGCCAAGTGACTTGGTGTATAGCGAGAATAGGAGAGGGCCTAGAACAGAGCCCTGGGGGACACCAGTGGTGAGAGCACGTGGTGCGGAGACAGATTCTCGCCACGCCACCTGGTAGGAGCGACCTGTCAGGTAGGACGCAATCCAAGCGTGGGCCGCGCCGGAGATGCCCAGCTCGGAGAGGGTGGAGAGGAGGATCTGATGGTTCACAGTATCAAAGGCAGCCGATAAGTCTAGAAGGATGAGAGCAGAGGAGAGAGAGTTAGCTTTAGCAGTGCGGAGCGCCTCCGTGACACAGAGAAGAGCAGTCTCAGTTGAATGACTAGTCTTGAAACCTGACTGATTTGGATCAAGAAGGTCATTCTGAGAGAGATAGCAGGAGAGCTGGCCAAGGACGGCACGTTCAAGAGTTTTGGAGAGAAAAGAAAGAAGGGATACTGGTCTGTAGTTGTTGACATCGGAGGGATCGAGTGTAGGTTTTTTCAGAAGGGGTGCAACTCTCGCTCTCTTGAAGACGGAAGGGACGTAGCCAGCGGTCAAGGATGAGTTGATGAGCGAGGTGAGGTAAGGGAGAAGGTCTCCGGAAATGGTCTGGAGAAGAGAGGAGGGGATAGGGTCAAGCGGGCAGGTTGTTGGGCGGCCGGCCGTCACAAGACGCGAGATTTCATCTGGAATGATTTCAATCATTATGGGGTAGTGTGTGTAGATTGATGAGGAAAAACATTTAATCCATTTTAGAATAAGGCTGTAAAGTAACAAAATGTTAAAAAGTGAAGGTGTCTAAATGCACTGTATGTATTACATACTGGTAGCTTACGAGCAGATCGTTTTGTGCTTTAGCCATGTGTTCATCCTGTTAATCTCATGCCAATGCTATGTATGGCATGACAAGGAGTGCCAAAACAGTTGGCTAAAGCGCCAAAGGATCTGCTTCCATGCCAGGAATTGTTACAAAATGACTCATAGCAAATCTGAAGACAAGCGATAAAAAGTAAATTTACAATGTTCATACTTACTTTTATATTTTTTATTATTTCAGACATGATTCTGAATTAATGTACAACAACCTACAAACTGTGTTGTATGCTAAATGCAGTGAAAAGAGGTATTCTAGAAGATGGAAAAGGTGAAGACGGTACAGTATATCATATACACAACTAGTGGACAGAATATAAAAACATACTACAGTTAGAGAGAAAAAGATAAATACATGGAAATACTATGTCTTCACATTATCTATAGTGTTGTTCCTGTTCATAGGCCTGTATATCCAGAAGAAAATATCCAGAGAAAGACCGTGTTAGTTAATCATACGAATGTTAAGAGGTCTGCGGCTTAGTTTCATACAGAGTGCGACGGAACACTATCTGCTGCGGAGGTGTCCTTCCAACTCCTTTAAACATAATGACAATCCACCATTAGAGAAGCAGGCCTAAGATTTGACAGCACATTATCTTTGATGGTGTGAAGTGAAGGAACATTAGCATTTAGAAAAGCAACACACTAATGAGTCCCTGTGTTAAGTATCACTAAAACAACATCAAAGCAAATCTTTGAGAATGAGAAAATGATTCACCAAACTCAACTTGATACACAGAATTAAGAAGAGAAAAAATCTGCTGGGGAAAAAATGTTGTGCATTAGTTTAGGATTCCCTTCTCCTCTGAATCTGACAGTCCAGAATATTTCCTTATTGTGTTGCGAGTCATTCACTTGTAATCCAAAAGCCGCTTATGGCAAACAGGGTCAGCCATGTTTTAATTCCTTATCACTTTCTGTTACTAAAGAGTGCATTTGAACAAGTAATACTGAGGCAGTATCCCAAATACATGCTAAATAACATCACAACTAACAGTCGTACCGTACAGTATGTAATCAAAGTGGAGTGTAAGACTGAGCAAATAATTGATTGACAACAATATAAAACAATGATTGTAGGGAACAAAATGTTATGACAATGATACAATGTTGCGCAATTCACCAGTCGGAAAAATTTCTTATCGCTTGTATATTCCAGGAAGCCAGTATTCCAATGTATATCCAGTAAATTCACGGCTTGAAAGACTGACAGGTGAAAACCATGGTGAGAGTCTTCAGGATAGACTAAAACCATTATTTCCAACAATATGGCTTTAACATTGCGTGAGGGCACACGCTACAGTATAACTCAAATGTGCATTAATCATTAGTTATATCAGGCCAACAATCAGACAAGAATAATACTACTCATATCTGGAGTGAACTGCTGACGGTAGGCCTAAATCAAAATCTCCTCTGATCTAATAACAGCAATGGCAGCATACTCCAAAGCCTGACAACCCAGATGTCCTTGAACGCCATGTTAACCCTATAGTTAACCCTGCATGTCATCCATCAATTTTTCCCAAAAGAGATTTGTTGATACAGGTAGATATTTTGGTATTAGCAGAAGTCTCTCGTGGACAGACTACGTAACAGAAATGGTTCCGTAACATCTGCCAAAAGACACTGGGATGCGACGACAAGCAACAGAGATTTTAGTTGTGGGTGTCCGAGATTAGCATTGGTTATACATAATGGAGCTCCATTTGTGCAGTTTTGTAACTCAAGCACACTTGAATCCGAAAGACAACTAAAATGTGCCCTACAAAGCACGTACATTATTTACATAATATAAATGTTACAGACCAAAAACTGATATCTGGATTAAATACATTGTTAAACAGAAAAGGTATACACTAATCTACCCGATTTAGTGCTGATCTTCAAACTTTCTTTACATGAAGCTTTCCAATATTTCTTTACATGAAGCGTTTCAATACGTATCGTTTTGCAAACTACAGTAGATATGGACTATAACTACGGCTGTTCTGTTGTTACACATTGTTCACGAATGTGTGTCTCGTAGTTCTTATACCTCTAATTGAAGGGTTATTAATACGAGTAGGAAAAACACATCCCAAAAACATCAAAGTTATTACAGTGTCATACAGTACTGACTAAACACACTAAAAGGCTGCTAAATATCAAGGTAAAACATGTATTCCTTTGGTTTAGTGTCAGGAATTGACATTTTGGTAGTGAAAAAGAAGAAAACTTTCAAGGCAAAGATGTCAGTCGGACAGTATTCCTGAAATGATAGAGATGATCTTCCTATCCAATAAGGCATCTAAGATAATACTTTTTAAAGAGATGATTAACATATTGGTCAACATTAAACACACACTTTGGTAAATAAAAAAGTGTTCATATAGCATGGTTATACTTGTGGTACGTAACAAAAGCATTTATAAAACTATTTTTGGCCCCTGCTTGGCCATTTTGGCAGAGAGGCCCAGTGTAGATGAATAGATCTCTCTGTGTGGGCTTATCGAAGGCACGCACTTGTACACACCTATGCTAACACACACACCTAATTAGCACACACACACACTTTTCCGCTCTCCTTCCCTCTCTGCTGGAGCGTAAAGTACAGGTAGCAGTAGCACTACGGCCAACATTCCCAATCCCATCCCCATCATGGTCCTTCCTATGTGGGGAAGCAGATGCCGCAGCACTCCATGCAGATCTCCAGGCAGTCAGAGGACTCGCAGCAGGCGTCCATGATGCCACAGTCCATGTCGTCGCAGGGGCAGTTGCAGTCGTCTCCCATGTCCTCAGCGCAGCAGCAGCAGCAGCAGGTCTCCGAGGTGCAGGTGCCACAGCTAGCCTGGGCCACCACCATGTTGCACAGGGTCAGGAACTCACAGAACAGACAGGCCAGGATGCAGTGGACACAGCAGTCTGGGTCCAACACACACCATGTCCATAGAGACGGGTGGAGGATGAAGGATGATGAAAAAGGATGAAGGATGGATGAAAAACACAGAAAACCACACAAAGCATGATCAAATACAAAGAAAACAAACCGAAAACAAGAACAAAAGTCTTAAAAGCCAATGGGGGGAAAAAATCTGATTAAAACCCCTGCCTGGAACAGAGCGAGTTAATCCCTGGTCTTTTGTAATCAGAAGCCTTGAGCAGGGCTCAGGCAGTTATACAGTCACAAATCAGACTGGCCAATTACTTTGACACGTACAGTATGATAACGTCCTTACAGTAAATAAGTAAAGATAAGACTATCACTATTGACTGACAAAACAGATGAAACCACAGAATGAACTGGAACAACAGTAGTATATTCAATAGTAGAATATTGTATCTCCATGGATAAAACTGTGTGTGTGTGTGTGTGTGTGTGTGTGTGTGCGTGTATTCAGGTGCATAAGAGAGAGTGTAAGCTGAGTAGAAGTTGCAGACTAAGCAGGGAGGAGGAAGGAGAGCCAAATGGAATCAGGGAAAATTCCAAAGGGACTGAATTCCACTTTTGGGTTTTGATTAGCAGCTTTCTAAATAATTGGGGCATTATCATGCAAATGCACAGACTTGATTACGTAAAGCTGATTAGCAAAGTCCGAATTCTTCTCCCTGGCAAATTGTTGTGCTAATGCTGCCGTTTCTCTCGTCACTGATTAACATTTAACCTCTGTAGACCTTTTAACGTGTCTGGGGAGCATGACGCCAAATCACTGTTGTTTTCCAATGAACGGATGGAGAACCCTCTTCTCTATTTCACCAATAAGACAGCTGTTTTATTTTATGGAATTTATTATTACGTTTTTTTGTTCTGTGGTGTTAAAACATTTTACGGAATGTAAGTGATGTCATGCACTAACATCCGTTACATGAAAGTCAGGTGGTACACAGTAAAAAAATAAAATAAAATTAAAATTAAAAAAGTTTTTTAAGACAGATGGACAGATTTAGGCAAAACAATAAATAAGTAAAGAACAGGTAGAATTAAAATAATCAAAAGCACATGCAAGCATTTTAAACAATGTTAGTTGAAATGAATAGATAGACATCTTTGTAATAAGTCATGGGTACTAAATCACAGATCTCCTCTGCCATGCCGTTTTCTGGACCATGCAAGGAGCCGTGAAGGTTCTCCCCACCACACTAGAGGTCGACCGATTATGACTTTTCAACGCAGATTATTGGAGGACCAAAAAAAGCCGATACCGATTAAAATCGGCCAATTTCTACATATATATTTGTAATAATGACAATTACAACAATACTGAATGAACAATGAGTACTTATTTTAACTTAATATAATACATAAATCAAATCAATTTAATCTCAAATAAATAATGAAACACGTTCGTTTTGGTTTAAATAATGCAAAAACAAAGTGTTGGAGAAGAAAGCAAAAGTGCAATATGTGCCATGTAAAAAAGCTAAACGTTTAAGTTCCTTGCTCAGAACATGAGAACATATGAAAGTTGGTGGTTCCTTTTAACATGAGTCTTCAATATTCCCAGTTAAAAAGTTTTAGGTTGTAGTTATTATAGGACTACTTCTCTCTATACCATTTGTATTTCATAGACCTTTGACTATTGGATGTTCTTATAGGCACTATAGTATTGCCAGCCTAATCTCGGGCGTTGATAGGCTTGAAGTCATAAACAGAGCTGTGCTTCAAGCATTGCGAAAAGCTGCTGGAAAACGGAGGACAGTGCGGTTTGAATGAATGCTTGAGCCTGCTGCTGCCTACCACAGCTCAGTCAGACTGCTCTATCAAATATAAAATCATAGACTTAGTTATAATATAATAAACACACAGAAATACGAGCGTTAGGTCATTAATATGGTCAAATCCGGAAATTATCATTTCGAAAACCAAACGTTTATTCTTTCAGTGAAATACAGAACCGTTCCGTATTTTATCGAACGGGTGGCAACCCTAAGTCTAAATATTGCTGTTACATTGCACAACCTTCAATGTTATGTCATAATTATGTAAAATTCTGGCAAATTAATTACAGTCTTTGTTAGGAAGAAATGGTCTTCACACAGTGCGCAACGAGCCAGGCGGCCCAAACTGCTGCATATACCCGGACTCTGCTTACACTGAACGCAAGGGAAGTGACACAATTTCAGGCACCGCATTGATTATACGCAACGCAGGACAAGCTAGTTAAACTAGCAATATCATCAACCATGTGTAGTTAACTAGTGATTATATTAAGATTGATAGTTTTTTTTATAAGATAAGTGTAACGCTAGCTAGCAACTTACCATGGCTCCTTGCTGCCTGCACTCGCGTAACAGGTGGTCAGCCTACCATGCAGTCTCCTTGTGGATTGCAATACAATCGGCCATACTCTGCGTCCAAAAATGCAGATTATCGATTGCTATGAAAATGTGAAAAATCGTCCCTAATTAAATTGGCCATTCCGATTAATCGGTCGACCTCTACACCACACCCTCCGGCCAGAGCATGCACCTCTACCCACACTGTAGTCAAGGCCCAGCAGAGCTTTGGAGATGCAAGACATGGATATGGATAGAAAAATGCCAGTACAAACAGTGTCTTTGCATAACTTTCATCAGACGTTCTCAGCCTGTCAGAAAGACGGGGTTCCTTTTTGACTGGGTTTGAGGAAGAGAGCAGGAAGGGAAGGAGAAGGAAAAGAGGAAAGGATGGGACGGGCTGAGGAACGCTGAATGCTCATTTGATTAATCAAAGTTGGTTTTCTTCCCGTTCCCTCACACAGGCAGGCCATAAAGCTTGACCAGTAGCGCTGTATCGGACACAAATCAGAGAATGCCAACATGAAGCGATACAAGCGGGTTCCCCAAGATGTTTGAACGCTGATTATCATAGGAAACTACAACGGAGACACTTTAGAACAAATGTATCATATTTCCGCATTTGAAACGATGATTGTTATTGAAAAAAACATTCATATAATTATTGTGCACCGTATTCTAGAACTTAAAACTCTGTACTACTAGAGAAAGCGAAGAGCAGAACTTTGCCAATGTCAAATGATGAAACCTCAAAGCATCTAAAACCTTGAAAGACGCTTTACGATAATTAAGCTAGTACCAGCACAGTACACTATGTTCTGATACAAAATGATCTAAATAATGTCCATAGCATCAAGCAGTTGGGGCATCTTAGTTAGCGATTCACTTGGATGTATAATTCAACAGCAGCGATTAGTGAAAACCTTACAGAAGGGGGCGAGGGGGGCTGGGTCATGTACACAAGAACGCCAGACATCTCTCCTACCACAAAGAAAAATACGGCACAAATTGACACACACAGTGAGAGAGCGTTCATGTTTAATGTCAGGCCGCGGCGAAGATGCCCAGATTTTGGAGGGCCAAAAACAGCGGCGAGTGCCTCAGAGGAAATAGTTTGAGACATCTGGAAAAAACTCCAAAGGGAGCAGCATGACATAAAACAAGCTGGAATGGGTGCACACCATCGAGCCAAGCGAAAACATTCAAATGAAGAGAGACTGTTGGGTGAAGGGCCAGTATACTGCCTAGCTGCCTGCCAGGCACAGGGAGGGAGAGAGGGAGGGTGAGAGATAGCGATTGAGAGGAGAGGCCCACCCCATGCAGTAGTCTTTAGAGTGCAAGTCCATAATGCATGAATGAGGGTCAAACTTGTGGCTACGGGAAATATACAGACAAACCAAGATGTGAAGTTGGCGCAAAGAAAGCATTCCAAATTAGTCACCACAAAGGCCTTAAAAAGTATTGAATGTGCCTTAAAAAGGAGCTCAAATCATAATTGATTATACAACAAATAAAAACCACAAAAGGCCCCAACCGAACCCCAGCCTGACTAAAAGACGAGCGGTAAACGACTCTTCAGTCAGTAGCGTATACAGAACTGTTATCACAGCTTCATTTCAGTGCCAGAGAACATGTGCCAAGAATGCTCTGCTCTAGAATCCCCTGAGCTAGGTTCTCTTCCAGTGGAGCTTTATTCTTCTAGTGTTCATAGGGGCTGTTTAGTAGCTAATTTCACAGGCAAACAGATTATGGTAATCCATGTAAACATTAAAACACAACAGCTTGCAGTTTTCCGCCGGGAAATAAATACTTGAGTGTGAACATATTGATTTAGAAAACACAAGTCGAAAAATAACCAACACAAAAGCTGTAATGAGACTTATTGAACTGTTGCTGCTATTTTTCTTTGCCAATTAAGACGTGGAAGAAAAACATGACGCCTGTGGAATACATCATTGGTGAATATTTAACTTGTATCATACCTTTTATTTATAGGGAACTCTATAACTTGTTAGCCTTAGCCCTACCATCAATCTGCTGCATATTTCAAATAGCTTAACCTTGGTGAAGACAAACAATCTCAAATTCCCCAATTCATATAAAAACACACTTTACAGTGAGCTCCAAAAGTATTTTGTTGTTTTGGCTCTGTACTCCAGCACTTTGGATTTGAAACTATACAATGACTATGAGGTTAAAGTGCAGACTCAACTTTCATTTGAGGGTATCATTCTGGACTATCCATAATCATGGTAACCTCCACACTAATGAAGACATGTTTAGAAACATCATAGTCTTATTTACAATAAAAGTGACTCCAAAATAACAAAATACATTATTTACCATTAATTTCTATTGGGCACAAAACAATCTGAAACACAACCAAAACAAACAGCAAATGCATCAAGCAAGTCTGTAGGAGTCACAAGCTTGATGTAATCATTGCATGCTATGAATATGGGACCAAATACTAAACTTTTGACTACTTTAATACACATAGCTGAATTTTGTCCCAATACTTTTGGTCCCCTGCACAAAAAGTGCTGTAATTTCTAAACGGTTCACCAAATATGGACGAAAATACCCTCAAATTAAAGCTGGCAGTCTGCACTTTAACCCCAGCCATTATATCATTTGAAATCCAGAGTGCTGGAGTACAGAGCCAACATAATAAAAAATGTGTCACTGTCCCAATACTTTTAGAGCTCACTGTAATACATATTTCACACTAATCATATCTTATTTTTTCTCCCTCTTCCTCTATAAGACAAAGTAAAAGACAAAGCGAGCGGAGTCAGAGACGAGGCGATGATAAGCAGGGAGCAGCAGGCAGGTCAGATAATGGATAGCAGATAACAGATAGCAGACAGCTGTTACAAGGTAAAAAGAGGACGCGTGTGTGAATCCCAGACAGACGGAGCCAATGTTAATGAGGAGCCACAGTAAGGCTGGAGACTGGAGGACAGACATAGACCCATGCAGAGGGGAGGGAGGGAGGTATGGAAGGAGGGATGACACTTGGCAGGCACCCTGGGCGGCTCAGCCTCATTAGAAGGTCACACCTTACTGACCATTAGTCATTCAGAACACCAATCACCTTCATTACTGCACTCACCTCCGCACAACACCTGAGAAAACGATGGCTCCCCCTGAATTCTAAAATACATCCTTTCGGTTGTTGTTGAGGAAAATAAAGCCATAGGAAGCAGGTCTTGACCAAATGAAAGTACGCTTTCATCATTAAAATAAGAGAACCGAGAGAATCTGTCCATTTTTGACTGTCTATTCTGTCCTCTCGACAAATGGAATGTTAATGGTGGAAGACCTGCACTAAAGGTGTTGATGAAGTGCTAGCGGAAAGTCAAGCCAAGCAGATGAGGGATGTGTGTTCATTGTGTGATTATTAGTCTGTGAGTGACTCTAATGACCTTAAGTTGGAGCACAGTACTTACCTCCTAGTGAGAGAGTGTGTTCTATATAAGACAGAGTATGTGTGTGTACAGTCGGCGCCCAGTACTTATAACTCACCCTCTGGTAACGTCCCAGGCTTGTGAGATCCGGTGGAGCTTCCCTTACTCCGTCTGCTGCTGTCGCTGTTGACCGACAGGCTGGAACGAAGTTGGCTCTGCATCTTCTGGGAGACGCCGGGCGATGGGTGCTGCTTCCTGTGCTGCTCCGCCCCACAGGAACATTGCCGGCGGATTCCATTGCCGTTACTCAGGCCGGTGGAGGATTGGTGGCCATTTTGACTCCTGTCAGAAGCAGCATCTTCTCCCTCGTCGGGCTCTCCCTGCGCAGAGGCGGTTGGCTGGGGCAGCGGCTGAGGTTGAGCTGGATGGGAAAAGTTATTTTTAAAATGTCACACTCCTCTCTTTTCAGTTAGAGAGCACTTATTGTGCTTTCAGCATGTTTGACTGAGAACATGCCATTTATTCTCTACTAAGGTTTTACAGCTAGATTCTGGGTATGAGAAGGATGTTTAGAACGTTCAAGGTACTGACTGTCTTTGTTATGTTGGGTGCTCATGACAAGTATCAAATAAGTCACTTAAGATCACTTTTTTTGTAACCCTCAAGATTTCTTGTTTGATACCATCAGAACAGATACGGGAATCGAGGCTAAACCTTCAATAACTGTCCTTTTTTTGTACTGCCATCATGGAACCTTAACAAATAAAGGAGAACTGAAGAAGAGGATTACAACCCTCACACAGCCAAATGATCACACAGTACGGTATCCCTGTAGGTGAACAGTGAGTGAACAAGCATTTTCTTGGAGAAGCACCCAGGTGAGTTAAGAGAAAGACTGATGCTGCATTCCTGCCCCTGCTACAGTAGAGTAGTGATTTCCCTTCCCCATTCTCAAAGCTCTGGCTCTTTACATTCTTACAGTCGCTCCACGTGTGACAGGCAGCAGCCAGCCATGAAGAGTCAACCACCGAACGAATGAATGTCGTGCCATCTGATAAAATAAAGGGAGCGGTGACATTTCCAGAGGAAGAAGGGGAAGAGACTCCTGCACATCCAGCTCTACAGGGAGATAACTCCTGCATTACCTTCCATCTGCATCAGAAAGGAGAGAGAAGTAGCAGCACGGTGACTTATTGATCTCTGTTGAATTATTCATCTCTTTTTTTTCTTTTTCACTAACTCTGCATTTTAGGGTGCGAGTGCTGTACAAGCGGCGGCCCGTACGGCAATACGACGCTCACAGGGGAACTTTGTTGGTGACAGCCACACGATGTAGTGTTGATTTGTAGAGTGCTACTACTGTACCTGAACTTCTCCAAGTCAAAGTGGATGTGCCAAACAGCGATCTGCATACGCCTGTTCTTTCGTTCTTTCTTTCCTGTCTGCTCACCAACTAGTGCAATTATTGTTAACAAGAGAAAGGAAAATCGAGTTCTAGCCCACCTCTTTTTTACAACACACTCTCAGCACCCAGGGAGACCTCTCTGACGAGAATGTAGATGTAAAACAATGCAATTAAAAACAGACACTGCTTTGTCTCCTCGTACAGTGGTCCGCACGCCGCCTCTATAAACAAATATAGACTTTTGGGATCAGATTTCTATGCAATTTGAATTAGACAACTGGTTGGCACAAAGGAGAATTCATTATGCTCCGACTTAAACCCAGGTTGATGGATTTGACAGCTTTTTACGTGACATTGTTAGTAAACTATGGATGGCTTACAAGAAGATTCAACAATTGCTTATTTTCTTAAGCAAATATCCACATGTAACTTGTGAGATATCAACTTTGTTCTTATATAGTGAACATCAACAATCTATTCTGTAATAAGACACATTTTAACAGTGGAATTCAGAATCAGCAACAAACAAACCATACTATAACTAGTACAAAAGTTATCTTAATCTGGCCTCCCGAGTGGTGCAGCGGTCTAAGGCACTGCACCGCGTCACGACAGCCTCGGGTTTGATCCCAGGCTGTGTCACAGCCAGCCGTGACCGGGAGACCCATGAGGCAGCGCACATTTGGCCCAGCTTCGTCCGGTTTAGGGGAGGGTTTGGCCGGCCGGGATTTCCTTGTCTCATCGTGCTCTAGCAACTCCTTGTGGCGGGCCGAGCGCCTGCAAGCTGACCTTGGTCGTCAGTTGGACGGTGTTTCCTCCGACACATTGGTGCGGCTGAGTTAAGCGAGCAGTGTGTCAAGAAGCAGTGCGGCTTGGCAGGGTCGTGTTTCGGACGACTCATGGCTCTCGACCTGTGCATCTCCCAAGTCCGTAGGAGAATTGCAGCAAAGAGACAAGACTAACTACCAATTGGATACCACAAAACTGGAGGGTAAAAGTTTTATTTTTTTAATCATTAAAAAATATATAATAAGTTCTCTTAAGCTCAATACCCTTTACTGGCGTAGCCTACTGGGTAGGTACAAACACAGTATGTAGGCAGGACTATGTGCCTATGAAATAAATTACCCATAGCAGCTTGTGTAATAAAGCAGTCTCTTTTCTCATACAGAGGTCATGGAGGCATCCACAAACGACCAACCCACAGTCTGTCTATTCTCTGCCTCAGCCAGCATAATTACCTTCCCCTTTGAAGAAAGTCAAGCTTTCAATTTACAAAGTATAAATAGTTATTAGGAAACCACTGCATAAAAAAAGCAGCGGTTCGAATTTCCGACACACTAGAAAGCCTAGAAAGTGGTTCAAGTGTGAGCCTACGAAGACACATTTCCAGGGACAGGTTCCGAGTCTCTCGTGGAGACCGAGTTTTATTTTTTTCCAGTGAAAGCAATGGGAGACGAAGATGAATGGACAGGAACAGGGTAATATTCATAATCATTGATCACGGTAATGATGATCCTGCCAAAGATGATGGCATGATGAACCATGTAACCACACTGAACCAAGCCAGCTAGTAGAATGTAAAATATACTGTATAACTCCTTCTGGTAATAATAGAGAAATAGAACTAGCAGCAATAGACAATAACAGTTAAACATCAACTTGGATAACAACTGTATACTCTATAGATTGGGTATACAATATAAATGCCTATGTAATATAAATGCACTGCAAAGTCAGTGTTCCTATCCGGACAAGGAAACATATCTCCCATAAAAAAAAGGAACAACTCCCGCTAGTTGAAATAATCATAAGCGATTAAAATTGAACAGTTGTGTGGTTTACCACAAAAACTTGTTCGGAGCTGGTGGACGTACACAACCTGACAGATCGCATTAAAACACCATGTTTAGGAGAGGAGAAGAAAGAAAAAAACACTTCCAATTGGACTTCTAACCACCCTATTTCTAACACATCAACAACTGTTGAGAGTGTACATCTGTAGTTGAATAATACATGGAGTATTCCTCTACACAGGCTGTCAAACATATCAGATGGAACTGGGGGGTGAGTGGTTCTTGACTGTCTAAGCAGCATCCCAATTTGGTCCCTTGTATCTGACAGGCTCAAATATCTCGGGAGCATTTTTAAAAAGGCCAGTGTTTGATGGATTCATGAAGAACACACAAATATAATTGCCATTTGTCACCAAGTCTTCAGTGAGTAGTACGCGACGCCATGGGGACCGTAGCGCCATTGCGCCTAGAGAGCGCTACGGTCTGTGTGCGGGATCACTCTGTATGTAAAACTGTGTATAAACACCTACTTTTTTTTTTATGTGGCAGAAAATAGGTCCTATAGGAAGAATTCAAAATTGCACCCAGAAGACACAAGGAGTATATCACACGGACCCAACAGGAAGACAGAGGAATATGTATGAACATCAACTCAAATGTGCTGCATAAACAAGAATTCTAAAATAGTTCAGGTACCGGAAATATAACTAAGAGGTCAAAACAGGGCAGCTTTGAAATTGTAATTTGCACATTACTACACTATAAGTCATAGGTAAGGCAGGAGCTGGATAGGAGTGCAAAAACTAGAGCGGTGTTTCTATGGCTCAATCCTTTTTAATATTAATGGGGGGAGAGAGAGCAAGTTCTGTTTGCAGAGACCTATTAGGATGCCTATCATAAGTAACATACAGTTAGTTATTCAAATGTCACATGTCAGCAGGCTAAACAGATCCATCCAGCCCCATCTCCTAATAGCTAGCTAGATACACCATGCTTGTGGTTAGTGAGTCAAAATGCACTGTGGAAAGTGGAATACTCACAGGAAAAATAATACAAATATGATAAACAAGATGTAAACTAATCCAACAGGAGCATCTTTCAAAAACACTGAAAGACATTTAAAATGGTAATTCTTCCAGTCTTCCACTTGTTTGTTTATCTTTGTACTCTTTACATATGTACATATTATTAACATGTCTCCTGTACATGTTCTGGCCTTATACCTGGTTGATCAAAATGCTAATTTGTGAATGTGCCAATGACCTAGCAGCGGTCTCATCATCCCCTAAACAGCCTGGGGTGGCGTTTCCCCTCCTAACAAACACCCCTGTAATGTCTGGCTAGCTGGGCTGCTCAATCCAAAGGGATATATTTTCTCATTAGAAATTATACATCTCCCATTCCCATATTTATAGACGCAAAACCAGGGGAATTATATGTAGAGAAGGGGGGGGTAGCACCATGAACGTTATTACAAAGGCTCTGATTTAAATTTTCTTTCGGCATATCAAAGCTCATTTACAGTTTGACCTTCCAACTCTGTGACAAGGACTTCCTTTATTGTGTCGAAGGACAGGTTGCTGGAAGGGACAAGCAATGTCAGAATCATCATGAATTGTCCTTTCGACTATCCCAACTCAACACAACCCAGGCTGTGATCATTGTACATGCGAGTATCTGGAGTAAAAATAGCATTTTAATTGCATTCAAATTGATTAAATAAAAAAAATCTAGCGTGAAAATGTTGGAGTGTTAGGGTGCTGTAGCTTAGAATAGCCTGGATAAGCTAGTCCAACTAGCCTAGTCAAACTGTAATGGAGACTGACTAGCATTCACCAAAAAAATGTAGTATAGCAGGAAGACATTCAGGCTGTGATCGGCTTGTATAAACGCATCCTTAGTCGTCACAGCTCAAAGCTTGTAGACTGGATATGTCTTTTTGAGTGTAATTGTATCAGGGACTTCATTGGTTGATTATAATATAATATTTATAAAACAAAAACAAAACTTTTTAACTAAGAAGTAATTAGGGAAAATGTATCTTGCTTCAACAGAATAAAACATGTGACAATCACACAATGACTCTGTGGTGGTTGTCTTGGTAATGTCAGATCACTCCTATACTAAAAAAAGTAACCTTCCAACTGATCACAGCTCTATTCATCTTAGCCTAGTGGCGATGGGCCATCTGTGCCTGTTGAGGGAACTAAATTACTTTCTCTGATAGGATACTCTATCAGCAGGATGTGACATGTGATATGACAGAAGTGTTAACTCTATTAGCCCCCCTATCCCCTATTCTGATGGTATTGTATAATATAGAATCTAATTCCTGGAGAAACACCCATATCTACACTCATGTCTTATTTTCCTGCCGTTTTGAATGAGGAATAAGTCACTATTACTCAGCTCTTTTTCACCGTGGCACACTTAATTCTCTGTGACAAATTATCATTCAAATTTTGGTCTTCAAATGTAACCTGCTGTCGTGATCTGACACTTGAGTGTTTTAATATTCTGAGCCATCCTCTCTTTCCCTTGTTTCCAGTCTCTTTCCTTCCTTATTTTAGACTGCCTCGCTCTCACGCTCTTGATAACAATGGCAAGGAAAGCAGGGCGTCTGGGATTTACTAATTTCAAATTTGGTAATTTCGCCACTGATTGAGGGGAAAAAAAATAACCCCTTCGGACCTTGTTCTGCTTAATTACATTTTACAGTGGAGAAGGCAACTTGAAAGACAAGAGCTTGATTCGACGACCTGAACCTTTCAGGCGCTCTTGGGGGAGGTGGAGCCTATCATCAATTATCCTTCGATTTCAAAACGGAACATTTGGTGAGATGAATGTCTGACTGCTATCTAAATCATTAAAAACACCCAATGAGCTGCCTTTTTCTCTTAAATTAATCACATTCAGAGGAAAATCATTCACATTGTGCAAATGCCAAAAGTGTACAGGCATTGAAGTTCTTCTCTTTCCCCCTCTTGTGTTGTGTAGAATTTGGTGTGCTGCTAATTTGAGTGGTGCTAATGTAGCATAACAGAACAGATCAAGGGCATCCACCACAGCCTTAAAACCTGAGCGCAGCAGAATTACACTTTTCTCCCTCCTTTTCATCTAAGATAGAAAAAAAAGACCTGCGCTGTGATTCTGTCTTAAGCTTTATCAAATCCCCATTTTTTCCCCCAATCTGTTTCCATCTGAGAGCAAAAGAGGAATGTAGTAAAATCAAATGTAAAAAAGTCTTCACAAGTTTGAGAAAGTGCACATCTTGCACAGATTTAGGCTTTACACAGGCAGCTACCACATTTTCTAGAAAGAACAATGATGACGTGACTCAGAGCAGGCCTAGGGGAGCTGCCAGACTCCATAGTCGCAGAGTGCTCCACCCTCTCTCTGACGACTCAAAACCAAAACAAAGCAACAGAGAAGTGGAGTGAAGAGAGGGGGGGGGCAGGGGTGAGGAGAAGGGGGAGTATTTTCAATTTCAGTTGAAATCGATGACTCACAGATTCCACCAATTTCAAAATCTCTTTGCTGAAGTTAGCTACAAGTTCCACAGGAAACTGACTTGTTTGAAATTCAAAACGGGGCACAATGCATCTGGAGGGAGGGCATTACTGTACTAACAGCACCTGAGAGGACAAATCATTTTCAAATTAACACACAGTCGACAACAACAAAAAACTAGGCAAAACTGAGCAGTCCAAAACAGCCAGCCAGTATAGGGTCTGTATAGGGCAGTCAGTCTATAAAAAATATCTATAGACATGGTTCCTCTATTTGCTCAGTATCAATCTGAGCATTAACCAGAGCTAATGGGACAGCTGTGGGTCAATGGTCTTTGTCTTCATAGGTGCCAATCAGGGCCTTAAGCTGTGTGATCAGACTAGGGGACAGAGGTGCTAGTCTGCCTCTGAGTGGGTTTTTAACGGAGACGGCCGTATTGATTTCAGCTCTAGCCGGGGAGCGCCGTCTGCACTGTGTCTGAATGGAGCCAGCCCAGCCAGGTCCCCAGTCACAGTCCAGTGATCAGAGCCCTGACAGAATGACCTACCAGAGAGGTGGTGAACCTGCAAACACCGTGGGGGCAACATCACTCGAGATCTCTGTAATAGAAAAGGGTTTTAACCTTAATGTCGGAGCCAAAACCCTGTTAGAGGCCAAGTAATCCCCCCTGCACCGCTCTCATTTGAAGTGGGCCCCTGTGTGTGTGTGTGTGTGTGTGTGTGTGTGTGTGTGTGTGTGTGTGTGTGTGTGTGTGTGTGAGAGAGAGACTTTCCCTCTCTCTGCTCCAAGGCACTACCCCTGTGCTGTGTTGTGGGGTTGGTTTGGTTTGGGAGCCAACAGAGTGGAGCTGCACTAGGGCATTACTGTTCAGGGAATGCAGCAGAGCCTTTGTAGTAGAGTTGATACAGTGGAGCTCTGTGCACACCTGCTCTGACTGCTCCAAGAAGACAGGTAAACTAGGGAATGCGATCTAGGCCTGTGTGTTTTACTATTATTAGAAAAACTGACAATAATTTGAATTTGTTTGAATACTCAAATCCTCCCTCCAACAGTGCAAAACAATCAATCTTTCATTCTCCATAGTCTTTGTTTCTTTTGTTCTCCATAGCCAATAACCTTGTGTGTTTGAATTATGACGGTGATATCTGATATCCACACATTAGAAATACTTGTGTATGAAATTTCAGTACATAAATGGAGGTGTGCATACACTGCCTTCGGAAAGTATTCAGACCCCTTGACTTATTCCACTTTGTTACATTACAGCCTTAATTTAAAATGGATTAAATAAATAAAAATCCTCAGCAATCTACACACAATACCCCATGATGACAAAGCGAAAAGAGGTTGGTAGAATTTTTTGATAATTTATTACAAATAAAACAGAAATAGCTTATTTACATAAGTATTCAGAACCTTTGCTATGAGACTCGAAATTGAGCTCAGGTGCATCCTGTTTACATTGATCATCCTTGAGATGTGTCTACAACTTGGAGTCCACCTGTGGTAAATTCAATTGATCGGACATGATTTGGAAAGGCACACACACACCTGTCGATATAAAAGGTCCCACAGTTGACAGTGCATGTCACGGAGCAAAGTACAGAGAGATCCTTGATGAAAACCTGCTCCAGAGCACTCAGGACCTCAAGACTGGGACAAATGTTCACCTTCCAACAGGAAAACGACACTGAGCACACAGCCAAGACAACGCAGGAGTGGCTTCGGGACAAGTCTCTGAATGTCCTTGAGTGGCCCAGGCAGAGCCCGGACTTGAACCTGATCTAACATCTCTGAAGAGACCTGAAAATAGCTGTTCTGCAAACCTCCCCATCTAACCAGATAGCATGAGAGGATCTGCAGAGAAGAACGGGCGAAACTCCCCAAATACAGGTGTGCCAAGCTTCATACCCAAGATGACTCGAGGCTGTAATCGCTGCCAAAGGTGCTTCAACAAAGTACTGAGTAAAGGGTCTGAATACTTATGTAAATGTGATATTTTTTTTCCTTCATTTTATTATTAGCAAAAATGTCTACAAACTTGTTTTTGCTTTGTCATTATGGGGTATCGTGTGTAGATTGATGAGGGGGAAAAACAATGTACGCATTTTAGAATAAGGCTGTAACCTAACAAAATGTGGAAAAAGTCAAGGGGTCTTAATACTTTCCGAAGGCACTGTATCTAATCATTTCACTTAAGTATTTTCAATCTCTTTTTTTGTTTAAAACATCCACAATGAATAGGCTTCAACACTTCTGGAAACGCTAATTGGAATGCTTGAAATTTCCCAGATGAAATCCATCTACAGCAAGACAATGAGGAAATAATTACCACAGAGGTAGAATTACATTGGCCATTTTAATCAACCCGTGCTACCATTTCACCCTATTTATACTGTTTTTGATTCCATGACCCACTGGTAAGTAATCACTTGAAAATTACGCCTCTGTTTTTAAATGGGCTCTTGCTTTAGACACATTTTTTCAGTATAGACGGGGGTCTACTGGATTACAATAAAGATTTAGCTCTTGGATAACAACAACCATCACGCTGTTCTTTTTGGCAGAAATACTAGCACAAAAAAAAACTGATAGAGACTTTTTTTATTATATATATATAAACGTTTCTGAAGTTCACAGGACCTTACCCTGTATACTAACTAGGGTGTTACATTTTGCATGTGGGTCTAACTCATCTTTACACAACACTATTCAAAACAATGACGATACCTGTATGTCTCACTATTCTGCATTCATTTCATAGATGCTATATTGAGGCATCAATAAGCAAGAAGAGAGCTCTTCTGCGACATCCACCAGCGGAGCAATAATTCATCGACATATATCTAACATTGGAAGTGTCAAAAATTAAACTTCCTAAAGGTCATTTCTGCACCCGGGTAATAACCTTGAAGCTTCCAGAGTAAAAGCACAATCAGGGATTCACACAAAGGCCACACTAATGTCTTTCTTTTCAAGGCGACAGCCATGTCATTTGACCTCACGTCTCTTTATCCACGGCGAGAGCACTTCAACTATTTGACAATCACAGTGAATAATGTGTCGATTAAACACCTAAAACTGGCGTTAGATCATGGCAATTTATTTAAGGCCCGGGCCTGCAGAGCCAAAGCCCAGTCTGGAGGAGATATCAGCGGAGTGTATTCCTCTAGGGGCCGAGCCACACAAGACCCTGCTAGCTGCCACATACTGGGGACTTATAGTTGAAGGGCTCTAACAAGAAACAGTGACCTGAAGATACATGCCCTTTAAACTTTGCATATTAAAAAAGGTCAGAAATAACTTGAGCTAAATAAACACAAGTTTAACTGTTAAAGAGTAACTTTAATGAAATAACATTTTTTTCCAGCGAAAACCAGATGTTTCCGGCTAAGTTGTAGTGAAACACGTCAATTCCGGTCTTCATTTTAACAGTTTACTGCAAAAGTGATATTTTGGTCTTTTTAGTAGAAAATCTAGCTCTTTTTGCCCTTAGCGGATCAACTCTACCTTGAGAAGGTTCCAATATGTCATCTCAATGGAAGGGTTCAGTATGAAATACACTCCCTTCTAGATGTGCTGAGTGGTACCACCTCAAGGCTTACTGTAAAAGCAGATGACAGCGCGCCTTATTTGGCAATGGTCTTGGTAAGTGGAGTGTGCCAATATATCTTGCATGACGCTTCCTTGACTACTGACGTTACAAAATTCAAAAGGCAGTAAGGCACGTTTCCACATGACCAAATTCAACATTTCTGCTTACCGTTTCATACACATCTATGTGCTTTTACGAAAATAAAAAAAATGTAGGCTATGAGAATTATACGTTTATATTTGTAGCTACATCCACCGTCCAAAGACAGATGACAATGGTGGTCATGCCAACTATTTTCCCCAATCTCTATAACTGGCACAGTCTGCTTAAACAGCTCATAGTTAGTTCACTGGTTGTGAGTTCTAATCCCACAAGGGGCAGATATTTTTCCTGTGCCCAAACACTTTTAATTCTGAAAAGTGAAACCATACCTGTGAGGGGTCGCCCTGATAGTAGTTGTAGATTTTTATACAGTACCCAAGACCAATCTGAGAGTTAATTTGACCATTGGAAAAAGAGCTACTTCAATATTGCAAATTGTATTGAGACCCTAATTTTCACTTTGAAGGTGAGGATTGCACTTTTCTTCCCACAGCAAGAACGCAATAAATGTGAGTCCACGTTTCATAATTTTTTTTGTGCCCCATGGGGGATTTGAACTTACACCACAGGTGGCAATAGATAAAGAACTCAGCGCCTTACCACTGTGAGCCAACTGTCCAGAGGCTAATATACTCGCAATGCACAGAATTGTATTATCAGAGTTTGCCAGTGGACTTCTGGTAAGTATGTTTTAGTGAGAAAGTGTTGGGATCAGGTACAACTAAGTTTACCCACCCACAAAATTAATATTTAGGAGCATTCCCCCCCACCCACTTCTCGCCTGAATGCATTCTTTTTGGGGGGAAGGGGTTGGGCAAAGGTTGAAATTGGGGCTAAAGTTCCCCTTTAAGACAAAACGTTCAAATAACAAGCGCCAGCTTTTCTGTTTTGATTCAGGCTAATAAAAAACAACAGCCCAAGACAAATCACATGCAGCCTAGGGCACACAACAAGTTGGAAATCGGACAGAGGGATGAAAGAAAAAAGGAATAAATTGGCACTGTGTGGTCAGTCAGATGATTTCCTGTTTCAGTAAGTGAGGGCTTCATTAGAATCAACCAGACCAGTTCAGTGTTCATCAGCTCCTCGCCCTGGATATCCAACATTGCATTCTGTAAGCTAACTGTATATTCAAAAGATGTCCATTCAATCTGCTAAACAGAACCTCTATACACAGATTACGTTTTTATAATTATTTGAAGTGACTAAGACATGTTCCTGTACCTTTCCCTCAAAAGGAGATTTGTCGTGTCCCTCACTTTCATATTCCCCAAACACCCAGTCTGTGGGGGGTAACTACAACTACTACATTAAAACTGTTGTCACAGACTTCTTTATTTTTAGATGAAAGTGATGCATTTTACTTGCCAGTAGTGCATTACATACATTACATTAAAAAAAATTATTTCAGCTTTATTTAACCAGGTAGGCCAGCTGAGAACAAGTTCTCATTTACAACTGCGACCTGGCCAAGATAAAGCAAAGCAGTGCAACAAAAAACAACAGAGTTACACATAGGATAAACAAAAGTAGTCAATAACACAATATAGAAATCTATATAGTGTGTGCAAATGGACTAAGGAGGTGAGGCAATAAATAGGCCATAGTAGCGAAGTAATTACAATTTAGCAAATTAACACTGGAGTGATAGATGTTCAGATGATGATGTGCAAGTAGAAATACTGGTGTGCAAAAGAGCAAAACAATTAATAAAAACATGGGGATGAGGTAGGTAGTTTGGTGGGCTATTTACAGATGTGCTATGTACAGCTGCAGCGATCGGTAAACTGCTCAGATAGCTGATGCTTAAAGTTAGTGAGGGAGACATAAGTCTCTAACTTCAGCGATTTTTGCAATTCGTTCCAGTCATTGGAACAGGCAGCCAAAGGTGGTGTTGGCTTTGGGGATGACCAGTGAGATATACCTGCTGGATCGCGTGCTACGGGTGGGTGTTATGGTGACCAGCGAGCTGAGATAAGGCAGAGCTTCACCTAGCAAAGACATAGATGACCTGGAGCAGGTGGGTCTGACGACGAATATGTAGAGAGGGCCAGCCGACGAGAGCATGCAGGTCGCAGTGGTGGGTGGTACATGGGGCTTGTGACAAAACGGATGGCACTGTGAGAGACTGCATCCAATTTGTTGAGTAGAGTGTTGGAGGCTATTTTGTAAATGACATCGCCGAAGTCGAGGATCGGTAGGATGGTCAGTTTTACGAGGGTATGTTTGGCAGCGTGAGTGAAGGAGGCTTTGTTGTGAAATAGGAAGCCAATTCTAGATTTAATTTTGGATTGGAGATGCTTAATACGAGTCTGGAAGGAGAGTTTACGGTCTAGCCAGACACCTAAGAATATGTGGACAACTACAAATACCAAGTCAGAACCGTCCAGAGTAGTGATGCTAGTCAGGCGGGCGGGTGCGGGCAGCAATCGGTTGAAGAGCATGCATTTAGTTTCACTAGCGTTTAAGAGCAGTTGGAGGCCACGGAAGGAGTGTTGTATGGCATTGAAGCTCGTTTGGAAGTTTGTGAACTTTTTTGGGGTAGGGTGCAGCATTCGGAATTTTTGAAAAGAGTGCCCAAAGTAAACTGCCTGCTACTCCGGCCCACAAGCTAGGATATGCATATAATTACAGATAGATTTGGATAGAAAACTCGAAAGTTTCCAAAAAACTGTTAAAATAATGTCTGAGTATAACAGAACTGAAATTGCAGGCGAAAACCTGTGGAAAATCCATCCAGGAAGTGCTATTATTTTGAAATTGATGTTTTTCCATTGAAAGCCTATCCACCATTTAAAGGGATAGGACCCAGATTCCATTCCCTATGGCTTCCACTAGCTGTGAACTCTTTAGACATTGTTTCAGGCCTTTATTCTGAAAAATGAGGGAGAATGAGCAGTTTCAATGAGAGGCCAGTGGAATTTCCCAATTGGTGCGCAATCCCGAGAGCGCGCTTTCTTGTTTTTCTTTTATATTGACGACGCTATTGTCCGGTTGAAATATCGATTATTTAGGCTAAAAACAACAGAGGATTGATTATAAACATCGTTTGCTGATTTGTAGGGATCCAGATTCTGCAGCTCTTTCAGGACGTCAGCTGTCTGGATTTGGGTGAAGGAGAAGCAGGGGGGGGCTTGGGCCAGTTGCTGCGGGGGGTGCAGAGCTGTTGGCCAGGGTTGGGGTAGCCAGGTGGAAAGTGTGGCCAACCATCATCCAAAATTCCATAACCATCACAACCCTACCTACACCTGCTAGCTACAGTAGCTAACCTTGGTTTGACAAGTTCTTGCTTCGAAATCCTTTTTCGAAGCTGCTCCGGTAAACAAACCAATGGCAAGTCATTAGCGTAAGACCGAAAAGGCGCCCAGGAAAAGTTGAACATCCTAGAAACAAAGAGCTACTGTGTCAGAATGTAAACAATCCTCTAACCACAACTACATGGATGGAAGCTATCGGGTTGTTGTTGCTATTAGCGTTGCCGGAAACCACACTCTCCTTATGGAGTGGCAAACACAAGAGGGGTTTAGAGGAGTTAGAGTTGCTGCTTTTTCTGATTCTACTGCTGTACTATTCAGACCTGTAATGTGGATAATCAAGTCTGTTTCAAAACGGTAAATCTTCAGGTAATGAGATTTTCTTTTGCCAAGAGGCCAAAGCAGTGTGATTTAAGTGTAAAATATTGCTTCTGCAAACTCCGCAGGTTAAATGACAAGCAGTAAGAGGCATTGTGAGTGGGTTAATAGTGACACTTGAAGACAAGAGATTGGTTGGTAGTGAATTGGCAGAACATTCTGGATAGAACAGAACAGGTTGTTTCTATTATCACAGTTCTAACTCAGTAGGACTCAGAGTTGTAAATAGGGTGTGACATGTACTTTCCATTCCCCCCAAAAAAGTGAGAACTTTCCAATCAATTTATTTTAGTTTCCCCTATTATTTCTGCTGAACAAAAGGGCACAATGATGCATGAGGAAGCGTTTACATTGCTTAACCCTTTACACTCGTGGGAATTGAAATGTTTTACAGAAGAAATATGAAATGCATAACCATTGTAGCAGTTGAAAGGGAAGAGTTTGGCGATAATGGGACAATTATTACACTAAAAGGTGAGGATACAACAGTTCACCAGACAAGACTGAATCCAACCATTACACTTGATTTTCTATACATGTTGCCGCATTTTTTGATAATGAAATCGGAAAATACACTGGAGACATTCTGTAACATGATAAGACTATTCCTGGAAAATGTGGGGACGGTGCATCATAAGACAAACAAATGACAGGGGTTTGGTTGAGGACTAACTGGTGACCCCAAGTGGCCACACACACCTCTCCAAAGTGTGCCTAATTCCTAAGCAATTTCAATGCACTTCTAATGATTCAAAGAACAGCCTTCAACTCTTCTTGTCGAGCGCGGTGCTCAAGTTCAGAACGCCTGCCAGTCGAAATCCATACAGCGCTGTGAAGAACATAGCCAGAGCTCTGACGTCATGTATAGCATGTTACTGTACAGCCACTATGTTCCAATTAGATGCTTATTAGTGACATTTTCAACCCATTTACTGGTATGAGTGTAAAGGGTTAAGAAACAACCAAGTGTGTATCACCTTAACTGCAAAATAACCACAGATTGCTTTGCTGTTGCTATGGCCCCTTCTCTCCTTTCATTAGTAACTGAATCTTTCAGCCAGGTAGCATATTTACATTTTAGTCACTTAGTACAGGGTTTCCCAAACTCGGTCCTGGGGGCCCCCCTGGGTGCACATTTAGGTTTTTCCCTAGCACTACACAGTTGATTCAAATAACCAACTCATCATCAAGCTTGATTATTTGAATCAGGGCCCCCACCAGAGAGTTTGGGAAACCCTGATTTAGCAGACGCTCTAATCCAGAGCGACTTACAGTTAGTGCACTCATCTTAAGATAGCTAGGCGGGACAACCACATATCAGTCAATAGTACATTCTCCTCAAAGTAGCCATCAGCAAAGTCAGCGCTAGTAAGGGAGATTTCTTTTCACAAATAAGGAGAACTAAGCATGTTATCCGCTTCACTCTAAATATGGCTACAGTGCAAACACACTAAAACACTATACGTGCCTTCTAAAATGATTTAAGTGCACTGAAAGCTGAAACAAGTGGGCCTAGACAGTCAAAGCCAAACCACAACAGGATTTCCTCACTCACACTACAGAAAGCTGAAGGGTTAGAAGAGCAACCAGGAGGAAACATGCCAACTATTCGTCCTTATAGCAGAATGAGAGAACGTGCATGTTACTTCATCCCATGTTATTGTTATTTAATCCCACAAGCCATTGTATTAGACTTCAATACCATCTTGCCATTTCTCTCTGAAACTGGGAGGGTGACTTTTCAGAGGGACCATCTGTCAACGGGCATACGTCACTCTGCCACAGGGCCTAGCAGTGACAAGTGTTGATTGATGATGCCAGTTTATGACAAGTCCGAAGGTCCTGACAGAACATGGTCATGACAAAAACATTACTCAGGTAAGATAGCTGGGCTTGGCTACTGCACAAGGCTATACATGTTTAGAGTATTTCTGTCGCTATGTCATTGTTTCTGTCAATGTGTATAGTACAATTGTTAGGTATTGTGTTTTGTGTGGATCCCATTAAAGTAACAGATGAGGATCTGGGCAAACACGTAATAGCAGGATTTCCTGAGGTGCCCCTCATTGTAACACTTACTTCGAACAGGGTCAAAATAGGTAGGGTTTTCCCCCGTCACGTGACTTTGTACTTCAGTGGACGTGCCTCTGGGACACGATGTTCTGGATGGGTTTGTAGTTTCAGATGATTCGTTACTGCCACAAGCATCTAGGACAAAAGCACACAACATAAGAAATTGAACAACTGTTTAGCCTAAAAAGAAGGGGGGAGGGAGAGCACGACAAACAGATTGTTTGCATGCCCTCCCGTTGAACAACAACTGGTCAAAATAAAGTTGCATTATGTACCTCTACTCAGAAACAGATGTAAAAGGTGAGGAGAAGGTCAACTTCGGTGGACGTAATACTAATATCAGGGACAGAAGGACAAGCCAAGCCAGGGCTGCCTTATTTTTGCCAGAGAAAACATTGTCCCTTTCCTTTCCTTTGTCGAAAGGTTACACAACAGACTCGGGAGCAAGGCGGTTCAGGTAAAAGCCAATGCCAGATTTCTGGATCTAATTTTCTCTACTCCCGGCTGTGCACTACCTGCCAAGGTTGTTAGAACCATAAAAACAGCATTCATCTACATTGAAAAACGTATGTAGGTAAAAACCTGCTCCAATAATTATGCAAAAGGTCAGCCGTCTCTCCGAGTGACGTTATTAGTACTGTGTTCCCTCATAAAATACTGTACATTAAATGATCATTGCAAGAGTGCCGTCTCCATTCCTGCTATGTTTAGCCAATAGGGTACAACAACAAAAAACATCTACAATGGCTTTATGACATACAAAAGAAAGGAGGACCAAGGCACTCTTCATACAATTAATTAAAATGCCTTTATTTGTATGGCATGCTCAATGGAAACAAAGTTCTACATTTCTCATGCGTTTAGGCTGCATGGCTTTCGTCAGGGAATCTTTATGACATAGTTGAAAAAACAAATTCCCGTTTGCTTCAGACAGATCCTGTTTCTTTCTTCTTCATTTTATGTTTTGGTTGTAACCATAGCCCTTTTCATGTTGTTTTGTTCTGAAAAAGAAGGTGACGAATGGCTCAGCACAACATGGCAAATGTTATTTTCCTTGGCCGGATGATGTATTTGTTGCAGGTCTGTAATGCTGTCGCTCTGTTTAGTAAGCAATGGCAGATAGATAAATGAGCCACAGTGGCTCTAGAGATATGGCCCAATCTTAGCCAGAGGCAGGGGCTGATAGATGGCAAGTCTTTAGTCTTGGTGTGACTCCCTCCCTCTCAGATCGATGCACACTTACAGTAGCAGTGTGTGATGCATCGCTGTATTTAGTGATTACAGTTAGAAATAAATTAGCCTATTCTCAGAACATCTACAGCCTCCTGAGAGAGGGGAAATCCAGTCTTAACTGAGAAAGGCTTTGAAGGTCCAGCAAAAATCCATTTGCCACCCGTCCCTGTGATTGCTTACTCTGTCCTACTTTGCTATTTTTGACAGTGCTGTAATGATGCTTGGTATAAATAGGATGGGTAACGGTTCAGTGGCTGTTTGAAAGAAGAAGGGGGGAAAAAACGGGGCCAAGCTTATTTTACATGTGATAATCTTACGGGCAACTACAAAGTTAATTAAAAACTATAATTGGCTGTGGTTCCTGCTAATAGTCACCAAGGCGTTCCTTCAATCTTTATTGTGAAATAATGAAAACATTATCATGCCTAATGCTGGTGTATAGCTACTGATGTCTGGCAAAACGACAGGAATATAATTTAGAGGGAATGGGTTCATGTTGGTTGTTATTATTGTTCTGAGTGAACTGATGGATTCTGACATGCAAGGAAAACAAGATCATGATTTCAATGATGACTAATTTTCCATCTTGACCAAGTTATTATTGATGGAATATTCCATCAATGGTAAATTGACAACAGGGTTAATTGAAAGTGGAAGAGACATAGAGCACAAGTACAACACCTTCACCAAATAAATAAACAACAATTGCATAACAGCCATGTTGTCAGCCCTTATATGCAGTATAATGTCATACCGTGAGAGTTTGGGAGAAGAGGACTTGTCTCCTGTTGAATGTTCTTCCCTGGCCCAGCAGGCCCTTCCAGAGGTAAGACGGTCTCAGTGGACATGAGACAGTCCTCTTGGAGTGATACACGACAGATAAAGATGAGCCTCCTTTTCCTCCTTAGTCCTCAACCCTGGGGATTTGAATGTAGACTTGAGTAACAAACTACCACTCAAGTAAACGACAATGAGCAAGTTACTGGTTCTCTCTCATAGAGAGCAGAGTATGAGTGACGTCAAACCACAATATGTCGTTAAAAGTAAGTGGAATTTTCCCACTTTACTGCCTTACAGAAACTATAGAAACGGAAAGGAAATCTGCAACTAAGTCGTTTAAATGTATAAATATGGTTATTTATTATCGAATAAATCATAAGCAAAACTATGTAAACATGCATAATAAGTTTGTTGATAAGTACCTTACAAACATGACAACTCCCTGTCTCAAGTTTGACTTATTCCCATCCCTCCTCCACAGTGAAACGCCTTCTCGTTGAAAAATTCCGCACGAGTTGTAAATTCAAATATCTCCAAAGTTATCAATACGTTTCCAATGATTCCGTTTATCGCGCTATTCGCGCGGGAAAAGTTGAAATATTACTCCTAATGTCATCGACATTCTGCTGGTTCGCTTGAAAAAAGTTTGGACTAAAACATTTTCATCATATCCGGATTCCGAAAGCCACTCGCGCATGCTCGGCCAGCTGCAGAAATTAGAGAGCTCGCGTGCAGTGTGTCTAAGGACCATGGGAAAATGTTGGAGAAGTAAACTTTGACGTGTAAACTATTGCCACTTGACTGTATCCTAAACAAAGTGTCCTCGAAGTATAGCTGCTGCTTATTTGCTCTGAATAGTATTACCTATCATTATCTTGATATCCATCGATGCACCTTGTCCAATAATGTGGCAGAGCATCCTCCAACTCATCACACAACTCAAATAGTTTTTATCTAACTATTAGGCTGATCACTACTGAAGTTTAAAACTTATTGAAGAGTACTTAAAAAAATAAAAAAGTTGCATGGACTCTTAAATAGTGTTTAAGATGATTTTTGAATTACTACCTCATCTCTGTAACCCACACATACAAGTATCCGTAAGGTCCCTCAGTCGAGCAGTAAATTTCCAATAAAGATTCAACCAGAAAGATCTGGGAGATTTTCACAAAGAAGGGCACCTATTGTTAGATAAATATACAGTACCAGTCAAAAGTTTGGACACACCTACTTATTCCAGAGTTTTTCTTTATTTTCACTATTTTCTACATTGCAGAATAAAACTATGAAATAACACATATGGAATAATGTAGTAACCAAAAAAGTGTTAAACAAATCTAAATATTATATATTTGAGAATCTTCAAAGTAGGCATCCGTTGCCTTGAAGACAGCTTTGCACACTCTTGGCATTCTCTCAACCAGCTTCATGAGGTAGTCACCTGAAATGCATTTCAATTAACAGAGGTGCCTTGTTAAAAGTTAAATAGTGGAATTTATTTCCTTCTTAATGCATTTGAGCCAATCAGTTGTGTTGTGACTAGGTAGGGGTGGTATACAGAAGATAGCCCTATTTGGTAAAAGACCAAGTCCATATTATGGCAAGAATAGCTCAAATAAGCAAAGAGAAACGACACTCCATCATTACTTTAAGACATGAAGGTCAGTCAATGCGGAAAATTTCAAGAAAGTTTCAAGTGCAGTAGCAAAAACGGTTAAGTGCTATGATGAAACTGGCTCTCAAGAGGACCGCCACAGGAAAGGAAGACCCAGAGTTGCCTCTGCTGCAGAGGATAAGTTCATTAGAGTTACCAGTCTCAGAAATTGCTGCCCAAATAAATGCTTCACAGAGTTCAAGTAACAGACACATCTCAAGATCAACTGTTCAGAAAAGACTGCATGAATCAGGCCTTCATGGTCGAATTGCTGCGAAGAAACCACTACTAAAGGACACCAATAATAAGAAGAGACCTGCTTGGGCCAAGAAACACGAGCAATGGACATTAGACCAGTGGAAATCTGTCCTTTGGTCTGATGAGTCCAAATTTGAGATTTTTGGTTCCAACCGTCATGTCTTTGTTAGACGCAGAGTAGGTGAACGGATGATCTCCGCATGTGTGGTTCCCACTGTGAAGCATGGAGGAGGTGTGATGGTGTGGGGGTGCTTTGCTGGTGACACTGTCAGTGATTTATTTAGAATTCAAGGCACACTTAACCAGCATGGCTACCACAGCATTCTGCAGCAATACACCATCCCAGTTTGTGCTTAGTGGTACTATCATTTGTTTTTCAACAGTACAATGACCAAACACACCTCCAGGCTTTGTAAAGGATATTTGACCAAGAAGGAGAGTGGTGGAGTGCTGCATCAGATGACCTGGCCGCCACAATCACCCGACCTCAACCCAATTGAGATTGTTTGGGATGAGTTGGACAGCAGAGTGAAGGAAATGTGCTCAGCATATGTGGGAACTCCTTCAAGACTGTTGGAAAAGCATTCCAGATGAAGCTAGTTGAGAGAATGCCAAGAGTGTGCTAAGCTGTCATCAAGGCAAAGGGTGGCTACTTTGAAGAATCTCAAATATAAAATATATTTTGATTTGATTAACACTTTTTTAGTTACTAAAAAATTCCATATGTGTTATTTCATAGTTTTAATGTCTTCACTATTATTCTACAACATAGAAAATAGTACAAAATAAAGAAAAACCCTGGAATAAGTCGGTGTGTCCAAACTTTGACTGGTACTGTATATATATTTTTAAAGCAGATATTGAATATCTCTTTGAGCATGGTGACGTTATTAATTGATACACTTTGGATGGTGCGTCAATATGCCCAGTCACTACTAAGATAAAGGCATCCTTCCTAACTCAGTTGCTGGAGAGGAAGGAAACCGTCTTTCGGATGGGATGTTAAACGAGTGTCCTGACTCTCCGTGGTCACTAAAGATCCCATGGTACTTGTCGTAAGAGTAGGGCATAGGAGGCTGCTGAGGAGAGAATGGCTCATAATAATGGCTAGAACGGAGCAAATTACTTTTTTTTATGTATTTGAAACCATTCCACCTAATCGTCCCCAGCTTCCAATTTGCTCATTCATCCCCCTACTCTTCCCTGTAACTATTCCCCATGTCATTCCTGTAAATGAGAATGTGTTCTCAGTCAACTTACCTGGTAAAATATGGATAAAAAATTAAATAAAAACACTCAGGGATTTCACCATGAGGCCAACTTGAAAGAGCTTGAAGAATTAAAAAAATAATTATGTGTAAATATTGTACAATCCAGGTGTGCAAAGCTCTTAGAGACTTACCCAGAAAGACTCACAGCTGTAATCGCTGCCAAAGGTGATTCTAACATGTACCGAATACGTATCTAATCAAGATATATTAGTTACATAAAAAAAAAAAAATGTTTTTACAAATGTTATAATTTATCTTCCACTTTGACAGAGTATTTTGTATAGATCGTTGCCAAAAAAAAGTCAATAAAAATAACTATTTTAATCCCACCTGGTACATAACAAAATGTGGAAAAAGTCAAGGGGTGTGAATACTTTCTGAAGGTGCTGTATTCTCCTACTTTGAAGGGGTAAGAGGGGCAGGCTCTAGTTGAGATGATCATATCTGCCAATCAGAGCTGTGTATGTAAATATATTTAAATGTATATCAACAAGCCCACACAAAGGGCTTCCCGACTGGCGCAGCGGTCTAAGGCACTGCATCGCAGCGGTCTAAGGCACTGCATCGCAGCGGTCTAAGGCACTGCATCGCAGCGGTCTAAGGCACTGCATCGCAGCGGTCTAAGGCACTGCACCGCAGCGTTCTAAGGCACTGCATCGCAGTGCTTGAGGCGTCACAACAGACCTGGGTTTGATCTCATGCTGTGTTGCAGCTGGCCACGACGGGGAGACCCATTAGGCGGCGCACAATTGGCCCAGCGTTGTCCGGGTTAGGGGAAGGTTTGACCGGTTGAGATGTCCTTGTCCCATCACGCTCTATCGACTCTTTGCGGCGTGCCGGGCGCATACACGCTGACGTTGGGGTGTTTTCTCCAACACATTGGTGCGGCTGGCTTCCGGGTTAACTGAGCAGTGTGTCAAGAAGCAGTGCGGCTTGGCAGGGCCGTGTGGCTCTCGACCTTTGCCTCTCACGAGTCTGTACGGGAGTTGCAGCGATGGGACAAGACTGTAACTACAAATTGGGGAGAAAAAGGGGTAAAAAGTACTAAAATAAATAAAATACTAAAAACAAGCTCACGCAATCAGACTGAGCAATGGCAAAAGGAGGCTCAGGGAAATAAATTTAAAAAAATGTATGTTGCCTCCCAGGTGGCGCAGTGGCCTAAGGCAGGTAGCTGCGCCACCAGAGACTCTGGGTTTGAGCCCAGGCTCTGTCGCAGCCGGCCGCAACCGGGAGGCCCATAGGGCGGCGCACAATTGGCCTAGCGCTGTCTGGGTTAGGGAGGGTTTGGCCGGCAGGGATATCCTTGTCTCATTGCGCACTACGACTCCTGTGGCGGGCCGAGCGCAGTGCACGCTGACCAGGTCGCCAGGTGTACGGCGTTTCCTCCGACACATTGGTGCTATAATGTTCAAAGTAGTCCTGAAGAATAAAACAACAGACCACTTCAACTACAATAACATTCTCAGTAGCGGTTACAGAAAAAAACTAATCTTGCTATGACTTTGATATCTTGTTGTTTATCTACCTTGAACGCACTGTACGCCGCTCTGGATAAGATTGCCTGTTGAAAAACCAAATGTAAATGTAAAAAATAAACACTTACAAAGCATGTTGGGTATTATTATAATAAGCCCCGCCCCCAAACATGTCCACATTTTGTTGTTTCCGACCAGACCAAATCCGAACGAATCATAGACGCCTAGGCTATGTTTCACAAGTTTTAACAGTAGAGTACAGTACTGTACGGTATGGTACGGTACAGTAGAATTTTATCACTGGGGCCAATATCCCTGCAATCCAGGACCTCAATGTCAGGCAGAGTCAGAGAAAGGCCTAAAAAATTGTCAAAGACTCCAGCCACCCAAGCCATAGACTGTTCTCTTTGCTACCACACGGCAAGCTGTACCAGTGCACCAAGTCTGAACCCAACAGGAACCTGAACAGCTTCTACAGTCAAGCCATAAGACTGCTAAACAAGACTTTTAAATAGCTAATCAAGTGGATACGCGGACTACCTACACTAACTTTCTTGCACTGACTCTATGCACACACTGGACTCTACCCACACACTCAAACATACTTACACTGACACCCCAACACAAACTACAAACGGCCACACACAACATGTGCACACACGCATACTTACAAACACACACACACACACACACACACACACACACACACACACACACACACACACACACACACACACACACACACACACACACACACACACACACACACACACACACACACACACACACACACACTGCTGCTACTGTCTATTATCTATCCTGTTGCTTAGTCACTTTACCCCTAACCACAGTGCATTTGAAAAGTATTCAGACCCCTTGACTTTTTCCACATTGTTACGTTACAGCCTTATTCTAAATCATTTTTTCCCTCATCAATCTACACACAATGCCCCATATTGACAAAGTAAAAACAGGTTTAGATTTTTGCACATTTATTCAAAATAAAAAACGGAAAAATCAAGTTTACATAAGTATTCAGACCCTATACTCAGTACTTTGTTTAAACATCTTTGGCAGTGATTACAGCCTTGAGTCTGCTTGAGTATGACAATTTTGGCACACCTGTATTTGGGGAGTTTTTACAATTCTTCTCTGCAGATCCTCTCAAGCTCTGTCAGGTTGGATGGGGAGTGTCACTTCACAGCTTTTTTCAGGTCTCGCCAGTGATGTTCGATCGGGTTCAAGTCCGTGGTCTGGCTGGGCCACTCAAGGACATTCAAAGACTTGTCCCGAAGCCACTCCTGCGTTGTCTTGGCTATGTGCTAAGGGTCGTTGTCCTGTTGGAAGGTAAAACCTTCGTGCCAGTCTGATGTCCTGAACGCTCTGGAGCAGATTTTCATCAAGGATCTCTCTCTATACTTTGCTCCATTCATCTTTCCCTCAATCCTGACTAGTCTCCAGTCTTCTTTTACGGGCTCTGAAACAATTGTGTTTTTTCGCATTATTTGTAACTTATTTTGTACATAATGTTTCTGCCACTGTCTCTTATGATGAAAATAGCTTCTGGATATCAGGACAGCGATTACTCACCTTGTACTGGACAAAGATTCTTTCTTTAACGAGTTGGACGCAAAGGATTTGCTTCAGACACCTGACATGGCCCACATCCCCGTCATTCGCAGGAGAAAGTGACAGAGATATTAGGAACGTAGGTCGGGGTGCCTTGTAAGGATCCGACGGCGAGTGGGTAATCAGTCCTATTAGACAAAGTTCAATCATTAGATAACAAAATAGACAAGTTACGATCACGAATATCCTACCAACTGGACATTAAAAACTGTAATATCTTATATTTCACCGTGTAGTGGCTGAACGACGACATGGATAAAATATAGCTGGCGGGGTTTACACTGCATCGGAAAGACTTTAATTAAATGTTAAATGGTGTTGGTCTGTGTATATTTGTAAACAACAGCTGGTGCACAAAATCGAATATTAAGGAAGTCTCGAGATTTTGCTCGCCTGAGGTAGAGTATCTCCTGATAAGCTGTAGACCACACTATTTACCAAGAGAGTTTTCATCTATATTCTTCGGAGCTGTCTATTTACCACCACAAACCGATGCTGGCACTAAGTCCGTACTCAGTGAGCTGTATAAGGCCATAAGCAAACAGGAAAACCCTCATCCAAAGGTGGCGTTCCTAGTGGCCGGGGACTTTAATGCAGGGAAACTTAAATCCATATTACAATTTTTTTTTACCTAATCCCTCTGCCTCTATGTGGCAAATCTGACCATAGTTCCATCCTCCTGATTCCTGCTTACAAGCAAAAACTAAAGCAGGAAGCACCAGTGACTCGGTCAATAAAGAAGTGGTCAGATGACCTAGATGCTAAGCTACAGGACTGTTTTGCTAGCACAGACTGGAATAGGTTCCCGGGATTCTTCCGATGGCATTGAGGAGTACACAACATAAGTCACTGGTTTCATCAACAAGTGCATCGATTACGTCGTCCCCACAATGACCGTAAGTACATACCCCAACCAGAAGCCATGGATTACATTTGCACTGAGCTAAAGGGTAGAGCTGCCACTTTCAAGGAGCGGGACTCTAACCCGAACCCTTATAAGAAGTCCCGCTATGCCATAAGACAAACAAACAGTCAAAGCGTACAGGACTAAGATTGTATTGTACTACACAGGCTCCAACGCTCGTCGGATGTGGCAGGGCTTGCAAACTATTACAGACTACAAAGGGAAGCACAGCCACGAACTGGCTAGTGATACGAGCCTACCAGATGAGCTATATTACTTCTACGCTCGCGTCAAGGCAAGCAACAATGAAGCATGCATCAGCTGTTCCGGACGACTGTGTGATCACACTCACCGTAGCCGATGTGAGTAAGACCTTTAAATAGGTCAACATTCACAAGGCCGCGGGGCCAGACAGATTACCAGGACGTGTACTCCGAGCATGCGCTGACCAACTGGCAAGTGTCTTCCCTGACATTTTAAACCTGTGAACCATTTTCAACCAACATGTTTCAAGCAGACCACCGTAGTCCCTGTGCCCAAGAACACTAAGGTAACCTGCCTAAATGACTACCGACCCGTAGCACTCATGTCTGTAGACATGAAGTGGTTTGAAGGGTTGGTCATGGCTCACATCAACACCATTATCCCAGAAACCCTAGACCAACTCCAATCTGTATACCGCCCCAACAGATCCACAGATGATGCATCTCTATTGCACTCCACACTGCCCTTTCCCACCTGGACAAAATGAACACCTACGTGAGAACGCTATTCATTGACTGCAGCTCAGCGTTCAACACCATAGTGCCCTCAAAACTCATCACTAAGCTAAGGACCCTGGGACTAAACACCTCCCTCTGCAACTGGATCCTGGACTTCCTGACGGGCCACCCCCAGGTGGTAAGGGTAGGTGACAACACAGCTGCCACACTGATCCTCAACACGGGGGCCCCTCAGGGGTGCGTGCTCAGCCCCCTCCTGTACTTTGTGTTCACCCATGACTGCGTGGCCAGTCACTACTCCAACACCATCATTAAGTTTGCCAACACAACAGTGGTAGGCCTGATCACCGACAACGATAGACAACCTATAGGGAGGATGTCAGAGACTTGACAGTGTGGTGCCAGGACAACAACCTCTCCCTCAACGTGATCAAGACAAAGGAGATGATTGTGTACTACAGGAAAAGGAGGACTGAGCACACCCCCATTCTCATCGACAGGCCTGTAGTGGAGCAGTTTGAGAGCTTCAACTTCGTTGGTGTCCACATCACCAACAAACTATCGTGGTCCAAACACACCAAGACGAGGGCATGACAAAGCTTATTCCCCCTCAGGAGACTGAAAATATTTGGCATGGGTCCTTCTGACTGGTTGCATCACTGCCTGGTATGGCAACTGCTCTGCCTCCGACCGCAAGGCACTACAGAGGGTAGTGCGTACGGCCCAGTACAATACTGGGGCCAAGCTTCCTGCCATCCAGGAACCTCTATACCAGGCGGTGTCACCCTAGTCATAGACTGTTCTGTCTGCTACTGCATGGCAAGCGGTACCGGAGCGCCAAGTCTAGGTCCAAGAGGCTTCTAAATAGCTTCTATCCCCAAGCCATAAGACTCCTGAACAGCTAATCAAATGGCTACCCAGACTATTTGCATTGCCCACCCCTGTATATCGCCCCACTATTGTTATTTGCTGCTGCTCTTTAATTATTTGTTATTCTTATTTCTTTCTTTTGGGGGGGATTTTCTTAAAACTGCATTGATGGATAAGGAATTGTAAGTAAGCATTTCACCTGTTGTATTCGGCGCATGTGACAAATAAAATTTGATTTGTTTTCTGCAGCTGAAAAACATTCCCACTGCATGATGCTGCCACCACCATGCTTCACTGTAGGGATGGTGCCAGGTTTTCTCCAGACGTGACGCTTGGCATTCAGGCCAAACCATCTTGGTTTAATCAGACCAGAGAATCTTGTTTCTCATGGTCTGAGTCCTTTAGCTGCCTTTTGGCAAACTCCAAGTGGGCTGTCATGTGCCTTTTACTGGGGAGTGGCTTCCGCCTGGCCACGCTACCATAAAGGCCTGATTGGTGGAGAGCTGCAGAGATGGTCGTACTTCTGGAAGGTTCTCCCATCTCCACAGAGGAACTCCTAAGCTCTTTCAGAGTGACCATTGGGTTCTTGGTCACATCCCTGACCAAGGCCCTTCTCCCCCGATGCTCAGTTTGGCCAGGTAGCCAGCTCTAGGAAGAGTCTTGGTGGTTCCAAACTTCTTTCATTTAAGAATGATTGAGGCCCCTGTGTTCTTGGGGACCTTCAATGCTGCAGACATTTTTTTGTACCCTTTTTGGTGCCTCAACACAATCCTGTCTCGGAGCTCTAAGGACAATTCCTTCGACCTCATGGCTTGGTTTTTGCTTTGACATGCACTGTCAACTGTGGAACCTTTTATAGACAGGTGTGTGCCTTTCCAAATCATGTCCAATCAATTGAATTTACCACAGGTGGACTCCAATCAAGTTGTAGAAACATCTCAAGGACGATCAATGTAAACAGAATGCACCTGAGCTCAATTCCGAGTCACATCGCAAAGGGTAGTTATTTAATTAAGGTATTTCTGTTTTTCATTTTTACTAAATTTGCAAACATTTAAAAAAAACTGTTTTCGCTTTGTCATTATGAGGTATTGTGTGTAGTTTGATGAGGATTCTTTTTTTAAATCAATTTTAGAATAAGGCTGTAATGTAACAAAATATGGAATATGTCAAGGGGTTTGAATACTTTCCGAATGCACTGTATATGTAGATACAGTATCTACCTCAATTACCTCGTACCCCTGCACATCATCTCGGTACTGGTACTCCCTGTATATTATTTTTACTTTATAAGCCAGCATACCACAGCTGGCTTGCTTCTGAAGCTAAGCAGGGTTGGTCCTGGTCAGTCCCTGGATGGGAGACCAGATGCTGCTGGAAGTGGTGTTGGAGGGCCAGTAGGAGGCACTCTTTCCTCTGGTCTAAAAAATATCCCAATGCCCCAGGGCAGTGATTGGGGACACTGCCCTGTGTAGGGTGCTGTCTTCGGATGGGATGTTAAACGGGTGTCCTGACTCTCTGAGGTCATTAAAGATCCCATGGCACTTATCGTAAGAGTAGGGGTGTTAACCCCGGTGTCCTGGCTAAATTCCCAATCTGGGCCTCAAACCATCACGGTCACCTAATAATCCCCAGTTTTACAATTGGCTCTTTCATCCCCCTCCTCTCCCCTGTAACTATTCCCCAGGTCGTTGCTGTAAATGACAACGTGTTCTCAGTCAACTTACCTGGTATAAATAAATAAATCAATTCATTATTCACTGTATATTTATTCCTTGTGTTACTATTTCTATTATTATATATTTTTTCATCTTTATCTTTAATTATGCACTGTTGGAAAAGGACCTGTAAACATTTCACTGTTAGTCTACAACTGTTGTTTACGAAGCATGTGACAAATAACATTTGCTTTGATATTGATTCGATTTTTATTTGTATTCATTAGAGTAGAGTACAGTAGAGTACAGTACAATACGGTACAGTACAGTAGATTTTAATTCAGTAGAGTAGAGTACAGTATGGTACAGTAGTACAGACTAGTTTAATTCAGTAGAGTACATTATAGTAATATACTGTACTTTATTCTACTGTACTATACTCTAATGTACTGTACTGTGCTATAGTGTACTGTAATGAACTGAACTCTGCTGTGCTCTACTGTACTGTACTGTGATGTCCAAACTTGTGAAGCATAGATGTCTATGATTGGTTCAGATTTGGTCCGGACCAAATCTGAATCAATTATAGACGTCTATGTTTGGGCCAAATATAGGCTAGTCCGGACCAGACCAGACGTCTATAGATATTGAAATCAAGGCCAGTCCAGACCAAATCTGAACCACACATAAACGTCTAAGATTGGTTCGGATATGGTCCGGACCGGACCAAAAAGCAACATCCGTGGACATTGAAATCAAGGCCTGTCCGGACCACACCAAAAAAAGACCCCCAAAAAAAGATGGCAAGTCCGGACAGGACCAAAAAAATACGTCCAAAAGTCGTTCCGTGCTTAGTGGGAACTGTCCTCACAGCTCTGTGCCAAATGTCTTAAAAAGACAACACGCTGTTTTCGAAACGTTTACATTGGACATGCATTTATTTAGTTCAACATTAGTTTTAAAGTAAGATAGCATCCCATGCCGTGGCCCCTGTGCAGGATCCGTATAGGGCCTTTTGTTAGCGCAGTATCTTGCTGATTGCTATTATGTACCATGAACCCTTTTGGTAACAGAAGTGAAATGTAACATGAGAATGGGTCTGACTGATGTGAAATATGCCCTCCTCATTGACTGGGTGAACTCCATTTTCTGCTCCTAATGCAGAAATCACTCGCGGTCTCTGGCATAATGATTTACGATGAATCTGTGTCAATGTTGAACTCACAAACCCCACATAATCCATCTTGCAGATATCTACCCACCTTGCAGCCGGACTGGTGGAATGCAGCATTCTCTGTTTCTAAGTGTTGAATCTATTACTGGGCTCATCTGTAATCACAGTGGGCCTCTGTGCCCCACAGATGGTAATTACCTGGATACAGATACTCGGTTAAAGGTAAAAACTCGGCAAACCACGGTTGCTGTGCTTCCAAGCTATTGCCCCTGTCTGTTTGGGGTGTTTCAATGGTAACTGGGAACGGAAATGGCTAAAATCGCATTAAAGTAATAGGCCACTGATCTTGGTGGAATGGATATTGTACAAGTCAAAGATTGAATGCTGTGCACTACAAATAACTCAAATACTGTACCTCAGATGTATATCTTCTTGCGCAAGTTAAGCTTCTTCTTTGAGACAGTGATTTTTCACGCATTCAGACTACATTGCAAAATCTATTTTCCCCTGCCTTTTTTAGAGAGTGACACACACTGACAAACACTATCTTGTGTGTGATCATGTGCGGTATCAGCGCCTAAATAAGTCGAGGTGGAATCCTCTGTGTACACACTACATCACAGCAGGTTGTCACATTGTGTCAGTGTCGTGTCAGCGCCGTGTCAGCATTGTGCATCTGTTGCAGTCACATCTCAGAAGACACAGGAAATGTCTTTATTGACTTCATCTGTTTGTTTGGCAGCCTGCCTGATTGCTGGAGTAGAAAGGATCCAGACAAAGCCAGTCAGTAATCCCTATTCACTCTCTGAGTCCACTGTCCAAAACACATTACTTTACAGTGCAAAAAATGAAGCAAAACTATCTGTCACCACCGCCGCTACTCTAGTGACAAAAGGCCATCCGGTGTTATAATGTTACAACATACATACTGTGCAGCCCAGGCTCACTGTTTAGAGAAAGTTATAGAGTCCTGATATAGAAATGCAGTACCAGTCAAAAGTTTGGACACACCTGCTCATTCCAGTTTTTTTTTAAATTTGTACTATTTTCTACATTGTAGAGTAATAGTGAAGACATCAAAACTATGAAATAACACATATGGAATCATGTAGTAACCAGAAAAGTGTTAAACAAATCAAAATAGATTCTTCAAAGTAGCCACCCTTTGCCTTGATGACAGCTTTGCACACTCTTGGCATTCTCTCAACCAGCTTCATGAGGTAGTCACCTGGAATGCATTTCAATTAACAGGTGTGCCTTGTTAAAAGTTAATTTATGGAATATTTTTCCTTCTTAATGCGTTTGAGCCAATCAGTTGTGTTGTGACAACGTAGGGGTGGTACAGAAGATATCCATATTTGGTTAAAAAACAAAGTCCATACTATGGCAAGAACAGCTCAAATAAGCAAAGAGAAATGACAGTCCATCATTACTGTAAGATATGAAGGTAAGTCAATACGGAAAATGTAAAGAACTCTGAAAGTTTCTTCAAGTGCAGTCGCAAAAACCATCAAGCGCTGTGTTGAAACTGGCTCTCATGAGGACCGCCACAGGAAAGAAGATCCAGAGTTACTGTACCTCTGCTGCAGAGGATAAGTTAATTAAAGTTAACTGCACCTCAGATTGCTGCCCAAATATTCCCCCACTCTACTCCCACTCTTCCCCCCTGGCGCCCGAGGGCGATAGGCTGCCCTGCATTATGTACTCCTGCCACCATCATTACATTTACATTTACATTTAAGTCATTTAGCAGACGCTCTTATCCAGAGCGACTTACAAATTGGTGCATTCACCTTATGATATCCAGTGGAACAACCACTTTACAATAGTGCATCTAACTCTTTTAAGGGGGGGGGGGGGTTAGAAGGATTACTTTATCCTATCCTAGGTATTCCTTAAAGAGGTGGGGTTTCAGGTGTCTCCGGAAGGTGGTGATTGACTCCGCTGACCTGGCGTCGTGAGGGAGTTTGTTCCACCATTGGGGTGCCAGAGCAGCGAACAGTTTTGACTGGGCTGAGCGGGAACTGTACTTCCTCAGAGGTAGGGAGGCGAGCAGGCCAGAGGTGGATGAACGCAGTGCCCTTGTTTGGGTGTAGGGCCTGATCAGAGCCTGAAGGTACGGAGGTGCCGTTCCCCTCACAGCTCCGTAGGCAAGCACCATGGTCTTGTAGCGGTCTTGTATTACGCACACCTGCCTTACCTGTTTATTACCTCTACATTTGTTTCCCAGCTCTGTTCCCCGCTGCTGTATTGACTGTCATCTGTCTTTGTGTTTCCCAGTTCTGACGCTGTTCCTGTCCTGTTGCATGTCCGTTCCAAATTAAATGTCAACTCCCCGTACCTGCTTCTCTTCTGCAGCGTCGTTCCTTACAAAATAAATGCTTCACAGAGTTCAAGTAACACACACATCTCAAGATCAACTGATTCACGCAGAGGAGACTGCGTGAATCAGGCATTCATGGTCGAATTGCTGCAAAGAAGCCACTACTAAAGGACACCAATAATAAGAAGAGTCTTGCTTGGGCCAAGAAACACGAGCAACGGACATTAGACCGGTGGAAATCTGTACTTTGGTCTGATGAGTCCAAATGTGAGATTCTTGGTTCCAACCGCTGTGTCTTTGTGGGACGCAGAGTAGGTGAACGGATGATCTCCGCATGTGTGGTTCCCACCGTGAAGCATGGAGGAGGAGGTGTGATGGTGTTGGTGCTTTGCTGGTTACACTGTCAGTGATTTATTTAGAATTCAAGGCACATTTAACCAGCATTTTGCAGAAATACACCATTCCATCTGGTTTGCTCTTAGTGGGACTATCATTTGTTTTTCAAGAGTGTGCAAAGCTGTCATCAAGGCAAAGGGTGGCGACTTTGAAGAATGTCAAATATAAAATATATTGTGATTTGTTTAACACCTTTTTGGTTACTACATGATTCCATATGTGTTATTTCATAGTTGTGATGTCTTCACTATTATTCAACAATGCAGAAAATAGTACAAATTAAGAAAAAGTATTGAATGATAAGGTGTGGCCAAACTTTTGACTGGCACTATATGTATACATTGTATTTGCCACAGAGGCCCACTCTGTCTGAGAGTCAAGGCACGTGCTTCGCAACGTGTTCCTAACTGATAATCAATGACTATACAAGCCAAATGAGAAAAGTGTCACTTAATTACAGTAGGCTATGTGGGTGCTCCTAGGTAAGAACAAACTGTTCAAAGCTAGGGGATGGAAATATGTCAGTGGTATTCAGATCTGGGCCTCATGCTGTTTTTTTCTCTTCCTGGAAGTTCATGATTGGTTGATTAATGGATTAATATCATTGATTGCCCAGAAAGTCCACTCATTCTCAACTCTGAATCAGTCCCTGATTAGAGGGAAAGAAAGGAAACCCTGCAGTGCTGAGGAGAACTTCAAGGCCCAGAGTTGAATAGCCCTAAACTAGGACCTGCTGATGTACTTATAGTTAACTAAGAGGTACACCATGGTCCTTATGCATCGCTCTCACCAGCGGCCTGTGGTGGAAGCATTTGGTTTTTGTTATGGAATTAAAGTTTCACACCAAACGGCGTAAAAGAAAAGCAGTAGAACTGGAAACCTGTAATTATGCCTAATGAGCTTATTCTTCGGCGCTGTGATTGGAATCGAAATGTGAAGCTTACCTACGGACCCGGGTCCTCGTCTTGACTTTAATGGCCAAGCGAAATGACAAGGTGACACTTTGAATCACAACACCACGGCACAGCCACAATACACACCCGTAACTGATCAAACCTTCAAAGAAACTCACAAGGAAGTCAATGGCTAGAATGAGAGAAACTTAATACGTCGAGCTTTGATGCTAACAGAGGAAAAAATGCCAGCCATCCACAGACCAAGCTGACCGTGACATTGGGTGACCCTTGACGCCCTGCGTGATTAACAGCATTATGGTCATTTCTGACGGCTTTTGAAATACTCTCTGATCAACACTCTGCACCCTTTTATTGGTCTCACTGTCAGACACTGAGACAGACTTTGTTTTCACAGAGCAAGCCTAGTCTGGAGCTGTCTGCTTGAAACAAATATGACATGAATAGACATGAGACTCATTAAAAAGTTTCCTGGTGATCAGCACTGTTGGGTAATTGCTTTAATTGATTGGTGATTCAAATGCAAACAAACACCAGCTGCCTCAAGGGAAGGAAGAGAAGAAGAAGAAGAAGAAGAAGAAGAAGAAGAAGAAGAAGAAGAAGAAGAAGAAGAAGAAGAGGAAGAAGAAGAGAGCAGCTGAGTAATATTGCTCCTCCGCTTGCCTTGTACACATCTGGACTCAAACTTTGGAATGAGTGAAGAATGCACGTAATCCGTAGCAAATGTTCACACCGGGTCAGACTAGCCATGAGTTCATGAATATGTATCCCTCTCTCCAATAAAACAAAACAAAAGAATGGCCCTTGGTCTGAGCAAAAGAGAAGTTGATGGAAAACCAATGTTTAAAAAAACAAAAGACAGCTCGGCAGGTTTTCATGATGATAACTAAGGCCAGACAACTCATAGTCCACATGTACAGCAGCAGGACAACGTGACAGTTAGGCTAGAACAATATGGCTGACAGCTCCTGATGATGGGATCCAAAGATCAAAGTCGAGGCCCATCTGCTGCTAATTTAACCTTGTTGACATTCTACCCCAAGCCACAGATACATGTGTCATATAATCCAATCCATCGCAGTCCTGCACTAATTTTCTGCTGTTGATACAGATGAGCAGAGAGTAAGAGTGAAAAAGGAGTTAATATGAGTCAGAATTAGTTAGTTTTAAATGTGGAACTGGACCCCCTTGGGATCATTGCAACACTCATCAGCACCCCCAAACCCATGTACACACACACAAGCACACACACACGCGCACGCATGCACATGTACACTCACACACACACACACACTCAACCAACCCCCCTAACCCCTACCACCAGCAGCCTGTAGCTCTCATGCCAGTTTCTCCACTTTCACAGCTTCTGCAGAGTTATAGTACGTGAGACCAACAACATGTCAAATGACACCACAGTAAGTGAGGAATGTGTGACTACATGCTAAATACATGTCATTCTAGGTTACGGAAAGTTTGACACGTGAGGGGTTGTGTTGCTAATTCCCTTCGTGTTAACATTCTTTGATAAGCTACAGATTGCATGTTGATGTGGAAAGTGTGTCACAGCTGATGTGGTACGTGATGAAGGTACAGTACATGTAGTCTATGTTCAGTATGACTGTTGCGATGCAAACCAAAGATATGTAAAACCTCTTCTCTGCTTTGTTAATATAAAATATATGATTTGTTAACTTAAAGGGGCAATCTGCAATTCAAACAATAACAAAGCGACCTCTCCACCAATGTTTTGGTAAAGGGATGAGGGATGGGGCTGTTGAGATGTAAACACTTTCAAATGAATTGACAGAACTATGGATGCAAGGATTGACCATCCATGATATCAAACGTATAGTTTTAACCAGGTTTTGTATATTACTGTACTGTATATTATTTGCAAACAATGGAGGTTAACAAGCTTATATTTTGGGTTCTGATGGGGTATAGCAGTTGAACTAAACTCATAAGTTATATTTTTCAAGAATCAGTGGGTTTATATAAAAAAGTCCAAAAATTGATGTAGCAATCACAGATTGCCCCTTTAAAGTTTTGAGCAGTTTTTTTGCATTTCTTGTCCTTGGCTGGATCTGATTGACTTTGTTTTCAAAGCTGAACACCATCACAATATTTGGATCTTTCTGATTCATCAGAGACGTATCATTAGCATAAACCTAAGCCAAAGATATACAGTGGAGAGACTGGCTAAAAAAGCACAGTAGGTTACTTATTTGGGAAGGCGTGACGCCACACAGCCTGTGTGTCCAGCTTTGAGCCGTCTCACACAGTGCCAAACACATACCCCAGAGTCCTGTTAGTGTACCCCCCTGAGTGCAGCAGGGCAAGACTAGAGGCATATCATCACACACACACACGCATTCGTGCACACACACACATACACAACGCTGTGAAGCCGCCATAATATTCCACAAAACTACAATTTTGCCTATTTTTGATTAATTGAATGGCCCTGCATAAGCCTCAGATTAGACTTTGACATATATTATAATTAAATAAGGCAAATCTGGAAGTGAAGAAATATCACATTTTTAATAAATGTGGGTTTTAATTTACCTCATGTGGAGGACTGCGGTCACCTGCAAAGAAGCCAATCCACAGTGTCTAGGTTTGGCTGGCTGTGCAGATATAAAATAAACCCAATGCAATTTGTATGGAACAGCAGTCAAATATTTATCCAGTTGATGAGGTCTGGCTCTGTGTGCGGCTCTGACAATAATTAAAGACAAACCAAGCTAAAGGCGAGACACAATGACATCAATGTTGAAATGGTGTAACATCCAGACGGCTTGGTACGAATAGCTGGCACAATAGTGGACAGTGTAACAGTATTAGGGAATTTTAATTAGCTATCTCCTCTTTAGACTGTTTGATGTGTTCTGACGAGACATTTTAAGTGCCCGGATGGCTGTTTACCTTGATTGTAGAATCAGGTCAAGCACTTTGTTTAGACTAGAATCCCAAATAAACCCCAACCATGTCTTCCTTCTCAACTCATTACTATGCACGCCAGTCAAATACACCTTGCCGTAGTTTGTCATTGAAAAATATCAATTGACTTTGATGTACAGTGTATGTTCTTGACAAAACGGGTAGAATGGGTATTGTTAGTATAGTAAGGGGTGGCCTGTTGAGAAGGCATTGGTCTCACTGACATGGGATCACAGTCCGAGGTATGTGTCCGATGAGCACCACTCAGCACCCTCTGGGAAGAATAAGAGGAGCGCACCTAAAAATCAATAAAGTACTGGAGCTCTCTGTGGTCTCCTTCATCGAGTAGAAATGTATGTGTATGTATGTGTGTGTGTGTTCTCTCTCTGTGGATCATAGAGGACCCTGCTCCCAACATAGACTGACAACTCAGTTAAAGGGGAAATACGTCCACAGTCATCTTTATACCATTCAAAGCCGTCAGGCCCAGTGTTGTGATTATGTGTATTTGTGAGTATGTATTTTTTATGTGTGCTTGTGTGGGCCCTGACCTTAGAGAGCCTCTCTATTTTGTTTGGTCAGGGTGTGATTTGGGGTGGGCATTCTATGTTTTGTTTTCTATGATTTTGGTATTTCTATGTTTTGGCCGGGTATGCTTCTCAATCAGGGACAGCTGTCTATCGTTGTCTCTGATTGGGAACCATACTTAGATAGCCCTTTTCCCTCCTTTCAGTGTGGGAAGTTGACTTGTGTTTGTGGTACTTAGCCCTCGTGAGCGTCACGTTTGTGTTCTTCGTTTGTTGTTTTGTTGGCGTCATTTTCTGTAATAAAAGGATAATGTACGCTCACCACGCTGCGCTTTGGTCCACTTCCTTTGACGGCCGTGACAGCTTGTGTGCGCTTGAGTGTGTGCCTGTGTCACCTCACGTAAATACAAGCCTGAGTTGGCCTGTATCCATTCAGAATGTGATGATGCTATTTTTCTATTTTCATACAGTCAAACATGCCTTTTCAAATGTCAAATCTAAGCCAAGGACTCACAGAATTAATGTGAAGGTTGTGAGATGTGGAAGGAAACAAGGCAGGACGGGAGAAAGAGCGGATTTCACAAATCTCAGATCAAAGATGTCTAATTATGTAAATCAAGAATTCTCCAAATGTCAGCATTACTAAAGAGGATTAGGATTGAGAAGGTAAACGATAAATCACCAATCAGCTTGCCAAATCAATACAATAAATATGATATTAACCATAATGAAAAAATATACTTGCAAAATAACTTTGAGGTTTAATCATACATACGTGTTGAGCGCGAACTGAGAAATGTAACAACTCAATAAAGTAAATATGATCCTCGGCTGATTCAGAAAAAACATGTTTTTTGTTAATTACAGTACCTTGCTCACGTGTTCCTAGAAATGGAAGGATGCTAAACAGAACAGAACTGAAAAACAGTCTGGACAAATCTTATCAGAAGACAGAGGGGCCTCTGGAAAACATCCTCAATGACCACATTGACATTACAAATGACTGCTGGCTGATGCTATCTGCAGTGCTGCAACCATTCACACAGCTCATAGAGAAGAGTCTGTTCCAGGTTGTGTCTGAAATGGAATCCTACTCCCTATATCAGGGATGGGCAACTCCAGTCCTCGGGGGCCAGAGTGGTGTCACACTTTTTCCCATCCCTAGCAAACACAGCTCATTAAACTAACTGCATTCTAAACGGAATATCACGATTAGTTGATTATTGGAGTCAGGTGTGGTAGCTGGGGCTGGGCCAAAAGTGTGACACAAATTAGGCCCCCGAATACTGGCGTTTCCCCATCCCTGCCCTATTTAGTGCACTACTTTTCAAAAGTAGTGCACTATGTAGGGAATAGGGTGCCATTTTGGACAGAACAACAGAGAACAGAGTCTGTTCCAGCTCTGTTTCTGTTCGGTGTTTATCTCCTGCCAGTGTCATGGCGACAGAGGAATGTAGATGTGGCTAACCTGTGCTCCAGTAAAATAATCTGGTCCCAGATCTGTTTGTGCTGTCTTGTCAACTCCTATGGCCTTTTATTGGTCAGACAGCACAGACAGATCTGGGACCAGGCTGGGAAGCCAACATGGTGACCTGTTCTCACCTTGTCACATACTGTAGCTACTGCACTGTACACTAACACTACAACAGCTCAGTCTCACCAAGAGGACATTCATCACGGGCAGCACTCTAAGGCGATACTGTGTCCCACAAACTAATACCTATTCAACGTTCACAGTTTTAAACCCCTTTGATATTTTGATGTTTGACTTTGGAGCCAATAGCTTTTTTTTTTTTAATGATTATTATAATAACCCCCCTATGAAATTTGGATTTGAGAGCCTTGCATTTTAAAACGAACAACAACAACCTTAATTCACCAGGCGATGAATGCAGCATTACCTGTCTGAGACCCCCTGTGGTTTCCAGTTAAATGAAGATTAGATCCGATTAATTATATCTCCCTATGTGGCTAACCTGGGAGGGTTTGCTTCAGCATCCTGATGAGACTGTGCGCGTGTGCGTGCGCGTGCGCGTGCGTGTGTTATGACGCTGTTTCATATTAGAGGAGATAAGACAGCCCATCGATAAGAGACTTAATTACAGTCAATATAAAACACATTTAACTCACAAATTACAATTCAATATGTTCTTACTGTAGCTTTGCATTAGAAATGGTTGTTTTGCCATTTGCTTTGGTGAAGCTCCTTTGTGATTTCTAACTGCCCATTGCATCAAGTGTTCGTGGCGTTATTCGATAGGCCAGTCATCTAGTCATCTTCTGTCTGCTGTCTACCGTGTCACTCACAACCCCATTGAACACACTGGGATGAACTTGAGACAGAACAAAACATTAAGTATTACACCCCATTTGCATATCATTAGGAAGATGGGAGGCCACCACCCCTATGGGTTACTCCCTTATAAATATATTTAAATATATAAATATCATGAATACATTAATGGATCTTGCCCTCATATCATCTCTAAAAGCAAGCAGGCCTCTCGTCTATAGTGCAAGGCCGCCTTGTTTCTCTGGGGAGAGGACTCGCATGACACATGGAGACAGAAACACACAAATAACACACACAGACACGGAGACAAACAGACGCAGGCATGAACAGAGGCAGACACACACACGCACAGTTCTGTGTCTATCTGACTTTTCATTTTTCACAGTTCAACGAAAAGAGCAATTACATCAGCGTCTGCAAGCCTGAAGACGTGAGCGTCGCTGTGGGCCAACACCTGGCCGCGTTTAGTGGTGCAGGAGAACAGCGCTGCAGCCAGATGTGAGCCGCAGGTCTGGGGCACACGGAGCCTGTGTTCCAGCACTGACAATGACCCCTGGGTCCGAGCGGCGAGAGGAACCAGGGAAACCCCGAAAACACTTCCATCACAACCAGTTAATATTATTATCCTTCACGAACGTAGAGTCCAAGCATCAATGTTTAAGACTGCAACCATCCGTCGGCTATCCATTTAGCATGTGTCCGTATTTTCCTATTGAATCAGTGAGATTAGCATTACAAAGCAAGGGGTTTGAAATGTTGTCAAAACATATCACCACTGATATTGCTTCAAACATGCCAAGTGTAAGTAGTACACTGCACAACACACAACACATAACGTAAGAAGTTTGGGCAGGAATGAGAGAATGGTGTGATCTGCAGAGAGAGAGAGAGAGAGAGAGGCACAAACAGAGAGAGAAAAACATTTAGAGAAACAGAGAGAGAGAGAGATACATTGGAATTAAAACATTCATTCCCTGAAGTATTTACATTGCATATAACTTACAAGTAAAGCACAGTGCATCCATCATCCATGTACATTTTGTTGTTAACCTCATTGCATTGTACTGTATTTACTGAAATGCTGTACCACTATACTGCTTTGGCAATATCTACAAATTGTACTTTATGCCAAAAAAGCAACCTGAATCTGATAGAGAAAGAGAGGGAGAGAGAGAGAGAGAGAGAGAGAGAGAGAGAGAGAGAGAGAGAGAGAGAGAGAGAGAGAGAGAGAGAGAGAGAGAGAGAGAGAGAGAGAGAGAAGAAGAAGAAAGAGAGAGAGCCGTTATGGCATTCGACCCTCGTGTGACCTGCATGCCAACCCCTCACATGTGGTTCACATCTGTCCTCCCACTGCAATGCCTCTTCTGGCTCTGAGCCACTTGTTGCAGCAGAAGGCATGGAACATGGAGCCCCAGTCAGCCTCCATACGCCTGCTAGCCAATTAACAGCAAAATAAACCCAAACAGATTTCAATTGATAAATCTTTAATGATACGAGGGATTTTACACAAATGCACACTTGACAGTATTAATTTAAAGCAAATACCAAAGCTTGATTAAAAATTCCCCAAGCCAGGGAGAAGATAAATGTTTGAATAATTTATCAGATTTAATTGACACGACCGTGATGCTGTAAACAGAAATGTTTTGGTGTTCGTAACGCATTTTGACACGAAAGGAGTTTTTGGGACGGATCCAAAAAAGAGCACAACGGGACATGTGGGACAGGCAAGAGAGAGAGAGAGGGGGGGGGGGGGGGGGGGTCACAAGAGGAGGCCAACAAGGGCAGGCTCCCCTTCCTGATTTAGTAAGCTGTCTGCGAATGAACTAAATGAACTTTCAGTACTCTCTATTTACATATTATTCTAGATCTGCTCAGGCTGCAAGTGAGACCGCCATCGGGTATCTTATAATAACTCATTTGAAAAAAAATGACAGGATAGGAACCAGGCTGTGCGAACGTTCAGCAAACACAGTGGTACACAAACCTCGGAGCCAGCCCCAGGCAAAAGCACTTTATTTTGACCCTGGGAAGATGACACTAAACAAGGATGTAAATACACTGAGAGAGAGGGAAAGGAGGAAAGGGAGCCAATAATTCTCACACCGGGCACATCTGGTGTTTGTGACAGCCGTGCGTTTGGGCTATATTGTGGCTCTTGACACCGCGACACACACATACACACCAGCCTTTATGTGTTCAACCTGGCTCTACTGTCATGGCCTCTCTCAGGTGTGTGTGTGTGCTTATAGACAGGCCGCCACACAGATGGAGAGGGACAGACAGAGGGAAAGAGAGGGAGGGAGGGAGAGAGAGAGAGAGAGAGAGAGAGATAAAGAGAGGTAGAGTGAGAGAGCAAGAGCAAGAGAAAGAGAGAGAGAGAGAGAGAGAGAGAGAGAGAGAGAGAGAGAGAGAGAGAGAGAGAGAGAGAGAGAGAGAGAGAGGGAGAGCAAGAGAGAGAGTTAGAGAGAGAGAGAGGGGGGGAGAAAGAGAGAGAGAAAGAGACGAAGGAGAGCATTTGGAGAATGAGAATGTAGGAGTTGTGGAGACATACATACCGTACATAGGAGACTCGCCAGAAGACATATGACCTGCAGGTTTGTATATAGGCGACCACTTGTATGATAAGACACCTATTTGCATGTGTGTAGTCACTCCTTCCTGGCAGGTCTGGACCCGGTAAACATCACCGTTATCTGTAAACAAACAGACTTACTAGTGACTATAAATGAATACATCAAATTTTGATGGGAATCGCCGTGTTCGTCTCCCGAGCAACAGAACGGCCTACACCATGATACAATGTACACCTGAATACATGAATACAAAACCAGGAGCCTTGCTGTTTGTAGGGCTATGTTGACTGAATTTTTCAAGATGTTATTTTGATTTGACACGAGTCTGGGCTCAGTGGAGTGTAGAGACAGACAGACACAGAGAGAGAGGGTCGTATACAGTACAGGGCCTTTGTCTGTGGAGGCAGAGAGAGACGGAGGCACAAGCATGTCACTAAGGAGGATACCAAGGGGAAGACACACAACAAGATCATTTGTTTGGTCAGAGATCTGAATAGCAGACAGTTTGGCACAAGACACACACACACACACACACACACACACACACACACACACACACACACACACACACACACACACACACACACACACACACACACACACACACACACACACACACACACACACACACACACACACACACACACACACACACACACACACACACACACACACACACACACACACACACACACACAGACAGACAGGGTTTTGTCCCATTGATATTCTTGTTCATACAGTTGAAATGAGATCAGTCTGCAGTCAGAGAAAAAGCCTCTGTTGTGTGTCTGTACCCCACCAGCAGTGAACGATCACTCATTTCCAAGGTATAACACCAATCTCGGCATGGGGGGGCCTTGAAGCACAGCTGACATTATAACACACACCAGACGTTTACTTGCCGGGACAATGTATCACTTTCACATCAAAGGAAACGTCTCCTTTAAAATGAAGCGGTGGTGGAAGTCAGCTTGCTTGTGCTTTATTCACTTCCATCAATAAACATGCAGTCGGGGTATACGGTAATCAGGAAACATGGCCAAATAGGGCTGACAATGTATCAAAGCCTGCGCTCTGAGGCAACAGCAAAACCCTAACAAGCCAGTTTATTACCGGTAGCTGTTACTGACATTAGTCAAAACCAAAAGAAAGATAAAATAGAATAAGGAATGAACGCGACGCTGGAATAGCCCTCGGCAGCCTGTTCTCCTCACGCTTTTGATAACCACACGCCTCCTTCTTTGATATGATAACAAATATAAATTGTTTAAAAACATCAAATGCGAGGAGAGCTGTAGCTAGACCCGGACTGCTATGGTGTTAATCTAGACCCGGACTGCTATGGTGTTAATCTAGACCCGGACTGCTATGGTGTTAATCTAGACCCGGACTGCTATGGTGTTAATCTAGACCCGGACTGCTATGGTGTTAATCTAGACCCGGACTGCTATGGTGTTAATCTAGACCCGGACTGCTATGGTGTTAATCTAGACCCGGACTGCTATGGTGTTAATCTAGACCCGGACTGCTATGGTGTTAATCTAGACCCGGACTGCTATGGTGTTAATCTAGACCCGGACTGCTATGGTGTTAATCTAGACCCGGACTGCTATGGTGTTAATCTAGACCCGGACTGCTATGGTGTTAATCTAGACCCGGACTGCTATGGTGTTAATCTAGACCCGGACTGCTATGGTGTTAATCTAGACCCGGACTGCTATGGTGTTAATCTAGACCCGGACTGCTATGGTGTTAATCTAGAAGAGGATGACATACAGACACACAGAGCCAAGGCCGGATACAAAGACAGCAGGAGACACATACTCATTCATACCGAGAGACCTCGGCTCAGCTCGGCTCTGCCGGGCCCATTCTGCCGTAAAAAAAACAAAAATGGCAGCGCAGGCTTCCATAACCTCTATACCTGAATCACTCAGCCAAGGGTTACCCTCCTGCTCCCCTCCTCAGGGGGATCCATGTTGTCAGACTCCCTCTGGTCGTGCTCTGCTGTCTGGGAGGCTTGTACAGGATGCTCTGGGGTTCATGGAAGGTGAAGAGGGAAGATTGAATCCCTGCCTCCTCTTGTCCCCGGATTTGTTTGTTTCGATCCCGGGCTAAACTGAGAGAGTAGCCATTAAAGGGCGGATGGGGAGGGAGGAGAGAGAGAGAGAAGGAGGGAGAGAGGGATGACTACAAGCCACAGTAGGTACGCTGGGTGTGTTGAGGGTAAAGAAGAAAATCTCCTCCAAATAATTTTTGCCCCGTGGGCAGTAAAATGCAAATGATAGATCAAAGTGGTTTGGAAGGGAAAACTGGAGAGATTGGAGTGAATATCATCACAGCTCCTCGCCATGACACTTCACTGGGCTATGTATAATGGGTATGGGAGAGATACCTAACTCATAGCTGACCTGTGCTGGACCGGAGCTCCTTCTCCCTCCCTCTCTTTCTTTCTCTACCCGTCTCTCTCTCGTCACTGTGGTAAAAGCACTCCCCCTTTCATCACTCAGTACACACAGATCGTTTGCTTAGGTTACAAGAGCTCTTCACGAAGGAATGCCAAATTCCCCTGTTACTTGTTGGCATGACGATGATGTTTGATATTGGCAGCCTGATTCAATTGTACAGTACTCTACACTGTCTTCCCAACTTACTGTAGATAAAACATCAGAGTTCCTATCCGGTCATGAACACATAAACATCACATAGGAACCTCATGTTCTAAATAATCAATACCACTTTTTAACACATAAGGATGTGCTTCTCTTTTAAAGTCACTGTCCAGTGTTTCCAGATTTCTTTCAACTTTGACCTGTAATTAATTACAATATGAGTGAATTTGTAATTAAGTATGTTAAAAAGCAGCTTTTCTATGTTGGAATGGTTTGGGCGTACCCTAACAACAGAATGGTGTGGGCATATACCGGTCATAAAAAATATTCATGCAAGTAGACCGCTGATTGGCCAGCTTGTCCTCCTCAGGAGGATGACACCATGCTCTATGAGGAAATAGCAAGCATTTTTTATTTAGATACAAGTTTAGGGTGGGTTTTTTTGCGTTTTTTTTCTCTAATTTATGCTTTGGCCACAAATACAAGTATAAGATGAGTCAACAACATTATTTGGGTATGAGTTAACAGAATATGAGTTAACAGAATATGAACTTTTTTGACTGGACAGATACTTTAACACTCACTGTGTTCAATGTATAGGCCTATAGTCCATGAAACTAGCCTAGCAGTGCATTTCTCAAGTTTGGACCTCAAGGTCAGAAATACTGCAGATTTTTATACCCTCTAATCAGGAGCTGATTCAGACCTGGGACACCAGGTGAGTGGAAAATATGGCCAATCAGTGGGGTGATTAATCAATCTATTATAATGACCAGGGAGAAAATAAATCCAGCAATACTTCAGAATTCAGATCCTGCTAACCATCCCTGGCGTGTGCGTGTAGAGGTGAGATGAGCAGGTGAGAAGCCTCCTAGGTCTAAGTAGCAGACGAAGAACAGCTGAGAATGTGGCTCTGATTGGCTCAGCGTTGCCATGGCTACTATTAATGACCCGTGCCATCTGACCTGGAGGAGAAGCCAATCATATTGCTTTATAATGGTGACATCATAACAAACGCAACTGTGAAGTGTAGATAAGGGAAGTGTAGGTCAGTGACAATACTGTCAATATTTTGTATGTAAATACTGTGTTGTTTAAGAATTAGGAGTAACAAAATCATAAGAATTACTAAAGACAATTATTGGTGAGGCTTTATGATCAGATTGCATTTAGAATTGGTTAGATCTGAAAAATGGTAATGTGATTTATTCCAAAATAAGCATAATTTCCAATCTGAGGATATATGCCAAACGCATACAAAGCATTTTTATTGATGTGGATGACAAATAATAATGAGGGGTTAATCTCTCCAAAAATGCCTCTTTCTCTAATCTTCATAGTTCAGTCACAATAACCTGCCATTTCAAATCCTCCTCTGATTCACCCTGTGTGCCATCCAGATCAGCAGTGTTCTTCACTAATATAAAAGGCTTTGGCCCATCTGGATAACACTCTGAACAGGATGCATGACTGACAGAAGAATCTAAACACAGCTAGCTGTATTTTATGGTTGGTCAGCAGAACCTGTGTGGGAGGTTGACACAGTCTTCAGCCCACCTCAAAGCCAATGTTTCTTCCTTCCCAGGACAAAAGTATTTGCCATTAAATGTAAATCCTTAATCTTCCCTCTTTTCTACTCTTCCTCCTCTCCTGTCCTTCCCACATCCCTCCCATTTTCTTCCCCGTGTCCTCGCCCCATCCCTTCGTCTTTCCTCTATGCATGCACCTTTCTCATTCTCGTATTGCCAATCATTTGAATTCCAATGCCCAATGTCACCTGCTTTGTAATTTGATTACTTCATGTGAGGAATTAGTATGTGTATTTAATGTAATTTTTTCCCACTTTTTCTTTCTCAATTTTTTTGGGGGGGATAAATGTTGCAGAGGGAGGAACAGAGAGAAAGATAGAAGGGTTAGGGTTAGCATGTCTAGCGGATATGCCAGCATTGTGCTAATAAATGACAGCTGATTTATGCATCTGTATTCTTTTATTTATAAAAAATTGCAAGCAGGCCGATTTCTGATATGAATAATACAAGTGGATCCACTTTGATTAGGGCTTCAGTGGAGAGCTGTGCATATTCAGCATTACAATTAAATCTTCTGATGTGAAATGGGAATGACACGCTAATGAAGCGAGCCAGCGAGCCTGAACCGAGACTGTCCAACATCGTTATGGGATATCTTAGATGAAGAGTAATTATACGAGGAACACTGAAATGTCATTAAAAATCTTCAGTAAGTGATTTAACCCACTTTTCCCCACTAATGCTAGATTTGTCTTTTTTTACTCCTCTCCTCAGGTTTTTTTCATCCCCCTCTTCGTCAATTTTTTTGGGGGGGCCAAGACCGATCAGAAAGTTCCTCCTCAGAAGTTCCAGCAGAAAAATGCCAGACTTAAATACACTGGGTTTTAAAGACGGAGATACAATCGAGTGTCCTAATTTAATTTGGTGCATCAGAACTCAATGGTGGTGGTATGTAATTGAAATCGTTCCTTAATAAATTCATATGAATTGGCAATTAGGTCTTGATCTGATTCCCACCGAATGGATTGAAATTGATAGTGGAGGTCCTTGAGCCATATCACTCCAGCCACTTTCACATTATCAAGCTCAAATGTTGATATATTATAAGTAATAACGTGCAGTAAAATACTTATGTGGAAGGGATTGGATGTTGTTGATAAGCTGATTTAGTTAATCTGATTCTCATTCATTCATTCATTCATACATGTTTGATGTGTTCTCATTTTACAGTCTGAGATTTACCCACTGCCTCAATGTGTTTTCTCAATGTGTTGTTTTCTGAATAACCAGCTGTAAAACAATTACTGAACGATATCATGTTACCATATAATATTCATTACTGTCATTATGGAGTCTCACTATTTGTGCTTTGAGCATGTGTGTGTGTGTGTGTGTGTGTGTGTGTGTGTGTGTGTGTGTGTGTGTGTGTGTGTGTGTGTGTGTGTGTGTGTGTGTGTGTGTGTGTGTGTGTGTGTGTCTGTCTCGTGGGGCAGTGTGTGTGTGTGTGTGTGTGGTAGGTGCTGGATATGCCACAGGCAAGAATTCATGAATATCAGCAGTTTCTCACCACTTTGTTCGGTTAATCCCTTGTTTCAGTGGGAGAAATATGCATTTTTCCAGCATGCATTACTTCATTTACAGCCCATTATATCCACAGGAAGTAAAATGTACCTTTACCCCAGGACCCACTGATGTCATGATTTGTGAATGTCTATGGGCCACATAATTTTTGGCCCCACAGAGGCAACGCTGTATAACATTACGAGCAAATAGGATACTTCGTTTCAATAAAGGTTTGTTATGCATGTAAAATTAAAAACTGTTAATTGAATTGTCTTATTTAGTTTAAACAGTGAAACAAAAAGGGGTGAAAACTGTTATTTTTAAAGGGTATCTAATCAGTCTCAACTAAACTGATACCATTTTATATTGTTATCACATAATACTGCATCATGGCAAGACATTGTATCATTTGTATAGACTTCATTAATAAAAGCATTTGTCAGCCTAATATAACTGAAACAGTGCAGAGCCCTGTCTGGCTCTGTGCTGCTGATAGGACAAACATGTGAGTGGCGTGACCGCGTCCGTTACGGAACATGGAGTCATGGCATAAAACTGGCACCGCTAGAAAAACGAGTGCCGAACCCAAACGTGCCTCGAAGCTATGCAATTATTTTTGCACTGAGTCCAATATCAACTCGAGAGCAATGCAAATTATTTAAGACGCGCTTTTCAGGGCCCGCAATTATAATAATGATGATCTCAATTAGCGTCGCCATTGCCTCTGACTATTTAGCAGGCAATTTTGCAGCCTGGGGGTGAGGGTATTCTGGAGAGCTGACACACACTGTCAGACCAGGAGGAGGAGAGGAGGAGAGGGAGACGAGTCCTCGGACGGACGCTCAATCAATAAACGTGTGACTGGAGATATTTACTGCAACGTCCCAGGAGGAGACGGCCTAAATTGACCTAATTGGTCAGTGTTAGAAATTAAATTAAATGTAGCTGGATGGAGTTCATTTGCTAGGACTAATTCCGAAGCTCAAATGATACACAACCACTTGAAGGATAAAGTCAGTATCCTACAAGCGCTAAAAGGATCAAGTAACTTTTGAATTCAATAACAATGTTAACTGTTCTAATCTATTTTTTAAAAGATGATGAATACTAACAAATAAAAGCACTGAGAATAAAACAATCTCCATATAGGCTACATCAGCTTTTATGTGCATTTGAGTCAAAAATGTACTGTAGTTCAATAACAGATACACTTCCAGTGTGTGACTATATAGGTGTTGCTACATTCACCCAGTGCACCGCTCCTTCTAAAGGAGTTTCGAAATTAACTCTGACCTATTTAAGAGAGAATTCTCTCCTTTTCCTCTGGATATAAAAGGGACTTCTCTTCCCGGCGTTCATGTGGAAAAGGTTTGCACCACTACCCCTTTCTTTTATTCATCGCACTGTAAATAACTCCACTTTATGAAGAGCAGCCAGTGTGACTCACGGATACCTCTCTAACCACAACACATTATTATTTCATGGTCTTTGAAAGAGGGGTCTGTAACGTCGCCTCACACTTTAATGTGGGAGCTCTCTCTGATGTTGTGTAGTACACAGCCCCGTCCGTGTTGCAACTCCTCACTTGAATTCACAGACACTTCCAAGTGCATAAATAGCACGAGAGACGAGTGTGCCTCGCGAGGTAATGCTCTGGAACGCCGTTGAGGGAGATAACAGCAGGCATGGTTGCGGCTCAGGCTGTCATTGGGGGAGGGGGGGGGGGTTGTGTGTGTGTTCTCCAATTGACTTCTCATGGGACATCACATAGAGAAAATAACATACGGGTTGGAGTTGTCATTAAATGACCAGCGGACATGATTCAAAGCATCCCAGATAGAATGTCCCTGGCCACTCTTTGGAACGTGAACGAGCCCTTAGAATACAGAGGAGCTAATGGGGACCTATTGGTCATGGTGTATTCAGTGTGAATCTCAATGAGCGTGTCAGTAAGAGCGCTCCATGACCGACAAGGTGTAACCTAGCTGGGATGAGTTGAGCTATCCACTGTTTGTCATCCATACTGTTCCTTTTTCCATAGCATCAGTCAACACATCTCCATCGAGAATGGGTTTGAAGGAACATCAACATTGGAATATAACCATAAACAGCAATTTATAAAAAGCATGTTATATGCCCTTTCTCTTCTGAGTCTCTGTTGATCCCTACCGTATGCTATTCCCTGGATAAACTACCCCCAGTCAAGGCTTATGATAAACTCTCCAGTAACTACAGGCCTAATAGTGTACTGGGCCATGGTTGTACTTGATCAAAGGGTGGCTTGAACACGTGGCCCCTGAGCCATTACTGGGCCAGGGGGTTGGCTCCAGAGGGCTCTGCCAATGGATCCGCATGTCCCCATCCTCTAAACAAGACTCTAGGTGCTAGAATCTGGAACAAAGCCTTGTAACATACACATTAAAATTGAATTGTTTTTTCCCCCTTCTCATTCTCAGAAGTAGCACAGTCCTGAAACGTTAAAAGCGTAATGCCAGCTAGATGTTTCATGGTTGCGCCTTTGTAGAATAAAATGTATATGTGTACAAAAAAAGTAAGAACTCCCTGAAGTTGGAGGTAGACAGTTGCTTTTCAAAATCCTAGTTTTGGTCCTTTATTTTAGTCAGCAGTGAAAAGCCATGAATACAGAAAATAATAACGACTGTTACAATTCTCAACCATGACCTTCTAGTGTCAGAGAATCTTTAACGCATGGACACAGTACACGGTAATGAAGGTATCAAAAATGAGTTAACCTCGATCCTAAAGGAATAAAACAAAAAAACATAAAATGTATTCACCAATTACATAAACATATGTGTTTGCTACAGTCCCAATTTACTGTATACATAGAGGGATCATGTTCCCAATTATTAGAGAATGATAGTAGTAGAAAGTATACAGGACTCAACTGCCTGACATAATACTTCATAAAGTATGCACAGAGGTACAAGCAATAAATACACACATTAGGTTAAGCCTTACAGCTACGCAAAGCAGATGCAGAAAAAGCAGGTTTGCTATTCTTAGCGAGCAATGAGAGAACAGTAAAAAATCATGAAATTCAGAAAAGAAACACAGATTTTTTTTTTCTTCGCTTAGAAAAAAGTCTGGTAAATTTTATGGGTCCACCAACATTTTTACATAGTATGCACAGTTATCAAAATACAGACAAAATCATCCCAGAAAATCCAGACAATCCTAAAATCTAGTGGAGGAGCAGATTGCAGTTCTGGGATCTTTCTGGTATTATGTGCAAGCAACTATTTTAGACATTTTTATTTTTACAAAACCCATGCAAAATCTACAGGTAATATGCATTCTGTGGCTGACAGTTTTTTCCTTCCCAAACAGTATAGTTGAGGTACGCATTCTTATGCATTGTACTTACATTTAGGTCATCCTCCTGATCATTTGTATTTCTTATATTATTTTTATTTGTTAATGATTGTTTTCCTGTCCACCAAATTATTTTAGACATGCATTTTAAAACACAATATTCCCTTAAAGGTATTTTTACATTATCATTCTACAAATGTTTGAGGACAACCTATTACAATACTAATCTTCTTTCTGTATCTGATGTTGGGAATGTAAACTGTCCGTTGAGCCATGTCCATTGAGTAAAGTGTAACAGCTCTTGTGGCTTTCTAATAACTCAACGTGCAATCTGCCATTTAATTGTTCTGAATTGGTTGTGCAGAGGTAGAACCTTTTAGAAAGCCTTCATTTTTGGGGTTAAGTGGGAGAATCCTTTTTTTTTTTTTTTGAAAGACGCTGTGTCCTTATATTTGGTGTGATAAGAATATTATGAACGTTGTCTTCAAGTCATTTTGCTGACTCCATCAAAGTACATAAGGGAGAAGCTTTGTTCCTGGGCCCAGCACCCTCTTGAAGTGGAACTGGCATGACTGTGTGTGTAACGTGTGTTTGGTTATGCATGTGTGTTTGGTTATGTATGTAGTTGTGCGCTAAGCTCTAGCAGCCAACTTGTCTGGCTTGGCACAACACTCGAAAACAACATATATGCACAGTATGTTTCCATACATACGCACAAAGCAGACACACACTGATAGTTAAAATACAATACAACTCAGTCAGTTATTTGACAGTATCTGTTTTTCTGCATCTGAAGGTTACCATAACAAGGACCAGGAAAGCTGGCAGACCAAACACACAGGACTGTGTGTGTGTGTGTGTGTGCCTTTGAAAGGGTTTGTGTGTGTCATTTCTAGAGTGTCTATCCCATAACCAGAGGCAGAATCTTGTGTAACTTTGGTTTGACTGAAAACGGAAATGACCATTAAAGCAACAACATCCACTTTTCTAGATGACATTTAGCCTATACAGAATACAGTGCAGTTAAAGATAGCTTCTCCTATGCTACCACTGACTGTATCTATATAGTTAAGAAGCTATGGATTAGACAGTGAAGTATTTAAACTATAGAATAAAGCAAATATCACCTAGAAAAGGCTTCTTTTCACCTTTGATATCCCTCTTCTACAATGGCTATATTATTTGCTTTTACGTGATAACCAAGCCACATCATTTCATATCAACTTGAAATTATGACTTATTTGGCTTTACTAGATATTTTAAATGTTTGGTTACTATGTTTTCAGTTTCGGTTTCAAACGCGGCTCTAAACAAACCGCATGGAAATAAGACATGACACATTTGACAGTCCCACTAAACATGACATATTCACTAGATTAGAGAAAACAATGACATGATGGGTAACGGAAAAACAAAAACAAAGAAATCAAAAACAATCTTCACAACAACACAATTTTCTGCACTTCCATTGAACACACAAATGTTCATTTTGGTCATGATCCACTTTTACAGTAGAGCTGCTTTCTACCAGTCCCTATCACATAGCCTGTAGTTACATATCACATCACCTCTCCTCTCTCGCCCTAAACTCCAAGTGGACACTACAAGTTATCAAATTACACATCAAAATCTTGTATTTTTTTCTTGAATCATCTTTGTACAGGGCTAAATGAAACGATCCCAGAGGTTATTTAGAAGGTAGTTTGCGGAAAGCTTCTCTTTGTACTAGTTAAAGTCACAGAAGGCTGACCAAAGAGTCTGGTGGCTTCTGTCTAAGCTATTGGCCATTGATAGTGTTGGCTTTGGTTTCTAGCTGTTGCCTGTGACTGTTTGCAGGTAGACAAAGCTTTAGAACAAGGAGGTAAAAGAGAACAGCAGAAGAATATGCAGAAATGCATTTTCCCCCCCGTATTGGTTGGTGCTTACACAAACAGTTAAGTTACTCAAACTTAATGTCACGTTAATTACTTTTCATCACAAACAGGTTCAGACTGGAAGCCTACTTTTTTTGACAGCTGCAACAGTCTTGATACCGTGCTTCTGTTACTGTTGGGAAATAGGAAATGGCATTTACAGTTGGTGGTGCCAGAAATCAGAATACAAAAAGTAGAACGCAAAAAGAAGAAAAAAAAATACTGTTTTTTTTTTTTAGAATTTTTGCAACATACAGGCAGTGACACTAATTTCTGATACTACTCCTGTGCAAATGACGGACAGAGCAACAACGTTTGAATTGAACCAGCAATTGTTTCTAACATCAACAACTACTGTGAGGGTTTTTTGATATTCACAAAATTAAACATCTTTTTTTTTGGCAGTATATGAGGCCGTTAGCTTTCTACAGAACGGGTTTCCAGACTCGTGTTTTTGTCGTTTTCCGTCCATGAGCCTCTGTGTGTGTCTGTGTGTATGTAGTCGCCAAGCCATCTTAATGAAACAGGTCTGAAAGTCGTTTTAAAAACCAGACATCTCATGCCTGTCATGTTCAGTCAGGGATCCCATAGGGCTGCAACAAAGAGTCCCTTTGGGCCTGGTCTTCCGGATGCATGCTCAATAAATACTCCAGTCCGCGGGTCGGGAGGGAGGAGAGTCAGCTGTGGTCTGTTCTGTTGGTTCTGTTTGGTTCTGGGTGAGGAGTGGTTCTGGTTCTAGCAGGTTCTAGGAGGACAGCCTGTGAGGAAACAGGTAGGAGGACAGTGTGACGGAGGTGGAGGGAGGGGCCTGTAGTAGTGGGAGGGACTCCAGTAGTCACTCCAGGTCATCTGATAGGTTGCCCTCCTCCAGCTCCCGGTCGTCGTCTAGCTCTGGGCTGTGGTTGGCTGTCGTCACCAGTGACATCGGACAGTCGTCGTCGTCCATGTTCAATGGCTCCTCCTTGACGTGGATCGCTGACCTGGAAAGGAATTTATGAAATATGTTGTAAATTATTTTATACATAAAGACATATGATATCCGAGTAGGAAATTGATACTGTTCCACCAGTGTGCCTTAGTCCCATAGTCCACCCAGGTAGAAGCTACTGTCATACAGTGGTGAATGTGTGAACTCCCATACAATTAAACACAAAAAATATGATTGAAGAGAGAAGTTAGGCTGGTTACAATTCAAATGAGTGCCACAAGCCTGGATTTCACCCATGCACTTGTAACGGATGTGAAATGGCTAGCTAGTTAGCGGGTACGCGCTAATAGCATTTCAATCGGTTACGTCACTTGCTCTGAGACCTGAAGTAGGGTTTCCCCTTGCTCTGCAAGGGCCGCGGCCTTTGTGGAGCGATGGGTAACGATGCTTCGTGGGCGACCGTTGTTGATGTGTGCAGAGGGTCCCTGGTTCGCGCCCGTGTCGGGGCGAGGGGACGGTTTAAAGTAATACTGTTACATTGATGCTGTTGACCCGGATCACTGGTTGCTGCGGAAAAGGAGGAGGTTGAAAGGGGGGTGAGTGTAACGGATGTGAAATGGCTAGCTAGTTAGCGGGTACGCGCTAATAGCATTTCAATCGGTTACGTCACTTGCTCTGAGACCTGAAGTAGGGTTTCCCCTTGCTCTGCAAGGGCCGTGGCCTTTGTGGAGCGATGGGTAACGATGCTTCGTGGGCGACCGTTGTTGATGTGTGCAGAGGGTCCCTGGTTCGCGCCCGTGTCGGGGCGAGGGGACGGTTTAAAGTTATACTGTTACACACTACCAAGGTGTTTGAGCACACAGCTTTGAACTAAACCTGTCTCTCTGCCTGTCCGGTGGTTGGTCAGTGAGCTGCAGACAGGGGTCTACAGTGGCAGTGAAGTCAAAGAGATCCTCTTATGAATATCTGAGTTGTTTGCGTACAAGGCTCTAGGGTATCAACTCTTCGCCCTGGTCACATATTTTATCATGCTGCTATTTGTTAAAGGTAATTAGAAAGATTGTGAGGGAGAAGCTCCTCAGCACAATTAACAGGGGGTGAACCAGAAAAAAACAACAACTAATAAATAACTCAAATAGCCTCCCTCTTCTACAGAATGTATCCTCAATATTTATTTGTATTTCATTTAACCTTTATTTAACTAGGCAAGTCAGTTAGGAACAAATTGTTATTTACAATGACGGCCTAACCCTCCCCTAACCCGGACGACGCTGGGTTAATTGCGCGCCGCCCTATGGGATTCTCGATCGCGGCAGGTTGTGGTACAGCCCGGGATCGTACCCGGGTCCCCCAAAGATATTCCATATAATAAACCTACAGTATGTATTTTTCAGAGAAAACATAAAACATTTTGAATGCAATAATTGAAATCAGCCCGAATTATCATAAACATATCAAAGCTGGCATTACGTTGCTAACCAGCGTGTAACAACAACCATAGTATTTGTGAAACGATCACTTCCACTCTAAGCAATTGCATCAACATTTTTATGACAAAAATGTGAAAATGGCTTATACCCAGACATGGTTGGCCATCAAGAGTTTACTGATGACACCTGGTTGACTTAAAATATATATATATAAAACACACTGCATGCTAAATAATGGAGAATTTCTCATCCCCTCTAGTCCCCCGGAGCAAGGGGAGTCAAGCTTTTTTTTTATCTGGTTAATAGAAAGCGCAATGCGTCGTTAATATGCAGGGGCGTGCGTGTCGCTCCTCCAGAGGAAAAACCTGCAGCTAGTCTCCGCCATTAATCAGCTTCAGCCCGGCAGTTCAGTCGGACATACATGATACATGTTTTTAACTCTAAACGAATGAATATCTTTAGCCGCTGTCAATAAAGGCAGTGTGAAAACACTGAAACACCGGACTGAGTGAGGAAGTGGGGACGTTTCCCCTCCAGAACAACAGAGAGAGGATGGGAGGAAGTGTGGTTGGCTACTAACAAGAATAATAATGCTGTCACACACAAACAAGGCTTAACATGATCCGGGGCCCTACTCAGGGAAAGGGTTTGTGGTGCGATGATAAATCTGACAAAACCTAATTATTTTTGACACGTCAGATGCATCAGGGAATCCCTGTGGACTAACAGGAGGGAGAGAGAGAGAGAGAGAGAGAGAGAGAGAGAGAGAGAGAGAGAGAGAGAGAGAGAGAGAGAGAGAGAGAGAGAGAGAGAGAGAGAGAGAGGAGACAGAGAGAGAGAGCAAGAAAAATCCTTATCAAGTACTCTCTGTATTAGAATGTGTCTGGCAGCCATCTCCTGGGTTGCCTTCATCAATGGCAGGAGGAACTTTGAATTTGAAAATAATTTTAAAAGGTACAGATTACTTTAATATTTATAGCAAAATAAATTCATATTCAGATGTGGTAGCTAGAAGGAGAAGCTTTGCCTTTCCAAGATGCTCGGCGGTGTGATGAATATTTCTGTTTCCTTCTCAACCCACACACTCAAGAGGAGAAACCAGAATAAACAGAACTCTCCCCTCTAGGTGAGAAGAGGGGGATGAAACAATTATCTGGGATTCATTTCTATACACTCTTTCTAGTTATCTGGTAACACATTTATTGAATTTAATTTGTTGTCGTAAATAAAAACAATGAACAATATTCATATTCAGAGCTACCACTCTAATCAACAGACATATGTTTTGATATTTTGATATTAAGTATTTGATATCTCTCCCAATTCATATTTTTACAAAAAAACATGTACAGTGCCTTCAGAAAGTATTCACACCCCTTGACTTTTTACACATTTTGTTGTGTTACAGCCTGAATTTAAAATTGGCCTACACACAACACCCCATCATTTCAAAGTGGAATAATAATAAAAAGCTGAAATGTCTTGAGTCAATAAGTATTCAACACATTTCTTATGCTAAGCCTAAATAAGTTCAGGAGTAAAAATGTGTTTAACAAGTCACACAATAGGTTGCATGGACTCACTCTGTATGCAATAATAGTGTTTAACATGCTTTTTGATTGACTAGTTAATCTCTGTACCCCACACATACAATTATCTGTAAGGTCCCACAGTCGAGCAGTGAATTTAAAACACAGATTCAACCACAAAGACCAGGGAGTTTTTCCAATGCCTCGTAAAGAAGGCCACCTATTGGTAGATGGGTATAAAAAAAAGCAGACACTGAATATCCCTTTGAGCATGGTGAAGTTAATAATAACAGTTTGGATGGTGTAACAATACACCCAGTCATTACAAAGATACAGGCATCCTTCCTAACTTAGTTGTCGGAGAGGAACGAAACCGCGCAGGGATTTCACCATGAGGCCAATGGTGACTTTAAAACAGTTACATAGTTTAATGCCTGTGACATGAGAAAACTGAGGATGGATCAACAACATTGTAATTACTCCACAATACTAACGTAAATGACTGAGAGAAAAGAAGGAAGCCTGTACAGAATAACAATATTCCAAAACATGCATCCTGTTTGCAATAAGGCACTAAAGTAAAACTGAAAAAAATGTGGCAAAGGAATTAACTTTATGTCCTGAATACAAAGCGTTATGTTTGGGGCAAATCCAACACAACACATCACTGAGTACCGCTCTTCATATTCAAGCATGGTGGTGGCTGCACCATGTTATGGGTATGCTTGTCATCGGCAAGGACTAGGGAGTGTTTTAGGATAAAAATAAACGGAATAGAGCTAAGCACAGGCAAAATCTTCTTCCACTTTGACATTACAGAGTATTTTGTGTAGATCGTTGACAAGAAATGACAATGAAATCCATTTTAATCCCTCCTGGTAACACAACAAAATGTGGAAAATGTCAGGGGGTGTGAATACTTTCTGAAGTATATTGAAATCCTTGGTGATCTCCCTCAAGCTTTGTAATAAATCATTTGTATTTAACATGTTACAACAAACATGCTACATTGACGATATTCTTAACAGGAGATAAATGAGGCAGGACCAGATGGTGGTCAGAAGCACAGCCATTTTTTAAATATATATATATATTTTTAAATGTAAGCTTTATTTAACTAGGCAAGTCAATTAAGAACAAATTCTTATTTACAATGACGGCCTACCCCGGCCAAACCCGGACGACGCTGGGCCAATTGTGCGCCGCACTATGGGACTCCCAATCATGGACGGATGTGATACAGCCATTAGACACCCAGCAGCACAACCCTTTCTCCTCATCATCACAGGCATAGCTCATAGCTTTCATTTGTATTCATTATAAACCACTAACATGCTTGTGTGGTTGGAGAATGAAAAAAAGAAAGGAGAAAAATGATTAGTCCTCGTTGTGGCTTTACACTGTATTAGAGAACCATTGGATGAGTCATTTATTCGTTAATGGCTAGCTGGCATTATGAAGTCTGGACTAAATGCCTAGGCTCTGTGTCTGATAAATACCAGCTATGTGTGTGTGCGTGAAGTTCATGTGTGTGTGTGTGTGTGTGTGTGTGTGTGTGTGTTTGTGTGTGTGTGTGGTTCATAAGTGCATCTTGGACAGAGACTCATCACCATCACTGGCAGATTATGATCACTGGTAATCACGCTCTGTATGAGGCATGGCAGGGATGCAAATAACATCATTAGCTATGTGTCGTATGTTAACGAGGAGCGGGGGACGATCAGAGGACAGAGTGACACACATGATAGCATCTGAACATGGATCATTTACGGTTATCAAGGAGTGTGGAGTGATATAAAGTACATACAACAACGTAATGGCCTTACATAACAATGCAAAATCTAAAAAAACTAAGGATTTTGGGTCAATTTTTTCACAAATTTTACAATGTGATACTGTGGTCAATATGCGTACATTTTTGAAAGTCTAAATCTCTTTTATTCAAAGTGGAACTGTTTTTACTGAAGTCCTTAAGCAGCATCCTACTGTACTGTAATTCTAGCTGGCACATCTAGTTCCTGTCTTTTTTAGTCTTTTCTTCCTCTTAAGCATACCCTTGAGGGGACACACACACACATAAATGGTAACATGCCTGGAGCTATCTGAGTCGCTGTTTGGCTGATAGCATTAACCTCCAGAAGTGGGGGAAAAAGGTTTGTCTAATTGTTCGATTCACTTGGTTTCTGAAGTTTCCCTGCTCTCTCCTGAGGACCGGCTGGTACGCCGTGTACTCTTTAGTTAGTGTTACTCTCCCTTCATTATTAAGTGCATCCCAGAGAACCCACTCATAAAAACACATTTCTTCCATTTTGAGGATGTTGCGGCCGTGTAAAGGCGGAGAGCGGTAGTGGAGGCAGCCTCCACAGCACCCCCTCACACTGAGGCGAGGCCGTCTGAGAGAGAGAGTCTCCTGTTCTGTCCGTTATTAAAAGTTAAACAGCCTGGGGGAGTGGATACACAGGGATTCTGTCTGGCACTGCAGATATGCCCCACTTAACCCCCCCCCCCACTCTGGCCCATTTCCGAAAGGAATAAACACATCTAAACAAATGAATGTATGGGTTGGGCCAGCTCCTCTCAGAACAGTCAGTCCCCTTCTTCGATACGGAACTGGCCTAATTCCCGGTGCTACTTCAGAGATGGCTAGCAAGTTAGCTACTCTGGCTGGGCTTGCATCATTGATTTCAAATAGGGGGGCGGGGTGAGGAAGTGTGTGGGGGATGGAGGAAGTAGTAGCTTCACATACAGCGCCCTTGGTGTTCCATTTCCTATCTTTGGCTAGGTAAACATGGACTACAGTGACACGTGTGACATCACTGGTTAGAGGGAGAGCACATTTGTAACGTACACATTCCTGAAATCCACATGACATACATTTTTAATGGCCCTCTTTCTCTCTCTGGGCTCCATTAAAAAAGATAGAGAAGGCAAAGATTTTTAAGTAATTAATGATACAGTTAGCTGCTAAATATTAATATGGACGGTCTTGAATAAAATATGACATCTAAACCCCTACAATGCAGACATTGGAGTAATTCAAACCGAATGTGTAATTATCTTCTTTTTTATAGGTTATAACTGTTACAACTGACAACCATGTATGTAAAACTCACCTCAGGTGTGGCATAACATGTCGTTGAAATGAAGATCTCTTTGAACCGCCAAAATACGCTGTTAATTTAGTACTAAAATCAAATTAGTCCCCAAAAACCTCCCACTATGTTATAATCTAGTAAAGACTTTTAACAAGCTACGATGCTAACAAAAGACAGCTATGGGCAGAGTGGGGATCCACTGTTGCTACTGTATCATCTGGTACATGGAACAGAGGGGGAGGTCTGTCACCAACTCTCTCTCTGTGTTACAGTGAACTCACTGAGGTAGGTGTGTGTGTGCATGCGTTAATGTGTGTGTGTGCGTGCATCACCACCAACGAGAAGCCACTGAGTGCTACTTACATGTGTGCCTGTGGGGAGTATCCTCCAGGGCTGCTGTGGCCGTTGGTGTCCAGGTGATCCAGCGATCCGTTCAAGTCGGACTGGAGCAGGCTTGGGGGGCTGCTACCCATCATTCCTGGGGGGCTGCCACCCATCAACCCATGGGGGCTCCCGCCCATGAATCCATGTGGGCTACCACCCATCAACCCATGGGGGCTACCGCCGAGCATACCAGGGGGGCTCCCGCCCATTAGACCAGGAGGACTGCCTCCCATCAAGCCAGACGAACTGCTGTTCATCAGACCAGGGTTCCCCAGCAGAGGCAGGGAGGTCTCAGCCAGCGCCGCCTGGGAGGGAAGGAGGGAGGGAGGAAGAGGGGGGAGAGAGGGAGAGGAAGGGGAGAGGGAGGAAAAGAGTGGAAGAGAAAAGGGGGGTGGTTGATAGAGAGAGGGGGAGGGAGTGAGCGAAGGGGGAAAAAGGAAGAGAGAGAGAGAGAAAGTGATGGAAGTTAGAGACAAAAGGGTATTCAGATTATAGGCCATCATTGAGATAAACCTCACACTTTTAAGTTCCACACAAAGAAAATTCCACACAAAAACTATCTTTTCGTATTTGTTTCAATAGTCCATTGTTGATATTGTCCCAAAATGTTTTGCATGTCAGCAATCAAATTTCAAGATATATCACTTTCAAAATACAGATAACACTAGTAAAGACTGTTAACAAGTAATTATGCTGACAAAAACAGCTATGGGGAGCTGTATTTTGAAAGTTGTTTATCTTGAAAACTTGACTGTTGACATGCAAAACATTTTTGGGACTATATCAACAATGAACTAATGAAACAAATACCAAAAGAGAGTTTTTGGGTGGAGTTTTCCTTTAAGACATTTACTGGATGCTTTCTATAGGCTGTAAATGACTAATGATTGGATAGTTTACAACCATCATTGGACAGTTTTCACTGATGGTTTATTCGACTCAATATAACTCCACACAATGAAAGATCTTTGATGCCACTGATATCACCATGTTGGCTTTCGATGACTATTAAAACAGACCAAAAACTTTACCTCCAAAATAAGATAGAACTCCTGACACTTTTGCCTCCTGCGCATTAAAGTTATATTTGCGATTCAAATTTGACGTTTTGGCTATGAGCACCTTGCCGGCTGGCCCGAAAGTACAAAGCCAAATCATTTATGACAGCTTGGATAAATATTAATGCAAATGCTTTTGCATTTGCTGCGGCTGCTATCAATCTGTGCCTGTATTCAAGCTGGAGAGAGAGAAAGAGCTGGTGCCTGCTCTAACCACAGGGTGGCCTCCATTCTCACTGATCTCTACCAGACAGATGGAGAGAGAAGGAGAGAGATGGAGGGAGGGAGGGAGGGAGGAGAGAGGGAGAAGAGTGAGACCCTCCACTCAACTTTAGCCACTTTCTTCTGCATCTCCCTTGCTGACTATGAACATACAATACAGTAGGCTGAGGTCTTAAGAACTACTTCCATTTAACCACACAGAAACCCCACACATAGACAGCTGTAGGCTATAGTACCCTCAATACAATAGAGGGGAATCAGTCACATTTTGTCTAGCGTACAGGATCTGACAGAGCAATCGCAGGTTAATACTGGGTGTTTACCTGTAAGCTGGCGTTTAAAGCAGCTCCATAGCCCAGGCTGGAGGGAAGGTTCTTCACAAGCGTCGGGCTTCTACACCAGGAAACACAAATACACAAAACAGTTTGAAATAAACATTCTTATTTTTACAAAATGGCATATTCCAACATAAACAAATAAATATCTAACATCATTGTAAAATACCTATTTCTCCTAATAGCTGTGACATTAAATCACTTTGGAATGAACGGCAGCCCTTGAACAGACACCATATACTGTACTACAGTGATATTTAAAAATGGCTGATTATTAGTGGTAATACGGTACAGGGCCTAGGACTAGGTGGGGAGTTAGAGTGACAGCTCTGCTCTAACGTACCCTGTTATCTTCTGAGACCTGCGTTTCTGGTACTCCATCTCGTCCACCGTCCACACGGCCCCCTTCACGTTCTCCACACGCACAAAGCACTTGTGCAGACTGAGGTTGTGGCGAACGGCGTTCTACAGGCGGAAACAAGGAGAGAAAGGTTATGGAAAGAGTCCATTTTTTTATTTATTTTTATTATCCACCTAAGAAAGGAAGGAAAGAAAGAAAGGAAGCGAAATAGATTTTTTTTTGTTGAAATTCTTAACGTTCACGCACCATTGATTTAATTAGTAAAAGTGAGCGAGTACGAATGCACTTACAAGTCACACACAGTACATATCAATCAGAGTAAGTAGGCTGAAAGGAGGTAATCAGCATAGCGAATGGCTTTTGGTGACAGAAGTGGTAATGCTGTGGTGATAATGGTGATGTCAGTAGCAAGCAGCAGCCCTCAACCCTCTGCTCTAGTCTTAATGGCAGTATCTTAAGAAGATGACAGTATCACAGATTTGAGGCCCTTCCCATCCGGTGGCTAACCACTAACCCCGGTGACAATATGAGGTGTGGGGGGGGTAAGAGGAGGAGGGGGGTTGGTGTGAGAAGGTACGATTTGTGGGTGTGAGGTGGTTTTGGGGTAGGCTGACAAGGATGTCTACTATATCGAAATAGTCTGTGCATGCTGTTAAGATAGGAGTCACACGAATGATCAGATCTTGACACCTTTTTGTTGTAATATTGTCACATACCCTTAAAGCAAAGTGTTGCTATCAAAATGACCTGAGATACGCATTATTGCGTGCATATGCAAACATTAAATATATACAAAAAAGAAAATCAACAAAAGAAATACAATATTCTTCCCCAACATTCCAGATAAATCAATATTAAAACATGCATCAAAAAGCCTACAAATAACAACCTTTGCTTTAATATCGCCCGCTTTCACATGCATTCTTTTTCCAACGAGGTATACAGTTTTTTCCCTTTAAGAAAAGAGATTCAGAAAAGAGAAAAACAGCCCATAAGCAGATCTTCGCATCTGACCTGAAAATCCCAGGATTTGATTGATCTTAATGCCCATGGCTTTGAATATGATCATTTTAATATTAATGAGAAAATGAGCAGTTTTATTATGCATGCTATACAGTTAGATCTAATAAGCTGCTGAGGAGTGAGGAGCAGAGTGGAGGCTGGATCCTCCAGTCTCAGAGCTGATGAGACCAAGCTCAGATATTAAATCACCTTTCATTTCTTTCTTTTTTCTAAAGTTCTCTCAGTTAATCAAATGACAAGCCCGTCACGGATCATCCCTCTAACGCCTTACAAAAGAAATGTGGGAGCTCAACATGTAAATATATCACCTAGGTTATTGTGAAAGAGAGAGGGACTGAGATATTTCTAATGCCCATTGTGCCCACTTCTCTATATCATGACCGGGCCACGAAAAAAAGAAAATGTGTGTGTGTGTGTCAGAGAGAGAGAGAGTGTGTGCAATGTGTGTGCTAGTTAATGACCAGTTAGTGATAAAACAATTGACTAAACAAGTTAAAAAAAACACACAGGACTGTGTGACAATCCGGAAGAGTCCGGAGTCTTTTGCAGCACACCCTTGTGGATCAGTAATCACACGCCAACATCATTTGCATCCCAAATCCAAATTAATTCACTTTGCTAAACCTAGTGCTCTGATATGCTTTGCATGCTGATGAGAGGTGGATGTATCCTGATCTCCCCCCCCCCCCATCCTCTCCTCCTCCTGAGTATCCACAATGGCCACTGGCTCTTACTGGCTAACGAATTATGCTTAAGGTGGGTGAGAATAAAACACGGATAGGATACATGTAGTGTTGTGGTAGAGGGAGGGAATATACTTATCAGCAACACACACATTTCCCCCCAAAACAGATGCATCAAGAAGACATTTTTAACTGTGTTGGAGAGGCAGGCAATGAAAGTTGTATAGGACAGAGATACAAATGAGTCCTTTTGTCCTGGTAAATGAAGTGTGTTCTCTCCCTGACAGGCTAATTCTCACTTTGGGTCTCCTTTAGTTCCGGCTGAACGACCATAACCCCTCGGTCGGACACGCGGCCACCAGCCCGCCACTATGAGCTATGGTGTGTGTGTATAGGAGCACACGGGCCAGACACTAAACACAAAACCCCCTGCCACAGCCCCAGCCTCCCTAGGCAAACAGCCATCTTTCAGACTAATTAACCAATGATATGCAAGAGAGGCTGGGTGTGTGTGGGAGGAGGGATGGAGAGGGAGAGAGAGGAAGAGAGAGGAGAGAAAGATAGAGAAAGAGGAGAGCGAGATAGATATAGATATAGAGTGAGGGAAGGGACAGGAGGAGAAGTAATACGGTGCATGGTAACAAAAGGTGCTGATGATTGAGTGGCTGTATTGTAATTAGCGTGCCAGGCCCCACTCCTCCCCACTGCACCAAATTAGAAAATGATATCAGAGGCAGAATTATTCTTTCACTTGTCATCTGAGAGAAAGAGGTTGGAAAAATTCACTCTATTCAAGAGGTCAGGTTAAAGAGAGGGGAATGGGATACTAATCTGTTGGTGTCAAGTAAATAAATGTTCCTCCAAGCTTTTCTTACTGCAGGTATGGCACAAAGAGGTGTCTCTAAATGAGGAAGTAGTGTACTCTAAGGCTGTAAGAGTAGGTTTAGGGTAGGTACCTTCCAAGTAGCTGCGTTGCGTCTGAAGTAAGCAAATGTGCGCGTGAACCAGCTGTAGATTTCATTAAGCGTTAACTGCATGTCGCCCGACTCCATGATACCCTGAAATGAGATGACATCAAATAATGGTTTACTAACTAGGCAGCATGAGACACACTCTCAGAGCTGCCTGCGATTCAAGCAGCAATTAATTTACATCTAATCAGGCAAAGTTAATTTATTTTTTCTCCCACTCACCTGCCTTATGAGGGTTGCATAAGTAAATGGCGGTCTGACATCGGCATTCTTATAAAACTCATAGTTTGGGGCAATCTCTGGAAAAATAAATACTGTGTCACCACCTGAAATAATTGGTAAATTTTATTCTTCAAGGCATTGGAATTAGTTCAGGGTTTCATCAAATTAAAAGCGGGAGAGAAAGAGAAGAGAAGAGGGAGGGGCAGCACACATCAAATCAGCATTTTCCATGTCTAACAAAATATAATTTTTATTAATCTCTCTCATGAGAAATCTTAAACACTAATACATCCATATGAAATTAGATCAATGTAGATATTTTGTATGAACATGAATAATTCATGCACATTTGATACTAAATACCAGAGAGTAAATATAAACATCAAAGACAGATGCAAAGAGCTTAAAACATAGAACATCTAAACGTTCGAACTTAATTAACATTCATGTAATAATTACGCTCAGAAAAAAACATATAGATTGATTATACAGAGGCTTTTTTCCCTTTTAAATATAACATTCCATATTGGAACAAACACTGTGCGGTTGTACAACAACAACCAATAGTGACAATGCATTGAACGTCCAACACAGTATTCAATTCAATTCAATGAACCCAACTTTATTAATGATCCTAACTCTAGGTGACTGGGCTTAGTGTAGAGGTTCTTACCTGAAGACAGTTGCATGGAGTACTTGTCGGAGTGACGTCTGCGCATGGCGCCCATGCTGGGGACGTTGGCGGCGCTGAGCAGGGACGGCACCTGGGGCACCTGGGACATGGGTGTCACGGGGGCGCTGGGCGTGGTGGGGGTCTGAGGTACGTTCGGAGGGGACACCGACAGCAGGTTCTTCGACATGGTGACGCTCGATACCAAGTTCAGCTGAGTAAGGAGGAAAGGAGTGAGGGAGCGAGGAAAGGAAGGAGAGGGAGTGAAGGAGGGTGAGACAGGGTGGAGTGAAAGAGGGAGAGAGAGAGAAAGGGGGGGAGGAAGAGAGAACATGGGAAAGAGAGAGACAGACAGAGAGAAGACAGAGAGAAATATGATTGAGGGTGAGAAGGAGGAAGTAGAGGAGGGAGGGAGAAAGAAAGACGGTTTTACATCAGAAGGGGCTCTCTGACAAATGAGAGTGGATTCGCTCCACAGTTCTACAGCTGTGGATCCACTAATAAGCTGCGTTAGAGGAAGCAGCCAATCTCCACCAATTAAAGGATACAATTGTATCATAAGAATTCTTATTCGAGCACGCTGTTAAAGGTGATCTCATGATCAGCACTCCGTGTTATCCCAACCACCATCTCTAGCCCACATAGAGACAACTCACTATGTAGTGTGTACTAAACTGTGGTAGGGAGAGAGCCAGAGACAACCACCTCCACCACCTGGCTACAGATGGCTACAGCTGGCCGGGCCACAGCACAGGCAACCCTGACCTTTCCTGGATACAAAACAAAAGCGATGCGCCTGGTGGCCGCGGCTTCTTTCCTCTTTGAAACCCGACCAGAGAGTGTCACTTTACCTCGCCGCTAACGGTAACTGAAACCCATCACTAATCCACATAGCTTTTTGCCCTCTTTTTGTATTTCTTTTTTTACTTGGGCTCATGTGATGTGATTGTAGGGGTTCCAACCAACCGAGTGGAAATTTCCACGGTGACCTTTGCGTCTCTGTGCTAATTTAGGTGGAATGGAAATGTCATCATTACATATTCAAACCAAATTGGCTTAATTGCGAATGGGGTGAGTGGAATGCTTGTGAACGTTGTGAATTAAAAGTGTATGGAGATCACTTTGAAAGGGGAGCAAGGTTGTAAGAGAGAGAGAGAGAGAGAGAGCGAGAGGCCTCAACAATAATTTGCGACAGCGTGTGTTGATAAATGCAATGAGATGTCAGATTGGAAAGACTATGGTGCATCTATGGTTTTCAGCTGATCATTATAGCACCACTTAAAGCTAATGAGCTGATACTGGGAGGGACTGTCTGGGCTGAGATGACTGGCAGCTAGTTAACAGTATGGCCTGTACTGACATCAGTACTTCTGTATGTCAGTTGGGTAGAGCACGGTGCTTGCAACGGCAGGATAGTGGGTTTGATTCCCGGGACCATCCGTAAAAAAAATATATGGCTGCAAGTCGCTTTGGATAGAAGCCTCTGCTAAGTGACATACAGTGGGGAGAACAAGTATTTGATACACTGCCGATTTTGCAGGTTTTCCTACTTACAAAGCATGTAGAGGTCTGTAATTTTTATCATAGGTACACTTCAACTGTGAGAGACGGAATCTAAAACAAAAATCCAGAAAATCACATTGTATGATTTTTAAATAATTAATTTGCATTTTATTGCATGACATAAGTATTTGATCACCTACCAACCAGTAAGAATTCCGGCTCTCACAGACCTGTTAGTTTTTCTTTAAGAAGCCCTCCTGTTCTCCACTCATTACCTGTATTAACTGCACCTGTTTGAACTCGTTACCTGTATAAAAGACACCTGTCCACACACAATCAAACAGATTCCAACCTCTCCACAATGGCCAAGACCAGAGAGCTGTGTAAGGACATCAGGGATAAAATTGTAGACCTGCACAAGGCTGGGATGGGCTACAGGACAATAGGCAAGCAGCTTGGTGAGAAGGAAACAACTGTTGGCGCAATTATTAGAAAATGGAAGAAGTTCAAGATGACGGTCAATCACCCTCGGTCTGGGGCTCCATGCAAGATTTCACCTCGTGGGGCATCAATGATCATGAGGAAGGTGAGGGATCAGCCCAGAACTACACGGCAGGACCTGGTCAATGACCTGAAGAGAGCTGGGACCACAGTCTCAAAGAAAACCATTAGTAACACACTACGCCGTCATGGATTAAAATCCTGCAGCGCACGCAAGGTCCCCCTGCTTAAGCCAGTGCATGTCCAGGCCTGTCTGAAGTTTGCCAATGACCATCTGGATGATCCAGAGGAGGAATGGGAGAAGGTCATGTGGTCTGATGAGACAAAAATAGAGCTTTTTGGTCTAACTCCACTCGCCGTGTTTGGAGGAAGAAGAAGTATGAGTACAACCCCAAGAACACCATCCCAACCGTGAAGCATGGAGGTGGAAACATCATTCTTTGGGGATGCTTTTCTGCAAAGGGGACAGGACGACTGCACCGTATTGAGGGGAGGATGGATGGGGCCATGTATCGCGAGATCTTGGCCAACAACCTCCTTCCCTCAGTAAGAGCATTGAAGATGGGTCGTGGCTGGGTCTTCCAGCATGACAACGACACGAAGCACACAGCCATGGCAACTAAGGAGTGGCTCCGTAAGAAGCATCTCAAGGTCCTGGAGTGGCCTAGCCAGTCTCCAGACCTGAACCCAATAGAAAATCTTTGGAGGGAGCTGAAAGTCCGTATTGCCCAGCGACAGCCCCGAAACCTGAAGGATCTGGAGAAGATCTGTAGGGAGGAGTGGGCCAAAATCCCTGCTGCAGTGTGTGCAAACCTAGTCAAGAACTACAGGAAACGTATGATCTCTGTAATTGCAAACAAAGGTTTCTGTACCAAATATTAAGTTCTGCTTTTCTGATGTATCAAATACTTATGTCATGCAATAAAATGCAAATTAATTACTTAAAAATCATACAATGTGATTTTCTGGATTTTTGTTTTAGATTCCGTCTCTCATAGTTGAAGTGTACCTATGATAATAATTACAGACCTCTACATGCTTTGTAAGTAGGAAAACCTGCAAAATCGGCAGTGTATCAAATACTTGTTCTCCCCACTGTATATTGTTATGTATTACATCAACTCGAACTAGTCAGAAGAGAGAAGAACTTTCCATAGGACGGCAGAGTTACTGCGTAGGCTAGCTGTGGCCTTAGTACAAGTTTACTCTATCGCACAGTGGAAGCAGGAATGAATCTACGACTGACGAGTGTAAGTTTCAAAAACATGCACATCAGCCAATTTTTTTTAAAGGTGAAAAATATCAATTGCAAATGAATTCTAATTTTCATGTGCTAGTTATGTAATTGAATTACGGAATAATAAGGATGACGGACAAGTCATATCCATCATTGTCTGAGACAGAAAGGCTTTACTACTTTTGGGAGGAAAGTAGACTAGACGACAGCAACTGTCACTGTAGAACACAGTACAGCCAGTAAACTAGCATGACAATTGAAAAGGAAAATGTACATTGCTGTTTTTTCCCCCTACAACAGCTTACAAAAGAGTGTGTTGGATGTGTATAATACAGAAATCTCCATATAATTCATAACAGGTCAAGGCACCAAACCAACCAGGTCTTTAAAGTGTGTTCCTACTTAATCCCCCATTCACAGCATCAGACACGCGCACACACACACACACACACACACACACACACACACACACACACACACACACACACACACACACACACACACACACACACACACACACACACACACACACACACACACACACACACACACACACACGACACAGCTACACTGAACAGTCATTATGTGTTACATGTTCAACACAGGGACCCACAAAGGGTTTGGATACGCTGTCAAACACAGCAAAAATGCACTCCATAATAAATCCTATCAAGTGTGTGTGTGTGTGTAATCACATGTATATTTATAGTGTTAAGATCCCCCCCCCCCCTCCCTCCTCTCCCCCCACCAGGTACGGCAACAAGCGTAACATGTTTGCAGGCATACAATCCTAGTATTTGCAAAATGGAATTTATTAAAGCCCTAACTGAGAGGGAGAGTGAATGAGAGGCAGGGATGAGCACTTTGCCACCTCTCTGCTCATCTGAATATATATATTCAAGGTTGGGTCTGGGAGAGAGAAAAAAACTCATTATTCAGGGACCTGCAGCCTTGGTAACTTTGATTTTCATCCATCCATGGCATGGCCAAAAGGTAACATTTAATGAAGTGCCATTCAGAGAGTAAATGGGGTCATATAATAGACAGTGCGCCCAGCGCGAGGAACACCTTGTGTTGGGCTACTGATAGCTGTTAAGGGTTGCAGTGATGAACCAACAAGACTCATTTCAGCAGCCGGCAATAAATTCACACTATTAATATTTATCAAATATGTGGGCTGTTTCAACCCCAGCCATGTTCGGGCTGTAAACCCATGCTATGATGATATCTATTACCCATCTCCTATTGCGGTGGAACTATGCATTTTTTCACATATAACACATGTAGTCATTTTCACATGCCAAAATCTACAGTATAACTACAATTCTCTCTAGTTCTCCAAAGGGGGGAGCCTTAAAACTGAATTACCCATCATCAAATGCAATTAGCAGTTCTTTCATGTGCGGTTTATGTAACGCAGTACTTCATTAACATTATTCATTCATATGCAGTCTTGGATTACAGTCCTGAACATTCTTTATTAGACTAGATGTAACCAAGCTGCTGGAGTTTTGAAAATAAAAAAAATGGGGGGAAAAAGTGATTGAATAATAAATTGGAGGAAAGCAGACGATTCCTGACGGGTTTGCAGGATAATTATTCTATCTTGTGATTCTACTTTATATGATGGGAGGTGATGAGCAGGAATATTATCCCATTGAAATTAGACACTTACTAAGCAGCAGCAACATACTAACAATGTTTGTACTGTATTTTTTTTTAAACTGCTTTAAAATTTTGGTAAATAATACTAACAAAAATGATGCATTGTTTTTGCAAATGTAATACTTAAAATTGTGTGTATAATTTAAATATATTTGCATTGTGAGTGTATCCATATTCAATGCAAATATATATTAAAGTGAACAAGTGTCAAATAGATTTTAGGCAATTTTTAACCCATATTTGTAGGATTTTATATCCATTTTAAGCCCATTTTATTGCATACTTATTACTGGGCTATTTCATTGCTCATCATCTTTACCAGTACAGCTATCAGTTGAGATGTTTGTTGTCCAAATGAAACATCTTCTCATTTCTCCCACTCGACTTTAAGTGCTGCTTTGGACTGTGGTGCTAAGCAGCTATTGCGCTGCTAACAGGTTGTTTTGACCATTATATCTATCACAATGAAATGGCCCAGCGTTTTGGCAAAGGACTCAAGCCTGTGATTTAATACACGCCTGGCTCTATTGTCCTATCTGTCATAGACTGAGATGTATCTGATGGGAGATGTGTAACCTGGTATTGCCTTTCCATCCCACTATCAGCCCTCTATCCCTCCATCCATTTCAACTGCTGACGGTTAAACTGTCTCATTTCATCTGCTGGGGCTCATTCAGCCAAACCCTGTTTACTGTATATAGAGCAATATGCACTCACAGGTTTTGGAGATGGCTTGGGCTCCGAGGGCCGCATGTGCAAGTGGGCCATCATCGCCTGAAGACGCTCACGTTCTTTAGAAAGCTGTTAGCGGAGAGAGGGAGAGAAAATAAAACAGTTTTAGAAATGAGCGATTTTCCCCAGACTGCAACAGTAATACATCTTGTTATCGAGCTTGTCTCTCTTGTAATGAATCCTGCATATGCCCAGTCTGCGGCTCCTAGCTAAGTCTGCCTTGAAGACACAGACTTAAACCAAACCAGCGGAGGAGAGGAAGAGGAGAAGAGAAGAGAGAGACAAAATATTTCTGCTGCTGGTGGTGGGGTCGGGCAAGGGGGAGTTAGTGCGAAGAGGTCAGGGAAAACAAATAGCGCTTCATCTTTTTGTCAATAGCAGAATTTAGGTCACGGATGCTTTGACAGCAACAAGCTACTCAGGCTCTAAATTAGAGGGTCCTGAGTGCCTCCTCAAAGTCCTGTGGACACTGTTAGAGAGATGGACCCTAGCCAACAGCTGCCAAGAGGTGAAGGGGTCCTCCAAACAGAGTGCCAGCCAGGCCCGCCTCCATGCTCCCCCCTGTTCCCTTGGAGGTCCAGTTAGAGGCCCTGCGATCTGCTATCATCAATCTAACTCACTGGGAGTGACAGGGACCAGGTAGTGTGAACAGACTGAACTACACTCCTCGTGCGCTAGCTACAACACGAAGACAGCGGCAGCAGCATCCAGCAACACTGGACTAGACTGAACTGGGCCTCATTACCAGTGACGGCTCTCAGGGATGGAGTGAAGGGAAAAAAGGAGGAGAGGAAGGACATAAAACAGCACACGCCGACTGGTAATTGGTCACACTGTAAACACGAGGTTCGGTGGCTTTGGGTGTCAGCAACAAAAAAAAAAGAAAAGAAAAAAAACAATACTTTTTAGTTTTCTTTTACATATAAACAAGAATTATTCATTTTTTTGTTTCTAAGATCCTCCAAAACCCCAACAACATAAAAACGAAATGTTTGTCGGAGTGGAAAAAAACTTTATAGTGGAACGCTTGGGCAGCATTCAGATCAGCATCAAGCCAGCTTAGTGTGTGAGAGCGAGAGAGAGGGCGAGAGTGTGTGGGAACTTGGAACTCGAAGAGCATGTCTGTTTCTCCATGCTACCCCGGGCCTAAAGCAGGCCTGACTGTCAGTACCACAGTGTAAATCCAGTACAGAAAATAGACAGCCGTGGTGTAAATCCAGTGCATTGTGGGAATGCCGTGGATGCTGAGTAATAATGTCGTTCAATCACCGGACTCATTATCTCGACAGAGTGACACGCTAATAAGGTCACGCTCCACCTACTAAAAATAGTTCCCTTCTTCAGAAGATTTCTTCAGGTGCAAAGTGCATTTAATTAACATGCAGGGAAAGGGGAGAGATGCACTCCGTTATTAATTGGAAAGGATAGAAAATAAGCACATCCTTAATTCAATTAAAACAGTCACAATGGGTTTGGTGCGGGCCCAAGGATTCCTTTGTTTAGGTCTCGCTATATAAGCTTCTGTTAGGTGTGCTTGTGTCCACCTCTTAGTGTGCTGCATTTTGGTCTAGTCGGCCACACAAACAGGCACGTGGAAAAGAATTAGAAATCAACGACAATGTAATAATGCTAAAAGAGCCGTGCCTGTATCTCTAGCTGCTGTACCACCTGCATCTGGACTCGACACTGGGCCGTGCTCCTGTCGTCTAGAGCATGCTCATTGTTAAGGTGCCTGGAGACAGGGAGAGAGACAGGGAGAGAGACAGGGAGAGAGAGAGAGAGAGAGAGAGCGAGAGGGAGGGAGGGAGGGAGGGAGGGAGGGAGGGAGGGAAGTCGTTAATGATGTTATATGCATACAAATTCACAAAATCAGGCATTGTAATATAAATTATTAAAATGCAAAAATGTGATTATTTATTGTGATTATTTATTAGATGATGTATTATCATAACTTATTATTATTATTTTGTTGTTGTTGTTGTTGTCAACATCATTCTGAAATGATATGTAATACTGGTGCATGTTGTTCTGATATAAAACAGTGCAAGCATCTCCAATATGAGCATATCTTCCATGACAATAAGCCCTCTGTAGTGTGGATAGGAGTCAGTGACTACCCAGAGCACTAGTCTTTAGAGGATAAAAGATGCTGGTCTGGCACAATGGGTTTGTCTCCAATTCATTTACAGAAAACAATAAAGGCAATTTAACGTTGAGTAACATTTAAAAAATGCTCCCCTTACAAAGTGGGCATTTATTCAGCGGCAGACTTATTAAATGTATCTCCTTCATTAGAATTTTAAAAAATGCAGACAGCCATAACAGTTGATGACGGTTCGTCTTGATTGGATTTTGTCTGCAGGACACAAAAGAACCTCGCCATTAAAATAGACCTTTATTCCCTGCACCGCGCTACAAAGGCGAAAAAGGTTTTTTAAAGTGTTGTGATGTTCGGTAATGAGCCTCTATCTGAATTATCATTGGTGACAAACTCACAAAGCGGGCTTTGAGAAGACATGGTTATGAAATGCCAGAGCTGCCACTTTCTTTCCTGTAATTATAGGTTAGCTTGCAGACCCTTCAATGATCATTTACAGCACTGCCTCCAGTGCATTAGTGGGAGCTTAAATCGCTCTCTCTGACACACACACACGCACACCACACACACACACACACACACATACATGCACACACACAAGTTCCACCATATATTATATTTTATAGTCTTTTCCTATTTACTGTTTAACAGCAAAATGCTAAACAATACAAACGTATTCACCAGCCTGCCTTAGTATGCCAATCAAAGCATGGAATGGGAGATTTGTAATCACAATAGCCCAGTACCTTTCAATTATGGCCGGGCACATTTAAAACCATTCCAATTTCATTCCTGTTTTATGCTTTTGTAACCATTTCAGGTCTAATGCTCAGATATGTTCCATTATAAATCAGGAATGAGATAGCATTAAAAGGAGGGGGAGAGGCTGGACTGGTGGGTTTCTCCAGCCCGTGTCTAATTGCTGTTTCAGAATGCGCATGCAAAGGGGCATTTCATTAATCATTTAATCACGTCCCTCGCAGGAAGAGGGAACTAATGCTGCAAATACCCTTTTCATTTCAATGCTCATAATGCTATCTTATGCACTTGATGTATGGCGTGTGTCATAAATTACAGCTACTTCAAAAGCACCAAGTGGGCTGGCCCACTATCCCTGAAGATCCTTCATTACCAAATACAAAAAAAAAAAAAATCTTTATTAAGTTTCCCTCTCATCGACAGACAAGCAGCCGGTGTTTTTTTCTCTCTCCTGTTGGAGGGAGGAGGTTGTGATTTAGCTGCAGAAGGCCTCTCGATATTCCTCCGACCTTTTTTGTCTTCCTCTTCTTCTCCTGCTGGCCAGTTAGCAAGGCGATTACAAACAGATTACGGCCTGCATATGAAATATTCAAATGGCCAGCGCTGCTATTATGCATTCATAAGAAAGAGGGAAATAGAGAGAGAGTGTAAGAGAGGGAGAGAGAGTGAGAGAGACATAGAGAGACAGAAAGAGAGAGCGAAAGAGAGAGATGGCGTGAGGGAGAGAGATTGACAGCGAGAGAGACACAGAAAGAGTGAGAGAGAGAGAGTGAGAGACAACAAGCAATAGAAAGAGAAGGAGGGAGAGAGAAAGAGAAAGCGAGAGAGACAGGTTATCCGTCATCGTCACCAGAATATCCCCTAATGAGCCGGGCCCAGTCAGACTCAGAGCAGTTCAAACAGAGAGGTGAGCGAGGGAAGAGAGGCCGGACGCCTTCACAAAGACAGCTCTGAACAAACATTTCTGGAGCCACCACATAATTTATGGGTCACTTTACAGGCATATTGATTTTTGTTTTGAGAGGGGAATAACCAATGTGATGGGCCCAATAGCACAGGAAGGCAGAAAGAAAGAGGGAGAGCTGGGGAGATTGACAGATGGAGCGATTCAGAGACAGCGAGGCCACACTAATACAGTTGTGTGTTGAGTATAGCAGGGTTTTCTAGACAAAAACAAAGCAAAGGTTCCTAGTTTATGAGAAGTAGCTGTTATACACTTTGGGATAGTTATTCCTATGGAGTATCATATTATGTTGTCCATTTTGTATCCTCACCGACCACTAAGACAAATATATACACAATATACTGAAGTTATACACTGAGAGTGCTTAGAGCCTGCTAATATACCTTCAAGCACACGTACAGTATGCTGTGCCTAATTGTCCATGTGTCCCATCACAGCTTCGTCGACCCAGACCCTTCATGCTAGCTAGGCCGGGGCCTCCATCCTCCCTGACTGTCTAGCATGGCGCAGAGTAACACAAACACACATTGCAGACCCACACCAGACCAGACAGCAGCATATGCATAACTAATGTAATGCCCTCAGTTTTAAAGGTCTTGTCACACCCAGCCAGACGTCTGGCAGAGTAGCGCTAAGGGGGCCTATCCGGGGGCTTCTTACTGCCTTGTGGGTTTAATTAAGCAACGGTTAGAGACACTCGCGGTCAGGTTAACGTCTCTCTCTCTCTCTCTCTCTCCGCTTGCCATTTCTCTCTCTGATGCTACTGCCTGCTGGGTAAGGGGGAAGAGGGGGACATGGCGTTGGAGGGGGAGAGGGGAAGAGTTAAGTGAGGAGGCAGATAAATTGTCTGTGTAGACGGCGAGGTGCATCGATTTAGGGAGACCCTGCTCCGAGGGGTTGGCGGTCGGGGCATGCTGGAGGTTCGGATGGTGGGTATGAATATATATGGGCTGACGGGTTGAAGGATGTTTAATTGGAGATGATAATCAAACGGTAACTAACTCTTCTCGGATGGATGAGTGTGTGTGTGTGTGTGTGTGTGTGTGTGTGTGTGTGTGTGTGTGTGTGTGTGTGTGTGTGTGTGTGTGTGTGTGTGTGTGTGTGTGTGTGTGTGTGTGTGTGTGAGATCACAGATGGGAGAGTAAATCAATATAGAACTAGGGAACAGAGCAGGAAGCATTATATAATAATACTAAACAGAATGAGTATTAAAAGGTATGTGATGTGAATGAATCAAATATTTCTGCATTGATTGCACTGTACAGTACTGTACCATTCCCACAAATGTATACATATCACTGTAACACTAATCTAAAAGAACAAACCTGTGTGTGAAATTAGTTATTCTCATTCCTGTATAACCCTCCTTGAAAATACATGCGCCTCAAAACTATTTAGAAGCACATACACTTACATGCATCAACATGCACGCACAGGCCCACACACACGCCCCCCCCCCCGACACCCCCTCGAACACTCCCACGCTAATATTACATTTGAACTACAGAGCTAACACAACGTGCCAGCCAACCTCTAGGCTAGCTCTCCAGGTGAACACACATAAAAGAGACACTGAAGAGCTATTAAATGCTGATCTTGACAAGTTTCCTACCGCAACACAACAAACGATGACTAAACGCGCCCGCTGCATGAGATTTTGTTTCATACCTCCAGCAACCAACCATCAGGTTACCTAGGTTTCCCCCCTTCCTCGCATTCTCGTCTTAAAGTGCCATTTGATTCTGACACCTATTTTATGTAAACCTTTTTAAAGTGCGTGTGTACCTGGCTGTTGCCGAGGAGATGAGTGGCATCTCCGAAAACATTAAAAGGCTCTCCCTGACACAGACGATAGCTCCTCCAAGGCAAGGCAGACAAGCAGCCATCTTTGTTCTGCCAGGATCACGCTGTCTTCTGTTGCTGTCTGTTTTCATGTGCCGGTTACAGTACATGAACCTCTGACTCCTCGCAGGCTGGATGCAACGACGTGGAGTCTCACCCAGAATCTTTAAGGCTGTTTTGTAAAGACAGTTGTTTGAAGCAGGGTCCCTTCCATACTATACCAGTTGTCAGAGAATTACCTGCAACGCCTCTTTCTAGTCTACTACTGTAAAGTATATGCCTACTGTAAAGTATATCTGTGCAATCCTTTTTTCTACACTGTTCTTAAAGAATATATACAGTCACATGTTTTATAGCCTACTGTGTACCTATGCCCTAACCTAAATGAGAAACTAAGCTATAAAGATGTCCATACAGTAAACATACTTAGCCGTGTTTACATGGAAGGCCATTTACAGTAGCGGGTGGATTCAGTAAGACAAAGTGAACTGAGTGTATGACTATAGACCACTAATCCGCTATAGCCATGCAGTCTCACACACAGCCAACATCTTTCTCAAGCTGCAAGGTAAACTTCTCCTCTGCTCCAGGGCCTCCGCCAGAATATACTTAAGCAATAAGGGAGGTGCGGTATTTGGCCAATATACCACGGCTAAGGGCTGTTCTTAAAGCACGACACAATACGGAGTGCCTGGACACAGCCCTTGTACCACAGCCGTGGTATATTGGCCATATATCACAAACCCCCGAGGTGCCTTACTGCGATCATAATCTGCTTACCAACATAATTAGAGCACTAAAAATACGGTCTGATGTACCACGGCTGTCAGCCAATCAGCATTGAGTGCTCGATCCACCCAGTTTATAATGTAACCTTATAGTATTGACTATACTGCCTTCCCCCACATCCACCATGCTGCTCCACGCAGTGCATCTTCCCCTGGGGATAAGCACATCATATCCATTAAAATACACCTGGAAATAATGAATTCAAAGGTGCGTCTATTGTTGGCCTGTCCGTTGAACAGAGGCGTTGATATAATGCACATGAAATGTCTTGTCTGTCTCACTTGTGGGGTCTGTAGAGGTTTTGTATATTAAGCCAGTCTGGCTTTCAGTCATTTCTCTTTGCACAGACACACATTAGCCCTAATGCACATGCTGGTATAATTAACCAAGCTACTGCCTTTGGTTTTGCCTGACCTAAATCCTACAACTCTGGTTTGGCCCTGGTGGGCTTCCATGTCATCACAGAACCACGGTTATGGAGTTACAGCACTGTAATGTAAGGAAGAATCTGCCTCCCCAAAATAGAACAATATCCCAATTTCAAAAGAGTTTGTGTGGAATTTACATGAACATTTACACCCGTGAAAACGCTCGACGCGATCATTATTTCTCAGTTAATTACAAATCTAATTAGAATATTCCAATGAACGCTTCGGACCCTTTTTCTCTCTTTTCGAATGAAGAGAGAGAGAAAGAACCTCGCTACTCCAGAATGGCAACGTGATAACCTGTAATCTATGGCACGAGCGAACACCTTCCCCTTTTGATGTCCCCCACTAACATCCCAGACAACAAAGCAGACCAATTACAAATGAGCTAATTAACTAAATTGTTGATGGAGCATGAAGAGTTCATTCAGTCCGTCCGCAGGCGCCATGACAACACTGAATGCAGCCATTGTGGGGCCCCTTGCGCGTCCTTACAAGTTGCCATTCGTTTTTGAGGCTCTTCACACCAGCCTATCAGGCAACTCTGCGAGCTGAAGAGGAGATTTGGGTGTAAATCGGAGATCAATTACATCTAGAGTTAATGTAGCCAGCCGCCTGACAGTCTATACAATCTACACGTTCAAATATCCCCACTGAGATGCAAGCGTGTTTATCTCTTTGTTGGGCCCCCCTCGATTAAGCTCGCAAAGAGCCGCTCTGGTTCTGTGGAAAAATAACCCAGAATAGGCCTCTGCAGCTTCAATACTGAGAAACAAAAAATGTACAGCAGCTAAGCTCATCTTAGTTGATGAATGGCAACTTTTATACCATGGAACATAAGACGTCGTTTCTGCTGTGGGAAAGAGGCACGAGAGGCGCTTGGCTGGGTGACATGAAGCTTTATCGGATATCATGGGGGGCCGTTGTCTTGGCCCGTGGTTGTTAAACGCAACTGTCATCGAGCTTGTACTTTTTTTTTGTAGTATTAACACAGGAGACTGTAACGTAATGCACAGTCATGAAGTAAATTCACAGTGTAAGCTAAAACATGATGATATATGAGGTCGGTCAGTACAGGAAAGGGAAGGTGAGTATAAGACACAGCGTAGAGCACATTCTCAGAGTAAGACCTACTTCAAAAACTGTCCGAAGTCCTCACAGACGCTCTCGCAACCGGGCCACTTGCACACCCCATGACCATAGAGGGAGTGGGAGGCTCCGCTTTCCTCGTGTAATGAGCTGAGGGGAGAAGAGAGAGAGCGAGAGAGAGAGAGGGAGAGAGACAGCGGGAGAAAAGGAGAGAGAAGGAGGGAGCGATGGATAGAGAGAGCGAGATGAGAGAGAGAGGTGAGGAGAGGGAAAGAGAAGGGGGAGAAAGAGAGAGGGGGGATGGATAGAGAGAGAGAGAGCGAGAGAGAGAGACAAAGGGAGAGAGGGAGAAAGAAAGAGACAGAGAGAGACAGAGAGAGAAAAAAATGAAGGATCGGAGGTAGAGAGAAGGAGAGAGAGAAGGGTAGACTGGCGTCAGATTCATCAAAAAAGCCATAATGGCTTGAGGCTGCTGGTGGCTGTCAGGTTACCATCAGTGACAAGCAGGTCAAAACAGGTCAATTCAGCCCTGTTCTATTGAATAGTTCAACTGCCAAGGATGCTAGGAGGAGGAGGGAAGGAGCCTAATTAAGCCAAGGATGGAAGTTACTGTCTGCATCTGAAATAGCACCCTATTCCCTATATAGTGCACTACTTTTTGCCAGAGCCCATGAGACTCTTGCTACTCTGGCTAAAGGTAGTGCACTATAAAGGGACTAGGGTGTTCCTAATAACAGAAGGGAGAAAAGATGAGGGCGGGTGGCCTAGCAATATGGTTAACATCTGATTATTGATCTAGAGGTTTACCTATCCCCAGTGTTATTGCAAACCCCTAAACAATGTGTGAAAAAAACATCCAGCCAATCCATTCACAGATTGACCAATTTCCTTTTATTTTTTCCCCCGACCCCTACTTCTTCATCTTGTAAAGCGATCAACAGAGGGCTTTCAAGTAAACATGAAAAATCCAGACGGCCATATAATTTTCATCACGAGATTAATAATATTCTCCGTCATTTATGTTATTTTGAGGACAAGAGGGGGTTCTGCTTGGATAATGGCACCCAAATAAGTTATGACCCCGAGTAGACAGCACATCCTATTAAAAGTGACGGTTTAACCTTTCGGCTCCACTTGTTTCTGTATTTGGCGGGTTGGAGGGTGTGTGTGTGCTTGTGTGTCGGTGTGTGTGAGGGGGATTTTGTGTGTGTGTGTGTGTGTGTGAGAGCTCACACACGGTTTCTACAGGCAGGCTTTCCCTCCATCGATCCACTGTGTGTTAGTAAGCATCTCTCCTTGACAATACTCCGTGTTCGATCATTACGAGACGCCACACCCCCCCGGGGGACAATAACAGATAAAAAGTGCTTTCTCTTTCCCCTCCCGCCTCCTCCTGTTTTTGTTTCTCTTTTAGGGGAACATCTAAAGATATCTTTTTCAAGCCCCTTTTTAGTGGCGGTAGCAGATAGCATCTACTTTAAACCAATTACGCAACACATCCGCCTCCACTGAAGTCTCTCCACACCGCTACACTACGCCACATTCTTAATATATCGCAGGAAAGAGCCTTGAATAATGCATAGAACCAGATAGACAGATATGTGAACAGTGTTTTCTTACAGTCAGAACCACATATAAAGGCGGCATCACAAGGATAAACATTCTAAAATACCACCTTGGCATCACGTATTCTGTTTACATGACAAGCGGAGCAGCAAGGTAATTTCAAAAGATAGAGCCACTAAATACTTAATGTACGAGGTGGTTACCTTTGCTTTCTGCTCGCACAGCAGTGTATTGCTGCCGGTGTCTTCCTCTCCTTGCTTTTGATATGGTGTAAGTAACTGTGTTCAATAGCATCCTACGCTGTCCCTAGGGAGGCCGAGGCTGGTTTTTGAATATTACCAAGACACTAATAAACTATTGAACAAACAAACAAAACATCACGTTCAACCCGGCAGGAACAAATATGTTTTTTTCATTTTCTAAACGGGGGACAAATACTCTGATCGGGAGTTTCTATAGACAGATATCAAATGTATTTGTACATTATTAAAAGCCATCGAAACAACAAACAACTACCAGCCAACAACAAGCTTTTGGTGCGTCCTAACTTCTGTGTCTACAATGTGTTGTGTAGTGGGTGGCGGACGAGTAGCTCACTTTCCGTACCTCTCCCTTTCCCGTTCCCTCTCTCGCTCTCTCTCTCTTCTGGAATTGAGTGCGGGAGACTGGCCGTTGGCGATGGAGTGGTGCGAGATGGGAGGTGACGCTTTGGAAGGGGTAGAGGAGGTAGTCGAGGAAGAGTTGGTAGTGGTCAGGTCCAGGCCGCCGCCGCCGCCGCTGTGTTTGATGCCGTTGTCCTCCATGTTGTGGCCGACGCCGGTCACGTCCTTCCACAACTGTTGGAGCTCTGCTGGGCTCAGTCCAGCTGGAAGAGGGGAGAAACAGAGGACCAACACAGTTACAATCCATTTACACAATCACTACTATGCCCGGAGATGATGTATTGTAGACTACGTAAACACAGAGTCATCACAAACCAACACAAATAACTTCCTCCTGTTTACTGCCTACATACATCTCTATCTTACTTGTTGATACACCGCTCAGGCTTAGTATTTTAACCAAATGGCACACGGCTACACTGAGAGATTAACTGGGATGATCTCTTGTCAGCGGTTCTGCTTAATAAGAATGCAGTGTTCCAATGAAATCTACAGGGATCCACGGGCATCGATCCACAATGGCCGCCACTGGATTACATTCATAGAGGAAGCAGAATTCAGTTAGCACAAATGATATTATCTAGCTAGATCAACGGCGCGTTGCCCTTTTGTTTCAGCTCCACACTGGTAATTAACCCCCCTTCATTTTGTTTCTTCCTAGTTGTTGTTGTTGTTGTTGTTGTTGTTGTTGTTTTTTTAATCCCCTGCCATTTTGGTAAACACGTGTTTACTTCTTGGCGAGGCGAGAGAAAATGGAAGCGGCTCCTCTTGTCTCTTTTCTTTCGCTGCCTACTGTGAGGCAGGCAGTAAACAACAACAACAACAACAACAACAACAACAACAACCCAGAGAGGGAGGGGTGAGCAGGGAGCGAGGGAATAGAGGGAGAGAAAAAAAAAACACTCACAGACAACGGGAAGAGACAGAGAGACAGGCAGAGCTGAGGGAGAGCGAAAGAGGTAGAAACAAAAAGGGAAGAGAGCGAGAGAGAGAGAGAGATAGATTGGTGTGGCCGCCGGCAGTCACGTGCGCTACAGCCCCCCAGCCCCAGAAGCCCCAGGCTCTCTCCCCTTCCCCCTCCTCTCCCCCTTCACTCCCTTCAGCCACCCCTTTACCTGGTGGCATGGTCTGCCCGGGGAGGGCTGCCTGTCCTGGGGCCGGGGGCAGGGAGAGCAGGCCCTGGCGCTGCATGTTGAGCAGGTGCTGCTGCTGCTGGAGCTGTTGCATCTGGAGGAGTTGCTGCTGGAAGACGAGCTGCTGGGCGGCGAGCTGCTGCTGATGCTGCTGCTGCTGTTGTTGCTATAGTGAATAGGAGCAGGAGGAGGAGGAGGAGTGGAGGAGGAAAGGAGCACAGATGACACAAATGAACAAGGAAGTGGGCGCCCACACCGACGACGAGGATACTTCCATTGCCGATGCTGCCGGTGCTCCTTCCATGATCTTAACTACTGCCTGTCTCTCTTCTTCTCTCCTTTCTCTCTTTTTCCTCGCCTCTTTTTTGCCTAGTTCCTGTTCTATTCTGTCTCCTCCTCTTGCTGAACGAGGCATAGCTAGGCACACTGGGCTGATAGACTACACTCTCCCCTCCAGACTGCTATGAGATGAGTTTTCTGTGTGATATTAAGCCTTGGGTAATCCCTTCCCCCCCACAGCTGATAGTTAATTGTCTTCCATTTGCTGATGGTCTATTACAGCTTATGGGGCCGAGGGGAACTCGCTGGGAGATTTACAGCAACTGAGCACACCAGCGTTACGCCCACACCCCACCCACCCTCCCAACCCTGTTTACCACTGGGCCAGCCAGACAGCCCGAGCTAAACAATAACATCAACAACAACAACAACAAGAAACAACTGCCAAAGAAAGCAACCACAGAAAAACATGGGGAAAAAACGGCCAGACTTGTGTGGCTTAATCATAACAGTACTATCCCACAGACACAAACACAACTATAAACCAGAACTATAAGCTGATGTTATTGCAGATGTCGATCAGACAGGTAACTGTGTATCACCATGGTATAATCCGTTTCTATAACAGTAAACATGCCAAGAACTGAGCATTACTTCATTACCAGTTTAATGGCACCTCTTTTTCACAGCTAAACATGTTTAGTCCTCAGTGGGCTGTTGATGAGATCTCTGGTGGTCTATTAGGAAACATGGGAGGTACTGGAGCTATCATACAACTGGCTCTGTTAGCTCCACATCGCTCTCTCTCTCCTCTCTTTTTCTCTTTGTCTCTCTCTCACTCTCTCTTTCTGTCCGCCTCTCTTTTTCCCTCCACTATCTTTCTACTATCAGATTCCATTGCAATTTGTTTCAATTCGCTCAAGGAAAAGCTTGTTATTATAGGAGAGTCTAGGATAAATGTTTTGCTTTTCTTGACAAGAATTACAAGACCAAGGTGGCCATCAAGTTGTGGAGAGACACTCCCGAGGATATATGTGGAGGAAGTCACACTTCACAGAGAGACAAGCTGCAGTGGAAGACCCTTTCCTTTCTAGCCTGGGGGGTGGGATGGGGGGACAGACAAAACTTGTGATGCGCTCACTGGAAAACAGACTGCATAATGGAGCAAGTCATGTGGATTGGACCCACTGTCTCTGGAGAAATAAGGGAGCGATTTCTATTCCATATTTGATGGCGACGGAGGGCTGAAAATTCTATTCACAAATCCAAACAGAAACAAAGCCTCCGGGAGGTCAGTAGCAGCTTCCTGTATGGTCCACATAATGGGCCGCTTGAAGAGACAGAGAGAGAGCGAGATGGAGGGAGGGAGGAGGGGATAGAGAGAGAGGGAGAGAGGTAGAGAGATGTGTCTGGGAAAAAGGTGCCTGCGATACCTTTTCCTGATCAATTTAACTGCTTCCCCATGTTTTGTTTAGATTTGGCCCTGGCACAGCGCGTGGCGTGCTACGATGTTCGGCTCCTGTGACAGACTGCGAGCCTCGCCCGGTAGACTGGCGGGCTGTCAGTGTGATTTATGAGCGCGTCACACTCTAACTTTTCTGCTCCTCGCACTCGGCCCAAACCCACAGAAGCAGTTCATTAATCAGCAGACCCTGTGACTCGGTCCTCTCTCTCGGCTCAAACCGGGCTTTTTAGCTATTTAACGTCACGTCCATCCATTTACATGTTTTAGAAGGAGGGAGAGAACCCCGTCCCCCCCCCCGTCATTTCTCCCCAAGTCTCCCCCAGCGGCAGATAACAAGTGTCAGTGCTTTGTCCACCAAAGGCACATACTGTACACATCCAGTAACACTGGGAGAACCATTAACTGACATTAGAGAACACTGGCTTTGGATTAGCTAGCTTGGTCTGTGGAATCCCACAAAACCACGGCTGCTAACCTGAAGACTGAACTGAGTGAGACAGCCAGAACAGACATCCTCTAGACTTCTTCCCTGCTTGTCTTGCCTGTAATCCCATTCACACCCACTTCCACTGTCAGGCCATTCCGGGTCTAAACAGATACCCACCTCTTTCGCTTGCTTTCCAGGGTGCTGCTGTTGTAAAAGCTGCAGGTGTAGCTGCTCCTGCTGCTTCTTATAAAACTCCTGCAGATGTTGCTGGGAAGGGGAAGAAAGAGAGATAGATGATAAAAAAAATATTCCAGGTAACCTAGGAGAATGTCCATATTATCTTCTGGCTATGTAAATAGACATTGGCAAATGCTTTTTTTGCTGTTGGTTTCATTGGTACGGTGTGTGTCGTTTTGGGCAGTGGAAAGCCTCGATTTACTGAGACAGAGTATATTGATCATACGGTATGATACTGTAGCAATGTGTTTGTAAAGTTAATGAGGAATCTGTTTCCGTACCAGAGCAGCAAAAAGAGCACTCGCCAAGGTTCTGACATGTTGTAATTCATTTTGTTTGTCGTTGTTTTTTTGTTTTTTTGTTGCTGTTGTTGAAAATGAGGTGCCATGACAACACCGACACATGTTGGTTACGTATAACACATATTTGAAGTGCCATACATAATCTGATTCATTTTCTAGCAGGGGGGGAAGGGACACATACTGTAGTCTCGCTCTCCCGCCATGTCTTCTCCATATGGACTTTAAATGGCCTCGCACAGTACTGGAGGGGGCACAATTAATCATATTAACTAGTATACAGTTTTTGGTCTAATGTCTTGACAGGCACTGAAATGCTTTAAAGTGAATACAGCACACTCAAAGGAACGGATTCATCACTCTAAACGTAAGGCGTTTAACACACATCACACATCACATCCACTCTCTGCTGTCTATGCGACTCTCAGTGACTCCTGAAGATAGAGGAGGTACAGTAGGGTAAAGAAAGGTCTTATAAAGAATAGAAAATTGCAATCAGTTTCTAGCCTGCATGGGACATCTTCCTGAAACGTAATTCATTCATAAATTCCACTAAAGAGGGTAGTTCATGAAACAATAATTCCCTACTTAAAGCTTTCCTCACTGTAGTCTATCTAGGAAGTAATGATGAAATTACAAGTCAGCTCCTTCCACATATAACCCAGCCTGTCTCCCTTCCTGTACTGGCTCCACCCCTCTTTCATTGACTTCCTCATAACTACAGTAACTATGTCTTTATCCTGACACCTTTTACCTTTCCCAAGGGCTCCCAGGAAATAGACCCTCGGAGGGATACAGGTAATTGGTTGTGACGTGGTCAAGTGCGTCACTTCTAGTCTCTCTTTTTATAACTGTGTCAAGGGCGCAGCGGGCGTAGATGTACTGTACATTATGTGTATTGTGTATACAGTGCTACACAGGCAGTGTGTGTGTGTGTGTGTGTGTGTGTGTGTGTGTGTGTGTGTGTGTGTGTGTGTGTGTGTGTGTGTGTGTGTGTGTGTGTGTGTGTGTGTGTGTGTGTGTGTGTGTGTGTGGTTCAATGGGTGCAGGCATTATGTGACCATATGCATGTAACTGTGCGCGTATGACTATTTAACTATGTGTGTATATATCTAGGTGAATGTCTCTCGATGTGTATGTGATTGTGTGGGTGGGTGTGTTACTGTGAGTGTCTCTCTGTGTGTATCTACTAGGTGTGTGTGTATATGTTAGGTACCTGCTGCAGCATGACAGCCTGCTGCTGTTGGAGCAGGGCCTGGAGCTGCTGAGGGGATAGGACCTGCTGCTGGAGGATCTGCTGCATCTGCTGGGGGGTGATCACCTGGGGACTCATCATGGCCACCGACACCGGCACCTGGAGGGTGGGTGAGAGAGAGAGAGAGAGAGAGAGAGAGAGAGAGAGAGAGAGAGAGAGAGAGAAGGGGGGAGCAACGGAGATACATAGAGAGAGAAAGAGAGAGAAAGAGAGGGAGTGAAGGACAGAGACCAAGAGAGCGCGAGAGCGAGAGCGAGAGAGAGAGAGAGAGAGAGAGAGAGAGAGAGAGAGAGAGAGAGAGAATTCATCAGGTCTGGCCTCAGACCCCACTGGGAGCATGGTAATTGGGGACCAAAAGGTAGAGAAAGCATGTCTCCCGTCACCCTTGTGCTGTGGCACTCTGTGCTGAAGGATGGATGGGTGCTGTGCCTTTGTGTTTCCTTGCCTTATTTTTGACAGTCCGCCCGCTGGGAGAAGAGAGGGATTTAAATAGACGTATACCCTAATTAGCTGAACCCTTGAACCGCCTTAGGCATGCCTATCAGTGGCGGCCATTGTGAAACAGCAGGAAAATGCACAACTCCAAAGTTGATTAAAATAACACAGTTGAAGTGGACACTTGGTATGCACAATCAGCATGCAAGCACCCAGACAGACCCTGGGGTTGGAGATCACTCAGAAAGAGCCTTGGAGAGACAGAGAGGGAGATGATTCTTAGAGAAGCTTTCTCAGAGAGGAAAAGAGCGATTGGTGCTAGTAGACAATTCTGTTTATAGAGTGGAATTACCAGCTGCCTTTCTGCTGAAGTTCTGCTACTTCTTCATTCTCACGAAAAGCAGCCAGAGGTTTAATTCTTTCTCCTGACTGACGTGTCATTTTGAAAAACCTATGACACTTTTTTAGGTGATAAGAATCATTCGACTATGAGCTGCTGTCAACACTGCTCGAGAGAACTTCCCCAAAACAAAACAAAGACAGATTTTTCTCAGCCAAAGTCTTATAAGACAGTAGATAGTGACTTTCTAACACAACAGATCAATAACAAAGCAAGAAAGATCCAACTTTTCATTGCTTCTCACTTTGATTGCCTGCATGAGCACATAGCAAGGGGAATGTACCTCTAATGTCTCTATCACTTTATGTTCAATTCTTCATGCCTGGTATTTAAAAAAAAAAAAAATTTATACAATGACTGGAATGAAAACAAACGCTGGGACGAGTTTGTTTACTCCTCTACGCTGCAGTGAAGTTTGGAACAGAAACTCAAAACTGCTGAACGAAGGAATTTGAAACTCTCCCCAGAGTCTTTCACTTTCACCTGTTGGGGCCACGGTTTAATCTGAAAGTGTTATTTGACTGTAAGGGCTTTGGTCATTTTAATATTCTATTACACATCCAACCATTGCAGATGCAGAATAGTCTACCAAATAGTATCTTATGCTAAAATAAGATTGATTAAACCTCTTGCAGGCATCTTTAAAGAATGGGACTACACTGAATCTTTTAGTATGTAGTCGTGGCCATTCCATAGCCCTCGCTAATTGCGACATCGTTTAGCACATAGTCGCTATGAAAGTATACTACGACGGCATGACAAAAAGGGCCAATAAGACCCTCCTGTCCCCCTAACGTGCAACGCTGCTGTCTAATCAAGCTGCTTGATTACTTTCCATACATCTCTCCTTGTACCCCCCCCCCCCCCCATCTCTCTCAGGCCTTGACACGTCCTTGTTTTGCTCTTCCCTCCTCTCCTCTGCCCAGGTTCCCCTCTTTGATTAGCTGAGACATTTGCATGGTCACTACACATTTTTCATTTTAGAAGTCATTATGCATTAGCGCTCCTGATCGCCCAGCTTGACTAATCCTGATGAACTGAAAATCACAGCTGAAGGTCAAACTCCATCCCCAGCCCCATCCTCCTCCTCCTCCCCGCCGCACCGCCACATTCATATTCAAACAAATCTTAGTCTGGACACCATTGTTCATTAGGGTCTTAGAGAGGGTGTGTGTGTGTGTGTGTGTGTGTGTGTGTGTGTGTGTGTGTGTGTGTGTGTGTGTGTGTGTGTGTGTGTGTGTGTGTGTGTGTGTGTGTGTGTGTGTGTGTGTGTGTGTGTGTGTGTGTGTGTGTGTGGGCGTGAGTGAAGGCTGTTGTGGTATAGCAGCAGCCTCACTCTCTTCCGCACTTCGTTAAGCAGACACAAAAGAAAGAGGCCGAACAAAGCAACAAAAGTCACAAATGAAACATCTGCACGTAACTAAATGCGCTGTGCTTCCACCTTCAGTGTTATTAAACCTTAAGATACATCGGAGACTTGCAATTACCCTGGGGGCCACCCCGTTGAATTGTGGTGGACAGGATGACAATGCTTTCATTAAAACCCATTAATTGGCTGCTTGAATGAGGATCCTGCGGTTAATGGGGTTGACGAAAAGGGGAACCCGGTGTGAGTCTGGGTTTTTAAATGTAAACATGTAAATAGTGAATAGACATAACCATACAATATCATATAATGAATCACTACACCACTAAACACCATGTATTCTGTAAGAGGTATATATACATGCATTACTAGCCCAGTTGTACAGGATGAGGATAATACTGTATCTGAACAACAAGCCAGGGAAAAAGCCTACACATCCTGAGAAGGAAAACAAGGGGATTCAAAACCGAAAATTGAAAAACAGGCAACAAATGAAGTCACGGAAGTGGCTTTCCCGCTTTCATTAGCTTTTTAGCTAGCGAGTGATGGATGATAATCATCTTCATTTCATCGCTCTTCCCCAAACAAAAAGAGAGGCAGGCGAGGCGGAGGAGAGGAAGGCCCCGGCCCTCGGTTCATTGTTGAAGCCCCAGCACAATGCTAATTCCAGGCGTTTAACTGCACGCTTTTCTGCTTGACGTATCAGAGCCTCCAAGATGAAAGACGATAAGTAATTGCTCTCCTGGTTCTTATTCTTCACTGACAACCCATAAATTTAATTTTACACACGTTCATTTACATTTTCGAGTATATGACATGATAATTGCCGGAATATAACACCTCCATTCCGCAGGATACCGCAGCCCGGGCCGCTTGATTGACAAGAGCAGTGAATTGAAAGGAACAGAGGCTGAATTGCTTCTCCTCGAAATGATTTTGCCACGAAGGGACAAAATTAATGAGCATTTACAGGGACCGTCGCCGTCATAAACACGGGCAGACAATGAACGGTCCTCTCACACACAGGATCAGACAACCACCATGATATCCAACAACGCTAGGCTAGCTAGCTACAGTAGCTCCTCTGTCAGCCATTACCAATCTATTCTTAAATCATTTGAAAATTGGCTACATTTGAGGTTGGTAACTGGGGAGGACGGAAATAACAGAAATGGATGTATATAAATATATATTTGAGTTTTGAGTTTATTTGTATTTTTACAGGGACAGTGCACATTAATCAACGCTTCAGTAAAAGTGACGGTTTTAGCCAGCCGGCTAATTTTCAACCGCAGTCCCTGGGCAGGTTATTAAAAACAATTACAATAGCAATACAGACAAACAATGAGCAACACGTAGCATGCAGACAGAACAACATAGAACAAGCAACACGTAGCATGCAGACAGAGCAACATAGAACAAGCAACACGTAGCACGCAGACAGAGAAACATAGAACAAGCAACACGTAGCGTGCAGACAGAGCAACATAGAATAAGCAACACGTAGCACGCAGACAGAGAAACATAGAACAAGTAACACGTGGCACGCAGACAGAGAAACATAGAACAAGCAACACGTAGCACGCAGACAGAGCAATAGCGCAAAAAGCAACAAAACAAAATACATAAAAGCAACAGTGTTTCCACACCTCACGAGCTACATACAACATGGAAAGCGGCAATACACACCTAGGGATTATGTTCACAAGTCTGATTGGCCTTTGTGATGATGACTATTGGGCTTTCTATCAAGCACTTTGAGAGCTTGTTTGTAGACAGACTGAATGGGTTTTAATGTTGTACAGCAAGCTTGGGCCCAAATAGTCAAGCAGTATGTTAAGTGGGGGAGTATCATAGATTTGAAGTACAGTTTTGCTACCTCTGTGTATGTGCAAATTGTTCCCAAATGGGCGTGTTCCAAAATGATCCTACTCCAAATCCTCAAAAAGTAACACATCATGTCATTGGTATGTGGGTTAACATTCTAAACAAAATAATACACAGCATGGCAATCAAAGCAGTCTCGGGCGCTTTCTGTTTGCTCCCTATTTGTTTATTTCCTTTGCCTTAAGAAAGCGGAGGAAGGCATATAGGAAAGACGATGACTATCAACTTGAACTTTGGAGGCCGTGTGGTTTGCTGCTTAGGTCCAAAGTCTGAGTGCAGAACAAAAGGACCTTTAAATTGGATCCTGATGAGAAAACATTGGCTGCCCCTCACAAGAACAAGCACATCATTAAGGTGCTCTCTCTCTCGCTCGTCACACTCCGTGCCAGAGAACGAAACAAACCTCTTCACGGCTGCAAAAGGTCAACTTCTTCTCCGGAGAGAAGTGATCAGGTACCTCTAGACTCCGCCAAGGCAGCAGTTGCAGTTTATTTCCGGTGAGAGGCCTCGTATTTTGTTTGATTTGACTGAGAATTGTGCGATTAAAAACACACCGCCGCTCGGTGGCTCTCTGCATCGAACCGGACCAATGGGCAAATTAATGCACCTTCGGCGGTTATACGCAATTGGGCTTATCTTTAGGACAATGGATTTATGACCAAATCAAATTACACTAAAGGCCAGAGTAGGAGATATCCCACAGTATCAGAGTTAAAACTTAAACAATTAAGGGGTGAAAAGAAATACGTGAATTTCTCTCAATTTCCGTAGAATTCACTTAGCGGTAATAAGTGGGGGAAGTTCCCGATTAATGTGGGACCGAGGCATAAACAGGGCCGGAGATGGGATGGTGAATGGAGTGAATAACGTTAGGGTCTCTTCAGCACTAGCTAAACGGTCTCAGTGCTGCCACAGATACTGTTAAGATAAATAAAATGAGAAATGGAGGGGCGTAAGGTGGTAATTACTTGAGCTGCTTGGCAGAGACAAGCTTCAGTGTTAATTAAGGTGTTAGACCCATTTTAGCCCAGAGAAGAGAGAGAGATAGAGAGAGGAGCGAGAGAGAGAGGATGAAATTCCTCCAGTATCCCCTACTAATTCATCTCAATCCCGGGCTCCCCAGGGGCCATGGGCCCCAAACTACAGACTCCCTCTGAGCTGCTGAACTTCTGACCCCTCCAGTCCCTTTCAGCTGACACTGCTCATTTACTGGTAGGCTCAGTGGTCCTTCAAAACCTATCTATCTCTGTGTAGATAACCCTGATTACCTTTTCGTTGATAAAGCGGAGGACATGTACTGTGTAACTGTAATATGTCATTACAACAGTGTCTATAATAGTGTTTATAGCCTCCAGTGGCTAGTGGAGAGGAGCAGACACACTGTATTATCACACTAGCAGACTGTACTATCTTTCTCAGTTGATATTTCCCGAACGGGTCTCCTACCAGTTGTCTTGGTGTGTGCCGTAGTAGCTGGTACTCTTGGAGTAGCACGTCCGCCTCGTGATGTCCCAGGTACTACAGAGACCACTGGATCAGCCGCTTCATCAAATGACACGCTCTAAATTACAAGTGCTTCAAGCAGCTCAGTGAATTATAGTTCATCACTTGGAAAGGCTTCCCACCACCAGGGCTGCTACTCGTATCAGATCTGCCAGGTAGTATCCAATTAACACCCGGGCCAGAATAATCAGATTGCATGTGTAAGGGTCTGGTATAACTCGCTTATTGCTTCCATGCATCTTCTGTCAGAAGGTACATTTGTTGCTGCTACATCAAAGGTCTGGGGATGTAGCACTTTCTTCGTGTTTTTCTACTCTGCCGCCGCTTGCCTCGGGGTTATATTTCAACTTATTTTGCATCACAATGATGAACCTCCTCTGTCCTCGACAATTTAGCAATCTTGTCCTGTAGGTGTGTGTAACTAACACAGATGGGGGGAGAATAAAATCTTGTTTTCTTGTTACAAAAGCATGCAGTCACCGAGGGTGTTTGAGTAAAAATGTGCTGACACTTTTTTTTCTCCTCCTTCTCCAAGAGTCAACAGAAGGTTTCTTCATGAATAATAACAAAATGTTTTTCCGCTGTGATAATTTTTTCTCTCCTATTTTGAGATCCTACCACTACCAGGGGGAATGCAGAGCAGATAGATATTAATACATGTAAATGTAAAATACCATCCTCAGCCTACGTTTCCTACCTTATCCACCAATGTCTCTGTAGCCTTTTCTCAGTGTTCCGTGTTCCAGATGGAGGACTATAGTCAGATGAATGTTAAGAAAAGTGGCGTAGGGATATTTTACTGTGATGAGATGTATGGCGGCGACCTTTAAAACAGTGACACCCTCAGGATGGCCCAGTGCCCACAGTCTGATTGGGAGGCAGATCTGGAGTCACTAAACCACGAAGTAAGGCAAGAACCAACATCATATTTATAATACAGCTCCTCTCATCCATAAAACCAACCTGGAACAGTCAGTCATTTAACACGGTTCAGAGTTCAACCACTGTACTGTATGTTCATATCAGGTGGATTTGGTGGCATGATACTTGGTGTCATTACCGTTAAACTGCCTTAAAAACATGACATAGTGTTGGTTGACGCACTCCTTGACAACATTGCATAAAAGAGAAACTGCTATCGAAAACACCTGTCACGGCTCGGGTTTCGCATGGCTGATGGCTAACCGTCAACTACTAGAGAGTCAGGGAAAGTCAACGAGGGAGGGGCTAGAGAGTCTTCCTATGTCTTTTATGCTAATAGAGCTGAGGGGCAAATCCAATTTTAACCTCTGGCACTGATCTATTGTCTGGGTTGCATAATCTGAAGAGGCATGGAGGGTCTAGCTAGCTACTCCACCACGGGGTGTCTTTGACACACAGAGTGAAGACCTCCTTTGTTAATCTACAGTGCGGTGCGATCACCTCGTTAATGCGCCTCTCACACCGTGTGTGTGTGTGTGTGTGTGTGTGTGTGTGTGTGTGTGTGTGTGTGTGTGTGTGTGTGTGTGTGTGTGTGTGTGTGTGTGTGTGTGTGTGTGTGTGTGTGTGTGTGTGTGTTGGGCTCGATCAACCCTTTCCAACGGTCTTCAGAGGAGGTCATCGAATCACCCCCAGCTTCTTTATGCTGTGCTCATCAATGTGACATGTCCTACCACCACGGCAGCCCCTCACTCCCCGACACGCACACGCTAATCCAGCCCATATACAGCTGTTTACTCAACCCTTCCCCCCGAAAACACCTAACGTGCCTGCCACACGGCGCGGCGCCATCGTTATTCAGCGCACACGTTATACATGTGTCACCGTGCCAGGCTTTGTGGTGTACCCAGCGTGTTAAAAGGCACATACGTCCCAGGTGGAATGCTAAGGCTGCCAGGGACCAGCCCACATCAAGGGAGGAGGGAATCAGACAATAGAAAACAAACAAACTAACAAGAGCCTTATCGACGGCGTCTGACAACTTGAGATGGTGATTTGGTTCGGGAGAACAATTGTCAGACTGCAAAGGCCTCGGTAATCCTCCCTTCCCTATTCGTCATCTCGCCCGTCTCTTTATTTGTATTCCAAATGTCAGTGTATAAATGCGTTCGGGGAGATAGATATTGCCACAGTGAGAGGGAGGGTATAACAGTAGAACAGAGATGAGAGGGTGTTGTGTGCCTTGGGAAATCCTTGTAAGCAGCATGGCGAAGGCGAGGGGATTTACTGGGAGAAATAGGTGTTTATTGAGCGCTCCCATGGGCTTACCGGGTAATGATAGACCTGTCACATTACGCAAATGTGGAAAAGCAGCTTGTGTCGCCACGTCAACACCGCGATGAACCACCGGATAGAATTAGTCAGGCGCGAGCCTTTAGCCGTTAATACAAGTAATTAAAATTGCAAACTGATGCATTTATATGCTTGTGTACTAAATAACCTACAGTGTATTTGTCTAACCCTGCTCTTAAATACTGGAAAACGCTGGGATTTATCAGTAACTTAGAATCGTATAAGCAATAATGTTTCTAGCTGCTTTAATAAGACAAGGGGATCAATTTCTCTGATACATGCAGAGGAACACATGCAGTTAGTTTTGCTAGTGACTCAATCAAGACAGGTACTATTGAAGTGATGAAGATATGGAGCTTTTTGGCCTTGTAATCCAGCTAAATAAAGCTAGATTGTTGGGTAAACTCAATTGGAAGATCGGCGATACCGTCCCATAAAAGTGTTCCATATGAAAATGTGACAGTGTTATTGCGAATCTCTTGGGTGACATGGGCCCTGAATAGCATACACACTGTACTAATTATCGTGCGTTTTGAAACGATCCAAATATTCATTATTAACAATAGAAAGACAAGTCAAAATGGCGGACTCGGAAATAAAACCGTACAGCTTAAGCGACAATCAAAGCAACGTGGTGTCGAGTTGATATACACCTGAACACAACGGGCTAGCCTACTACCTCTCTACAAAGACTTTCTGTCCGGACAACTTAAAACAAAGAGGTGAAGACGTCAATAAAGGACGGATCAACAGATGGATTAACTAGAGTCACTACACGCTGCTCACACGGCGCCCGATTCATATTGATTCATATCGCTAACATGAGGAGAGGATGGGAGTAAGCAAATGTAAATATTCAATATTTACCATTCTCTGCTGTTATTAGAGCCCGTGGATCGGTCATGGACCTGCTGCTAGCGCTATCACAGAGACTTACCCCCCCATCTAATACTATTCCCCACTCCTCACAAGTATTGCACAAGTACAGCAATTTGCAGATCACTCACTGGGTTGTGAAACCCATTATTTTCTGTATGCAGTATACCCAACTGGTGAAATGCTATGGACCTAACAATACTGTATAGAAATAGAGAATAGAGTGCTTTTGTTTGATAAACAATTAATATCTTCAAACTGCCAGTAATGCTAATTTCTTTGCGTGAAACACGAAAGAAAAATGATCCATGAATGAATAAGCCTGATAATATTAACACTTCTCGACACAGGCACATTTCCTCGACTTGAATTATTTCAATGAAAAAGAAAGTGTGACGACGGGCGGCTTGAACCTTATCTTATCGCCACCATGTAATGAGGTACACAGGAGTGTGACTCCAATTGAAGGTGTCGCCATTGTTAGACTCTGTGAAAAATGTTAACGATGAGGTTAAAGCCAATTTTTCACCATCTCTCATTAAATGCACAGGGGTAGTAATGAGGTAAACCAGTGCTCCTTGATAGCACTTATTAGCCGAGTGGAGGGCACACACTCTCACACTTCAATTTTAACCCTCCCCGCCCCCAAAAAACGAAAACTTGAGAAGCAGTCGCAGATGTCAAGGGGCTTACATAACCATGAAGCTAGCATAGCAAATAACCGTCTCATTGTTGACTAAATGAGCGGAGTGATAGATCCTGTGTGACTGTGGATGGAGAGAAGGAATAAACAGGAATAAAGGAGAGAAGAAGAGGAGGAGTGAAGGAAGGACGGCGCAGATGACGCAGTGTGACCTGTGACCTTTATGCAAATCGCTGACAACCAAAATAGACAGTAGCTATGAATCAATAAGGCAAAATGAGCGTTGAGGAGTTCAAATGACAGCTACTTAAAAAGGAGTTGCCTTTAACAACCCCTGGATTCACCCGGACGTGTTGTGCAAACAAGTCCCCTCTGGATCTGGTGGCGTTGCAATAGTATGGATCAATTGTGGAAAAGTGTTGAGATCATCGACGTCGCACTTCCTACGTCTTCAACTTGCAAATATCGTTGCGTTCCATTCCATACAATAACCTTTATCTTCACACAAAGAAAAAATACTTCATAATACTTTATCGTCTTTAACACCCACCCTAATTCTATTACATCTGGTGAAAGATATAAAAAATAAAGACAATGTGTGGAGATTTGACCACCGAAAGTTGGAAAAACAGAGGCTGACAAATCGATTTGTTTCTTTGTGTATAAAACAGCTTGCTTTGCTCTGAGGACAGGCTGTCCCAGGTTTGCGAATTCCAATGACAGGTTCCAGAATTGCAATGCCAAATCAAACACACTTGTGGAGCAGAGGAAATCTTCTTTCCGAGACAGCATGTATTATGGATGGATTTAAGAGATTAGTGACCATGCTGCTCACCTGCAGTGGACGCTGTTTGTCGTTGTTCTTTGGAGATTTCAGGCCACTGCCTGGCTGTTGTAAGAGTAATTGCCTCGCTGCTTGTAGGGCCTGGAGAGGAAGAGAGAGAAGAAAACACGGATAGGGAGAGAGAGACAAGGGGGAGAGAGCAGGGAGAGATAGAGATGGGGGAGAGACAGGGGGGGGGACGAAGAGAGGGGGAGAATTACAGAAGAGAGAGACAAAGAGAGAAAAAAGAGAAACATTCGATTTCTTTGGGATGACAACCAACCACAACATCTGAAAATATTAATGAAAGCTATTAAACTAGCCAAAATCTGCCAAGAAATATTATCCAATATTTTTAGCGACACTCTCTGACATGGCTTACAGTACGCCAGAGATCCATTTTTGTGATAATTCACACAGAGCCATGATCAAGGATAAATACAGTTTGTCTAAAGCACCCTTGAAGAGGCGGTTGGAGAAAAAAAAAGCAAGGCATCAGTAGAATTGACCTGTCTAGTGTGTGCTCAACTGAAATACCCACTTCTCGGCAAATTACTAGACCATTTGCATATTCATAATATCAATTTGAAGTAGAGGCAGGCGATGTGGAGTGTTCCTAGAAGCCGTAATTAAAGTTGACAAAATCAACATCAGATTACCTTTGGAGTGAATTAACTAGGAGGCCAGGTTTAACACTATGCATTAACGCTGCTTATGCGCATGAAGGGAGAGAGAGAGAGAGAGAGAGAGAGAGAGAGAGAGAGAGAGAGAGAGAGAGAGAGAGAGAGAGAGAGAGAGAGAGAGAGAGAGAGAGAGAGAGAGAGAGAGAGAGAGAGAGAGAGAAGCCCTTTCTCTGCCAGATGAAATTGGCTCACATGCTGTTTACATATGGCAGAAAGAATTATAAAATCACACTCCGGAAATGTTAAACATCTATCATCAACACCTAGACATGACTGATAGATTTATAGACAGGCTTGATTTCCCAGACACTTTCAGGGTGCGATGAGAAGATAAAACCGAAGCCCGTGTAGTGTACTGTGTGTCTGACAAGTACAAAACTCATAGGTACGATGGCTACCTACTCCTCCACTGCATCAAGGCTACATCTGACGAAAGTCAATATGCCAGAAAGACCATTGAGAGCAGCTGGCAGCAGCATACTGTAGAATAAATATCCTTCCAACGAAAAAAAAACAGACGCATACAGTTAAAAACACAAAAACAACACAACACCTTCACAGGTGTTTATTTTTGAGTGAAGGAGAAGAAGAAGAAGAACGGGGGGAAAAAAACAAATCTCCTTCAGATGGAGAGTGACACTTCTTCCTCCCTGAGAATCATGGGGCCTTGTTTTATTTTCCTGCTGCTTGCCAGTATCCATGACAACAGCTGCTTTGACAGGATGTGCATATGGCACTGCACTGCCAGCTGGTGTGAACAATGTTTGAACTAGTACATTGAGATGCTGAGCAAACAGGGGGGAGAAGAGAGAGCGAGAGAGACAGACGAGAGAGGGAGAGAGCGCAAGAGAGAGAGAGAGAGAGAGAGAGAGAGAGAGAGAGAGAGAGAGAGAGAGGGACAAGAGTGAGATGGAGAGAGGGAGAGAGAAAGAGAGAGAAAGAGAAAGAGAGGGAAGAGCCAGAGAGAGAGAAAGAGAGAGGGAGCGAGGGTTGCCACGTCTTAACCCTCTGGGACGGCAGCCATCCCCCTGATCAATTATGAAAAGACAGAGCAAGGGGGCTGGGGCCGGGGAGGGCTGGGGCTGCCACAGTCTGTCTGCTGGAGGCTCACAGGAGCCAGACGCGCTGAACCAAAGTAAACAAACACGATGCAGTGGCGCTGGGTTCTAACTTGCATTGATCCGTCTACCTCAGAAAGACGAGCCTCAGATTCAGCCTCAGCTGAAACCCACCAGTTTGATGAGCCATGGCCTTAAACTTCACAAGAAAGAGACAGAAGAAAATCACCAACATCTACCAGGGCTGGCAGTACTACCTCTGTCACTGTTTGTCGGTCTTTCTACGCTTTGCTTGGGCTTTTAGAATGAGGAGAAATTCAGATTTTGTTTTCCGATTTCAAATGATGTTCGCATTTGTGTGACGGAGCAACTTTCCCGGCTTCGAGACTTCCAAGAAATCAGTGTAGTACTGAAATGTGGCTCCAACGAATCTAAATTTGACAGTGAATTGGGCGACTTTCTGAAACCCAAGTCCAGCAATGATGCCTGATTCACAATACAGTGCCAAACAGAACCACTACCGAGTGGCTTGGGTTGGTGTGCCCTCTGTAGTGTGAATCAGGCAGCCTGGGAAGGCTAGGTAAATGGCTGATGGATGCCGCACAACAATTGGCAGCAGGAGGAAATGTTTCTCTGTCCTTGGAATCAATACGGACTGTTTTCTGCTGAACTGTAGAAAAACAAAGACAAGAAAGTCACTCAATACAAGACACGGGTCAGAAGTAAAGAGGAGGAGAACAGGACAGGGAATGAGCCATTTTAATGGCGCTTCCGATATCGGCCCTGACAGCGTTGCGACTGGGAGTGTACAGCTCAACTCCATTCAAGCTTATTAGAGGAGAACTCTGGTCACAATCTAGAATTGTACTTTTCTCACGCACTCCGTATCAACACAGCCCCGCTTTCGGAAGCAGCGCGGGAGTTTGCGATGCCTTAAAACTGACAGGAAAGTCATCGGTGTAGCCGAGGTTACGTTTCTCCTACTGTCAGTATTTCTGAATATTCAGTCGTTACTGGGGGGAAAGCAGCCATCCGATTTCACCATCCATATATACTTGGCCTAACTCCACACACACAGAGCTCTCTCCCCCCTCTCTTCTCCGCCTGACTATACAAAGCAGGCATACCAAGAAAAGTCATCAAAAGTTTTTGCTGAGGATTCGTGACGGCGCGCAGACAAAACATACAGAGCTGTCCTCCTATTTAACCTGGGTTGCTATGCACGGAAAATGACATCTCCTGTCTGTTAATGCACACACTGTATAAACAGAACAATGTCGCGCATTCTTGAGACAGCTGTAAGGGGCCTGCGAAAAGAGCTCTGGCTCTAACATAAATAACAAGGCACTCAGAACGGCATATTTGATGTTGATATCCATCGCTGGGGATAGAAGACAAAAAAAATAAACACACACACACACACACACAAGGCTACGGCTCCACCAACTGATCCTTAGGAAAATAAGATTCAGCCCAAATGGATGTGGTGTAATTGGTTTCAGATAGCCAGGTCAGGAGAAATGAATTCAGGCAACTATTATGCGAAACGGAGGGAGAAACTAGAATGTTTACACAGGCGCTCCCCCCTGCTACATGAATAGGCGTGCAGAGATCACTGCAAAGAGGAGAGAGACAGACTATAGAAACATATGTCAGCCATATCTCCCACCCCCCCCCACCCCCCCTCATTCCACAGCCTGTGTTTAGACTTAATGCAGAGAGGTAATAAGGAACACATCACAATGCACCTTTGTGAGGGGTGGGGGGGGGGCATTCCAACATCTTAAACAAGCATGAAATACATTAGCGGCTCGCCATGACTGGCCACACCATTACAAATCGACAGATTGCTTATGGTGGCTGTGTTTTATGTTAGGCCAGGGAGAAATAAGTCATCTGAAGGAATGCCACACGTTCCAATACGTATACTAGTGACTGTATGAAATGCACCCTGAAATCAGAATTACGGTATGTCAAAAGGAACCGTGACATTGTGTTTGGATTGGGTATGTCACTTCCTGAACTGCACAGGTGGTGGACGTTCTAGTCATTAAAGAATGTAGAGTACCTGTATGATGCTACTTCCTTAGTGTGTGTGTGTGTGTGTGTGTGTGTGTGTGTGTGTGTGTGTGTGTGTGTGTGTGTGTGTGTGTGTGTGTGTGTGTGTGTGTGTGTGTGTGTGTGTGTGTGTGCGTGTGTGTGTGTGCATGTGTTAACAGTAGGCCCCATCCTCTGTGCAGAGCAGAGGGCTGCTGTTCAACAAGACTCTGTCATCCAGAACATCTCCAAGCAGACATGTCCAACTAGACACCAGACCGTGGGCTTATCTCCACTTACCCTCCCTTCACTGCTACCGGGAGACACAACTAGAAAACAGACAAAGGGGGAGGACCGAAAAAGACGAGGGCAACACTTTTTCAAGCCAGTGGAGAGAGGGGAGTCACATGCCATGGAAAACGAGGCACAAACAGTTTAAGCTGAACAAACAAACAGGGGCTGATTGGATTGTGGCCTGCTGGCGGTATGGCTGCAGGAGATAGCATAGGAGGGCCTGACACTACACAGCAAAATATTGACACCACATTGCGTTATGTAAGTGGATTCAGGGTAGAACAGAGGCTTAGGCTTCCTTGGAGGGGCTGGCGGGATGAAGGGGGGGGGATAAAACATTGTACACAGTTCATGAATGCAGAAGTGGATGGACTTTCATGAAAACAAGCAAAGTGTGACCTGGTACCGTTGTAACGATGGAATTGGAATCTTGTTGAAGTCTTTCACTGGATCAAACAGGAAAACAGACGCATGAATGACATCTGCATACAAAGTGTGTTGTATATTCTGTACACAAAATCGTCCAATTAGTCTGACACAGGACCAAAGCCTCTGTCTGGTTGTCTGGTGTATCCTCCTATTGATTCCCCTAACTGAAGTGACTTACTAGCAGGAGTAGAAAGATTTGTATCCCTTTCATAAAAGGTCACCCAGAACAGTAATGCACCAGTGGCTTCAACAATACCTGGCAGTGGTTCCCTTATCACCCCCAGCTCCACAAAGCCATTCCAACACAATACAGGGGGATTCGCCTGCACTCTGCTTGACTGGCTCCTCAGAATAGAAACCATTACGGGAAAATAACGACACCCTTTCAGACTGGAGTTACAGAAACAAATTGTCGCAGAGTCAGAGTACACAGAAGCATGGAGCGGAGAGCTCGACTAAGGCCCAACAAACAAGAGGTAAACAAAACAAAGTGAGTTGGTGGATCAGCATCGGAGGGAGGGGAGAGAGAGTTCACACAAATAAATCATGCCATTATCTCATACTTGGGAAAAACAGCTTGTTGTGGAATCAGAGGATAGTGTTTTTCTATGGTTATTGTGGACACACACACACACACACACACACACACACACACACACACACACACACACACACACACACACACACACACACACACACACACACACACACACACACACACACACACACACACACACACACACACACACACACACACACACACACACACACACCTGAGCAGTAGAGGAGAGGGAGAGGATGTGGGAGTAATGAGCATTTTTATGTACGAGTCAATAAATCAACAGAGTCTGCAAAGGTGGAAGGAGCTAGAGAGCAGTCCGTTGAGAATCTGCTTCAGCCACAGGACGGAGAGGCGAGCTAACCAGCAGAACAATGGGCTTCTGTGTGCTGCTCTGCTCTGCTTCCTCCGTCTGGTGCCACGACTCACTACTAACAGAGCTAAAGTCTCTCTCTCTCTCTATTTCTACGTTCGTTTCTCTCTCTCTCGTTCTACGTCTGTTTCTTCCTCTCCCTCCCTCTCTATCTTTAACCCCCCTCTATCTCTCACTCGGTAATTCTCTCTCTAAGAATTCCTTCAATTTATTTCTTCTTTCTTTCTTTCCTTCTTTCTCTCTCCTCCTCCCTCTCTCTCCTTGTTTATTGATCCTCTAGATTAAGAATCCCAGGGCGAGGGATTGTAACACACAAACAATGGAAATGATTTTGGGGTGTGCTTATTTGCCTTCCCCTTGCATCTATTTGGCCTGTGTCTGTAGACAATTATGCTTCCTCAGCCCCAGACTCAGGTGCTAATAACGAAGGACAAATAGAATCATATGTGTAAACTTCCCCCTCTGATGAAAATTTATATTAACTTTCTGCCACTGTAAACAGAGCCGGCATAGCTCAGCCCTCCCCGGTGAATTGGAAGATGAATTCAGTCATTGCTACCCCAGGAAGCTGTGCACTTATAGGGGAAGGGAGGGGGGTAGAAAATATGGAATCCTGCTCCATTGTGCAGCCTCACACTTATTTTTCCAGCTCGGGAGAAAGACAAAACATGGCTCTGCTCAGCCCATCAGCAGAGAGAGAGAGAGAGAGAGAGAGAGAGAGAGAGAGAGAGAGAGAGAGCGAGAGAGAGAGTATTCTATTATATTCTATCCATCCGCCCTGGCGGAGAGAGAAACGGTGCCAGCAATAACACACCAAACAAAGCGAGCCTGCCATCGTTCACTGCAACCACAAACATTCATACACTTCCCACCTCCTGCAGATACTGTCATGGATATTCTGTGCAAATACAAGGAAATCTTGTCTATGGAGCGAGCATAATAGTTTACAGTTTGCCAGCAACCTGTGAGGTGAACTTATACACCACATAAAACACACTGCTGGGAGCGAGTCAGAGAACCACCTGACATTGTCTCGATGCATCTCTTCCCTGTTTCTTCCCTTATGAAATTCTATTTATCCCGCTTCTCTTCTGGTGGCTTTAGTAAAGCCTTCACTTTCAACTGCAGTATATCACTGGCTTTAGATACGGTGACTCACGGGCCATTCACAGCTCTTTTATCTGCTCGTCTTAGGGAAGTCCTTTACAGCTGAACAACTGAAAGCTACCACAATCTACTATGAAAAAGAGAAGAGACTGCCTTTCACTTACACCTGAGGGAGGTGTGTGGCGAGAGAGTGTATGTGTCAGTGTACGTGCGTGCGTGCATGCCTAGTGTGTGTGTATACAGCAGGGGTGGGCAAACTTTTTGGCTTGAGGGCCACATCGGGATTTTGAAATTCAACGGAGGGCTGCATTTTATGGGGGACCAATTAATTGTTAAAATCTATTTGCTGGGGCCTCCGAGTGGCACAGCGGTCTAAGACACTCCATCCCATTGCTTGAAGCTTCACTACAGACCCGGGTTCGATCCCAGGCTGTGTCACAGCTGGCCGTGACCCATGAGGTGGTGCACAATTGGCCCAGCATCGTCCGGGTTAGGAGAGGGTTTGGCAGTCTGAGATTTCCTTGTGCCATCGAGCTCTAGCGCACGCTGACACGGTCGCCAGATGTATGGTGTTTCCTACGACACATTGGTGCGGCTGGCTTCCGGGTTAAGCGGGCATTGTGTCAAGAAGCAGTGTGGCTTGGCTGGGTCGTGTTTCGGAGGACGCACGGCTCTCGACCTTCGCCTCTCCCGAGTCCGTACGGGAGTTGCAGCGATGGGACAAGACTGTAACTATGTCACGTTGTTCGTAATAATGAGGGTCGCACCAAGGCGCAGCGTATGTTGAGTTCCACATATTTTAATGAAAGTAAAACTTAAGCAAATACAATACAAAACAAAATAAAGAATAAACAAACTTTGACGACAACGCAGTGCTAACCAGCAACTAAACATAAACAATATCCCATAACCCACAGGTGGAAAAAATCCTACTTAAGTATGATCCCCAATTAGAGACAATGATAACCAGCTGCCTCTAATTGGGAATCATACAAATCACCAACATAGAAAATGAACCTAGAACCCCACATAGAAAATATAAACTAGAACAACCCCCCCAGTCACGCCCTGACCTACTCTACCATAGAAAATAAAAGCTTTCTATGGTCAGGACGTGACAAACTACCAATTGGATACCTAGAAATTGGGGGGGAAAAAGTTATTATTAGTTTTTTTTTATGTCTTGCAAGCTGTACTTTGCCCCTCCTTGGTATACAGTATATGTGTTGGGGTGTGTGTGTATGTGCATGCCTGTGTGTTTGTCTGCACCCTACCACTTCTTAATGGTTCAGGCACACACTTGACTCACTTGATTCCCCCTTCAAGTGATTATGATCCATCTCCTTTTCACAGTTCCAGATGGCTGAACGTCACACCGTTGGAAGAATACCTACTATTAAACGTTGCATTAAAAGCATCTACAGTTCATTTAGAGCAGGGCCGACCAGTGGAAGAAGCAGTGCTTGGAAAGCAATGGATTGTAGCTAAAACGTGTGTGTTTCTGAGCGCTAGGGGAAGGCAGAATGAAGTTGTTTCCCACAACTTGTGTCTGTCTTTAATGACGGGGAGTTACTAAGAGGTTCACACACCAAAGTGGACGGCCGGAGGCTACGAGCTTTCTGACTACGGCACAGGAGTGCAGGGAACCTTTCAACGGCATCGACGGAAGATGATGTGTTTGTGCAGGATGTCAATAAGAATACGCATGCCTAAAATGATAAACACACACACACACAAAAGTGCATGCACACACATGCGGACATGCATGCACACACACGCACACGCACACACACACACACACACACACACACACACACACACACACACACACACACACACACACACACACACACACACACACACACACACACACACACTACACTGCCAAAACCCTAACCCTAACCTTCGAGTCATAATAGGACTGTAAACAAAATCTTACTGAAATGAAAATATGAAATATGAGAGTAAAGCTTCATCATATCCAACTCATTATTACCAATGACAAAAACAGGCCTGGGCCCATATCTGAATGTTTAATTAACTAACTATCCTTGAGCTTGTTTGCGTGTTTAATCTCACCCATTAACACCCATCATTACCAAATCACCTTGATGCACCCCTATTGCTTATCATTGCTTATCAACCAAAGTGGACTTAACCAGGAATCATATACTGTCCATGAATGACAAGAGCGTCTTTCGTTGGCATTAAGTAGATTGAAACCTTGACTCTTCCCTTCCACAGAAATGGAGCTTTTAGATAACGGGGATAATCAGCTCCAGTGTGCTTTGCTGTAGCCAGTTGATCACACCCCCTCAGAGGCTCTCATGCTGCAGGTCAATAGAGAGCGTCGGGACCTGGCTGGGGCTCAGGTTGTGTGGTAAGTGTCACCTCCAGGGTCGATTAAATGCAACTCTGACCTTAGTTGTAAATGACTTAACCTTAATGACTGCATGTCTAACCCAATAGCCATTGGGCTGAGTGTGGAGCTAGGCTAGTACCGTGTGTGGGCTGGAATATAGAGCGCACACAGCAGTTGTTTGGGCTAGGCTGTTTCTCATGTTTGTAGCCAATTCAATTGGCAGCGCGAGGAGGAATAACGCAGTCCTAAACTTGATTAATCTAGCTTTCCTGACACTACCAACAATGCCGCCTCAAACAACAAAATAATTAATAAGACAACACTGTGCACTGATTCGCTCAGCACACCTTCCACCTACTGTAGGTGACCAGAAAGTGGTTGTTTTCTGTTCGATTACCCGGGTCCTGTGTTGTCATTAGCCTCTATGGGAAGAGCCTCCGGCCCATCCAAGATGCCAGGGTGATGGATCTCCGGGGCCCAATCTCAATGAACGCCCGGTTCCACCAAAGATCACTGAAGTTAATGGCCACTACATCTAGCCGTGGAGGGCCAATGCATCTCCGTCAACTGTTTCCCTGCTTATGGAGTTTACGCTTTCAACACCTCCTTCTCTGCACGTACCATCCCCACCACTCTATCTCATCCAGTTGTCTTGTGAATATTCCAATTACTCCGTGTGTCTGACCTTTAAGTGAGCTGCGATAGATACAGTTATCTTCTCCTCTCTGACACGCCGCGTCTATCAATCAGTGTCTTGCCTGCCTGCCTGCCTGCGGTGGAGGGAGGCTGGGAAGAGGAGGAAGGCTGGGAGGGAGAGAGGAGGAGAGGAGCTATGGCTCTGGAAGCGCTATCACCACACTGCTCTGTCTAGCGAGTTGTGCATGGTTAAGGTGGGAAATGAGAGGAGCACAAGCCCCATTGATAAAGACGTACACACACACCAGTGGACACATCTGCAGGCATAGACACAAGCTGTCACAAACACACACATGCGCGTACGCAAACACACACACACACTGGTGGAAAAAACAACGTGAAATATATTTGTTTCGGACCACTACCTGGCTGACTATACCCTTGCTTCCATAAACAAAAGCCCTTTTTCACCGGCATCCTATAACACGCTTATAGGAATAACCTCCTAGCGTGAAAAAAGTCATACTTCTTTAGTTTCATTCTTTTCCTCCCCTATCCAAAGGGCTAATCTACATCTTTCATTGAATCAAGAATGGAGATTCAGGAGAAATGCTTCTTTTTCAATTTCATGCTGAAGTAACTCAAGTTAGTGGATGTAATTTCTCCTAACAAGAAAATGTATCACTGTGTCGCTCACTTAGTGTGTCCATGTGAGAAGCGGGGGCTTTTTGCGTTTTCTATTTTTTTTTTAAGGCTTTGATAAATGTGCCAAAAGCATGATCACTCCCTCCACAGCACTCCACACAAGGCCCGGCACAATTACACTGGTTATTAAAAAAACCTCTGACTTGAATCTACATCAAAAAGAAATGACAGATAATTTATAGCGAAGGAAGGAGCTACTGCATAGAAATATAAAAAAGAGGAAGGGGGGATGATTTCATACTGTAAGAGTCTCAATCCTCAACATTGTTCAGATGATCATGCATTGTATATCTTTGATGCTATTGAACCTATAATGTCGTTACAATTCGTACAGAAAGTGATAAACATGCTGTAATGTTGAAGTCTGAAATATAGGAAATCGACTGTGAAATTATGCGGATGATAAAAACTTGTACCAAAGAAGCAATATTTCTGCACTCTAACAACATTGACAAAAGCCCATGGTTGACAAACGACAGAAACTCGTTTGGGGTAAAAATGTGACATTCGTGCAAATTATGATTATCATTTTCATAGGGAATTGGATGATGAAGTCCAAACAGGTGAAAGTGAACGCATAAAGCAGCAATATCACTGAAACAATCCCACGCATGGCCAAGTCACTCAGCTAATGTATATTTATCATGTAAACTTCTGATAAATGCATATGCAGAAACAATCAAATCTTCCCATTTTCATTGGTGCCTCGTGCACAAAGACTCAAGCGTGAAACCCAATATCAGCTTAGTGTCTACTCGAGCTTGAAGCGCCGCTACGCATACCACAAAGCATGTTCTGCATATGCTCATAGCCTTCCCTTATCAGGCTGAAACAACGAAGCAGCTTTCCACTGCTATCACTGATCAATTCAACCCCAGTTAAGTTGTCCCAGTGCGGGTAAATAACCAGTGGTTAGGGCCTTGATGAGGATTGGCAGGCTGCTGGGGATGGGGAACAGAGAACAGCTTCATTTAGAGGGTCTGGCTGGTCTGCAAGGCTGGGGTCCTTTGCTGTAGGTCTTCTACTCTTACCTCCATGTGGCCTCCCTTAAACTGGGGTGAGGCCAGACGAGAGGAGACGAGAGAGAAACACCCAGAATGGCTGATGGAAGTGATGAAGACGTCCGGGCCAGAATGACAGGAGAGGAAATGGAACAGGAACGTCAGCGGCTAAGGCCTCTGGACCAATAAGGGGCGCTTCAAACGAAAGCCCGCTCGTGAGAAAGGCAGACCGTAAAGCCAGAGCTAAGTGACATGTATGTCTGTTTGAAAAGCCTCTTGTGTATTTGGCGAGGTGAGGCCCGGGCTTATTTACTGCAGTTGTTCGAAAGCCCTGAAGAGGAGAAGAGCAGCCAGTTGAGAGAGTAAAAAGGCCCCTACTACATATGTATACAGCGTTGGTTGGGAGGCTGTGGGTGGATGATGAGCATCCCTTCCCTAAGCAGGCTTCCAGCCACAGCTTTCAGGGGGAAATAGACCATTCACATATTCAGGAGGAAGATTCTGTTTGGAGACACCTGATAGTGTTCGTACATAAGAAGTAGAGACTGCTAGCTGACATCTGGTGTTTGGTCAATGGATTGTGGAAACTATTGGGGTTAAGAAAAGGGCTAAGGACCGTGGACACTGGAGCCGCCTACTTCTAGTCATCCCCTTTAACAAGATTTGGATCCTTTTAATATTTGTTACGGGAGGGAAGGAAAAACAACAACTGCAAGGCAGGCGTTTCGGAGGCTGATTTGTGACTATTCATGACTAAAGCGGAGAGAAACTGTAATACTAGACATGCTTGTTAAATTCACAACGCTCCAAAGCTGCCTTCTAGCAAATCCTGCCTCTTGGTTGTCGGCTTAAGACGTAGGGCATATGCATATGTGTTATATTTAAGCTCTGTTAAATGGATAGTGGTGTCGCAGGCTATCAAACGTCTAAGCCACTTGCTCTGTGGAATCGCTTGCGTAAGGCAAGCAGCAAACGCATTACTCTCTACAACTGCATCTTTAAGGATGTTTTTTTACTTCCTTCCCCCCCAGCAAACTCTACATCACGAACCCAGGCATTATGTATGCACCTTTAGTGACTGGCCACTCCACCTCGCCGTATTAACGACCTGCTATTCTATTGTTAGTCAATGACAGGGGAGTGGCAACAAACAATGACAGAATGCCTGTTTCAATACAATTATTGTTAAGGGGTTGAAAAATCTGCGATGCATTCTTAGAGAGACGAAAAAAAGCCATCTGCAAATAAATGATTGTTGGGCATTGAGCTGTAGCAATAGCCGGGGGCTTTACGGATCCAGGACTATGGATCGAGCACTATTTATTTCCCGGTCGTAGGGAGCGGAGCAGGGCGGTTTAGGAGGCATAAAAGGAAATGAGTTGTGAAGTGGCCATTGATCCTGACCTGCACTGGCTGGCTGGGTCTTATTTATAAAGAGAGGTTAACCCTGGCTCTAATCACTGGCTCTAACCTACAGCAGTCCTAGCAGTATTCTAGCACTATGGAGTAAGATGAATGCTGCACTACTACTGTTTTGGATGTAGCCTACACTTACTCTCATCTTGCTAATGCTAAGTACCATAACATCACATAATAATATGGCACCTTCAGAAATATAATGCTAACTCTTCTGGACCTCATCGCCACGTGTTCTCTGAGAGAGTGGCAGCTTGTCATGAGTGTGCATGTGGGCAGTGACACCGTCGGTGACACAGTGAACACACTCTCCTGCCACCAGGTCCCCCCTTCCTCCCACCTGCCCCTAACCTGCTGTGTTCCACCCATGATGCACCTCAACCCACACGCGCACCGCTCACACGCGCACCGCTCACACGCGCCCCGCTCGCACGCAACTCCCCTCACAATTGCACCCAGCTGCTCAAGCATAAAATGCTCATAAGTGTTTGTTTCCAGCAGATTTCACTCCTCTCCCTTTCTGTCTCTCTCCTCTCCCCCGCTCCTCCATCCCCATTCCTCTCTCCTCCTCGTCTCTCTTTCAAAGCCTTGCAGCTTGACATTTCCGTGGGTCTCAGGAGACCAGGACGTGAAATGGAGTTACTGCGGGAGCCACACTGTAAATTCCATGAAGCCACATGTAACGTGTCTTAAACACAGATGGACACTCCAGGTTTAAAGCAGGAAAAAAAAGAAGAAGAAGCGAGGGGTGACTAGAAAGATAAAAGAATAATACTCCTGTTTTGTCTGGGGAGGGGAGCAAACAGCAGCAACGTTGTCCTGTCTGTCATTCACATCCTATATCTTGAGTGTCATCGACATAGAGGGGAGAAGGACGAGTCTATATGTCAGGCTGTATGTGCAGTACTTAAGGGACCGTCTGGGAGATAGTAGTGAAATATTCTAAATGAAATGTATAGTGGGGCATGGAGCAGGGAGGCACGGGCCATCCTTCGACTGTGGACACAGTGATGGAGAGAAAAAAAAGAAATACGTAAGACATAAACTGTGGGTTCCTGTCACTTTCTGCCTTTCAAACCGACACTCTTATCTCCATTTAGAACGATGACTACATACAACAGCCTTCTCTTTCCAACTGTCCATTTTCAAGAAGAAACCCTTTATCATAACCTGACGGAAAGCACAGTGCAGTCTATGGTAGACTGACGGCGAGGTGTGTTATTTACACACTCGAGTCGGGCCAGTCTGTAAAGATAAACCTAATGAGGTTCTTTGTGTAAGAGTGCAAATGAGAGTCACCTCCCTCACCGGGCTCCAGAGGGGAGAGAACCAGGGTGATTAGGCCTTTCAATTATGCTCAAGGGCAAAGCCCAGATTTGCATCTGAGGGGGGGGGGGAGAATCCTTCTTTTTGTTTGTCCTGATGAGCTGGGATGGAGTAGATATATACAGCATCCAGCATCACATCAGTGATTTTAATGTAGCATTGCCACCTCCACCTCCACCATTTTCCCTATAGGCAAAGACCCAGAATATGGATTGTGAGGAAAACAGAAGCCCTGGCAAGCTGTTGTGTACAAGCGTCTCGAGCCTGCATCCTCCTGACTGACAGTAATTAAAACTCCCAGTGGCCCCCTGCACACCTGACACACACACACACACACACACACACACACACACACACACACACACACACACACACACACACACACACACACACACACACACACACACACACACACACACACACACACACACACACACACACACACAGAGGTCTGTTTGTTAGGTGCTGATGGGGGAGCTCTCTGTCATTAGTATTGCAGCAGTAGATGGAGAGTGTTTACTTGTGAAAACCAACAAGCCGAGGCCAGACACACTAAGTGACTGTTTAAACTCTGTTCTCAGTAAGGAACGTGCTGATGTTCCCATAATGTATATAACACACACACACATGTTCACAAACACAGTGGCACTGGAACCGCAGATGGAACCACAGATGTGAAAAGACACCGTGTGTTATTTTGTGTTATGGGATTTTTTTAAACAATTGGCCAAATAAACATTTCACAAATATGGAAATGCACAACTTTAAATAGCTCAAACAAGAGTGATTATTTTCAAATAAGCCATTAAATCCATTGAGAAAGTGTGGAATCCTTAAATTTCGCAGAGCATCAGGTACTGGTGACAGATAAACTGGTATGGGACAGCCAGGGGACTAGAGCTGAGGTGAATGGTCCTGGCCTCCGTACATAACAGGACAGTTCATCTGAATAAAATAAATATTCCTTTCCTTCCTCTACAGTCATCCATTTTCCTGATAAGGTCCATATAGATTATAGGCCACTGCAATCAACTAACAGCTCCATTAAAGTACATTATGGTATGGATCCAGCAGATCAATGCAGAGCACCACGTATACTCATTTTTATCGCATATTAATACACTTGTACGACCACTGCCGTATAGGTTGATTTAATTCATTTAAAAAACACGAGAGCAACATTTCTGAGTGCTTTTATCATCATGGTTTTGCATAGTAATTAGGCTAGGCTGTATGTAACATGTATCAGTGTGTGGCTACCTGGGACTAACTGGCAAATTGCAATCAGATACACAGAACATCTAATCTACAATCTGAAATCAAATTAGGCCTATTTAGGGGAGACCTTGGGAATATGGTGATGAGAGGATGACATAATGTGTGATTGAAATTCAGCTGTGACACGGACGTATTTATTATTCAGAAAGGCTTATTACGTGGCAATGACATTGACCTTAGCGATCCACCTGTTTAGTGAAATGTTTTTAATCCCTTCCTATTAATGCAAACGCAAGCATGGTAATTATCTCAAGGCTATCGTGTTTTTGATTGAGGAAGAAAAGTTAAAAAAAAAAAAAAAAAAATGTACACATAAAAATATGTTTTTTCCTTCTCCACCCTCCTTTTGGCCAAAAAGTTAAAAAGCTCTCGTGTACATGCTGATTTGCGTCCTTCAAGAAAATCAACACACAAAAAAGAGAAAATGCTAAAATGCCGTCTTTCTAATTATAGCTGTAGGTGGTGTGTTGCGATGACCGCAAAACAGCTGAACCCAAAGGGACAGTGGAGAATTCATCAGTGCTTATTAATCATCCTCTCTAGCACCATGATGAGAGAGTGGAGATTCTATCAGCTCCCTTTATGCCCACTGGAACACTCAATGTCATTCCAAATACAGTATGTCAGAGAATTAAACTCAGGCTCTCTTCAAAAGTGCTGGAATACACTTAGATAAGCATTCTCATGCACATACGGTATAGTACAATCCGTGCTGCATGTACGGATAAAAATCAGCACATACCTAAATCACGTTAAAACACACACACACACACACACACACACACACACACACACACACACACACACACACACACACACACACACACACACACACACACACACACACACACACACACACACACACACACACACACACGCGCACACAAAACAACCCTTTATACCAATCCACCAACCACTCATGAACAACTGTAAGCTTATGCTAACCAATGCTAACCAAGATAGAGGTATCCTCTCCATACGGACAGACCAGACCAGAGGGAGAGCGATGTGAGCCCAGCGCCCAGAACAGGAAGTGTGGGAAGTTAACAGCACAAGGGACTCTGTTTAAAAAAGGCCTCGGGAGACCTGTTAGCTGGACCACTCATTTCAATGTGTCTGTCTCGCCGACGAAATAAAGCTGCTCTTTACAGGAGAAGATTGTCACATCGCTCCACATTTCCCCTTCACAATGTGTCCGTCTCAACGACTTAACTAGATACTTTATGCCTGCGTTGCTCTTTCCCTCCGTGGCTCTCTTTTATGGCTTCCGACTTCCTTTGTCAGTAAATGAGTTTCTGACTAAAGTTAGAAGATCTGCTCTCGCGTTTTAGATTGAAGCGATTTAACCTTCATCATGGTGAAATAATAACATGAAACATCATTATAATATAATAATATATTTTTGAAAATAATAATAGTACGTCTGTAAAATGGCAGTGAAAAAAATAAAAATTACAAATAGATGACTATTGTTTCTACTCTTTTGACTTATTTTTTTAAATAAATGTGTCCCAGCACCTCTATTCTACTCCACACACCCGACACTAGTGAATGAGCGCAGATAGATTTCCAGCCCTATAGCACACAGGGCCCTATGGTGAGAAATACGGTCAGTTTGTATCTGCAGTCCTCCACAGTAGGTTAAAACATAAAGAATAATGAGAGAAGGAGAGAACTGACCCCAATCAGCCGTCTGCAGGGAGAGAGACAGGCAGTGTGATGATGAATAGGGGGTGAGGCGATGGTGTCGTGATGCTGTTGTAATCACCAGCTGGAGCATCGGGGGTGGTGCGGGGCTGGGGCAGGGGGGTTAGGCGGGGTGTAGGGGGGGGGGGGCCGGGGGAGGACTGCAGGACATGCCTCATTCTGCTACACTGGCTGCCCCCCACACACACACACACACCATCAGACACACACACACACCGGCACGACTTAACCACAGGGCTTCAGCTGCCTCCACCAGCATGCGCGTACACACACACTAACACGGGCACACACAGACACAAACTCACACATGTAAAAATATAGAAACATTCTCACAGCAACAAAAAATAAAACACAGTTACAAGTAGACAACACACACACAATAAACACACTCGCAGGGTTCCAAACACAAAAGCAACACGCATTGTTCAAACCCGCGGCGTTGGCCTCCTTAAGCACAGCCCGACCTCTACCGCTGCTCTTTTGGCAAACTGTCAAAGCCATCATTCACCATGAAACGACACGAGCACTTGACTCCTCTCCCCAGCAGCGCCTGACTCTCACAGCTCCCACACAACAGCCCCAGTCACATCTAAATATCCCACAGCAATCAATCAAATCAACACCCTCAACAGAACAGAAAATAAAAACGCACCTACATTTACACAACAGAAACGTATGAATTCTTTGTTAATTCCACAGGCCAGATGAGAGACAGCAGTCAGAACAGAGATCATGCAGATTGGTTCTTTTAAAGAAGTGGGTCCGGTCAAAGGTTTGCCTCCCGGGGATGTGGCAGAGTAGAGTGGACGGCTATAGGACCGAGTTAGGAGGCCCTCTGGTGGCTACAGCTGAGCCACGGCTCTCACAACCACACACACACACACAACGGCAGCGGCAGCCGGCTCTGTACGTCGCTCCCTCTCTCTCTCTCACACACACACACACACACACACACACACACACACACACACACACACACACACACACACACACACACACACACACACACACACACACACACACACACACACACACACACACACACACACACACACACACACACACACACACACACACACACGGCCTCGGCTGAAGTGTGCTCTCAACACAGCACACACACACACACACACACACACACACAAATATCAATAAAAACAGCAAAAAACACAATAAAACACCAGCAACAACTACACTACACAACCTCCAGACTAGTACTCCTCAACAGCAACATGACAAAATCAAACACATAAAATGCCCAACCACACAATCAACAACTATCAATAAAAACAGTCATAAACACACACAAAAATCCATCAAACAAAAACACAACCTTATTTCTATACTAAATACACAGTGTCATCTCCATAAAAAGAGTGCCTGTCCCCTGTGCTAAGCAGTAGGGCATTGTGATGTGCAGGAGAAACACAACTTACCTGCTGTTGTTGGAGATGCAGCAGCTCGACTGTGCTTACTTCGCTGCTCGTGTCACCGCTTGATCTTCCATCTCTACTGCCAGCATCTAATTGGCTGCATAGGCTGCTCAGGCTGCTCATTCCATTTTGACTCATTGAACTGTTGCTTATTGTCTCTGTGGCCGACTCCTGCATCATGACTTAAAACCTAGAAGTGATTAAGAGGCACCAGTTAAGGCTCTTGTTACAACCCTTTTTTCCTTCTCTTTTCATTTTTTCCCCTCTTTTTTTTTTATTTTTTTTTTGAAGCTCCCATTATTATCAACGCCGGTCCCTCTGCAAATTAAAGCATTTAAGAGGGGGAGGGGGTGATGCAGGAAGAATTATGCATTCATTGTGTAAATGAAGCAATACAAAGAGATGCACGTCCTCTTGGTCTCTTTGTAAAGGAGGTGTAGAGTCTAAACGTGATAAGTGTTTTAATCACTAGAATTTCGGGCACAAATAGGGCCTCTGCTGCATTACGCACACGTTGGGAATATATGTGTATGGGACACTTAATGTATGACTGTATTATAAAAATAAAAAAAATACAGAAATACTTTTTCTAAGGGAAGCATAAAAATATATACAAATACACACGCAGTCAGACACACACACACATGCCCACACACTTCTTTTTTTACATGCTCGCTCACTTGATATATCCTCACCCTGTCTAGGCACACACAGACACAGACCCTCCTAAACTATTCCCCGTCTTGATTCTGTCAGGATTTTAGTGCGAGTCTCGTCTGAACGAAGTTGCTTAATGACGCACAGCTAATCATGCAAAATTAAAATGTGCTAGAGGAGGAGGTGGGATCCAAATCACATGGTATCACCCGGTGATAAATGATATAATAGGCTTCCTCTCCCTTAGCTGTGTCTAAATAAAATGTGCCTCCGAGGCTTCCATAGAGAAAAAGCTCATATGTCACATATTGGCTAGATTTTTTTTCTTTTTTAATCAAACCTCAAATATTAATTTATTTTGGTGACATTTAAAACATTTACTGCTGTTCTCCACGGGACACAATTAAACTGGTCCGTGAACTGCAATCAAACCATACAGTGGGAGACGACGAGACGAAGACTTAAGCCTCCAATTTTAACATGGGCAAATAAATGTAAGATATTGAACTAATTTCACCGGCAATCTATTAGATATGAAAAGCTGAGATGAAGGAGAGAAAAAAAAAAATAGATCACGAATATCACTAATGATTGTGCTAAAAACAGCATCAATTATGCATATTACCTCCTCTCCTGTAATACATTTATTTTTTTCTCGTTTAAAATAATTTTCCCTGCATAAATTGGAGCAATGTGGAGTCTTGCCCAGGATCAGTGGAAATCCTCACAATAAATAAAATAAGTCAGATCACACTGACTGGCCCAACACAACACACTGTTCGAGGTGTGTTCTGCATCTCTAATGCCACTCTGACGGGGCCCCTCTACTTGACAGCCTCTCCCTAATTAGCATATTAATTAAGGTAGTACCTAATAATTCAAATGTATCATTTTTGCGGATTAATATTTCAGTTTCGCTTCAATAAAATATAATGTCTATACCATTAATGTAGTCTGTATGCAATAATTATATTTCAAATCGTTATGTATGGTTATTCATATTCAAATAATATCCATTTTTATATCTGCGGTGGTACAGTACTGCCCTCCCTCCCTTTCTGAGATTAAATACACCAATTGTGTCACATGCTTAGGCTGAGAAATTAATACTATGTTTTGATTCAGAGCATCCTGTACCATGACTGATTTTGGATTGAGAGATAATGCTGATAAAGAAATGCTATACTCACTCACTCAATTACTCACTCACAAGCACATACACACATCCCTGCACATGCACAAACGTACGTGCTCGTGCACAGTGCACACACAGACACACACACATGCACAAACACGTACATGTGCACGCACACACACACACACACACACACACACACACACACACACACACACACACACACACACACACACACACACACACACACACACACACACACACACACACACACACACACACACACACACACACACACACACACACACACACACACACACACTACACATTGACCTTAGAAGGGATACTCTAACAGCCCCTAATGTTTCCTCATTAACTAACATGTCTCCCTCTTCATCATGCAGCAAACACACAACACTGGCCATCTCTATCTGGTGGGAATATAGATTTCCTCTGTTATACTGTCAATAACGGGACACATACAGGTTCAAATGCCCCCAAACTGACTGCTGAGGAGGCACGATGGGGTGTCATTTGAGATTTGCCCATAGACTGTACGCCACTCTGCAGTCTGTCTTTCTTGAGTCGAAACACAGATCCCATCTCCATGTATGATCTAGTGAGCTCCAAAAGTATTGGGACAGTGAATTTTGTTGTGGTTTTGGCTCTGTACTCCCAGCACTTCGATTTGAAATGATTCAATGACTATGAGGTTAAAGTGCAGACTGTCAACTTTCATTTGAGGGTATTTTTATCCATATTGGGTGAACCATTTCGAAGTTTAAGGAAACCAAAAGTATTGGGACAAATTCACTTATATGTGTATAAAAGCAGTCAAAAGTGTAGTAGTTGGTCGATTATTTTGTGCCCAATAGAAATTAATGTTAAATAATGTATTGTGTCATTTTGGAGTCACTTTTATTGTAAATAAGAATAAAATATGTTTCTAAACACTTCTACATTAATGTGGATACTACCATGATTAAGGATAATCCTGAATGAATCGTGAATAATGACGAGAGGTTAGCATGTCTTGGGGAATGATATTTGTGCGTCACTGTATCATTTAAAATCCAAAGTACTAGAACAAAAAAATGTGTCACTGTCCCAATACTTTCGGAGCTCATTGTATATAAAACATCAGCACACTAGTCTTCAAAAGCCTGATAACTATTTCAGAAATCAAACGTGACCACCAACTCTGACGCCAATTCATTATCAATTCACAGTTCAGGTAACAAAACAGATTCTGCTTCTAACATAACCGCATTCTCACATCAGTAAATGCCATTCGAATGACAGGGCCAGGCTGTGTAACTGTGTGATGAGGGGCAGACCCAGCCACAAAGCCAGCTAACAGCAGACAGTCTTTAAAGGATGTCCAGGGTGCAGGATAAACAGGATACAGGCAGAACAAACAGGAGCGGGAGTTACACAGAGCAGGGTGACAGCTGCTCCGGCCACAGTAAATAAGCAGTGAACAAGACGTGCTTATGAACAAACACTCCCTGTTAAAACAGGGCACAGCCACATTAGTGGTGAGAGAGAGGGAGAGGGAGGGAGAGAGGGAGAGATGGGGGGGCAGAGAGAGACAGGGGGAGGGAGAGATGGGGGACAGAGAGAGACATAAAAGGAGAGACCATGAAAGGGGGGCAGATACAGGGGGAGAGAGAAAAAGAGAGTTAGAGAGCACGCACGAGAGAGCGAGAGAGCGAGAGAGAGAGCGCGAGAGAGAGAGACAGAGAGAGAGAGAGAGAGAGAGAGAGAGAGAGAGAGAGAGAGAGAGAGAGAGAGAGAGAGAGAGAGAGAGAGAGAGAGAGAGAGAGAGAGAGAGAGAGAGAGAGGAGAAGGACATAGCGAGAGGGTAAGACTGGCACAATGTGTGACACCCAAACCAGTGATGAATCTCAGCCCAAGAAGCACAAAGCAGCAGCCGAGATCATGCGGCTAATAAGTATTCAAATTAGGCATACATTTTACATGCCCAATGTTTAAAATATTCAGAGAAAGACTGCCTGATTGCCTTTACTAGGATTTTATGAAAATTCTAATGGAGATTTTTTTGGGGAAGGGCGATGGATGCGAGGAAAACTTGAAGATATATGAGGGAAAAATAAGGATATTTTAATGACATGTTAATACAATGTGAAGCATTACCTAACTCAACTTAAAATAAGGGATTTTGAAATTAAACCGATTCGATTTTTAATAACCCACAAGACAGGTTCAATTTACTATATGTAATTTACTTGAAAATGATTCATAAATCATAAAACAAACTGAACTGGAATGAGAAATATGGTTAAAAGAAGGTGAATCCTCTTCCACCTATCAAATGTTGCTTAAACGAGAAACAAGGGAGAATCATATTGTCATTTCAATCAAGGAAATGCAAAACATTAATACAATATCCATCTTAATCATGAAAATGGTAGAATATCTCCCTCCTCCACAAAAATCTGTGCATGTGTCTAACCGATGATAATGATAATAATGACAATGCAGATATATGCTAATCATATTCCGAGAGATCAGATGGTGCTTTAACCTTAATGACAGCGGTGAGACAAATTAATTAGCCATCTAAAGGCAGCATTCAAATCTGCCAATTAGAATGTCAATTAGATCCACCCTGGCTGCAGACCACAGAGAGAGGATCTGACTGTGGTGGTGACTGCCGGAGTGTCAGGGCTCACTGTACACATTGAGAGAGATGGATAGTGACAATGTACGGCCCCAGAGGGTAAGTGTGTATCGGTGTGTGTGTCGTGTGTGTCTGACACGCTTACGCGCGCGTGCGTGTGTGTGTGTGTGTGTGTGTGTGTGTGTGTGTGTGTGTGTGTGTGTGTGTGTGTGTGTGTGTGTGTGTGTGTGTGTGTGTGTGTCTGTGTGTGCTTGTGCATTAGGCGTACATGTGTGTATGTGAGTGTATGTCTATCGCAGGTCTTCTCCCATGTTCTGTACCCCTCGGGGGTACCAACCAGTCTGCCCTGGGATCAGCCTGTCCTAGAATCAACTAGACCGGAAGCATCTAGTCCTCCACCCAGAGTAACAATATTTACTGGACTAGCGCTATCCAGAGTCTATGGGCTATGGAGGAGTTGAACAGTGCATGAGTGAGTGAATAAGGCTCGGGGATGTCTGCCTTGCCTGTGTGTTTGACATCCCTTAAATTGGTAGTGTCCTGCATTTTAACACACCAGCTATTTGACGCCATTTCCTCAAGCCATAATCTTCCAATGAGGAGTACCAGACCACATATTATATGAATCAGTTACACAGACACAGACTGTTATTGCCAGCGTAATTCACTGGTAATACTATAGGTGTACGGCTAGGGAGGGAAAATAATAGTCATACAAAGTGTTTAAGGGGAGATAGTGAGAGAAAACGGAACTCTTTATTTTATCCGTCTGCGGGTCAAAGATCACGGATGACTCCAACGCTCCTATTACGGGGTCTGATAGAAAGAGAATCATTTCAGATACAGTGAGAGAGACACACTATTTGCGGATCTTTAAAGTCACTTCTCTTTTTTTTGTCTATTTCCCCCTGTAACGGTGACTTGCTTGCTACTCCTCTACGGCTGAGTAAATGTTTGCTCTTGAATTTTACGCCGCGCAAATCTGTCTTTTCCATCAGGTGAAGAATCCCAGACAGAATCCTGACAACGCATTCCGGGCTGAGATTGTGAATGTGTAGTGAGACTACTGATGTGGGAGGACAGAGACAATTCATGCACACACACACGCATGCGCGCACGCACGCACGCACGCGCACACACACGCGCACACACACACACGCACACACACACACACACACACACACACACACACACACACACACACACACACACACACACACACACACACACACACACACACACACACACACACACACACACACACACACACACACACACACACACACACACACACACACACACACACACACACACACATTTACCTTGCTTTAACAGCCCCTAATGTTTCCTCATTAACTAACATGTCTCCCTCTTCATCAGGTACCAAACACACAACACAGGCCATCTATCTAGATGTACTGTGTTATACTGTCCCCTATTTGACACATAAAGGTCTCCATCTGCCCCAAAAGTGAACTGAGGTGGCAGGGTGTCACATAGGCTGCATCTCTTATGAAATCCTGTTCCTTATATAGTGCACTACTTCGTAGTGGACTTTGTCGTGCACTATAGGGAATAGGGTGTCATTTGAGATTTGCCCAGGATTCAAATAGCCTGAGTGTACAGGATTCCACTCTGCAGTGTCTTTCTGCAGTCAGGAACCCTGATCCATTCTCATTGTGACTGCATGATACTGTATATGAAACAGCACTCCAGTCTAAATAAGCCTGATGACCATTTCAGAAACCAAACGTGACCACTAACGCCGTGATCCAAGAAGTCTATTCATTATCAGTTCACAGTTCAGGTAGTAGGAATTCTTAACGTTACTTTCACTGGAAGAATAATACAAAAATGACATTTCACCGTCTGCTGACTCCTTCAGTTCAGATCAAGTCAAGACATGGATACCGTTTTAAATAATCACATATTCTGTGCTCCAGTGAAATTAATTAATCATTGCCATAAGTTACAACGCATTCAAAATAAAGAAGTGCCGGGCCCTGGCTATGCTCAAATATTTAACACTTAAGATTGCTTAATAAATCAAAATGACAGATATCAACCACTTAAAACACTGGCTTTGAGCTGGCACTTAGAAAATGATAACACCAACCCCGAGTTGAAATAACAATGTAAAAAAAGAAGTAAAAAAAACAACAATTTTATTTCATTTGAATGTTACCACTCAGCTCGTTGCTTACATAAACCCTTACACGTGACCAAGATGCTTGTTTGTACTTGAGGTGTAATTCGCTAGCGAAGCTCCTCGCTCCTCGCAGCCCAAGGAAGTCACTGTGGTTTATTGCTACCTCTCCCGGAGCCCTAAGCAGTGAGCCAGGATCAGGGAGAGAACAGCCACTGCTGAAGTTCTGTTCAACACAGCTACACTAGTGGAGATTAAGTATAGGCAAGTCAGAGCAGATCTAGCCGTTTCAGAAAATACAAGCTTCCTTTTTGGCACTGAAGGGACACCATAAAGAGCATTAATGACTATTTCTAAAACCTGTGTATAATGGTAAGGGTTTCTCTTTCAGATAAAGGGATTTCAAAGTGACTCACAACGGAACGAGAAGATGAGATTGCTTCAGGGGGAGAAATCATATTTACAAAATCAGGGGTTGGAGGAAAAAAATGGAAAAGGGATGAATATGAATGAATAACAGACTTAGCTTTTTTTGGATTAACATTATTCTCCAGAAACGGTATCACACGTCATTATCGGCAGCACAATGAGACCGTGCTCAGAAAACCTCAGTCATATTTCAATTCATCATTTTAGCTGACGATAAATAGTCGTTCCCAGTCATTCTGTGGAGAGAATGTTCCCGAACTTAATTCTATTCTGTTTACATTAAGAAGACGAGACAGAAAGAATGAGATAAAGGGGAGAGTACGCAAGTGTGTATAAGTGTCTGGGAGCATGTGTGTGTGTGTTTTGTGTGTGTGTGTGTGTGTGTATTCTGCCACCGTAACCAAGGAAGTCTGCACTGTATTAAATGTCCTAAAGTACATTTAAATAATTTATATTACACAGTGTCTTACTCTGCAGTTTCATTCTCCATTAAGACAGTGTGTTTTAATATACAAAACAATGGCGAACTGTTCCAGTTAATTATCCAATTGGTTACAAATCACCTTAAATATGAAAACACTCGATACAAATCGATGATAATGCATAAAAAGGTCCGGGGAAATAAATATTCAACTTGGTCTTTAATTATATCTGAGATGAAAATCCACGACGTTCTTTGGGTTTCCGGACGTCAGTGGAGATTTACACCTGTCTGTGTATGGAGAGTGTCTTCTCTCTCTATCTCCCTCTGGGTCTGTAGTACACAGTAGCAGAGCACTGATGGGAGGAGGAGATTCTAAGTCCTCATGTGTGGTTAGTGCGTAAGTTCTCCTCTTAAGCTTTTCCCATATCATTTACATTTTACCCATCAAGCACCTCCTTCTGCGAGGAGGAGGAGGTGGCACCAAAGTGGGCGACCACAAGCAGACAGTGACGAAAGCTCATCAAGCTAGGCCCTCGTTTGCGTTTTTGGGAAATTCCCATTAATTAACTTAGCCCACCTAATCACGAGTAATTGACCTATAAAAGAGAAGGCCCCATTGTCTGCTCCAATCATATCTACAGAGAGGACGCAGCAGCGTTGTGAAGCAGGGAAGAAATAACTTTCTTCAGTGGCTGGAGACCTGTACATCCATCTATCTACCAGGGACTATTTACCCAACTCCTCCGACGCATATTTCATCTCTCATTGCATTTTTCTGATGTAATTATCTGTCGTGACATGGTCTGCTTTTGTTGCTGGGGCCATGAGATAAAACAAGCTGTGAGGTGAGATGGACTTCCTGACTGATGCACGCAACAGAGAGGTGCTTACGGCTTCTTCTGAGGGAAGGTGAGGGGGGAACAGAGGAGCTAATGACGGTAAAGCGGACGGAGGGACAGCGGGCAGAGCTGCAGCGAGGAGAGAGGGATCCAGTCAGAGTGATACAGAGACATAGCTCATTGTGACGTTTCCAGTTATTTCTGGCTGATTAGGGTCATTATGTCCCCGGCCTGATTTATGTTGTCATTCCCCCTCACCAGTCCTGCATCAATAGATCTTAATGAATTGGTAAATAAGGGTGAAGATTACACTTGACAAGACCCCAACATTTCTCATTCATACCGAGACAAGATTTATGTAACCAATTAGGTCCATAACAGGGGAGATTGGTCAGGAGAAAAATCATCTTTTCAGAAGAAAATGACCAGTCTAACCCTGGACAAAACAGATAAAAGGGAGTCTTTAACAGTGGCTTAGTCACACACCAAGCAGCCAGCTGGAGGTTTCCAAACGGAGATCACTCCTGCCCCTCTCAGGATTTTAGGAATTGATTTAAAAATACTACCAGCTATAGCTACCCGCCCCACTACAGTACCAGCTACAGCTACTTTCCATTTTAAACACAGCCAGCTAATCACTCTAGACCCCATCTGCATAATGTCCAAACCATGGATGATGGAATCAATAGATACAAAATTAAGCTCTCGCCCAACAAAGGATCCACTTTGATGTGCAAATGTGAATTCAAGGAGGTACTTTCCCCCCCCCTCCCTCCCTCTGCCCCCCCCCCCCCCCCAAAAAAAGAAGAAGAAAAATAAATACAAATCAATCGCTTCTACGGAGACTTCACTTAACGTTTGATACGTCGATTGAGGAATAATTTGCATTTTTTCAATTATTTAATTTCCACATCCTACAATTCTTGGAATCAGTTGGCACCCTCTTTTGCCATTAAAAAATATAAAACTCTGATACAAGTGCTGATCATCAATAGCCAACGACAGCCCGGGACGATCCAAAGGGCGGGAGTGAACAGAGGTGGAAAATTACAGCAAAGTGATACCGGAGCCGCTTCGTTTCCGCTCTCCCCTTCAAGCACATGCAAATGAGCGTGGTGCTGCTTAACTGCATCATTTATGTGGATAATAGCGGCATCATCATTACGGGACTCAAATTAAATTACATCACAATTAGCATAACAAAGTGATTGGTTAAACTTTCAAAACAAATACTCAGTTCTGCTAATGAACAGTGTTAATTGGCCACGGTGCATTCTAAATAAAACATGTAGGTAAACATGTGTTTTATTTAAACAATTTCAAAATTCATTGTTTCTGAGAGACACAAAGAGAGAGAGAGAGAGAGAGAGATAGACAGATAGAATAAGGAGAGGGAGAAAAAAAGCTCCAAAACAGAATATCGCCAGGGGGATTTGTAAGCTGAAATATAAAACGTGTAGCATTTAATTTTATTGCACTAAATAACCTATTATATTCAGGACTCTGGAGAACAATGTAAATTATCTGCCTTCAAAATGGAGTTGGGCCAATTCTCCACGTGAACTAATCACATAGCTCATTATGCATCTGGGTATTAAATTATGACGAGGAAGCCAATCCGCATTCCAGCACAAAGACCTATGAAATGTTAATAATATGCTCACAATAGCCCAATACCATGCTTTACTCCATGTCATGAATATTTAAGTAAACAAATTATTCACCCGCCTTTGATAAAGATAATTAGTATTTCACCCGCTTATAATTTCAGTGACCCTCCCTCTCTCTCCTTTCTTAAAGGATTTTCTCTATATGGATATGCTGTTCTGAGATATACCCTATAAAGTTCGGGATCCTTCCTTGCACATTTTATTTTATTTTATCTAGCTAAATAACTCCAAATAAAAGACTCACCCTAGTAAAACAAATATCTGCAACTCGTTCACCTTTGATCTTTATTAGCTTATAAAGAATCACGGTGGAGGGGAACCCCTTTTTTCTTTAATCACCACTAGACCAGTAAAATCTCATCCGGAAAAAAAAACATTACTTTCACCTCTTGATTTTAATTGTCAATAATTTGCCCATTAGTAACACAGCAAACTCCACATCAACACAACATCCTAAACAGCGCCCTAAACTGCACACATCAAATAAAGAAGCCGACACAAAACTAAAACGGCTAAGAGCTCCGTAAAAGCAGCATGTTCAGGTCCACAGTCAAACACTAATCACCAGCCCGACCATTCATTCATCAAGAGCAATTAACCACCAGCACGTGAACGCACAGCCCACAGAAACACACAGAACACAACCCGAGCCACAGTACAGCAGCTAAATACTGGACGAGCAGCCCGCCTTCCTGCCGATAAAAACATAGCCATTAATACAGCGAGAGGTGAGCGGTACAGAGAGCGGAGAGAGAGAGAGAGAGAGAGAGGTGCGTGGAGAGGAGGATGAGAAAGGATGGATGAAGTTGGAGTTGCTTGGCTTTATTACCTGAAGGCGAGGAGTAGTGTCAGAGACAGTGTCTGGTGGCCAGAGAAGGAAAGCTGTTGGTGTTGTTTGCAGTGGTGAGGAGCAGACTGGGGTGTCACAGGGGGAGAGGGGCTTCTATCTGTGTCATCACTCCAACTGTGTTTATAGAGGCTCGCATCATAAACAAGACAACGCCGCCACTGCTCTTCCCTGCCTCTCTCGAAGCCCTGTTCATGCATACTTAAATCACCCCGTCGCCCATTAAAAAACGGCCCTCCTGACAATTATTCTATCATTTCCAGTTGTCACCGGGCAATTACCAACAGGCAGCCCCTCTCAGACAGGCCCAATAGGAGCTGATCAGAAGGAGAGCGAGAGAGAGGAGAGAGGGGGGCTGCTGCCTGCCTTCTCAGGCAGAGAGAGAGAGGAGAGAGAGGGAGTGAAAAAAGTGCACAACATGGAAATGTATAGCCTAGACACAGTGCCTTCTCTCTCCTGACACACAGGACATAATTAGACCATCATACACCTGGCCTGCCGACCGCTGATGAAATATATCACAATTACTTGAAAACACTACTTATCATTTCATTCTCCTTTTTTATTGCCTTTGAAGACATTTCAATTATTACGGCTTGGTCTCTGATCTGAGAGTGACCTTCAAAAACAATTAAAAAATAATAATAATAATTTTTACTACTGCTTTTGGCTAGTGAGTGAGAGGGTAAGTGAGTGAGTGTGTGAGAGTGAGTGCAGCGTGTGTGTGTGTGCGTGTGTGCGTGTGGGGACCTTTACACGCGTACATGTAGAGCGTCTGACTCCTCACAGGATGCGAGCCGGGTCTCCCCTCGTGCCTCGTCTGCACGCTTGCCAGGCGACTCTCTCTCACACCGCTCGCTCTCAACGCACATCTGCTACTTGCAGGAGCTCTCCTTCTCTCTCTCTCTCTCTCACACACACACACACACACACACACACACACACACACACACACACACACACACACACACACACACACACACACACACACACACACACACACACACACACACACACACACACACACACACACACACACACACACACACGAGCGAGCTGCCTCGGCTCTCGCCGGCACAGCCTGCATCCCTACCTGGCGGCGCGTCGAGGGGAACTAACTAACCAGTTGAGGGAGAACCGCAGCTGAAAGGGAGCGTTTTCGGACACCCTGGGAGAGAGGTATGTGTGCCTGGCTTTATTTCTAGCACAGCTCAGTGCCTTTCTCAGCGTCTCTGTCTCTGTGTCGCTGTCTAAACAGGAATAGGATTAGTGGGAGAGAGCGAGTATAGCAGAGCAGCCTGTAGCCTCGGCTCGGTGCACTGTGCTCCGGGAGAGAGAGAGAGTAGCAGAGCTCTTAAAAACAATTAGACACGTCGCTCTATCTATTACTGGATAACTGCCCTCAGACCACACCACACAGAACTACGAATGCACACAGATATGTTCACAAACACAAATCATCGAGACAAACTGCTAATAATGTGAAGTAGAGAGAGAAAGTAACCAACCTTTGAAACAATGACAAGAGAGAACTCCACTCCCCCGCGTAAGAGTCATTTGAAGATATTCTTAGACGCCTCGGAGCATTAACAACGGCGCATCAAGGGGGGAAAAATGCCACTGGTAGAAAACAGCTTCAGGGAGAGGGAGAATGAGAGAGAAAAAAGGAGGAAAGAAAAACTAGCTGACGGTAACTGTCAAAGACATCATCAAAAAGGTATTTCCAGCAGTATTGACACTACTGTGAGAGAGCACCTCTGCCTGCTCACGTCCAAGACCCATTGCACTTCAACATCTGGTAATTAAAACAAGTCAAGCATCCCCTCTGATTGTTTTGGCACCCGAGGACCAATCGTACACAAAAATCAGCGGTTTGATTGCAAGGGTAGGGGGAAGTAGGGGGTGGTAGGAGTTGGCAGGGGGGTGGGAGGGGGTAAGTGTGCGGGGGGGGGGGGGTCGAGGGGGTGTTTTTCTTTCTGCGTAGCAAGCGTGAGGAGTGACAAAGGTTCAGGAGCGAACCAGGCGTGATCTCCAAACAGTGAGTGCCTTTCTCACTTATTTTCTCAGGAAAACACCAGTTACAGAAGAGTGTCGGCCACTTCTGCCATGCGGCTCTCACGACTCCGATTAATATGCTTCTGTATTCCCTTTTCAGGGCAATGTGCTGTAAGCCTGGCGAAACTCGAAAAAGTCCTCTTTTCAGAGGAAGTATTCGAGCGGAGGGGAAGAGAGACAAGGGGGGAAAAGAACAGCAGACAAGCTTTTCACAGCTTTTCCTCCATCCGCATTAGATAAAGCTTCGCAACCACTTCACAAAAGACACATTTGTCTTTACAGATGCTCATCGAGCCTCAAGTCTTTTGCACAAGTGCATTTCATCATTTAACGATGGTTAACCGGAGCCAAAGAACAACCGTCCCCTCTGTCTGCCAGCTACAGCGTCGCCACATATTTGCTGTACTGTAAACAACACACACCGGCAGAAACGAGACGGAACATTTTGAACTAATGCTGCAATTTTCACTTAAAAAAAAAAAAAATCTCTCTCTCTCTCTCTCTCTCTCTCTCTCTCTTTCTTTCTCCTGCATGCCACAGATGTTTTCCTTAGCTGTTCCAGCAGACAGGAATCTACTAGTAGAGAAGAAAGCCTCGGTATCCCCCAAGAGAACAGTACAAAGCCCAGTTTGCACACAGCAGATGCAAAAGCAAGTCCATCTGCTACCAGCTCACAACACCACATGGACGTGGGAGATTTAATCCTAGGCTTCGTCTGGCTGGCTGTGTTTGTGTAGACACCACTGAAACAAGAGGAGGGGAGGCTGATGTGGAGGAAAGGCTTGGTACAACTCACACAGGCTTCCCCAGACCAGAAACACACGTGTCCCCACAAGTGTGTGTGCTAGTGTGTGTGTGTGCGCACAGGCGTAAGTGCGTGTGTGTTTAAGTCTGGTGGATGAATGTGTACTCACGAAATTCAAGAAACTCTCCTTACAGCGTAAGCAAAGATAAACAGATACAAATTCGCACGCACGCGTGCATACATGCACGCATAGACAGTGAGAGTATGCAAAGGAAGAACGTTCATGCTCCGAGAGATGCACCCAAGGCAGGCATGACAGATTTTTTTTGTAAAAGATCCAGCCTCTAACTCGGGGTATAAGACCACTTGAACTCACAGCTCGGAGCAGTGCGTTGGCATGATTTAACATGCTCTGAATAGCACATTATATACCAACCAGCAGATTTTAGCTGTATGATATCATTATTAAAACAGCAAACAGCGGCCAAAAAGATTTAGCATTTTCATTTGCCTTCACTGTCTGAAGCAGCGTGGTAAACACTTAACAAGATCAAGGGGGTGTTGTGCCTGAGAAACAGCTCGCTACACACAACTGTCTCAATGCTCTGAATTGCTTTAAGCGCAAACATTAGGCCGAGCAATTACACCCATTTTACTTTCAACACGTCGAGCCACGTGGCTACGATGCTCCTTCAACACCCCATAAACCACTTGGAGGGCCATCCTTAAAAAGACAAAACACGAGACAGTGGTCTGGGCGTTGAAAAGCCACCCGGCCACCACTTCTTGACATTGTCAGCCAGAGAACAACAAGACATTGTGCATCACTAACACTTCACTGTGTGTTTTCTGCCTGTATTTTCTTCCAGGCCTTCACACCACCAAGGTCAATAAGGACAAACAACGCCACTAGCGTCCCTTCCCCGTGGCAGAAGAAGAGACGTGGGTAGCAGGGGGGTAGAGAGGAGGGTAGTGCCGGGGTGGGGGATGGTAATAACTATGGCAGTTGCAGTGGTGGTGTAGGTTTCTATCTCGAAGCGATGGCATCATTTCCATAGCAACCCTCTAACTATTAATTTTCAATTAAAGCAGACACAAAGCTCGTTGCCCGGGGCCATCAGACAGTGTCAAGAGCCTCATCTCTACATTCCACACTTCCATGCTGGAGACTGAGACCATGGCCGCTGCCACCACCACCATCACCACTAGCGCCATTGGGCTAGTCAATCTCACAGGCAGCTGTCTGGGCTCAGGGCTGACACAGAGATACCCAAAGCCTATTTCACCTTACCCACCATTAGAATGATTTATTATGGCCAAAACACTTCAACGCTGAAACAAATGGAAATTAAGAGGAAGGGGAAAACACTGGTGTGGAACTGCCACTTAGAGGTGCTGCGTTTGAAAAATGCATTAAAAAGGGGCCCAGCAATGGAATGAGTCTGGAGTAGAGAGAGAGTGAGAGAGAGAGAGAGCGAGAGAAAGGAAGATGGAGAGAGAGTGAGAAAGGGAAAGATAGAAAGAGAGACCCTATGGCAAGGTTCCCCAACTGGCGGCCCATGGGCCAAATTTGGCCCATGGGTGGTTTAATTTGGCCCTCCAAGTTTTCTGAGTAAAAATATATTTATATAAAAAGAAAATTGTCGTTAGAATTTTCATTGTTGGACTGTAAAAACAACAGGAACACAGCTGATTTGTGATTTTAATTTTGGAAATCCGTTCCCAAGTATTCCCACGCGTAATAGAGAGACACGTGATCACATACAAATGTAAGCAAGGTTCGTAATGATTATGTTTTAGTCAAATATTATATCTGTTTGGGCTTCTTGCGGTCTACAAATTATTTGTAATTATATTCCGCCTCCCCCGACCATCCACTCAAGAAAGAAATAAGTCGGCGGTTGAATCTATTTTATGATCCCTGCCCTATGGCTTGTGTGTGCAGTGACTGAGAGAGTGTGTATTTGTTTCAGCCCTTTGCCCAAACGCCATGATGTTCACTTTGCATGGAGGGTTATCCACATGAATTCACTCCTCCTCTCCCCTCCCCTTTAAACCAGACCAGACCAGAGCTACAATATGCAGTGAACAGCTGAATAGACGGTACCTCTCAATATCCTGAACACCGAACACACTGCACTGGTACTGACAGTTGGACTTCATACAGACAGACACCTGCAGTATGTCAATAGAATGAGCATCCCTCCTAGTATATCTACAAACAGACCACCTTCATGTCACTATGATACGTTTACAAAAGCAAAACTGAATAACACAGTTATACTGCATGTAAACACAAACACAAACACATTAACAAGACATAATGATCTTAAGCCTTTTTATCCCCCCCCACAACAAGTTGAATGTGGCTAAAATGGACCATTAGAGCTCAGTGATTATATTAGAGGCTGAATATTTTTAATATACTGTACTTAAGCACTGGAGTATCCATGGCAACTTCCCTGTGCCTTGCTAAGAACGATCCCTAATGAAATCCATATTAAGTAGCCTATAATGACAGTGTCCAAACATATTTGCATAGATATTTCAGATGAAGGGAGAAGTGGGAGAAAGGGAGAGACAGAGAGCAGCTGCCACAGTCACAACAGCGAGAATATGTTTTTAATCAGTCATTCATCTAAAAAAAGAAGCAGGAGCCGGCCGCGACTGAGTCAAGCAGCTGTATTGAGAAAAAAGAAGTACAATTCAGATTCACGGCGACGTAGCCTAACAGATCAAGACAGCAACTCAGTGTATTAATCAAGATTTACAGTATGCCACTTCCATCCAGTGGTTAAAAATTAGCTGTTAAGTGAATAGTTTAAACTGGTGGTCACTGGGCAGCTCACCAACCCTAACCCTCTAGGCTGGCTGCTTGCCTTTCTTTAGGCTCCCTCCCTCCCTACATAGGAGTCTCACATTTGACTTCCATTTGCGACTTTGGCCCGGTGCCCAACAGGACATCCCAGAGTGAGTGTTTGCTTGACTCAATATCAACAGGCCGAATAAGCAGCTTGAGGTGGAACTGCCCAGGCTTCAGTTCCTATTGAAAATAAACCCGGCTGCACATTCATAAGGACAGAAATATCAACATGCGCCACGAGGAGCCACGTATAGCACTCGCTCAGCGCCGTTCCACTGGCTTCAGCTCTCTCCTCTCGCTGCTTAATGATACCTGCCTGCCTAGCTGCACCCTTTCCTTTCTCTTCCCTTCCACCAGCCCCCAGCTGCAGGCAGGGGAACTGAAGTATATATGTTACTGCTGCAGCGGAGAAAAATAAAAGAGATCGAAATGACAGAAGTCAGACAGTTCAAGCTGACCGGGCACTTCAAACAGAAAAACTGGGGGAGAATGCGACAGACACTCCAGGTTAAATTGGCTCTTCTGCGCTCCGCTCTCCTCTCTCCCTTTAAAATGTAGGTTTTCTTCAAAAGGACGTATTTGAATTAGACGCGTTGATGAAATCAAAGGCTCGGCTGTGCGGGTAAATTTAAACAAGCAAGTGCACCTCACAGCAGTTTACCTATTATACAGCAGATTGGCGACAGATGAAAGTCTAGGAGCATAGCATAGCAGACAACTTCCCCTTTTTTTCACCGTAGATATTATCATATTGTAAAGGCTGCAGTTTAAATTAGATTCGTACTCATAGAAAAATACATGGATATTGGGTTTTAATGTTCCTGGCCGGCAAGGTGTCATCAGATGAAAGAGAACGGTTAAGGATTCATACAATAGCCCGCTTCCACAGATGTATTTCCTGTTAAAGATAAACAGGAAAGCCATTTCTGACCTTCGTACACTGTGTGCTGAGGATCCCACGGTTTCCCATAGTCTTCACATAACCATAGCTACGCTGTTAAATGAGAGTTAAGACAAAGTCCAGTGAAAATCAAAAGACCGCTAGCACATGTATTTTAACACACCACAAACTGCTTCTACTATGTCAACAACATCCTGGCTATACATTTGCAGGTACCAGGTGCCATTGTAGATTCCATATGGTGGAGTTAGTTTGATAACATAGATACACACTGAGTGCTCTTTCCATGACATAGACTGACCAGGTGAATCCAGGTGAAAGCTATGATCCCTTATTGAAGTCACTTGTTAAATCCACTTCAAATCAGTGTAGATGAAGTGGAGGAGACAGGTTAAAGAAGGATTTTTAAGCCTTGAGACAATTAAGACATGGATTGTGTATGTGTGCCATTCAAGAGGGTGAATGGGCATGAGTAAAGATTTAAGTGCCTTTGAACGGGGTATGGAAATAGGTGCCAGGCGCACCGGTTTGAGTGTGTCAAGAACTGCAATGCTTCTGGGTTCTTCACACTCAACAGTTTCGCGTGTGTATCAAGAATGGTCCACCACCCAAAGGACATCCAGCCAACTTGACACAACTTTGGGAAGCATTTGACTCAACATGGGCCATCATCCCTGTGGAATGCTTTCAACACCTTGTAGAGTCCATGCCCTGACGAACTGAGAATGTTCTGAGGGCAGAACAGGGTGCAACTCAAAACTAAGAAGGTGTTCCTATTGTTTGGTACACTCAGTGTATATAGACAGTAGATTAGATGGTGTTTAAAAGGCCAGTGCTATCAGCAGCAGTTCAGTGGTACATAGATCTGTCCTGTCTGGTACTGGAGTTCCACTTACCTCACTGTTCTGAACTACCACTGACACACAGAGGCCATCCATTCATGACAGTAATACCATTCAACCAGACACCAATTACATAAAAGAAAACCTCAATTAATTCGGGAAAAATGGCATCTCACCAAAGAATAATAATATCATTATATGGACATTTCTAACTTAACCGTTCTCCACACCGCCGCTAATTTAAACCTAATTTTTACTAGCCACTAATTCGGCGAGGGCGGGATAGGAATTACATCTGGAGGTAATTCTCAGAATGGAACGGAGCCCAGTGGAGGCTACCCAAATAAAAAAGGGGAACTATTCAGGAGAGTGGGAGTTCCGGGCTCTGAAACTGCACTTCTCGCAAAAAAAATGTTTTCATCGTGCTGTCATCAGTCTAGGCTTAAAGAAGACGTAGGTGTTGCAGGCGGAGAAAGATGATTTCTGGAGATGGAGGTGTGGAAGGGAAGGAGGGAGGGACAGAGAGGGAGCAAGAGAGAGAAAGAGAGAGAGATAGAGAGAAGGAGAGAGAGGCAGGAAAGGGAGAGAGCTACTCCAGCTGGACATGCGGGGGGGTTTGTGTAAAAGGCAAGGGGGTCAGAGAGGACCTGCAAGCTGGTGGGATGCCAGCTCTGTTAAGTCTTGGTTTATAATAAGCTCTACACTCAGGCTGGTGGCAAACACACACCTGAGGTTCTGGAACTGAGATGCTGGACCAGCTCTCTCTATTTTACCGCACCTGGTGGTCAACTTTTGGTCAACAGTCTCAAAGAATTTACTCAATGAAGGTACAGTAGTTGCTTGTCTGGAAACTTTTGCGGAATGTCATTTTTTAAATCATGAAGTTAAGCTCCGTGGAGGTAGACTCCTAAAACTCTGCATTCACAAGGGAGGAAGTGAGGGAGAGGAAGAAGGAGGAGATAGGGATTAAATTGTGAGCGTGGCAAAACACACCAATCAAGCTTCTTTCTCCGTCTGGTTTGGTTTCCAACAATCCAATAGAGTGAAAAGGCTCTCTGTAAACGGGACGTTTACATTCATAACAGAAACTTGCAGTTCCAAGATATACGCCTCAACCACCCCCTCCACCTCCTCTTCAGCAGAAAATTTGTTTTCCAAATGAAAATAAACTGAGGCCGGCTGGTTTGAGGCAGTTAAACTCAGGAATATGAGATCAAATAAAGGCTCCCGTGGAGGCTGAAAGGAGAAATGAAATCACTTCTGAGAGGGAGATGTACCTCGTAATAAAATTACTTCTTTATATCTTTCTAAACGGCACATTTTCCTCAGGAGTGGTTAAGGCTTTCCTCGGTCAAAGACAGTATGCAAGTGGCAATTTTTACTTCTGGTAGATGATTCTGTGACACACTTCTCGAGACTCGGTGTGATGCTCTGCAATTTGCCTCGGAAAACTAAAAAAGTCTTTCAGCAACAAGTTTTTGGCTGAACTTTGGTGGAATTTAGAAGTTACTTTGATGGTTTTCCCGGAACATGTCAATGTCAATGAAAACTCCAATGTTCCATCCAATTGAAAATACCGGGATTGGCAATAAGCTTCACATTGCTTTTCAATGACTACCCGTTCGTTCCAGTGCACTCTTGTATGGTGGGCTCAAGTATGTAGTAGATTGACAACCATCCATGGGCATGTACCACAAACAAATACAGACTCATCTTGCAGAGTGGGACAGTGAATGAAGAAGAACATCAGTTTGAAAATAGTTACCTACTGCAATTATTCCACGGCCATTCCATTTGGCATTGGGAAAATTGACTGAACACAGAGTGACCGGCTTAACTACCTAAACAACATGTAATTGATTTGGTGTTTTTTTAAAAGGTACAGTCACAATAACTTTCAGACCACATTTTAGCCATAGCCAGGCGGCCAACGTATGAGAGGACATTTGCAATCTGGAGGAATACATTATAGTTTATTATAAAGCGACTATTAAAGTTGCAATAAAAAGACATTAGCCGGAGAAATGAGCCACTTACCAGTTTTCTTCCTCACTACCTTAAAAGCTGTCCACATTCAGGGCTTTGAGTGGAGGGAAAAGCAGACTGCGATGGCATTAAAAGCGGGACTAGGCGCACAATTGATCAAAACAGAATGGTGGGCTTGAGAGTGGCGTACACGTTGTAATATGGCTGATTCAAAATGACAAGGAGAAAGGTCATATTTTCGAAATTTGTTGGATACATTTTGAGTGGCTAAAACTCAAGTAGTAAAAAAATTTTTAAAAAAAAGCTGTCCTGTGCAGTGTAGGCTACAATGGACATAACTTAGTGAACACCCTCATTTTGTAGAAATTGCCGACAAATGAAAGAAACCACCTCTTGTAGTCAACTCTTGACTCGTGTAGAGAACACGTGTTTCTCTATCACTTTTGATGTATTTTTAAATGGGGGGCTGTGAAGGTTAATCTAAGAAAACCCAACACTTAATTAAAGCAATTACCTTAAGTCGTTCCCAAGTCCCCAACAGTTACAACAAACGTGTGATGTGTTCTGTGTTTCTCCTACAGGCTTGTTTTTACTCTCTTGGCATGCAATTAAATGGTTTACGACAAGTTGATGATATTTTGCTGAGACAGAATTCAACTCTGCGTAATAGGGAACACCGTTTTCTGTGACAATCCGGGAGTGTGTTTACAAACATTAGATTAATGAGTTAGTTTACATGCATTTAGACAGCATTCTCACTACAGATCCTTTCACATCAGATCCCAAAATAGTTATTGGATTGTGCATCTAACGCAGTTTACAGTCATATACTGGGAAGATGTTGTGAAGTTATTGTCTGGGTGGGTTTTAATTTACAACACAGACACCCAATTACACTGTATTTAGAGGGCGTACTAACTTGGGAGAACGTTCTGACATCATTAAACTTTCTATCCCCTTTCCATTTTGCCCTGCCCCGTCGAAGCCTGTTCCTATCTATTGAGAAAGACGGATGGCAGATGGGGCTGTTTCTGACAGCTTAAAAGTGCCCATCAGCTGCTTGCGAGATGTTTCACAGCACATCCCACCATCCCATCCACCCTGCACCTCCCCAAACAAACAGCAGACTCGACTTCAAATACATACCGGGACTATTAGGTAATCCCTCCTTTGTTCAGACCCACTGAGCCTCACTGACTAACCAACCTCACTCCATCTTCTGGGTAATCCTCTCAAATGGCACTCTATTCCCTTTATAGTGCACTACCTTTGACCAGAGCCAATACGGTCTCTGGAAGTAGTGTGCTATAATAAGGAATAGGGTGCCATTTGGTACGCGGCCATCTTTGCTGTTCCAAACTCCTTCCCCTGTTCCAAACTGACAACGGAACACTTCACGCTGACACACACACATAGGGGGAGTGTTTGATGATGAATGATAGTAGGAATTATCTGGGAAAATATGCACATGGTATCTTCTTATGGCATTGAGGTAAAGCATGTGTTGTGTCATGATGACGATGACAGTTCTCTGGTTTAAAGAGATGATGGGGGTGTGGGGTGTGGGGGGGGGGGGGGGGGGGGGTGACACAAGGGCTCTTTGTTTGGACTGGACAAATCTGGGGTTTCTTTTTTGGATATTCAATATCCTGCAAGGTACCCAACAGAGTTACAGTAGTCGAGTGTCTGGAAGTTTAGCTAGGAGGAGAGAGCACAGAGAGCAGAGGTTCACTAAGTGAGTCTGTTGTATTGTCGAATGGCTTTTTTTAGAGCAATTGCGGAGTGGTTCGCGTGAGTCGCTTCCAACAAAGCCTGGCAAATCAATCTGTGAAGAAATGCTACACAGGCCAGATGTGCCACTACTCCACAAAAAGAAACAACACAACCCACTTGTACAAGAAGACCATGTAGAGCCTAAAGTACTTAAAGTACACAAAATAATACGGTTCAATGCCAAAATGCTGACAGCCTAGTTTCTGTTGAATACCTGCTTGTTATTTTAGGTGGCTTCTCCGACGTACAATACGTCAAAGTGTGCGTGGAAACGTCTTGCTTTGAAATGTATCTTCTTCCCTGTTGACTTTACAAGATGCCGGGAAGAATGAAAGACAAATGTGTCATTAATAGATGTTTTTTATTTATTTACAGTAGTTCTGTTTCTAAACACAGACCACACACTTATAAATGCAAGGCTTGCTTTAAGGAGCTAAACTTTTCACACCTTTCAAAGCCACAAAATGTGATGTTTTTGGGGGGTTTCTGCAGCTGCTGCTATGCACTAATGCAAGACGGTATCATATGAAAGATTTTCCTCTCCCCCCAAACCACAGGCCTGGTCATTAATGAAATACAGGCCGTGCAGTGAGGTCATACAAAGTCTAGATTTCAGCAGCCACACTTAAAAACCGCTCAGAAAGAATAGAGAAACATGAACACAAATCAGATGTCCAAGCTCCAAGGACAGGGAAAAATAAATAAATATAAGAGAAAGCGCAGCACAGCCCCTGCCCTCCTCTCACATTTTCCTAGCACTTTGCAAACAACCGTCAACTGCTGCTCAGAAACAGCTCACAATGAGAGCAGACTAAACAATCAGATCCCAGCCAAGGAAAATGCTAAGCAACTCTGCACACAGGATGTCTCACCCTAATTGCCAACTATCAAATCTCACAATGGAATCTGTCCATTTGGCAAAAGCCTTATAGCAAAACCTGGTGAAATGTCGTTTTAAAAAGTGTAAACTTTTTACCGGGGAAAAAAGGGAGACGAACAGTTTTGAAAGGAATTCGTTTTTTTTTTTTTTTTTTTTACATTTGGCTTCGTATGATTTATTTTTCAGGGGGTTTATAAGCCTTACAGGAAGCTATGCAGACTGTGTGAGTGTTACAAAGAAAGCATTATTAGACAAAGGGTGTTTGGGGTCTTGTAAACTAATGATTAAAATCCCAAGCAGTTAGATAAACACACTAAATGGGTCCCTGAAGACACTAAGACTCAGAGAGAAAGAGAGAAGAGAGATAGAGAGTGGTAGAGAGAGAGAGGGAGGAGAAAGGGAGAGAGAGACGGGGGGGTGGGGGTTACTGGGGAGGAGAGACAGTGTAACTGGGATCAGGGGACAGACGGGTAGGAGGGAGACTGGAAGGAGGCACTGGGACTTGAAAAAGAGGGCTAACCGGACTGTCACTCCACGTGGCGCTCTGTTTTTCCCCGTTTCCCCCCCCCCCTTCAGTCAGAGTTGTGCTCTGAGATCCCCAAACTTCAAACAACCAAAATACCAGCACATTCATAAAACAGAACAGAACTACTGGGAATTAAAGAAGGCAGGGGGAAAAAACACCAAACAGGTAGCAGGCCTCAACAGCAGATGGTAAAATTAACATTTCAACAGTTCCTTCCTTTCATGTAGGTCTCGGCAGTGCTGCCGCTGTTTTTTTCTGGGAAAAAATGTAAGGGCTAGGTTTGGAAAGATGCAGGGGTGGAAAAAGCATCTGGAAAAGGGGGGGGGAAGAGGAATATTGGCTTATTGCTCCTGATGGTCCTCTTCTATGAAAAATTAAATAGGTCTGTTTTGCAGGTTTCCCTCTCCGGAGTGCTCTAAGCTGTGTTATGGAAACATCATCTCGGTAATTTATACGCGAAAGAACACCTGGCGATGAAAGAAAATACACTCAAACCCAATACGTTGACTCTTTCACCTCTCTTTAATCGCATTCATTCACGGGTTCCCAATGAGTGCCAATCATTGAGATGAAGACACATACACACAGTTTCATAGAGTTCAATTTTGATTTAGCGTAAATAAATATCTAGACGTATTTGTCAAAAGATGCCCTTGAGACGTTATCAGAAAGACACTTATATTACAGTGAAGCATCTCGAAATAAAATGAAGACGCATAACAGCCTGTCTCATTTTAGCCCATCCAACGGAACGGCTCTGTAGTGCCCATTAATTTGGACACAGTTATGGCTAAATTACATGTGTTCCACCTCTGTGACATTTTAAATGCAATTAAAAGCTGGTTATGAAAGTGTGCGGACTTCCTCGCGGTGAAGGGAAAGGGAATCACTCCCGTGATTAACATGCAAACGAGCTCACGCTGGCAGAGTAGATTGGGGTTTGAAAACCTCAATTACTTTTGTGTGATTATCTATTTACCAGTACACAGATTTCCATTTTTCATCTCCACCATGGGGAGACACCCCCCCACGCAATAATTCGGGCTCAATTATACTCCCACCTTGATTTATGATGCAGATATTACTGACATACCTGGTTATTTTTCACTATGATATATCGCCTTTATACAGGGTATTTGTACACATGGAGGAGCATTAGAAGACCAACACCTATGAATGCTATGCTTAACCATTTAGTTTGGAGCACATAATATCTTCTCTCCCCCCGCCCCAAACCACCACCCCATCTTTAAACTCAGTTTGATTCATACAGGAAAACGAGGTGCCCTCACTTTATTTCAGACAGGATCAGGAGTAATTAAAAAAAAGGTCAATAGCTCTCTTCTTGAACACCTTCTCTTTCTCAGCCGTTATGCTTTAGCATTTTAGACTTTTAAGTCCGGGAAAGAACAAAGAATTAGAGGCTTTTAAAACGCGCGGAGGCCATTACTGAAACACTACCGACAGATAGTTACCAGTATATCAAGTGTGGTGGCGAAGGTAGGTAAAGATGTGGATTTAAATGAACTGCTGCAGCCATAGAAACACTCTCAGCCTTATTATGTACCGCCTGGTTGATGCAATTATCAACGGAACGCCTGGCAGCATCAGAGGAATCTAATTTAATTAATTTAAACGGGTGAATAACTACGGAATTCCTGTTGTAAGAGATTTATATTGAAAATTAACATTCCTGGAATTCAGGAATTGGCAATGCTTGGGAAATACTAAACAATAGGGAAGGCTATGCTCCGTCTTTGAAGAGGTACAGACGGATAAGAGGTCAGCTAAGGAAACAATGTTTGTATCAGCGTTTCAGATATATCATTAAGACTTTTTAAGAACATTATGCCCAAAATATCCCCCAATAAATAAATAAATTGTTAATTTATACTCAATAAGGCACCTGAAATAAGACAAGCCTTAGGCCATAACTATACTGTACTGGTTTGTAGTAATATAATAACCTACTTTTTAACAAATTCAATTATTGTTTTGTTTGTGAGGGTTCATCCTTAACTTGTTTCCCTGAGCCATAGATAAAGATAGGGAAAGCCACTCTGTCTCAGTAGTAGAAGAGGGATCCAGGCTTTTGGAGCGTGCGGAACATACATAAAACATCCCCTGTTGCTTTGGCCTGGGGGCGCAGAGGAGGAAAAAGGAAACAGTGCCATCAAGTGAAATTTCTGAGGATTCCTCAAGTGCTAAGACAGACAGATCCCTCTTCCGATTAGGGCTCTGACAGTAACAGTAATAGATACTTAAGCCTTCACTGTAGTGATCGGTGTTTGTGTTAACAACAATAGATATTTACCACTGACTAACTTGCACATATTTACAGGTATTCAAAGGTTGTTCAAATAGATATCTTCATAAATCCGACGAAAGATAGAAGACAGATATAGCCAGTACAGTGTGTAGGCGATGGGTTGTTCAGTAAACCGTGAAGGTGTTAATACAGAAGATGAAGGCACAAGATATTTCTACTCAATGTATTGTCAATGAGCGCTGTTGAAGATTTCATCAGAAGTGCATAACAGTGGCTTGGAAATACAATGACATTTCAAACGGAGGAAAATCATTTTTAGGAAAACCTTTTGTCTCGTGTTTATGTCGCCAGATTGACTTTAGTTGCAGTATAAATGTGAGGCCATCTGATTTTTAGTTAGCTAACGTTGGCATTGCTAGCATTTTTTTTTTTACAAACTTTGCTAGCTAATGACAACCGGAGCGTCAAGTCTAGGTCCGAAAAGCTTCTGAACCAGCTACTACCCCCAAGCCATAAGACTCCTGAACAGCTAATCAAATGGCTACCCAGACTACTTGCATTGTCCCCACCCCACCACCCATTTTTACACTGCTTCTACTCTGTTTATTATCCATGCAGAGTCACTTGACCTCTACCTACATGTACATATTACCTCAATTACCTCAACTAACCGGTGCCCCCGCACATTGACTCTGTACCGGTACACCCTGTATATAGCCTCGCTACTGTTCTCTTATTGTTGCTCCTTAATTATTTGTTATTTAAAAAAATATATGTTTACTTCAGTTTATTTTAGTAAATACTTTCGTAAACACTTGTTTTTTTCTTAAAACTGCATTGTTGGTTAAGGGCTTGTAAGTAAGCATTTCACTGTAAGGTCTACCTACACATGTTGTATTCGGCGCATGTGACAAATTACATTTGATTTGATTGACATCGGTCTGAAGTAAATTTGACAACATGACAATGACGGCAAAGTTGTTTCCTACTAAATATTTTGCCTACTTTAGCAATGTCATCGTATTTCCAAGCACTGTAGTGTGATTTAGATGAAACAGTCATCAGCCTCTGTTCAGAATGCCTGGGCTTATTACGATTCTTGAGCACCACTGTGGTGGAGGGCGGCTTGAGAACGTTCATAACAACGGCATGGCGTAACCAAGTGACAGAGGTGCAACCAAACGAATAGGTCCCCAGTCTACCAAGGTCCCCAATCTACCAGATTCACACTGGTTTATGCTCACTATCTAACTGTAAGCGTTTCTTAGCACCTCTTGGGGACACAGATAATTAAGAATCATGAAATGCCTTCAAAACAATGCTCATATCAATTGTATTGTGTGTACAGTGCAATGTAAAAACTCCAACTAACAAGAGAATAAAATGTTTTCATGAAAATCCATAACCTTGCCCATTGTTACACGTCCTTACACCCGGAAAAATATGCACTCGAGGATGTATAGACCGTGGAAAACGAGGTGTGGACACTCCCGCCATCCCCGAGTGTGGAATGACAATTTGCATAATTAAACCTATATAAAAGCTAATTACATAAATAAATGAGTGAGGGTATCACAGAGAGAAAGAGTGTCTGTTCATATCCAGTGTTTAAATCTCCCCTCCCTTCCAGCCCTGTCTAAATCTATTGATCTGTGAAACACAGTACTCAGGGGAGGCGATTCACTTAATATCATACATCTAATGATGAGATGAATAACGATTATACCATTTGGTAATTAAACGTCTTACAAACCATTTAACTGACTGTGCGTCAAAAAGGGTCGCCAGAGGTCAGAATGATTGTTTTTCATTTTCCCTGCTTCGGCGCGAAGGAAGGGGTGGGGGGGGGGGGGGGGGGGGAGAAACACAGAGAAACACTGTGTGACACAATGGTGAAAATACTTAATGGTTGTTAGCAGCTATACTGTAGTGCTAATCTTTAATGCTGTCAAGACTCTTGAAGGGAAAACAATTTATGGGAAAAAAAAGCGAAAAAAGAACACGCCAAGACAAACATCTGGCCTTCATCACACTGTAGGAGTCTGAGCAAATCTTTATATTTAGAAACCTCATTAGCTCACTTATAATGCACAATCTCACAAACAGAAAGAGACATGACAATGCGGCGGGTGAAAAAAATAAAGACTCCTTTTGTGGTGATCTGTAAAAATGGAGGAAGGGGCGGGGGGAGGGACACTGGTGGTGAGACTTACTCTAGTATGTGCCTGCAGACACTTTGCCTGTGTGCATTAGTGTGTCTGATCCACACAAAGGTGCATTAAACACACATGCGGAGGGCCAATTTACTGTCAACATCTACAATCTAATCCCTACTTACAGGCAATAATTACCTAATGTTGTGATGTCAGTTTGTTGTTCCGTAGACAGACACCTTTCCAAAGGGCCTGTACAGGTTAATCTCTAGCTAATGCCAGAAACATACGCTGCTGTCTAGCCTACGTGGAACTACACACTCTTAGAAAAAAAAGGTGCTGTCAAGAACCAAAAAGGGCACGCACGCACGCACGCACGCACGCACGCACGCACGCACGCACGCACGCACGCACGCACGCACGCACGCACGCACGCACGCACGCACGCACGCACGCACGCACGCACGCACGCACGCACGCACGCACGCACGCACGCACACACACACACACACACACACACACACACACACACACACACACACACACACACACACACACACACACACACATCAAACTAACCTTTCCTTTCAACCTTATCCTCATACCGCTAACAATCCCTTTCTTCTGTGGCTGGCTCGGGTGCATTCATGTAGCATTTACTTACAAAGGCAATTGTGCGCTTCTTGGTCTCTTATTGAATGATAGGTGGTAAACATTGTCATTGGAAAGGCAGGTTGGATTAAAGCCTGGTACAGCCATTGAGAGGAACAGTAAGAGGGGAGAAACGCGAACAATGGTAAAAATGGAGGGCAGTATCACAGGGTCCAATGTCTGCTATGATGAATACATGTGAGATTATGAGACCCATTCCATCATTTACATAATGTAAAAACTATTTCTCTCTCTCCACCCCCAACTATTCACTAAATAAATGAGAAAACTATCACAGCACAGAAATATTTGACAAAAGCAAGAGAGACTGAATTCCCAATGACCTCGCCGCCTTGCGACAATGCACACACAGTCCAAACGCTCTTTCGTGAGCAGCCAACTGAGTAAGACCTGGAAGAATATTTATTATTGAGCACAATGGCAAAAGTATTACCTTGTCACCTATACCACTTTCCAATGCAGAAAGGAATCGTATCAAACACAAGGGGAATTTTACATAATTCTGGTTGAGAATATGAAAGGTAGCCAGGTTCTTTAAACGAGGGGTCCATAGTGGTCTACAAGAAGTTTAAGAAATGAACACAATGATAATTTTTATGTGATTTGGTTAAACCTGAAGTAACAATGACTGGGTCAGGGATTCAACCAACACACTTAGTCCATCTATTCAGAAAATATATTGAAATATTAATGGGAAAGAAAAGGCAAGGAGGTTTAAAGTTCAACAGAAAAAAATGATATGAACTTCTTTGGCTGACGTGCACCCTTCGGGCTGTTTGTGTAGGCACAAGTTGAAGAGTAATGGAAAAACTCTGTATTTACAGTCAATAAGAGTTTTACGACACAGTTGAGACTGTCGTCAGGGGCTATTTGGTTTGGGACAGTTTCCTACCACTAACCAACAAAATACAAATAGATGAGAGCCCTGAGGACGTTTTCCTATTTCATGCAAATACTGTAAGCAACTTTTCAGATGCTAACTTCTGCAATACACGGGTCATCTACCCTAAGCATACAATGATTTAGGATAGTCATTCGTCCACATACCATACATTCATACGTATGTACACTACCTCATCACAAAAGTATGGGCTAGACAAGGACGCTGTACCGTACAATCTATAGATTGTGAATGTATAGGTGGCATACCCTGGAACAGGCTTTAAATCAAACTGTTAGCTTTCTGCAAAGCTTCTTAAAAAACATTGGACTTGTGAAATTCCTGAGCCATAGAGAATACCTCTCTCTCCCTCATACCTCCTGATCACCACCCCACCTCCACCACCCAGTCCATCAACAAAACTCCATGAGCCAATAGGAATTGTACCCCTTCACACTCCGTGCGTGTGAGTGTTTGTGTGCGTGTACGTGTATGCGGTCGTGTGTGCATCCGTGCGTGTGTGCCTGTCGGCCGGCCTGCCTGTGAGTGAGTGTGTTTTACCTGCCAGATCATTCCAGTCTATTCCAGAGAATTCTCATATGGCAACCTATTTTATTTACTTTATCTTCAATAAAATGGTTCAGTGAGCATTAGCAACTTTGAGACACGAATTTCAATCAGTCCTATGGCAGCGGCGTCAGTCTGCGTTAAAGCCAGCGCAGCAGTGTGTGTGCTCTGCGAGGTGCAGCGGAGGGAGCAACGCTGCAGACAGGCTGAGCTGCAAGCAACCGAGTGCAGTGAGAGGGCTCTAATAACACAAAGGGAGGGAGAGCAGGAGGGATGGAGAAGGGGACAGAGGGAGGAGAGTGAAGGGAAGAAGGGAGACTAGAGATGGATAGAGGGAGGGAGAGGGAGGGAAGAGAGAAGGGGTGGGGGTAAAGGAAAAGAGAGGAAGAGTGGGTAAAATGGAGAGAGAGGATGAGATAAGCGCGGGAGAGAGAGCGAGATAGAGAGAGAGAGAAAGAAAGAAAGAAACAAGTAAGGTCAAGAAAGTGTACAATAAACACAGGTGAGCAGCTCTACACCCCAGGACCTCTTCAGGATGACTGACAAGTGAAAGCTCTCACTGACCGGGACCTTCATTTTACATGACATGAGAAGGAGTGGAACTCAACTGCTGCGGCAGAGTATAACTGAGAGGCTCTCTAGGGGGGAAAGTTGGAAAAACACACAAGTACACACACACACAAGTACACACACACACACACACACACACACACACACACACACACACACACACACACACACACACACACACACACACACACACACACACACACACACACACACACACACACACACACACACACACACACACACACACCATTTCCCTTCACAGGTGAGCAGGACCAACAGACAGCCTGGTGCTTCATTCACTTAACTGGAGAGGTGCTGCAGACAGGATGTATGTATGCAGACCGAATCTTTTCCACATGATGTGCCTCAGGCTGTTTTTGTCAACTGCACTCTGAGCAGCAGAGAGTCAGGTAGTATGACCACATGATTGCCCGAGAGGCACCTCTCGGAGAGGGCTGGGGACACACTGAAATTCCCACGCATGATGAGGTGTAATCAGAAACCCCATTCAGAGGGGTAGCCAAGTTTGTCAACATATATAGATTCCACATTCCAACTCCTGTCAGGGTTTTGACCCAAATCAAGCGAGTTGTCGGCTTGTCGTCTCGACACATAGACAGATGCTTTCTTCTCATTCTGGGAAAAGCAGGTAGCAAGTGACATTTTGTCTAGGATTGTGGTTTGTGGACAGGGAAGTGGGATTCGAGGCGCTTGTAGTATTTCCTCCCCTCCGCGTCTCTTTTCAAGCCCCGATCAAATGATCATAATGAACAAAGCAGTTGGCTTGTTGCCTCTGTAGTAAAAGCTTTTGCAATGGCTGTGACTGGGGCTTGATTTTGATTTTGAAGCAAGGAAAAATAGCTTGTGAAATAGCATTATCTACAGGATCTTAACTTGAAGAGCAAACACAGCGCTACATTTTGATGCCAAATTCGCAATCTTAATAATCTCAGTTAAGTTTTCTTTAATGTTTCAAAACAAAAACGTGTTACACTTTGGACTGCTACTGACGTATACGATCAAAATGAAAGATGTAAACCTGGTGGTGTTGGTGAATAATTACTCTATTTGGATTAGTATAAAAAAAAGTTTGCATAATATACAACATGTGAAACTGAGCACATGTATTATCATTTACATTTATATGAACCTTCTTTGTGGCCAATTATTCCAATAATCGGAGAGTCTTATAACACCGCAGGAGGCCGGAATCCTTCAGACTCCATTGCTTCAAAGGTTTAAAAATGTATGATTCTTAGAAACCAATAGCTGCTAATAGCGTATTTATTTTATTGACATCATTTACACAATGTTTTCACTTTGGTTCAACTCCCACATAGGATTCAGCCACAGTTCATTCAAAATGGGTCATGGGTATTCTTTTCTGCGCTGCACATATATTGATTTATGACGATATTTAAGGAGCTAGGGAGGGCACATATATTCATAACACACATACATTCTATCAACATGATTGGTAAACATTGTGTTGACAAATCCCCACCTATCTTAATCCAAAGGAAGCAGATAGCAAAAGATAACAACAGAGGCTTTGTGTACGTTTAGAAAAATGACCGTGTTTCCTGAATGCTGCGACGATAACGCACAGGTTCAAACTGTCGAGATAATCAACATTAGACCTGCCGCAAAGAACGGGAAACTATGTGAAACCAATTCATTGGACACGATCACCTGCAACTGTAGCGGCTCGTAACTCTTCCCACCTGAAATAACGAGTTCAAACCGATGTCAAGCCGCTCTGATGTCATGCCTTTTGAGGGCCGCTCTGATGTCATGCCTTTTGAGGGCCGCTCTGATGTCATGCCTTTTGAGGCTTTTGTTTCACAATAATCTCATGCACTAGGAAACATGCCATCAGTCTGGGCTTCCGCACCAAGGCTCTTCCCAAATTGAGTCAGAGGGAAAGAATGACATGTGAAACACTAGATGTGTCTCGTTTATAAAAAATTAAGATTGTGCATACAGTATCCGCAATCAGTCATGTCCAAAGTACTTAGCAAGCAGGGACCAATGCATGCTGAATGGGGAGGTGGACTTAAGTCCTATAGTTTATCCTATGAGTAGTTTATAAGGGGCCACAACCCCCAGTGTGATCTGCTCAGCCTTTGAGACATTTAGAGAGATACTGACTGGCTGACTGACCAGCCGCCCGCCAGGACTGCATCCATGGCCATTCACACTGTTGATTAGCATACCCCCTTCCTCTCCTCTCTGGATCAATAATCTCATTGAGTCAGTGTGTCTTCTCCATCAGGAGTGATGGCAGCTAGGTAGAGACACCCCCTTTTGTAACTCTATTCTCATGGCAACTGTCCACTCCAGACAAACACTCCTCTACACTCTATCTATTCCAGACTCCTCTTCTTCTTTTCTTTCTGGGTCCTCATTACTCCTCTTCTGAACAGGCAGGAGGAGAGGCGAATAAACCTTGTAACAACTAAAACGGATCGAAAAGGTAAAGAGACAACAAATCAGCGCCAAGGTCTTTCTTGATAAAAAAAGATTTGAAGTTTTTTTTTAAAAGTCTACCTTGTTAGACTTTGGAAACTGAAGGGACATACTGTGGAGAAGAAATAGGCTACACATGGTGTGCTTGCGCCAAGTGAAGGACACGGGGAAGGTTGAAAATATATGCATCAGGTGTGAATATATATTTCCTGTGAGGCAAAGTACAATTCCAGAATCTTATTTAAAAAACTCCAACTTCTAATCCAACCAAAAGAGTTGTAAAGAGTAGGACGCGGGTCCACTCTTGGTCCAATTTGCTCACAGCATGACACTATCAGACCCCAAACCAAACCTCATTAAACTGGAATATGGAAACTTGGGGAAGTTCCAAAACTTTTTCCCCCTCCAAGTGGGAAGACAAAACAGTGGACCATAAAGAGGAATATAAGAAGGAAGGGAAGAAGGGGAGGCAGGCAGATCCTTGGGAGGACTGGAGAGTGAGAAAGTGAACGTTTGATGAGTAATACTTTTTTGTTGTAGACGGGGCTTAACTTTGAAATATTCCGGGGTGTTTCTGAATGGGGGATTGACCAATGACCTGATCCCAGCCGCACACTGGGCGCCGGGGTTAATGGTGGATAAAGATTAGAAAAATGGGCGCTAGCCTGATCTCCATCCCCATCCCCTCCAATCCCAAATCAGACCCACAATGGAGCCTGCCAACAGGGACGACTCAAGTCCCTTTGATTCTTCTCCCTCCCCAGTAGTGGAGGTTACCCTCTCCTACTCAGGGGGAAGCCAGCCGGGCTCCTTGGCTCAGAAAACCCTTTAGGGTTTTGGAAATGAAATGACAGAAGCTCTGATCTATAACAAGAAATCAATTCCAAATTGGAAGTCTGAGGAAAAGCCATCCGTCTGTGGCCTGCTTCTTTAAACTAGCCAGAGATATGCTTTAATTGCTGTAGATTGTATATATGTGTACATTCACAGTAATGCGAAAGTTAGGTCAATTCTACTTCTTTGGGATGATTAGAGTACTTCTGTTCCAGAACAGATATACTTTAAGAGTTCATCTTTGAAGATTTAAATGGGATACTCAACAAATTAAAAACTAATATTCAAATCTCTTTTAGGCGGAAGAGGGAAGGGAATCTCGGTTCTGCTTAGTCTTGTGAAGATGACTCTTGGGATGTGGGCCGGGGCTGAGGCCTACAGCTGAGCTGAGCCACCCTAACCCAGCCTCTCGCCCCGCTTGGCTCCTAGCTGCCTCGCTTGAATCATACTTGGACCTCAAAAGGCAAAACTCTGCAGCTGAATACAGAGACAAATAGACGTTCTTCCTCAGACGGGGTCAAAATATCAAATTAAACCAGTGGCCTGAGTTCAGGAATGAACCTGACAAAGAGTAGTTCTCCTCTGCAACATTGAAAAACAGATCAACGCAAGCCCTGACTTTTTTTCACAGAATTATTCAAATTCGAAAGTTTATGGGGTGACTTCTATGAAAAATACTTGAGAAATACCTGCAACATACATTTAATTACACTAATAATTGATAGTGGAGACGTTATGGAGGACTACAAACACAGAAGCCAGTACCTTTACACTTGATTTTAGCTGCAAAGCAATTCACTTCAACTGTTCTGTGCTCACTGAACAATCACCCATTGTCAAGTTATCATTCGATATCTATCTCCCATCCAATTACGGCTAAATTCCATTCCCTCATTCCCCTCACGATGATGAGGCTTCTCCTCCCCATCGCTACTGCAGTTTACCGTCTGGCAATGTTCTGTTCAGTCTGAGACACCACCTGTGTGTCTGTCTCAGTCTGGCTGCTGTGGGGACACATTAGTAATGACGGCAGGCCTCCGCCGTAGTAGCAGTCACATAATCAGTGTGTGTCACACTTACTGTGCTGGTTGGGATTCTTTAGGCTCGTTTTGTACTGACTTGGTGACGACAAACTGCCTCGGTTATCACCGCTGGATGTCTCATAGAGAATCTCATTGGGAATCTAAGGGGCTACAGATACAGAAGCTGAGCGTCTCATAGAGGGGAATCGAAGGGGACTACAGAAGCTTTGAGTTGTGCAAACTGTGTGTGTGTGTTGCCACTGGGTCTCCCGATGATTCAGGCATCGACGCTTCTCAGTTTGAAATTTTGAATGAGCTTTATCACTTTATAGGAGTTGTCTTGTCTTGTACCTCAAGCCTCAAAAGACCAGTGTATGTGAATCCCTCGAGCTGATCTCAACATGAATTGGCAGTGGATGTGACTCTTCTGATCGGACAATAATCAGAACAAACACACAACACAGGGCATGCAAAAGATCAGTGTAAAAGACAGTGTGACTCACCACTTTGGACTTCAGAATGTGGATGCTCTTCTCACAGCCGTTGCATATTTCATCCTAAACAAATGAACATTGGTTATGAGCAAACATTCTGGTGTATATTCAACACCACCTTCCTGCATGTACACATAATACATTCCAACACGTCAAGCTTCTCGGTGTTAATAACCTCTGTTTATTGTGATGTGTTCGGACAGATCATTCTCAATTAAATATGGGCGTCTAGAAAACTTTCCCCAACATTCACTAAGAAGACTTTCAGATATCCTTCCTCCCAGTCCACATTGGTTGAATCTAATACATATCATAACTTCAAAGCTACAGTAGATTGGAAGGCTATGAAGTGTGAAGACCAAACAGGCGCAACCTGAAAGGTTTCATTGCAGAGGTGGAATTCTATCATGGTGGACAGATGAAGATTTGTTATATTCTATGGTGGTAACTGTGCCTCAGCTGGGCTATAGCAGTAACACTCCTGCCCAGGTACAAGTAAAAAAACAACAAAAAAATTAAACACCTTTGTCCTTAAGATTAAAGGTGTCATGCCCATTGAAAATAAGGAGGCAGAGGCAAGTTTCGTCCATTTGTACACTGAAAATTGAGAAATGATAGTTTATTTTATGCATAAGTCAAAGATTTGGCCATCAGTGCACCCTCGCAAAAAAAGTAATGCATGACGCCTCTGAGATTAATGATTTTGGATGGAAATATTAAGTATAGTTACTAGGGATGCACGATATATATCGATGAGCATATCGGAATCGGACGATATTAGCTAAAAATGCCAACATCGGTATCGGCCCGATGTCTAGTTTAACAGCGATGTCAAAAACCAATATCAAAGGTGACGTGCATACCTATATAACGTAATGACGCCACGTACAATTTTGCGCTACAACTGCAACACAGCATTCCTAACCTAGCCCACAATGTCTGCTGTGTGGATCGAGCAGTCAACAAGTCGAGCAGTCATTTGAAAGAGTAAAAAAATCCAGCGAGTTAACTCAAAGGCGAAATCCATTAACGGCAAGATAATGGAATTCATTGCCCTTGACAATCAACCGTTCTCTGTCGTGGGTGATGTTGGCTTTCGCGACTGGTCGAGCACCGGTACACACTAACGTTACCAAGTGCGCTATTGTTCAGATGTTTCCCTACCGGAGTTACACAGTAATAGCGTCACTGCTATTAGCTTCACGACATACTATGGAACGCCGTTTGGGTCTTTGCGTGTCAAAAAAGATCCGCGTCAAATAACCCTATTTGACAATAACACTATTTGACCCGTTAAATAAGCTTTTAATTTGACAAGTCAAATAACACAGTTCCATTATAGAATGTTGTGTGTTCTGAATTTGCACGTGCAAGCCAAGCGCCACCACTACTATCAGTAGCACTGTCAAGCTGTACAAAAAAGTCTGCAAACAAGCAAACACCGGCCACGAATGACGTGTTTACAATACTGCGTTGGTAATAAAGCATTATTTGTTTGACCGCAACTTCTGGGGAAGCTAGCTAGCCCCAATACAACCAGCCTGAAAACAATGACCAGTTGAAACTGCAGACAATTTCACTACTCTTAGCAATGATTTAGGAATCCTTGTGTGTATTAGCTAGGTAGCCACTTGATTTTCGCCTTTTGAAATTGAACTTCAGTTGATGGAAATAAATAGCTAGCCAGCTACTTAACACTGTTGCCCAAAGCTAACGGTATAAGCAGCCAGCTAGCTTCATATGTCAAGGTAGGCTCGAGCTGACCAGGTTATGTGTTGTGAAGCTAGCCACAATAAGGATTAGGCACAATAGTGGAATTTGCTGTTTTCCTTCAAAATAAAAGTACATTTTTGAAAGTGATGCAGAAGGTTACAATTGCTAGCATCATGCCATATTTAGACTAGATAATGTTAAATAAGGTTGGAATGTGAAGCAATGAAATGGGGTACCAGTCTACTCGGTGACACCCACAGAACACAACTGTGAAGAGTTTATGCAAATATTAGTGTTGTAGCTCTTATCGCAGTACTGTGACTGTGTGAAATCACCTCCCCAGTCAGCCTATTGTGTGTATTGACATTCCTATTGCACTCTACAGCTTTACCTAAGGATTAGGGATCAATGAAATGGGGTAACAGTCTACTCAATACCCAAGATATTTTACCCCTACGTCCTCCTCAGAGTTATCAGACTCCAAAACATCCACGCAGTATTGTTTTTCCTCGAGAATAGTGTTCAATACACATAGCTTGACAATAAATGTGGCTCAACTCACAGTTGTTTCAGAGACTCGCAATAATAGCTACGGTGCTAATGTTCTCTGGGTGTCACTGAGTAGACAGACCCCATGTCATTGATCCACAATCCATAGGTAAGGCTGTACAGTGAAATAAGTATGCCCCAATGCAATTCTAAAGTATAATACATCCAGTGTGATTTCAACAGATTTTTGTCAAATTAACAAATGATTGTCTTTTGTTCATTTTATATAACAATATTCCAACCTCGTTTAGCATGATCTATTCAATTATGACATAATTCTACTATTTGTATGCATTTGCATCACTGTCAATAACATACTTTTATTTTGAAGGGTAACCGCAAAGTCCACTATAGTGGCTAATCCTTATTGTGGCTAGCTACACATAGATGGGTCCGACCACCATTAATCAAATAAGAACTGTCTTATAAATTAGGGTTATTTTAGATGATGACACCTAGCTATATAGTTAGCTAGCTAACTATAGCTACTGAAACAGATTGTGTAGTTTGGATATGTTTTTGGGGAAGAACATTGTTTGCATCCATTAATAGTTACACAGTTACACACAGCATTTATCAGTCCAAAGGCAGAAAACCTTTGACAGGACATGAAAGGTTGTGCTATAGTACTTACCCTGAGGGTGAAAACGTGTGGTTGTTGTCCGTCTCTTCCAGGAGGGGAAGGACTCCAGTCCAGAGATGTCTGTAGAGGATCTGCAGAGGGAGAGCAGATTAGAGAGAAACCATTACTCAAAAGCATGTTCCCATACAGTAGAACATTATCAACCAAGTTTCCAATTCAAATAGTAAATTGTAAATGCCCCCCCCCCCCCCCCGATGGTGCTGCCGCAAACATCTATAGGATAAACGTGGGTAGGTTTTCTTTCACATGAGTGTTATTAGTATGGCTTTTAGGGGAAAGCAATAAACTTGGGAACAACAAAGTACAACTGGATTTGCCTGTTAGATGACTGTATGCATGTGAGTGAATATGTACCTGTGTGTACATGTTAGAGCTGAGACGATAAACCGAAAATGATCAACACCGACCATACCTATCACTTATCGCAGGCCTCTTGCAGATATCGTTCATTATGATAAGTAGCCTATACTAGGGAAATGTGAAGTTTGCAAAAAAAAGGAGGGGTGTACTTGTGGGTGCATGCGAGTGTATGTGTGTGTGTGTGTGTGTGTGTGTGTGTGTGTGTGTGTGTGTGTGTGTGTGTGTGTGTGTGTGTGTGTGTGTGTGTGTGTGTGTGTGTGTGTGTGTGTGTGTGTGTGTGTGTGTGTGTGTGCAAGAAAGATGAGGGCTGATCTTCTGAATTTAGGTAATGTACAGTACACATGAAAGAAATATATGTGAAGTGTTTTTTCCCCAAGCGAAAGGTTGCAGTGCCTTGAAGGCTCAAATGATCAACCAGTAAATGACAGATTTTAACGACAATAATGACATGTTCCATGTCCTTATAATACACCTAACTGCAATTCTGTATCAAACAATGCTCAATCCTCCTTATTTTCACATGCATCTTTCTAAAGTTTGCTATATTTTATTACATTACGGTAAAAATTACAAACTGCAGCCACATAACCTCTCAGAAGCTTTTAATGCCTATACATCGTGTTTAAGCGCTTGACCCCTCGCAACATTTGAATTCCCCTCGTCGTTGAGCGAGTGTTTTACAGGCAGCCTCTCTCTCTGATACTTAAGACACATGGACCAATGGCCCAGCCTGGACGTTCCTGTAGAATTTGTCTTTCTTTTTTTTCTTCCCAAATTCCAATGACCCCTGTAGGCAACCAGCAACTGCTGAATCCTGTGGAATGTGCTCTCTGAACTGTACAAAAAGCCCTCAGCCCAAAGAGCACCGTGGAAAACAAAACCTGCCAAGTGTCATTATTTTTACTGTTTGAGTTTGGGGAAAGAAGTGTTGCACAGTGCACACACAGATTTCCGTGTAACATTTGTGCAGTGGGAAAAGGATACACATCTCCCCTTCCATCTACTGTACTGTCTATTGCGAAAAGAGGCATGGTGATGTTTCTGTTAGCGTACACAATCATCTATTCTAGTACTGATGTACTTCAAACGAAAATACTATACTGTTTAGTACTAGCATGAAGGCTAAGTAAACATGTAATAAAGGACTAATAACACACCACCAAATCTGCATCAAACTACTTAACACTTAGCTATATTTGTGTGAATAAACGTTCAAGTAAAATGCCTTATAAGTTGGATAAAAACATAATTTTGAGTTAATGTTCCATTCATCCAAAATTACTTGCTGAGTTTACTTCAATACAGCGGTGGTCTGTGAAGATGTAATACTCTATTCAGAGGAAAAGCAACAAGAATGCTATTAGTCTGTGTGACCTCCAATTCAAGAGATTTACAAATATCACACATATCTTTATGCTTAGCCTAAATACAAAAAAAATGATCTTTAAATTCTATCAACGTATAAATACAGGCTGCATTCAAGCATTCAAGGGGCCTAATAATACCATAGGCTGTTATTTACATAAAGCGCTGCACTTAGTCAAGATAAACTATTTAAAATGGAGGGCAGAAATACCTCCACAGCAGCTATAGAAGGGTCTGGGGATGAAAGAGGGACATTATGCTAACAAGTCAGATTACTGTACACAATAATTTTATCTTTAACGTAAATACCATCCTTGTGTTACGGCGGTGGGGGGGGGCATTATAGCAAAGTCACCGGCAATAATATTTTCTACAGGGAACCAAATGGTCCTTATCGGTGTTAGGCGAGCAATTCAGGCCCCCGAACAAAGATGAGTCTTCAAACTCATTCTATTCATCACCGGACGTGTAATTACCCTGGGCTCGCAGTCTAGACGTTACCGCTTTCACAGAATTTAAGACCCCATCTCTCTGCAACGCCACCGCCACAGCGCACGCCGCTCTCTCTCCTCTCCTCCCCGAGCACCGGCGAACGTTAAATCTGCCAGCAGATAAATTAACGAAGAACGCAATAAAACGGACACAATGGGAAGAACTTTATCCTCCCCGCTGCTAAATGAGATTTCTTTGAAATGCAGATCAGTGGAGCTAGATTAGTGAGTTTTAGCTGCTGTCAACATCATAACAAAATACAAATGTGATTGTTCGGGCCGGGGCCTTATCTCCTTGCTTCCATCTGCTGCCTCGTTATTTACTCTCCTTGATTTACTATGCAGATCTAAATAAGTCGCATCAAAAGGAGGGCTTACTGCACAATGGATTCTTAAGCTTCTACATCAAGGTATTTGAAACCCGTAGTCACATAAAAAGGCTGCCCATCAAAGGCCCATCTCTAATGAACTCCTGTATCAGAGGGGGATTGTGCCTGTTTTTAATGCTGCCTGTCTGGCTGCTTGTGTGAAGGGAAAGAGGAAGTGCTACAAATCAGAACAACCCACAGCTATTGGAGGAGTGGCTCTGTAGGGCCACATTAGACCAGCTCACTGCATGGGGCCAATACAACCCCAGGTCTGTCAAGACTACTGAAGACAGTGGAATAGAGTGGGATAGAATAGAATATATGCTATTACACATTGGCTTCACAGTATCAACATCAGCAACACTTCAACATTAAGTGCCTCAAATACCTCATTATCACCAGAGAATGGAGGACAGATGGAAAGACAAGGCAATAAACATTGTTTCTGGACGCATGTCAGTCCATTTCTCTCAAGGAGCATAACATCCAAATGCAAGAACGAGCCATATCAAGTTCCCTGCTCTAATTCTGCACAGAGAAACACTAATCTTCCAAGCTTTCGAACAACGTTCAGGCAATAACCTTTAATTTCATGGTGCATTTGTTACATTCAGCTACACAGACCAGATTATAAACGAAACCTTCAAGACTTCATGAAAAATAACTGCATTAGAAAGATCACGATCTTCCTTCCCGTCTCGGTTTTAATGTCGGGATCCAACAAGCATGCCGTTAGGTTTACCAAAGAACAATTAGCCCCTGAGTCCAAGCAGACCCTGGCACATGTGGTTGAGAGGCAAGAGCCACAGGGGCACACCAGATGATGGGTGGGTTGGGAGGGAAGCGTGTGGCGCGTGGCAGCCACGCGTGTGCCAGTCATTGGCTCCTGGGCATGTCCTGCCTCACCGCTACTCTCACAGGGAGAGAGAGCGACAGAGACAGAGAAAGAGAGAGAGAGAGAGAGAACGCCTTCTCTTCCCTGTCCAGTAGTCTCGGGGACCCACTCCATTCTCTTCAGAATTGCAGGCAACCTTCCAGATAGAGAACTTAAAACAGAGGAGGCATCCTATGGCTTCCCTACAGAAACGCTCCATCCCTCGTTCTCTCTCTAAGGTATTTTCCCTTTTGTCTTTGTACCGTGCCAAGTGGGCCCAGTGCCAGTCGCGTTTGCAACCACGAGGGACCTCTACCTTTTTTTCTTGTCTAATGAAATGACAAAACAACAGATTTACATATGCAGAAACAGGTGTTGTAACAGGTTTGACTCCTATTGACCTAAGCCATGTTAGAAGGAAAAAAATGCACAAAAAAAAAGTTTATTAGCAACAGCTGCCCGAAGGTATTTAGGCTCTGATGGGCACTCAAGTCTACACCATCTGCCTTGCTGGTTGCCAGAAGTGACAATCTAAATCAAAAACCACCCATCAAATATCATAAAAATAAACCATTGTGTTGCTGCGCCCATATGTTGTGGCCATTTCTTTTATAAAAGTGGCTGAATGAAGGCTCATGGCCCTGTCATCCAGGGAAACCCTACAAGCCACACAGTAGCCTGTAATTACTCTCAACCAATCCCCTCTGTTCTAACCAGAGCACTGCGTCAGCATCTCACTTCATCATGTCCAAGTACATCCCTCTGAAATTACAGGAAATAAAACTATGGCCCTATGACAAAAGGACTACTGTCCAAGTACAGGTTTGAGGAAACTCTATAGCGGGCACAATGTTGGTATGAAGTGTTACTAATAGCTAGCTAGTAAATAGCTTATAAGCGTGTAATGTCACCTCTGTGTTATACATTGGCAAATCATTAAAGTATTCAAAGTATTAGAATGTGCTAATAGGACTCTTAGAGACATTTATGGTCTAATCAACTAGCCAACGTGCAGTAGATATTATAATGTGGCCATGATATCAAAAACACAACAACAAATAGCTAGGCATATTTCAGAAAATGGCCTCCCTTTTATATCACTGTAAAATAGCATGGCCAAGAATGTCATTTTTGTCCTTTAAAGTGTGTCCATGTCTTTCTGAAAGACAAAAGCTGTAAAAGCCTTATTGTTTTTTTCCCTGGTTGTTTTGATTTTGACGAGCCAGCGAGACAGAAGGAACAAACCTGAGACAGTCGTGACCCTGCCAGAGTGTTGTAACTTGTTCTAGTGCAACGCCGGCAGAAGGCAGCACCATATGCCCCCAGCCCCGAGCTCGATGCTCTTTCTGCAGCCTAATGTGCCTGTCAAAAAGCATTACCCTCACAAATCCTGTGTTTTTACAACATGTTTGAAATAAACAGTTTTTTTTGCCATCTCTCTCTCTCCAACAGAATTGTCCACAGAGACACACAGCACCAGTGAGAGGAAGGTCAGTGTTTGTTTGTGTTCCTGCTGTTTGAGCAGCACATGCCTGCTTCAAATCAATACTAGCCATTCCCTCCCTTTTTCCTAGAACTTCAATGAGCCCCAGATGTTTCAAAAGCCATGTTAATTTGACCAACAATATAATCAGATTGTAAGATGAAGCTAGCACTCAGATTTAGACATGACTTATTCCACAATTTTGTGAATGTGACCTGTTTCTTAATTAACCGTTTAACAATTGTAGAGTTAGGACAATAGGCCTGTTATTTCTCAATCTGTCTGAAGTGAGTAGTTGTTTACGGTGATACAGACAGTCTTGTGGCAGATTTCGCCTGAGTGATGGCGACCTTGCCGTTCACTATGAGTGACCATCCATCTTTGATTCAGGGCAAGACCCTGCAACCAACACATTCTTTCACACCAGCCCAGTACACTGTCCCTTCTTTCTCCATCCAACCGTGACTTAAAGAAACGCAAAAGCTGTCATTCTTTTACACTGCTGTGACCATAGCATAGAGCAGGGATGGGCAACTCCAGTCCTCGGGGGCATGATTGGTGTCACACTTTTGCCCCAGCCCCGCTAACACACCAGACTCCGATAATCAACAAATCATGATCTTCGGTTTAAAATGCAATTTGTTTAATCAGTTGTGTTTGCTAGGGATGGGGAAAAAGTGTGACACTACTCCGGGCCACTGAGGACTGTTATCCCTGTCATGTAGAGTAAACAAGTGTTGGCTGCACAAAACAGGGGAAAATGTGAACAAGAAGTGATCCAAAACGATCAAATCTATTCTCGTTTGGCAATCAAACCACTAAAAGAGACATCGCACAATTTCATAGATAATGCAGGTTGAAACGCAGCAAGTGCACGTAACAGGTAGAACTAATGGCCTTTTAAAGGGTCAACCGGTGGTTCAATTGTCAAGGTCTATAGGTCATGATCAAGCATCTACTGCTAGACCTTAGCCGATACAGCGGGACTGCATTGGTAGACTGCAATGGTAACAATGCTATGTTGGTTAGTGGTAAAGCAAGTTTGTTTACATCAGTCACAAGTCTGGCTGCAGTTTGCAGGTTCTATTCTTTGTCAAAGTACAGGAGTCGTTATGAGGTTTTGGGAACCCGCTGAACCTGCAGCTCACATGTTATTGGTCATATGTTTGTAGTGCAACAACCCTGAGATCGTGGCACGGTGACGTACAAGGTGATATTTAGATGCCTATCTTAGAAACACGGGCATTTAGGACTGTTATACATAAATATAAATATTGGCAAGTGTTTCAAACTGACAAGTGAGAACGGTTATCAGCACCCCATCGTTCTAAAATGAGTCATAACGCAATGAGCAATGAGACACTCCTCCAAACTAGTCCGGAAAGTCAAACAAATGCTCAGTGTAAAATAAACACGTCGGTGTTGAGACTTGTTTCAAAGACAACACTTAATGCAGCCTTAAGTCTTGAGTCAGACTGCAATCTCCGTTTAATCCATATCCCCTGACCCCACCCAATACATCTTTCCTTGGCCAAAAGTCACAGTGTTTCTTACCCACAACAGCAGAAAGTCCAGCTTATAGAAGTGACCCGGAGCGTAACTAAAAAAGTCTGAGCTCTCGGCCTCTTAGTTACTGTGGCACACAAAACACCATTACCATTATGTGGATTATTACAGTGCCTGGGGGCCTCTTAAGCATGTTATATACTCTTTTATCTTAAGAAGTCAATCTCTTCTAGGCTGACAGATAGCAGCATATGATCCTGGTAAACAAATACTTTCACGCAGCACAAAAGTGCCATTAAAGGCCAAAACTGTCAAAACAAATTCCATTCTTACTGAAGGGAGGGAGGGAGGGAGGGAGAAAAAAAAGACTTGATCACCTCTGGTTGCTTTAACTTGCATGGAGGTTGTCATGGAAACATTTCTATGAAGTTAACGGGGATAAAAACAGAAAGCTTTCCAGTTTAATTGCCATTAGACTTAGAGAGCAGAGTTGACTTGCCCATACATTAAAACACAGACAGGGTACAGGGCTCATATTTAGACAAATGAAACTAATGGGAGCTCCACCCTTTGTTGTTCCTATTCCCCCCAAAACAGAGCAACACCTCTAAGGTTGAGCAAGCAGACAGTTTAATAAAAAATAAAATGTTGGGGGATGGGTGGTGGTATGATACAAAAGCTAAGAGAGAGGCTAGAGTTCAGTTAAATGAAGAATTAGGTATTTGTTTCAAAGTTGCTATGTAATAAATGAAAAGAAAACAATATGTACTTTATTCAAAATACAGACTGCACTACATGACATGTCCTTTGAATTATTTAAATTAAGACTCAATATACATGCAAAACAGAACAAGTCATCTACTATTTCTCAGTTACTAGCATACATCATGCATTAACCTGTGACTGGTTGGCTGAAATCTTAAACTTAAAGGTGCAATATGCAGAAATCGCTCCGCCATTTCCTGTTTGCTAAAATTCGAATAGTTCGCCTAATTAGAGCTTATGTGACAAAGCAACAATGTATACTTTAGATTGTAGAGAACCATTGTACCATCTAAACAGCTATGGAAAATATTTTCAATAACCAAAAATATTGTATTTTCAGCTATTTGAAGTTGGTGTACAAAACCGAAAGTAAAAGATGCAAACACGAAATTTAAGAACGGAAGCATAGAACTAGTGCACATAGAACAGATCTACCGCTTTTTAGACTTGCTTTCAATGAGAATGACAGATCTATAACTCAAATTTCTATGTGATTTATGTCAGTTTGCCCAAAAAAGTTATATATGGCAGCTTCAATTTTGATAAATGATTAAAAGGTATGATAAACGTATACTTATTCATCCTTGGGAGGACATTCATTTTCATATTACCATAATGTAGCAGCAAACCACAAAATGATAAATGCAGCAATCAGAAAATGGATGCAGAGTGGCACAATAATAAGTGCACCGCGCTATTAATGCTGGTCAGATACCATTTGTCCACATTCAACCATATAGCCTTGACGCAGACAGCAGAGTGAAATATTAGGTTACTTTCCCAAAAGTAAACTTCAACAACAAACTAAAAAGCACTGAAACAGGGCCTCTATAGCTACAGACTTATATAGTTCCTACCAGTTAATGATTGCAGAGGTTCCAAACAAGGGGCTGATAGGGTATGGTCCTAAAATATTTCACAACAGGCGTTGGAAGGGCAAAAGTGTTGAGTGATGAAACAGTGGAGCACACCTGCATTTCAGGCTGGGGAACACCTGTGCACCCACGGCTTGAACAAAAGGGTCCAGTCCTGTTAAGCCACCAGGGGTGAAAACTGATCCAAGGGCATGCGTAGGGGTGCAGCACTGAGGGAACCTTGTTAGCGTTTCTATAAGAAAAAAAGCTACACCTAGGCTATCGATTTAGGTGCAGTGCTAACTAAAGTAGTGGGTTACTTTAGAGTGTTTTTAGGGAGGCCCATAACCGATGTGTAGAAACCCATCGTCCAAACTACAAGTCCATCATGCTCATTTAGAACTATGAGGATAATGCTGAAACTGGTCTCTCATTTTATACCTGGGCTATGAAGATATGGAATATGCTGTAGCTAGGAATGGAGCAAGAATGTAAACGGTAAGCTGTTAAACATTGATCTTCATCATCATCCCCATCAACAGCTAGTTATACTATTATACGTTTGCTTTCATTTGAAGCATTGGTAGTCTGAGCAGCAACAGTAGTAATGTAGTAACTGTAGTGTAAAAGGGACATCGGATAATAGTAATGTAGTGAAGTAAGTTACTGTAGTAGTACTATAGTAGTATTAGGCATAGGTGATGATAATAGTAAGAATTGTGGCACAACTGATAACGACACTACAAAAAAATTCTCATTACCACAGATAGTAAACTAGATTGTAATACATTATTATCAATGGATCAGTTATAATAGCTCAACTTTTAGTTTTAGAGAAAATACTTCCCCAATAATTGCATATTAATATGATAGTGGTGAATGCTGTACTTTCCCAATTATAATTGGAACAATGGCCAAAAATAAATGTATCTGCATTTCAAACTTTCATTGTTACATTTAAATGAGAATACTTTGAGATTCCATTCCAGTGAATGAATGTGACTTTGAATATTACATATATTTTTTAATTAATTCGCCTAACCTATAGGATATTTTACGAGTAGATCAAAAACATCAGAATAAGTTAATGCATCTCTGAATTGGTAGGCTACTTTCAACTGGTTGCCTACAACTATTCTATCTGACTTTTCAACCTACGCAACAACAAAAAATTCATAACGTTTTATTGTATTTAGTGCTAATGGCAATACGTAGTTCCATCTCTGATATACTGAAATGAAAGATGGGTAGGATACATTGTTGAATATCGGCTTCAGCGAGTCAGTGGTCATCTATAGAAGAGTTCTATCCTCCCTATTGGCTGCACACGCCGGACAGTGTTGCATGAGGGTCATTGGCAACGAAAAAGCACAGTCGACTATTGTGTGACGTACACGACAAGAAACAAACATGAAATATGTAATATATATATATATATATATATATATATATACATATACATATGCAATATATAGTTGTTGGGATGATTTGAAGTTGTTCACAATCATCCGCACAAACTATGGCATCATAATTTCAGTTAGTAGACAGCAATAATCGATAAAGAGAATCAGTGAAACTCAAGAGGGTGGAAAGAAATAAACACGTTGGTTCAAACTTACCAAAACGCAGCGTTATTTCCTATAGGAAAACAAGAGCCTCCAGGTGAGAAGAAGTCGGTGTACGTTCAGCTTCAAGAAATCTTCACACGTGACTGTACAAGTAACCATAAAGCAGAAAAAAATGAACAACAAGCCGTAGAGTAAATAAAAGCTCAAATATTCCTCCGTTGGCGCTGCACTCAGAGATACAAGCGTTGTCTTGCGCTCCTGCTGTCTTCAGTCAATGCTGCTGTTATTACTAATGTAACAGAAAAAGCAGTACACTGAGTCCTGTTTGAATGCTCTCGCATGACGCGTGATGCGAAGAAGTAGCTTGTTTTTGCAATGCGATTCAATACATCAAGATGTATTCCACGAACTATTTTGGACTAGCTTATTAGAATGCAGTCCCAGGGGAGGCACTTACCCGGAGTTAAATCTTGTTATTTTTCGGAGTGCTACGGTCCCATGTGACGTCATGTCCACCTGCTATGTAAACAAAAAACTATTTGCAAGTTATATATATATTCATATATATATATGTTCCTTTTTGGAAGTCAACGATAAGCAAACAGTCCCATTTCCATGTAAATCTTGTTCCAGATGAAGCCAGCCCCGAGATCTATACACAGTTGGCCACAGGAGAAAGACAATAGTTTGAAAAATGAAATATTTAAATATCCTAATAAGGTGTAATCTATTCTATAATAAACATATACATTGTTACTTGTAGACTAACCTACTGATCTTAAACAGATATGAATCAATGTGAGCATCAACACGGATATTTATTTGGAAGGTATGTGCACACCATGGAAATAAATTATGTAGACACCAAAACAGCAATTACTAAAACGTTTAGTGCACATTTACTAACTAATCAGTCCCAAATAAGGGTGTATATTGGTAATGTCAGCGCAAAGAAAATGCATTAGCAGAAATATGTAGCCTAACGGTTTGTTATAATATTTTTGTTCATTTAACTCTTTTGAAAAGAGAATTTATATAGGCCCACTGTTTACTATATTTTCATGTGCAGAATAAATATGTTAAAATAGGCTATGATTCATGATGAGATTAGATAAACACACAAACTCATCAGAATAAGCTATACATACGGCTAACGTTGGAATGTAAATGGTGATGACGTTTGATCGTTTGATCTATTGATGTGTGATCAATATACTTAATAGTCATCTTTGTGCCATTGCAGTTTGATCAGTCTTGTCTGTAAACATTTAAAATTGGACCAGTGCTAGACATCAATATATTAATAAATATCTTAATCTTTTAAACCTTTATATATGTTAAAGCTATTTGCTATAACGCATTGTCTGCTCCTCACTGCAATGAACCTACATTGACCGGTGTGGACCGGAGAGATTGACGTGCAAGGTCTGACCTGTTGTATGTTACGTTTATTTACTCTTCCTATAGATAAAATATTGGGTGAAAATTGTTTGTTTTACCTATACAGGAAAAACACATTTTCCTTAATGCACGTATATATATTTTAAATTATAAAGTCGGCGTAATGAAACTGAAACAAATTTGTATTGATTAAAAGCTTGATTGAAATAATTTGCATCCGTTTTTATGTGTAAAAAAAAGGTACATTAATTTCAATGTGACGTTCAAACCTCTGCTTTGTTTAAATGTTAGGGATATGCTTTTAGTATTTTATTGTTCCGTTTTGTTATGCACAACAAATGAACAATACTCTTACTTTAAAAACAAATATTACATATCATTGTCAAACTTGTAAACAATTTCAAACTTGCAATTCACACCAGTTAATCTGTATGTGCAGATATGATAAATATATAAAAGGGAATAGTGTACATTCAAAATGAAATAAATTCATATAGATTTTATAAACGGCATCAACGATTAAGATTAAAATCTTTAAAGTGTTTAAAATACAATATATTTTTCGTAAAAGATCCAATTCCATGACATTTTTGAAGATTCTAAGTGAGATTGAGCATTCCATCATAATTTCTATAAATAGGAGGAAAGATCATTTTGGATGTCATGAAGTATAAAAAAAACGTATACGTAAATGTATTTGTGGAAAATGGTGCTTTGCTGCCACCTACTGGTAATTTAGTGTATTCCATTCACACGGGTCACAGGTATGTACTGCATGTCTTATAATAGGTTTATAAATGTGTGTTGTTTATCTAGCTATTATTGACTTTACCTAACCTAATGCATTTGATGATGTTGAAATGCATATCAGCGATAAAAAGTAATATATGTTGAGGTCAAACATGGTGTGCTGAATAGATGACCTCATGCTGTATCAAAGTACTTGGGCATGGATGAAATCCGCTTTGGTCATACACTGCCATCTACTGATCTGATTATTCAGTACAGTAAATATCATACTCATGTCAGTTTCATTACATTTTATGTAGAAATAACAATGCACTGTTTTGTTGTAATGTTGAAAACAAAACCTGCAAATTCAAGACAAAAAAAAATCCATCTAGCCCCAGTAACAACCTTGCACAAAGAATCCATTGAGAGTGAAACCGGTCTACATACCTGGGCTGTATTGTATAACTAGGCCTACAGCCTGTTGAAAGGGGTGTGTTAGATTTACAGGTATTCTTACATCTCCTATCTGACCAGATTCAAGGAATGAAAATGTCATTTTACAAAGTAGATGTTACTCTTACGTCAAAATCAGAGAGGTGATTGTTTGAGAGCCAGGGAGAGCTTGGCTACTGTACAATAATTTACCCTGAATTTGCTTTCTAAGTCCTATCTCCTTGTCCTCGCTAACCTGAGACTTGGGGAATTATAGTAATATGATGGCAAGAGGGTATAGGACAGATGAGGAATCCATTGTTGAGGATTGAGACTTGGCCCTGGCTCCACTTTTGATCCATGACTGGAGGACTTTATCGACACTTGCAAGTGACCCGCACGCAACATTTGCGGTCTGAGGAACCATAAACACCGTCCACGATCGGTAATTGAAAACAAATTCATCTTATTCTGTCATTTAATATATCTGCACAGATGAGTTCAATATACATTTTTGCCTCTGTCTTAAATTTGTTATATATCTTTTGTTATTACTGGTATATTTCTTTACTGCAACAGATATGAGAGACGTTATGTTGTGACAGATGACTGCAGGGGCCAGACTAGCATATTATATGAGACCTATTAATAGGCCTGGCTTACACCACAATATTCAGCTGTAACTGGACCCCATATGTCAAGTCACGTCCTCTCGAGTGTCGTCACAGTGCTCTGGTTCTGTCCTCCCTTCCCAATGTAGACAGACAGCCAGCCCACTGTTGTCTGCAGACGACCCAAGGCCTCTCGGGCCCTCAAACTTCATGGAGACTCCAGACACCAGAACCTGGGGCAGCGGGGATATTAAAGAGGGGGGAGTGAGGGAGGAAGAGGAGCGAGGAAGCCTCCCCCCACAGAAAAGCGCCATGGACGAATCGGACGAGTCAGATGGTTCGGAGCCCGAGCCCCCGGCCGTCATCTGTAGGAAGGTGTCCTTTGCTGACGCCTTCGGTCTAGATCTGGTGTACGTCAAGGAGTTTGACAGTACAGACCTGACGGGGGCAGAGGTCGCTGACCCCCCAGAGCCCGAGGTCAAAGTTAAAGAACCGGACGAGTATTTCCTGTCATCTTTGTTTACCGTGCCCTCGTCTCCGGAGGAACTCGAACAGAGACTCCAGGATCAGAAGCTGGAGCTGGAGAGCATTGAGTTACTTCCTGGCACCACCGCGCTCAGGGGTATTATCAGGGTGGTGAACCTGTGCTACAATAAATCCCTTTATATCCGGATCACTCTGGATAGCTGGAAGACCAACTTTGACCTGCTGGCTGAGTACGTCCCGGGCTCCAGCGCTGGAACAACGGACAGGTTTGCGTTCAGGCTTACCCTCGTGCCTCCCTTTGAGATGGAGGGCACCAAAGTGGAGTTCTGCCTCAGATACGAGACATCGGTGGGAACTTTCTGGGCAAACAACAGTGACATGAACTATGTGCTGTTCTGCCACAAAAAGGGAGGCAGAGACCTGATAGCGATGGAGCCTCAGCTAGAGGAAGTAAATAACTGGAGAGAGAAGAGAAGCTGTCTGAAAGTCAACAGGTGAGGAGTCATCCCGGTCCTATTCTTGTTCCCGCTGCTGACAGTAAACGGTAGAAACACACTATCACTGAAGTATTAAAGAACTGTATTGAATTATTAATCACTATAGCATAGATTACAAACAAATAGTAGTTCTGCCAGCAAATTGAGTAATAGCCTTAAAGCATATTATTATCTCTTAGTGAAATAGGAAAATATTTGATTATTAGTGTGACATATTTATATATATATATATATAAATAAATAAAATGTCTTCTCCATAATTCTAGATGGATCACCTGTGCATGATTGTTGGATTGTTGGAGTTAGCTTTATCAGAGATTTCCATTGTGCTAGGCTACTGTATCAAATAGCTCCCCATGTGATCCAGTGTCGGGGATCTACTGTCACTCCATCTTTCCATTACGTCTGATATTGACTGGGGGAAAAAAATATGTTTCCTTTTTTTTCTTCTTTTTTTTAACTTTAGGACCAAAAGCTTAACTACCTCTGTGTTTTGATTCTTGACGAACACTATTCCTTTTTTTGCCCCATAACACTTAATGTAATTTGATCTCTCCTCTGTGTTGACAGTAAGATGTACAGCGCTGAGGAGAACTCTTTGGAGACCACTACAGACTCTCCAGGTGTGTATCGCTCATATTATGTCTGTGAATTCTGAACACCATGCTTGTGGATCTGAGTCTTTGAGCCATTTATTTTCCAGATTCAGCTACACATAGAGCAGAGGGGGCTGGCAGGAAAACCGTGGACAACGCAGAGCATCTACTCTCTAATTTGCATCATGAGGATTACCATCACAAACATTTGGTGAGGTCAATAATTTGTACTAAAGGGCTGACAAACATTTTGATATGTCCTGGGTGGGGTGCTATGCTACTTTCTCATACACATTTGACAGAAAACAATATTTAACACATTTCTCACCATAAAATACATATAGTTAATTCATGTTTGAACATTATTACCAACCATGCTCTTTCTGCAGTAAGGTATGTCTGTACTTCAGCTAGTTACGCGTGAGTCGGTGTAACCTACTGTACGTGAGGAGGCTGTGAGGCATTTTACATGATACTTCAGAGCATACCATACGTTCTTTTATTGCAGTCATGCAAAAAAATGGTATTGCACCCTAAGTTCCAATCTCATTGCAATATTCTACAAAAGTTACATATTTGATTTATTGCAATAAGTTAAAATATGTTTTATATTAGTCCTTGTTAGATCAGATGTTAAAACACATTTTAGTGTAGGCAACTAATTAAGTCCAAACCTAAATATGCCCTTTTCCTTCTCTTGGTGACTGACAGGGGGATAGTCAGAGGAGCAGACGAAGGGCGGCCCGTTCAGCACGAGTGCAGGAATGCTTTTCCCAGCGAGAGCAGGCAGCAAGACGGGAACACATTTCCAATGGGCTACCACATAATGGACTGGAGAAACCCCCTTCACTGCCTGACATCAGCATCAAACCCCTAAGGGACAGCGCCTCCAGTCTCCTACGATTACGCCAGAAGAAACAAACCAATGATACCCCTCAAATAATGACATACCACCAGATACCCCTACTATCCCTGGACTGGGGCAAAGAGAAAGTGTGGGCGGGGACTCCAGATGAGGATGACATCTGGATTAGAACGAGGACCACAGCTCAGCTCACATCAGACAAGTCCGAGGACAATCTGGGAGAACAACCCTCTGTTTGTGATCTGTGGGAAGCCTTCCTCAATGGCACAGACTCCAAAGATACCACCAGTGTGCCAGAGTCTGAATGGCTACAGTCAGCAACTTCAGTTTGCCCGTCAATTGAAACGGAGGATTTTGAGACATCCTCAAAAGTCGAGAACCAACAGGAGGATGACTTGGACTCAAATACACGAAGGTACACACACTGCACGGTAGATGAACTGCCGTTGGGGGCTCACAATCATGTGATGCCTGTGGTCATTGCCAAGGAGCCACTGTCAAGCTCGGGTGTCACCGTCTCCAGAGACGACAAAGCGTTGGTTTATGATCCTTCCCAAAGGTCAGAGGCCATCCCTGTAACAGACACTCTACAGGAACCCATTCCCTCGGGTGCTGCAAGGGTGGTCGGGGGCTCTGTTGACAGCACGGCTCAGTGTTACAAGCATGTGGAGGGGGGGAGAAGAAGAGAAGAGGAGCCTTTCACACCATATAAAGCAGAGCCGGTAACAAGCTCTGGGGAGACCGAGACAACAGATATGACAGCAATGGCGGAATCTCAGAATGCCAATGCAGTAGATAGAATCTGGCAGGGAGAAAGGCAAGACAAGACGCTTTCTTCCGATGTGGAAGCAGAGGTTAAAGGCAACGTGCACAAAGCAGCTGATGATACTGTGACATTTAGCGAGACAGTCGGAGAGAGGACGGAGGATAAAACAAACACACAGAGCTATGGAGTGGAGGAGGGATTTACACAGGCTTACAAAGAGGATGAGCTATTCAGGCCGAACCAACCAGAGGAAAAAGAATTCACACAAGACCTCACAGAAGAAGTTTTGCATAAACAGAGTCAAGCAGTGGAAGATGAATTCAGAATTAACCGAAGAGAGAAAATGTATTTAGAACTGAACCTAACAGAGTTTGAAGAATTCAGGCCGAGTCGAACATATGAAGAGGAATTCAGGCTCAATCAAACAGAAAAAGAAGAATCAAGCCTGAAACAAACACACAAAGAGGAACTCAGTCCAAACAAATCAGACGAAGTTGGAATCAGACCATTTAATACAGTGGAAGATGAATCAAAACCGAATCAATCAGAGGCAGAGAAATTCAGATCAAATCAAAGAGATGAAGAGGAATCTAGACTGAACCAAACATTCGGTGATGAATTCAGCTGGAACCAAACTGAGTTAGAGGAATTAACACCGAACAAAATTGAGATGGAAGAGGAATTCTCCCCAAGCCATCAAGGCGAAGAAGATGACAGACGGAGCGACACAGACAAAGAATTGCGCCTGAATCATGAGGAGGAAGAGATAGACAGAGAGAACCGGACATTTGCCGAAAAATTCAGACCGAACCAAACACCCAATGAAGAATTCGGATCAAACGAATTAGAGGCATTCAGACGGAGTCAGTTTGATGAAGAACAGAGAGACCGAGACAACCTAGAAGAGGTTGAAGAATTCAGATCCAACCAAACACACGAAGAGGGATTCTGGTCCAATAAAATGCAAGAAGAAGATATCTATCAGAGCCTAAATGAAGAGGAGCTATACAGAGACACTGATATGGATGAAGAATCATCAACACACAACCTAACAGAGCCTGAAGTATTCAGGGAAAAGACCACGGGAGAAGTGGAAACGACAGGGAATGTCATGCTCGAAATGTCCAGACAGAGAGACACAGAACAGATACGTGAAGAAATAAGTTTCGAAACTCCAGTAAAGGAGGAAGTTGAGGACTTAACGGACGATACAGCAAACACCCGAAATGAGAGTGAGGACGTGTCAACAGAAAAGGAAGAAGAGCATGAGGTGACAATGGAAAACGTTGAATGCCCAAGACAAGATGAAAATGGAAAGTTGTCAGAAGGGTCAAAAGAACTTATTATGAAGGATGATAAAGAATCATTTCAAAAAGAGGTAGAGTTAGGTGGAGATGATTATTTCGGAGAACAGAAAGGTTTGAATGAGGAAACGTTAGAAGAGGTGTTATATTTGCAGTCGGTTGATAATAGTCCTTTAGCCGAGCAAGACAATGAGAAGGAGGAGAAACTGTCAGATGTGCCGATCCATCAGACAAAACGTCTCACTCAGAAAGTGGTGACAGACATAGACTCCGAGGTAGATTCTCTCATGAAGGCATGTACAGCTCCCGGTTTGACCTTTAAACCGAGACGAGGCCTTAGCCAAACTACACCCAGTAGCAATGCAGAGCCCTCTATGGGAGATGTACCTCTTTCAAACAGAGGTACAACTGTCTTCTCTCATTCATCGTCTCTAAGCACAAGATTTAACACAGTGAGCAGTGAAGGGAGTGAGTCAGGGGTCAGTCAGGGGTCAACCCAAAACCCATCGTCATTAGGGGAGGGTCAGGAGACCCTCAGCAGCCGTACGAGCCCTCCTCCCTCAGAGAAAGTGGAGGATGCTGCCAGCAGCGTCTTGGCATGGTTGAGGGTGTTCTTCTCTCTCAGTAGCGTAACCCGAGCATTGGTCTATGCCCTTTTGGTAGCAGTGTTTGTCTTTACCACTCTTGTGTATAATTTCCCAGTGTGCTTTGGTCTCTACTTGTTTTCACTGTATTGGTGGTGCCGTGTGGCAGATAGGCAACGCGTGACAGGGACTGACAGAATAGATGGAGAGAGGTAAAGTGTTTGTGTGTAAAAAAATATATATATATATTGTGCACATACGCATGTGTGTGTATGATTTGGGTAACACTTTACATGAAGTTGCTCTTAGACCTGTGTAGTAACACTGTAATTTCCACTGTAGCAACATTGTTGTTACTGTACATAGTACTTCAGTATTAGCTATTGTAATTATAATGCAGTTGTTAATACAATGTTGTTACCAGCGTAATGGCAGTGTTACTACAGAGGTATGGGAGCAACTCAATATAAAGAGTTACCATGATTTGTTTGAGTTTGTTGGCGTGTTTTATGGGCCCAATATCAAAAGTGAAAATGTACCAAAGTATTAAAGGGGAATGAAATCCATTATTCCAATAGAGGACAAAAAAGGGTTAGCTAAACCGAGTGGGGCATTGGAGTTTTGAAAGTGAAGTTTCTTTATTTAAAAAAAAAAAAAAAAAAATCCTTCTCAACAACAATAACGTACGAGCTTCAAGAAAAATCTTTCCAGATTTCCCTCAGAAGCTGACTAAAGAGTGCCTTGCATAGTCATTGCTGCACAGTAGTTCAAATGTTTTTATTTAGACGAGCTGATGTGTATGGTCATCATACCGCTCCTCTGTAGTGAACTTGAAATGTATAAGTCGCACATCCACGTGAGCAGCAGTTGACTGGACTGAAGCATACTTTAGGCAGACATATATTACAATGTCTCTGTGATCCTGCGAGATCACTTACTTGCCCCTATTTGACCTATCTTTCTCAGACTTGCAGCCTACAGACAGTAAGGTCAAATGGATTGCACTTTTTCATCATTTAATCATTGTAAGGATTGATGATGATGATGATGATGATGATCATGATGATATAAGTTGTGTGATTTCTGTGGCTTTGTCTTTCCATTAAAAGTCCTGTATTTAACTTTGACAGACTACATTTTTCTGGGATATTTTTGCCTCCTTACGTTAGACAATGCAAACGTTTTCAGAAACTCCACTAAAGTTTCACAAAAAACGTATTATTAATCATGATATGAAGAAACAGAAAGTACACTGCAATAGCTTCTTGTAAAGTGGTGGACGTGATATGTCTTCCGTTGCCCAAGTGCTTGCTGTCCTCAGACGAACCACAGAGGGCCGGTAGTGCTACATCACAGGAGAGTTAGCAGGTGATGTACTGTAAGTGAATTCATCATGACTTACTTGAGGGTTGGGTTTTGATTTCGAATAATGCTCACTTGCCCACTAACACGGGATACACAGCTGCGGCGATTGCGCTTTAACCAATCGTACTGCAGACAGTGGCCGCAATCCCCTGCTCAGACATTGCATGCATCAACCAATGGTTGCGTGCCACGTCATCAACTGTGTCATCGACTGACAGATTGCTATAAAATACATTATGATGTGGTTATCTGATTCGTAAATATACCTATCAAGGCGTTGAAAGATCTGGCAGGCGTCAGCAACACCTGGGCAAAGAAACATCCCCAGTGACACAGACCTGCCTATCAGCGCAGGTGATCTGACTTTGTTTACTTAAGTTTACGTAAGACAAAACGTCACACATTTTCTTACTTGTGAAATACTGCACCAAACACCTTAGCCAGACGTAAGATTGTGTGAATAAATCCTCCTCTTCAAAAACCTAAAAATGTTTAACACATTTTTTTTATTATCTTAAATTCATTCTGACTATTTTGAGGAAGTAATTCTGGCTTTGTTCCTATGGTGTCTCATGGGGGACAAACATCAGTAACTGCCATGTGGAACCACATCCCAAAGACTGGAATCTTCCAATTCCGAAATGTCAGATTCCGTCACATGCGGAATCGGGGTGTTCAGTCGCTTTTTAAAATGCATGCAGGTCATGCACATACAATTAGGTATGCCTATTGTTGACTCAGCATTCCCATCATCCACCTTCGTGACCTCGTTTAATGAACTGATAAATCACACTGACATCCTTCAGAGTTCAGAAGGAAGTATTCTATGTGCAACTATGTGAATGTAGGTGTGTGTGTGAGAGAGAGCAAGAGAGAGAGAGACATAGAAAGAGAAGGAGAGAGTGTGAAAGATAGTGTGTGTGTGTGTGTGTGTGTGTGTGTGTGTGTGTGTGTGTGTGTGTGTGTGTGTGTGTGTGTGTGTGTGTGTGTGTGTGTGTGTGTGTGTGTGTGTGTGTGTGTTTGTGTGTGTGTGTATGCATTAGTGCGTGTGCACGTACTCACCTTTGAGTGTTAGATAAAGCAGTGGTTTGACTGATACTGCAGTAAGGACAGTCACTTGATCCAGTCTGCTGCATTGTGACTGCTGACCTTTGGTGGGCTGGCGTCGATCCGAGTCCAGGGCCGGCATAGTTGGAGCTGCTCGTCAGGAAACTGCTTGGAGGAATCACAGAGTTGCCCGAGCCCCTGCTAGTCCAACCCAGCCTGGTTCTGCCTACAGGAGAACAAGGAGGACAGATTCAGAATCTGGAAAGCACAGTGGCACTGGCTGCAAGGGGTTCACACAGCACAGCTGACCAGAGCATAGGTGACTACAGCACAGCTGACTACACTCTACACACACAGCTAACTACACTCTACACACATAGCTGACTACACTCTACACACACAGCTGACTACACTCTAACCCGGAAGCCAGCCGCACCAAAGTGTCGGAGGAAACACAATCAAACTGACGACCGAAGTCGGCCTGCAGGCGCCCGGCCCGCCACAAGGAGTCGTTATAGCACGATGAGACTCCCCTAACCCGGACGATGCTTGGCCATTGGTGCGCCGTCCCATACGTTTCCTGGTTGCCAGTAGATTGTCGACTTGATGATGACTGCTTTTGTCTAGCTTGCTAGCTAAGATTTTGAATGTATGATGTTAACATGATCAGTCCAATCAAAGCTACGGTAGATATAGCGTGATTTGACATCTTTTTATCTGTGGCCAATGACCTCGAGCCTTCTTGGATGGGCACTTCTAATGTAAGTCTATGGCAGCACCCAAGGGGCTTGAATTTCCGAGCTCTACCCGTAGATTTTGAGGTGACGTAGTGTCCCCATGAGTGACAGAACACTGAGCCAATCACGGCGCAACTTGAGAACATTACTAACCCTTAAGCTCCGTATTTTCTGCTGGCTGCCCCTCCACCACAGAAAGCACTGAGCTAGGCTGAAATACCTGCATTTTGGAGCTGCCTTACTCAAGAAATCAAAAAAGAGATCATGTTTCCTTTATTAACTCAATGATTAATTTGATATGTGACACGTATTGCTTGCGCATCTAGTTTAGGCTACAAATGTTTGAATTCTCTTTCAAAAACCATTTGTTCCTAAGTATGACCTGTCCATTTCTTATTTATCTGTCTGTGTTACTGATAGGGCCTACTGTGCAGCATCACTAGGCCTACTTGTATTTACAAGTTTGTCTATACATCTGTTTTGTTTATGTTTTAGCGTTTATCAGCATTTGTTACAGTTTATAAATTATTTGCTCACTATGCTACAACCATAGCCCGTGGCAGAGGTAACGTTGCCTACCATCACCACCTGGGGCCCCAGAGACACTGAGCTGTAGTCAATGAACAGCGTTCGCACATAGGTATTCCTCTTATCTAGGTGAGTGAGGACAGTGTGGAGTGCAATTGAGATTGCATCGTCTATGGATCTGTTGAGCGGTGTGCAAATTGTGGGTCTAGAGTGTCTGGAATGATGGAGTTGATGTGTGCCATAACCAGCCTTTCAAAGCACTTCATGATTAAAGATGTGAGTGCTACAGGGTGGTAGTCATTGTGGCAGGTAGCCTAAGAGTTCTTGGGAACAGGAATGATGGTGGTCAGTTTGAGACATGTGGGGATTACAGACTGGGTCAAGGAGAGGTTGAAAATGACCATGAATATGCCTGCCAGCTGTTGTGCGTATGCTCTGAGAACGTTCCCAGGAATACCGTCCGACCCCGCGGCCTTACGAGTGTTGACCTGATTATGGTTCACGTCGTCCTCGGAGAGCGAGATCACCCAGTCCCATGGGTCAGCGGGGGCTCCCGTGCGCGGCTCTGTGTTCTTATTATCGAAGCGTGCATAAAATGCATTCAGTTCGTTTGGTAGAGAGGCATCGTTGGGTAGATCATGGCTGGGTCTTCCTTTGTAATCCGGAATGGACTATAGCCCCTGCCACATGCGACGGGCGTCGGGCGTCGGAGCCTGTGTAATACGATTCCACCTTGTTCCTATATTGTCCTTTTGCTTGTTTGATGGCTCTGCAGAGGTCATAGTCCAAATGCATGTTTGATTACCTTGACCCACGCTTGGATGCCATTTTGGCCACAAACAGAGACACCAAAAGATGAGCCACCATTGGAAGAAAAATTGTCTTTGACCAAAGGTTGTTGGCTTTGACCCAAATCATATGATAGATATAATGACTAGGCTGAAATACAGTGTAAAATGTGGGTCGATGCTGTTGTTAATTTGAAGTGCTTTTAATGTTAGAATGATTGAAAAGTACGGTTTGCTTCATTCAACCTATTCTATAAAATTTGTCTGAAATCAAATAAATTCGAAACATCAATGTGCTTGCTTTCAACACCCTTTGTGCATTGGATAGTGGTGGGGGCAATGTAGTGACGGCAGCCTATCAGGAGTGTTGGGGACGTGGCTTAATGGTGCGTGGCTTTCAGTTTGTTATTTTTACCCACCCATGAGCGTGATTGTCGTCTATTGCCTTCCTCATTCACATTTTAAACTATATTGGCCATTTCATAAGTGCATGTGATACTAATTAGCCTTATATGTTAAGCTAGCCAGTGCTTGGTTTCAATATTGTCGCTACTAAATGTCTTATGTTTGGAAACATTATTTCAAGTTATTGAACCAGCTTCATTTCTTGATCTACAGGGAATGTATTTAATTGTTTGTAACCAAATTTAAGAAACGTGGATAGGTAATTACAAATTAAAAGTGAACTTGGAACAATATGGGTTGAATTTACATAAAAAATGACTTTGTATTTGTTATGTATTAGGTTTAACCGAAGGGGAAAAGTAAGTTGAGTGTTGAAAGAAATAGGTTGCATCTTCAAATATAGGTTTGGTAAAAATCAAATAAAACTGTTGAATTTAATTATATATTTGGTTTCAAAATATTTCGATTTTTTTCAATTGAATATACCTAATACTTGTAACCAGTTGAATATTTTAATTTTTAGGTTGATCCAAGGAGTCATTTTTTTACAGAACCATCCCACCTCACACGCCCTCAGCTGCAGCTATTAGAAAGGACATGTGTGAAAGAGATTGGCCTATAATTGGACAGTAGTTGCCATCATGTGAGAGATATTTTCAGGGATACGTTCCTGTAAAGATTTGGCAAAGGCTTCTTGTCTCGACCCCAAATGCTCTCTCACTCTCTCTTGCTCTCATGTCTGTGTCACGAGGAATTTCCCCAAAAGGATCCTAGAGTAAATTCATGGTTTTGGGTAGTCCATTCCTGCTAAGTTGTTCCCCTAGTCAAGGTTTTGTATGATATTTTTAGATCGATCATGTCAGGTTTTGCCATTTGCCATTTATAGGACTAGGCCTACTTCACACAGCTTTAAGTGGATTTATTGAGTTTATAGTATACAAGCATAATTATATATCTATATATTTTATTATAATACATATATATACAGTTGAAGTCAGAAGTTTACATACACTTAGGTTGGAGTCATTAAAATTTGTTTTTCAACCACTACACATATTTCTTGTTAAAAAAGTATAGTTTTGGCAAGTCAGTTAGGACATCTACTTTGTGCATGACACAGATATTTTTTCCAACAATTGTTTACAGACAGATTATTTAACTTATAATTTCACTGTATCACAATTCCAGTGGGTCAGAAGTTTACATACACTAGGTTGACTGTGCCTTTAAACAGCTTGGAAAATTCCAGAAAATTATGTCATGGCTTTAGAAGCTTCTGATAGGCTAATTGACATAATTTGAGTCAATTGGAGGTGTACCTGTGGATGTATTTCAAGGCCTACCTTCAAACTCAGTGCCTCTTTGGGAAAATCAAAAGAAATCAGTCAAAACCTTAGAAAAAAATTTGCAGATCTCCACAAGTCTGGTTCATCCTTGGGTGCAATTTCCAAATGCCTGAAGGTACCATGTTCATCTGTACAAACAATAGTACGCAAGTATCAACACCATGGGACCACGCAGCCGTCATACCGCTCAGGAAGGAGACGCGTTCTGTCTCCTAGAGATGAACGTACTTTGGTGCAAAAAGTGCAAATCAGTCCCAGAACAACAGCAAAGGACCTTGTGAAGATGCTGGAGGAAACGGGTACAAAAGTATCTATATCCACAGTAAAACGAGTCCTATATCGACATAAGCTGAAAGGCCGCTCAGCAAGGAAGAAGCCACTGCTCCAAAACCGCCATAAAAAAGCCAGACTACGGTTTGCAACTGCACATGGGAACAAAGATCGTACTTTTTGGAGAAATGTCCTTTGGTCTGATGAAACAAAAATATAACTGTTTGGCCATAATGACCATCGTTATGTTTGGAGGAAAAAGGGGGACGCTTGCAAGCCGAAGAACACCATCCCAACCGTGAAGCACGGGGTGGCAGCATCATGTTATGGGGGTGCTTTTCTGCAGGAGGGACTGGTGCACTTCACAAAATAGATGGCATCATGAGGATGGAACATTATGTGGATATATTGAAGCAACATCTCAAGACATCAGTTAGGAAGTTAAAGCTTGGTCGCAAATGGGTCTTCCAAATGGACAATGACCCCAAGCATACTTCCAAAGTTGTGGCAAAATGGCTTAAGGACAACAAAGTCAAGGTATTGGAGTGGCCATCACAAAGCCCTGACCTCAATCCTATGGAACATTTGTGGGCAGAATAAAAAAGCATGTGCGAGCAAGACGGCCTACAAACCTGACTCGGTTACACCAGCTCTGTCAGGAGAAATGGGCCAAAATTCACCCAACTTATCGTGGGAAGCTTGTGGAAGGCTACCCGAAACGTTTGAACCAAGTTAAACAATTTAAAGGTAATGCTACCAAATACTAATTGAGTGTATGATAACTTCTGACCCACTGGGAATGTGATGAAAGAAACAAAAGCTGAAATAAATAATTCTCTCTACTATTTTTCTGACATTTCACATTCTTAAAATTAAGTGGTGATCCTAACTGACTTAAGACAGGGAATTTTTACTGGGATTAAATGTCAGGAATTGTGAAAAAACTGAGTTTAAATCTATTTGGCTAAGGTGTATGTAAACTTCTGACTTCAACTGTATAAACTCAGCAAAAAAAAGAAACGGCCCTTTTTCAGGGCCCTGTCTTTCAACGATCATTCGAAAAAAATCCAAATAACTTAACGGATCTTCATTGTAAAGGGTTTATACACTGTTTCCCATGCTTTTTCAATGAACCATAAACAATTCATGAACATGCACCTGTGGAACAGTCGTTAATACACTAACAGCTTACAGACGGTAGGCAATTAAGGTCACAGTTATGAAAACTTAGGACACTAAAAGGCCTTTCTACTGACTCTGAAAAACACCAAAAGAAAGATGCTCATCTGTGTGAACGTGCCTTAGGCATGCTGCAAGGAGGCAATGTCCGTACTGTGAGACACCTAAGACAGAGCTACAGGGAGACAGGACGGACAGCTGATCGTCCTCGCAGTGGCAGGCCACGTGTAACAACACCTGCACAGGATCGGTACATCCGAACATCACACCTGTGGGACAGGTACAGGATGGCAACAACAACTGCCCGAGTTACACCAGGAACGCACAATCCCTCCATCAGTACTCAGACTGTCCGCAATAGGCTGAGAGAGGCTGGACTGAGGGCTTGTAGGCCTGTTGTAAGGCAGGTCCTCACCAGACATCACCGGCAACAACGTTGCCTATGGGCACAAACACACCGTCGCTGGACCAGACAGGACTGGCAAAAAGTGCTCTTCACTGACTAGTCGCGGTTTTGTCTCACAAGGGGTGATGGTTGGATTCGCGTTTATCGTCGATGGAATGAGCATTACACCGAGGCCTGTACTCTGGAGCGGGATCGATTTGGAGGTGGAGGGTCCCACAGCAAGAACTGGCAAATCTGGTGCAGTCCATGAGGAGGAGATGCACTGCAGTACTTATTGCAGCTGGTGGCCACACCAGATACTGTCTGTTACTTTTGATTTTGACCCCCCCTTTGTTCAGGGACACATTATTCCGTTTCTGTTAGTCACATGTCTGTGGAACTTGTTCAGTTTATGTCTCAGTTATTGAATCGTCTTATGTTCATACAAAAATTTACACACGTTAAGTTTGCTGAAAATAAACGCAGTTGACAGTGAGAGGACGTTTCTTTTTTTGCTGAGTTTATATATATATATATATATATATATATATATATATATATACAAAAAATATCTCAATTAGTGACATCTGCACACAATTACACAATGCAAGCAAAAGCCATATTCATCCAAATAAAAGTGCAATTCACCCTTACCACCAGCAGATGGCACTGCAGCACAAGTTTTTAATCAGCGGTAAAAGCGTCAGAAATCTTCCCAATGCAAATATATATTATGTAATATGAGCATAACACACTAACCTCATGTGAACTGAAATCATTGACACGAATAATCATGAGGCTTATTTAAAGACATAAAGACCTATTTGAACTATAATATAACTATCCGGCGTGTTGTTAGGTATATGTGAGTGATAAAGTACTTTTGAGGACACGATGCTGCATAAGAGACAGACAGACAGGGGCTTGTTTGTCAAGCTCTCTGGGCAGACCGATGATCTCCTGACAGACTGGGGACCAACACACCTCTCTCTCTCTCTCTCTCTCTCTCTCTCTCTCTCTCTCTCTCTCTCTCTCTCTCTCTCTCTCTCTCTCTCACACACTATATCCCCCCTCTCTCCCTCTACAGTACCTTTCTTCATCCCTCTCTCTCTCTTTCACCATCTTTCTCCATCTTTCTCCTTCTTTCTCCATATTTCTCTCTCTCTTTCTCTCGCTCTCTCTCTCTCTCTTTCTCTATCTTTCTCTCTCTTGTCTCACTTTGTCCCCCTCTGAATCAACACTGCACAGGATTTGGCTGCACATCAGAGAAACAGCTAGGGCTTCTGCTTTTGCTTTTGCCACTTGGCATTTAATACTGTTTGCGTGGGACCACTTTCACTGATAATTAGCCTAAGCCAACACCGTGTGAGATGATTTGTCTAAAAATATGCTTGTGGACAAAGCGCATGAGACCAGTATGTCCTGAAAGCCCAGGGTATACCCCAGAAGACAGCCTGCCTGCCTCCATATATGTATGTATGTATGTATGTATGTATGTATAGCACTCATCATGATGCTTCAAGCTGCTTTGCATGTATCTTCAGCAGGCATCACAGTGATCCAATGTTGTTTATGTCATCCTTAGTAGTGTCAAGTGTGTTTGTTTCATGTCACGACGATAAGGTATAAGAAGGAGAGGAAGCAGAGGGATGAGGGGAGGAGGTGGAGGATGTGTGAGGGGGAAATGAGGTGGGTTTGTTGGTGAGCAGCATTTTGGATGAGCTTCGAGGAAGCATGGTGGTAGGGAGGGAGGCGGGAGAGGAAGGGTTTGAGCCGAGGTCCCCCGAGGTTCTCAATGGCAGCAGCGGCTCCAGCAAGTGAGTGAATATATGATGAGTTGTTTTTGTGAGCCACGGCTTAGCCAGGGCTCCTAATGCAAGGAGACAAGCCATTCCTGAGGAAATGTCCCGCGGGACACTTGCCCTGGCCCGGCCTGAACTCTTCATAAAACCCCTGTACGGCCCTGGCTATCCTGCCTGTCCTTTTGTCATCAAGTCCAGTTTGACAGCCACAGAGCCACCATAAATCACCCAGGCCCTAGATTAATCAGAGATCCACTGGGACCGCACGACTCCAACACCGTCATCAAGTTTGCTAACGATACGACAGTGGTAGGCCTGATCACCGGCGACGATGAGACAGCCTACAGGAAGGAGGTCAATGACATTACAGTGTGGTGCTGGGACAACAACCCACCCCTTGACGTGAGTAAGACCAAGGAGCTGAAACACGCGCCCATCCACATCAACGGAGCTGCAGTGGAGCGGGTCGAGAGCTTCAAGTTCCTTGGGGTCCAAATCACTAAGAACTTAAAATGGTCTACACACACACGCACAGGCCCAGAAAATTGTTAAACACTCCAGCCACCCAAGCTATAGACTGTTCTCTATGCATCCCCACAGCAAGCGGTACCAGTGCATCAAGTCTGACACCAACAGGCTTCTGAACAGTTTATATCCCCAAGCTATAAGACTGCTAAGTAGCTAACAAAATGGCTAAACGGACTGAGGTGACCTTTGTATTTACACTCTCTATGCACACTCACAGGACTCGACACACTCACACACACTGACACTACAACACACACATAACATGCACACACATTTATCTACACACACGAACACACTCACATACAATCTTAATTTACGCTGCTGTTTATCATACATCCTGATGTTTAGTCACCTTTCCCCTATACATACAGCGCATTCGGAAAGTATTCAGACCCCTTGACTTTTTCCACATTTTGCAAACCTGGTCAAGAACTACAGGAAAAGTATGATCTCTGTAATTGCAAACAAAGGTTTCTGTACCAAATATTAAGTTCTGCTTTTCTGATGTATCAAATACTTATGTCATGCAATAAAATGCAAATTAATTACTTAAAAATCATACAATGTGATTTTCTGGATTTTTGTTTTAGATTCCGTCTCTCACAGTTGAAGTGTACCTATGATAAAAATTACAGACCTCTACATGCTTTGTAAGTAGGAAAACCTGCAAAATCGGCAGTGTATCAAATACTTGTTCTCCCCACTGTATCAGGATTTTTTATTAGAATAAGGCTGTAACATAACAGAAATGTGGAAAAAGGGTCTGAATACTTTCCGAATGCTCTGTATCTACTCACTGTCTATCACTCCAGTATCCCTGCACATTGCAAATATGGTATTGGAACTGACCCTATATATACAGTGGCTTCTTACTTTCTCGTGTTCTTCTCATGTGTTTATGTTCTACCTCGTGTTATTTTTAGTACTACATTGATCACTGCATTGTTGGGTTTGAAACTTGAAAAACCAACCAACTCAGTCAACCACAATCTAAGGGAAAGGCAGAGGTAATGTTTACTATTGGTAACTAATACATTTTTATTTATTTTACCTTTATTTTACAAGGCAAGTCAGTTAAGAACAAATTCTTAGGAACAGTGGGTTAACTGCCTTGTTCAGGGGCAGAACGACAGATTTTTACCTTGTCAGCTCGGGGATTTTATCTTGCAACCTTTCGGTTACTAGTCCAACGCTCTAACCACTAGGTTGCCTGCCTGTAACGATCGTCTAAGGGAGGAGACCAAAACGCAGCGTGGTAAGTGTTCATTTTAATTAAATAAATAAACTGAACACTGAAACAACAAAAAACAACAAAGAGAGTGAACGAAACGAAACAGTCCTGTCTGGTGCAGACACAAAACAGAAAACAACTACCCACAAAACCCATGTGGGCAAGAGCTACCTAAGTATGGTTCTCAATCAGAGACAACGATAGACAGCTGCCTCTGATTGAGAACCACACAGGCCAACCAACAAAGAAATACAAAACATAGAACACAGAACATAGAATGCCCACCCTAACTCACGCGCTGACCAAACCAAAATAGAGACATAAAAAGGATCTCTAAGGTCAGTGCGTGACACTGTCGCCCCAATGGTTAACGTATGGTTACTGTAAGAAGAGGGTGTTCTCTTGAGGATGACCCCAAAGCCCATAACAATGTGTAGATAATCTTACAGCCTTTTGTAGAAATGTAACCCCTAGATCTGTCTAAAAACCAGAAGTTACATAGAAGCCAGATTGAGCTAAATGCCAGAGTAACATGTAACAGTGAGGGCACTGGGTTGGCAGTAATGGCTGCTGTCCTACACTTCTTCATGGACAGCTGTGCACTGGTGTTGGCATGGCGTTCAGGTGACAGAAGGGTTCAATCACAGAGACTTTGCTCCTAATGCACTGAGGCAGATATATGAGCCTGGCTTCAAAACAGTTTTGTTCTGTTTTTATGCAAAATATGTTAATAGCTTTCGTTAATCCCTTTGTGAATTGAAAAACAGTATTATTTCAATTATGTTTATTACGTAATTAATTTTAATATTGTAACGGCTTTCCTCTTCCTCCTCTGAGGATGAAGAGTAACAAGGATCGGAGAACCAATGCGCAGCGTGGTAAGTGTTCATGATGAATTTTAATAGAACAAAACTGAACACTGAAATACAAAACAATAAAGTAACGACCGAAAAACGAAACAGTTCTGTGTGGAACATACAGACACGGAAGACAACCACCCACAAAACACAACAGAAAACAGGCTACCTAAATATGGTTCCCAATCAGAGACAATGACTAACACCTGCCTCTGATTGAGAACCATATCAGGCCAAACGAGAAACTCAACATAGAAACACAAAACATAGAATACCCACCCAACTCACGTCCTGACCAACTAAAACAAAGAAATAACACAAGAACTAGGGTCAGAACGTGACAAATATTTGCTTTTTCAAGATTAAAGTAGAATTGACACACCATTAACCACAATAACATAAAGCCTTTTAATTGAAATTTTCAAAGGACACATTTAGTATGCAATATTGGGTACAATATACAGCACAGTAGGATTGCGAGATTGAGAATCTTGGACAGAAAGGGGTGATTTCTGGGTGATTCATCCAAAGTTCAGAGATGAAGTGAAACTGTGTGTGTGTGCGTGTATATGTGAGTTAATGTGGATAAGGGTGTGTGTGTGTGTTTGTGTGCTAGATCAATCCTCTGCACCTGCCTGTCTGTGTGTGAGTGTGCCCTGTGGAAGTTCACACAGAGCGAAGACCCATATTGAGACACAACACAATACTGACCGCTTCACCTGAATGGATTTCATTTGGGATGCGACGCTGTGTCTCTCTCTCCTGAAGGGGAAGGTCATTAGCAGCAGCACTGCCCCTCTCTATCAGCTCCCTCCATCTCTCTCTCCCCTCACTCACTCCTTGGCATTAATCCTTCTGGGTCAGAGATAGCTTGGGCTGTCGTGTCCCCCTCTTTCGTCTTTCCCCCTCACCACTAGGCCCAGAGCAGCAGATGACAGAGGGAGGAAGAAGGGATGGTGAAAGTGGGGTAGTAAGGAGATGGGAATAGATAAGAAGGAGAGAAAGGAGGAAGGAGGAAGAGAAGAGATAGAAGGAAAGATCGAGTGAGGGATAGAGTGAGGGATAGGAGGAAAAGACTGTTGTGTTCCCTGCCTGGCGACTAGGAGGTGACCCTGGGTCTGATCGATTTTCTGTGGAACAGCTACACAACCCTAAATCACCTGTGTCCCATCCGCACAATGTTTCAGTGCTCAGCGCAGGTGCCACCGAATAATGCTTTGTTATCGCTGCCTCACAAAACACGGCCCCCGTCATGAAATCCATCTTCCTTCTCCTTCTTTTCACCCCCAAACACAATCCCCAGGACCTGAGTGACTGAAACATGACCGTACATTAAAACCTCTAAACATCTTGTATTGTAAAACACTGTAACTCGTAGGACAAGCACTAGGTAATGCTATCAATTTCCAATTCCAAGAGAGAGACGGGAGAGAGAGAGAGAGAGCGAGAGCGAGAGAGAGAGAGAGAGAGAGAGAGTGAGAAAAGACAGAGTGTATGGTTGGTGGGGATGTTGTGCCATACGGTGCTCCATCAGTTCTCATCAGCCTGTCAGGTAGTCAGTGTGGCAGTGTTGGGGCCCAGGCCCCCTGTGTAGTGGGCCCTGTCAATGAGAGGGGCCCTGGTGGGCCTGATTAATGCTCTCTCCACAGTGCTCCCAATGGGAGACCACTTCCAGCACACACTCCATCTCCAACCAACACACACGCTGCACAGTTCTTGGTCTGCGTGCCATAGCTACTGCCATCACTCTGTGACAGGCAGAAACCCACTGACAATGTCCCTGGACTGGGGATGGTGTGGTTATTGGCCAAGACAGGTAATGTCATGACAGTATGTATGTAAGGGTTTCGTGTGTAGGGTGTGTGTGTGTGTGTGTGTGTGCTTCTATGTCTGGTGAGTACAGCACATAAATTATGTTTTTTAATTGTGTCTTTATTATGCAACACACACACAATTACACATAGACATCATAAACATGTACACACATACCATCATGGGCTCTGAAGGCTGGATGATAATGAGCCCAGACACACTGCGTGTTTAACGCCCCAAACATCTGTGTTGTCTCACAACATCAGCCGATAAGAGCTCAAGCAGCAAGGCTAGCAGGGCCTGTTGGTCTGGTTCTTCTGTATGTGTGTGTGTGTTCTTGTCCTTTTTATGTGTGCGCACGCTCATCAGCTGATCCCAGACAGGCAGCCCAAAAAAGAGAGAGACAGTGGGAAGGCCCAAGATTAACTCGGGAGGAGACGTGGGCTTAGTGGGAACATGTTACTGTCATGTTGCACTGCATCGTGAGAGAGAAAAGGGGGGGGTGGAGAAAAAGAGAATGTAGGGAAGGGAGGGAGAGAGAGTGAGAGAGGGGGAGGGAAGGAAGGAAGGAAGGAAGGAAGGAAGGAAGGAAGGAAGGAAGGAAGGAAGGAAGGAAGGAAGGAAGGAAGGAAGGAAGGAAGGAAGGAAGGAAGGAAGGAAGGAAGGAAGGAAGGAAGGAAGGAAGGAAGGAAGGAAGGAAGGAAGGAAGGAAGGAAGGAAGGAAGGAAGGAAGGAAGGAGAGAATGCTTGAGGGAAATAGTGCCATGGGAACAATTTAGATCTACCAGACTGAAATGAAGAAGTAGGATAAAGATCTGAAGGCAGAAAATATAGTTTATGAAGTAGAAATGCGTAGTCAGCAGAGAAAGTAAGGGTGGCTCTGGGTTACTAAAACGAGCAGTAGATTGGTGTACATTTAACAATGGTTTATATGATATGATTTGTGTGAATCTGTATCATGGAACAGTAACATATACAACTAAAATACAATGATGAACTATCAAAAAACCTTATTCAACCGGTCATGTAAGCCATGATAGTCAAGCCAAGCTCTGAGCCATCTTTCAGCCTCACCTCTGCCCTCTGAGCATGCTAAAAGTCTGACCTGTACTGTATACCCTAGGCCAGGTATTCACAAACTGGGGCTATACATTTGGGTGAGGTTTTTTTCTCGCCTGAGTAGCCTTGTTTCACTGCCAAAAATAGAATTAAACCATCTAGTGTTCAGCGAAATATCAACACAATGTCAAATACAGGTAGCCTAGTCAAATAATGAACATCCAATCACATTAACCGTTACTCTCTCGCGGGAAACCTTCCCCCTTGCGCAGACATTTAGAAACGAAACATGGTAATTTGAAAAATAAGCCACAGAATTTTTTTGAGCGAGAATAAAGATGACTTTCGAGTAGTAAGACATGAATAAAAGCGACGGATACCATTCATAAGAAGGGGCTAGAAGCGTCTTATATGGTGAGCTACCGAGTGGCTTGGACAGGCAAGCCCCATACTATTGTGGAGGACTTAATTCTTCCTGCTGCTGCGGATATGGCTGGGACAATGATGGGGAAAAAGGCTCAAAAAACTATACAGACAATGCCTTCATTAAACAACACTGTTTCACGACGCATCAGTGACATGGCAGGAGATGTTTTGAAACAATTACTGCTTCGCATACAAGCCAGTGAATTCTATGCGTTACAGCAGGATGAGTCAACAGATGTGGCGGGCCTGTCACAGCTCCTGGTATATGTCCGTTACGTTTATGGGGGGTCAATTAAGGAATACATCCGAATTCTGCAAACCACTGGAAACCAGGACAACATCAGGGGATATTTGTTTAAGTACTGGATAGCTTTGTGATATCAAATGGACTTTGGTGGTCAAGATGTGTTGGTATCTGTACTGATGGCGCAAAAGCCATGGCAGGGAGACATAGTGGAGTGGTAACGCGATTGCAAGTAGTTGCTCCTGATGCCACTTGGGTACACTGCAGCATCCACGGAGGCTCTTGCTGCCAAGGGAATGCCTGACAGCTTGAAAGACATTTTGGACATTACAGTGAAAATGGTTAACTTTGTTAAAGCAAGGCCCCTGAACTCTTATGTATTTTCTGCATTATGCAATGATATGGGCAGCGACCATGTAACGCTTTTACAACATACAGAAGTGCGCTGGTTATCAAGGGGAAAAGTGTTGACACGTTTTTTCGAACTGAGAGACGAGCTTAAAATTTTCTTTACTGACCATAATTTTCACTTATCTGACCGCTTGCATGATGACAAGTTTCTCACACGACTGGCCTATCTGGGGGATGTTTTTTCTAGCCTGAATGATCTGAATCTAGGATTACAGGGACTCTCCGCAACTATATTCAATGTGCGGGACAAAATTGAGGCTATGATTAAGAAGTTGGAGCTCTTCTCTGACTGCATTAACAAGGACAATGCACAGGTCTTTCCATCAATGTATGATTTTTATTGTGCAAATGAACTCCAGCTTTTGGACAATGTCAAACGTGTTATAGAGAAGCAACTGAGGGAGTTGGGTGCACAATTACGCAGGTACTTTCCCCGAAACGGATGACACAAACAACTGGATTCGTTATCCCTTTCATGCCCTGCCTCCAAATCCACTTACCGATATCTGAACAAGAGAGCCTCAACGAAATTGCAACAGGCGGTTCTGTGAAATTGAATTTAATCAGAAGCCACTGACAGATTTCTGGATTGGGCTGCGCTCAGAGTATCCTGCCTTGGCAAATTGAGCTGTTAAGACACTGATGCCCTTTGAAACCACGTACCTACAGTGGGGAGAACAAGTATTTGATACACTGCCGATTTTGCAGGTTTTCCTACTTACAAAGCATGTAGAGGTCTGTAATTTTTATCATAGGTACACTTCAACTATGAGAGACGGAATCTAAAACAAAAATCCAGAAAATCACATTGTATGATTTTTAAGTAATTAATTTGCATTTTATTGCATGCAGAGACTGTGTGTGGAAAATGACTGAGACTCTCTCCAATACACCCTTCTCATTAACCTGTGGTGAGTTATTCACAATTTTTTGATGAACAAATAAGGTTTAATATGTTAGATGGTTAAGTAAAGAGCAAAATTATTGATTATTATTATATAATAATTTGTGCCCTGGTCCTATAAGAGCTCTTTGTCACTTCCCACGAGCCGGGTTGTGACAAACTCACGCTCATTCTTATGTTTAATAAATGTATAGTATAATGTGTGTGTGGCAGGCTTACAATGATGTAAAAAAAACTACATTTGAGAGTGTGCTGACCCTGGTTCTAGAGGGGGTACGCAGTTGGAGGTTGAAGGTTTGAAGGGTTATGGGACTTTAAAAGTTTTGGAACCATGACTCCATGACTAGCCATGACTCTCAGAGATCTTTCTAACAAGGAGACAGTCAGAGAACGGGTTGGGCTCGGATCTCTAGGCACTGGCTACTGTGTGATGGGGATGTGAGGAGTAGATCAAGGTTTCTGGATGTGCAGTTTTCCTCGTTGCTTTACACCAATTGATTTCAGACTTGAGTGACAGGCCAGGGGAAACAAGACCTCACTCACTCACTCACTCACTCACTCACTCACTCACTCACTCACTCACTCACTCACTCACTCACTCACTCACTCACTCACTCACTCACTCACTCACTCACTCACTCACTCACTCACTCACTCACTCACTCACTCATTCACTCACTCATTCACTCACTCATTCACTCACTCTAGTGATGGGTCGTTTGGGAACGAGCTGTAGCGGAGCTTCAAGAAACTAGCGGGCCTGCTAGTGACAGTGGTGGAGCCAGTACCTCCACACGTGGAGATGTATCCACTCAGTTAAGTAGGCATATTCCGCGACTCACAACAACGCAGTCTTCTTATGGACCAGTTTATGCCAATGTCTGTAGCAAAATATAACCAAATTGGTATTGCATTGGCTAAAATGATTGCCACCAATTTCCAGCCATTTTCGATCGTGGAGGACAGAGGTTTTAGAAATTATAGCAATAGTCTAAATCCAATGTACACAATTCCAAGCAGGAAAACCTTTTCAAAATCACTTACTCCACCGCTGTATGAGAGCACACAGGCTTCAGTGTGGGAAAGAGTCCAAAAAGCTACTGCAGTTTGCCTTACCACTGACTGCTGGACATCAAGGGTAACCACTTCTTACATGTCGGTTACATGTCACTTCATTGAAAATTTTCCGATGTCTAGCTGTCTTCTGGACTGCTTTGAGTTCAGCGACAGACACACCTCAGAGAACTTGGCAGAGGAACTGTTGAGAGTGGCCAGAGAATGGCAAGTAGATGGAAAAGTGGTCTGTTGTGTTAGCGACAATGCAGCTAACATAACCAAAGCCATGAAAATGTTTAAATGGACCCATCATTAATGTCTTGCCAACACAATCAACCTGATTGTAAGAGGTGCTCTGAAGGTGATGAAGCCCACTGAGGACAAAGTGAAAGCAGCTGTGGAAGACTTCCACAGGAGCACAGTAGGTGCTGAAAAACTAAAGTCTACACAACGCCAGATGGGGATGCCTGAGCTGAGGCTTAAACAAGTCTGCACTACAAGGTGGAATTCAACATTTTATATGTTGATGCGGTTTCTTAAGTCAACTGATGCCATCCTCTCTACCCTGGCCTTTGTCAATGCACCTGTTGATGCTCTGACCCAAGAGGAATGGGAGGTAGTGGAGGAGATGTGGAGAGTCCTGGAACCCAGTTATTACTACATCATTATTTAACCCAGTGTTATATATGTATATAATCAGTAGATGAGAATGTAGTATCAGTAGACAAAACATGAACCTGAACTAATAAGTTACTGTTCTCTCTTTTCAGCTATGTGACAGCCTCAAAAATTATACTCCTATGTAAGGGTCTGCAGCGAATCACAGCCAGCCACCAGAGAGAAGCAAATGTTACCACCGGACATGTGACAGAGTTGATGGACACCCTATGTTCCTCAACGGGCAGAAAGTTCCACAGAATGGAATATAATCACGTGCTATCAGAAACTGCTGCACTTGACCCCAGGTTCAAGAAGTTAGCCTTCAGGTGATGCCAGAGCGATTGATGAGGCTCTTTAAAGAATAACCTCAGCAGCAGGGAGGGACAGCCCCAGCAGTCAGCTGGCTCAGGCACCAGGGCAACAGGAAGAAGAGGGATCAGATGGAGCAGAAGCACCAGCAGTAGTGCCACAAATGTCTGCTGTTTAGATGCTGTTTGACGAGAGAGTAACTGGGGATGCATCACGAAGGAATCCCTCAGCAGATGCCATAATGGAGGTCAGATCATATTTGGAGGAGCCCCAAATCTGCAGATCCTCTGAGCTGGTGGAAGAACAAGGCCTCTGTGTACCCACGGCTTACTAAAGTCATGACAGGGAGACTGCCTAGCGGCCACATCCGTTCCCTCAGAGAGGGTCTTCTCGAAAACGGGACAAATAATTACTGAGAGAAGAAACCGCATCAACTCGAAAGTGAGGCAGCTTGCATTTCTGAATGCAAATCTCTCATAAAAGCAAAACATGGTCAGCATTGCTGTGTGCTGCTGGTTATAACATAGCAATAAAGAAGAGCGAGAAAAGAGGGACCAGTTTAATGTTTTAAGTGGGATGCTGCAGTTTTGCACATTGTTATTTGTTTTTCTTTGATATGGTGCAATATTCTATTATTATGTTGTTCAGATTGTATTCGTTTTGAATTGTTACATTTATATGCACTTTGTTTATATACATTAAAAAAGTTATACTTTAAATGCACATGTGTAATAGCATACTTCTTTTTTACATTTATTTCAATTTGTGGGATTTTTCAGGGAGAGAGAGCATGAGACCTAGGGGTGACAGGTAGCCTAGTGGTTAGAGTGTTGGACTAGTAACCAAAAGGTTGCAAGATCAAATCCCCGACCTGACAAGGTAAATATCTGTTTTTCTGCCCCTGAACACTGCTCCTAGGCTGTCATTGATAATAAGAATTTGTTCTTAACTGACCTCCCTAGTTAAATAAAGGTAAAAAAACAAACCAATGCATTTTTAAATACATTGTGGTTAAGGTAGAGTATGATTTCATGTAATAATTTAATTAGAATTGCTTTAACACCAATCATAGTCAAACTATCGCAAACTGTTTGACTTGAAAAAAGCTCTTTTTTTTAAAGAGCCGTTTGGGAGCCAAAAGAGCCGGCTCTTTTTGGTGAGCTGAGCCGAATGAATGCCCATCACTAATTCACTTATTCACACTCACTCACAATACAGAGGAAGCATCTTGTCCCAAGTAAGCCATCATTAGAACACATGGCTGTGCCTTTTAGGAGTATCTCTATACCAATCTTCAACTTCAACACACCTCATTGAAACCTATTTAAAGCCTTGAATGGTTTCATAACTCCCAAATGAAGAAGCAATAGCATTGAGACAGTCTAGGAAATGAGTTGCCTCTCTCCCAACTGCCACTAAGCTATGGAAAGGCAAACATATCACAAAGCATACAGCGACCCTATACCTCGTCTAGGAGCAGCGCTAGGGGTCCGGAAACGCTCTAAAGGCAGGACTGATGTGTTGCCATAGTGACCGTCTTTGCATTGAATCGGTGTAAAAGCTAGCGATTAGGTCGCTCCACGGGGCTGCATGCGATCTGCTTCGACATAGACGGAACGTTTGAGTTGGCAAGACATAGAGCTGTGTCTCATTCACTTCCGCCATGTGATCTGATGAATTATGCACAGAAGATATTAGACACATTAAAAGAGCATTACATATCGGAAATGATTTGCATTAATGTCAATGGGCTCAGGTGTAGTCCCATTGAGATGAAAAGAGTTTGACGAGAGAAAGATGGAATAACCCCTGTGGTGCTGCTAGGAGGAGGAGGAAAGGTGGGGAGGTCTTTCATCTTGGCCGGTAGCCATTTTTGAAGATTAGTTGAGAAAGTGGGGACCTACTGTATATAACTCACTCTAAAATCAATGAAGTCCTCAGTTCGCTTATACTGCATGTTGTTCTTCGGTCCGTTGCAGGTTTGAGGATGGTGTCAACACACACTAAAAAAACAGACAAACATCCGTCTACTTTTCTTGCGCTCTGTAGCGCCCACACACAGACGCACATCCATGCATACACAAATAGATGCATAGCTACACACATACACACATACAGACAAACTCTCTCTCTCTCTCTCTCTCTCTCTCTCTCTCTCTCTCTCTCTCTCTCTCTCTCTCTCTCTCTCTCTCTCTCTCTCTCTCTCTCTCTCTCTCTCTCTCTCTCTCTCTCTCTCTCTCTCTCTCTCTCTCTCTCTCTCTCTCTCAATTCAATTCAATTCAAGGGGCTTTATTGGCATGGGAAACATGTGTTAACATTGCCAAAGCAAGTGAGGTAGGTAATATACAAAAGTCAAATAAACAATAAAAATGAACAGTAAACATTACACATACAGAAGTTTCAAAACAATAAAGACATTACAAATGTCATATTATATATATGCAGTGTTGTAACAATGTACAAATGGTTAAAGCACACAAGTTAAAATAAATAAACATAAATATGGGTTGTATTTACAGTGGTGTTTGTTCTTCACTGGTTGCCCTTTTCTTGTGGCAACAGGTCACAAATCTTGCTGCTGTGATGGCACACTGTGGAATTTCACCCAGTAGATATGGGAGTTTATCAAAATTGGATTTGTTTTCGAATTCTTTGTGGATCTGTGTAATCTGAGGGAAATATGTCTCTCTAATATGGTCATACATTGGGCAGGAGGTTAGGAAGTGCAGCTCAGTTTCCACCTCATTTTGTGGGCAGTGTGCACATAGCCTGTCTTCTCTTGAGAGCCATGTCTGCCTACGGCGGCCTTTCTCAATAGCAAGGCTATGCTCACTGAGTCTGTACATAGTCAAAGCTTTCCTTAAGTTTGGGTCAGTCACAGTGGTCAGGTATTCTGCCACTGTGTACTCTCTGTTTAGGGCCAAATAGCATTCTAGTTTGCTCTGTTTTTTTGTTAATTCTTTCCAATGTGTCAAGTAATTATCTTTTTGTTTTCTCATGATTTGGTTGGGTCTAATTGTGCTGTTGTCCTGGGGCTCTGTGGGGTGTGTTTGTGTTTGTGAACAGAGCCCTAGGACCAGCTTGCTTAGGGGACTCTTCTCCAGGTTCATCTCTCTGTAGGTGATGGCTTTGTTATGGAAGGTTTGGGAATCGCTTCCTTTTAGGTGGTTGTAGAATTTAACGGCTCTTTTCTGGATTTTGATAATTAGTGGGTATCGGCCTAATTCTGCTCTGCATGCATTATTTGGTGTTCTACGTTGTACACGGAGGATATTTTTGCAGAATTCTGCATGCAGAGTCTCAATTTGGTGTTTGTCCCATTTTGTGAAATCTTGGTTGGTGAGCGGACCCCAGACCTCACAACCATAAAGGGCAATGGGCTCTATGACTGATTCAAGTATTTTTAGCCAGATCCTAATTGGTATGTTGAAATTTATGTTCCTTTTGATGGCATAGAAGGCCCTTCTTGCCTTGTCTCTCAGATCGTTCACAGCTTTGTGGAAGTTACCTGTGGTGCTGATGTTTAGGCCGAGGTATGTATAGTTTTTTGTGTGCTCTAGGGCAACGGTGTCTAGATGGAATTTGTGGTCCTGGTGACTGGACCTTTTTTGGAACACCATTATTTTGGTCTTACTGAGATTTACTGTCAGGGCCCAGGTCTGACAGAATCTGTGCAGAAGATCTAGGTGCTGCTGTAGGCCCTCCTTGGTTGGTGACAGAAGCACCAGATCATCAGCAAACAGTAGACATTTGACTTCGGATTCTAGTAGGGTGAGACCGGGTGCTGCAGACTGTTCTAGTGCCCGCGCCAATTCGTTGATATATATGTTGAAGAGGGTGGGGCTTAAGCTGCATCCCTGTCTCACCCCACGACCCTGTGTGAAGAAATGTGTGTGTTTTTTGCCAATTTTAACCGCACACTTGTTGTTTGTGTACATGGATTTTATAATGTCGTATGTTTTACCCCCAACACCACTTTCCATCAATTTGTATAGCAGACCCTCATGCCAAATTGAGTCGAAGGCTTTTTTGAAATCAACAAAGCATGAGAAGACTTTGCCTTTGTTTTGGTTTGTTTGGTTGTCAATTAGGGTGTGTAGGGTGAATACATGGTCTGTTGTACGGTAATTTGGTAAAAAGCCAATTTGACATTTGCTCAGTACATTGTTTTCATTGAGGAAATGTACGAGTCTGCTGTTAATGATAATGCAGAGTATTTTCCCAAGGTTACTGTTGACGCATATTCCACGGTAGTTATTGGGGTCAAATTTGTCTCCACTTTTGTGGATTGGGGTGATCAGTCCTTGGTTCCAAATATTGGGGAAGATGCCAGAGCTAAGGACGATGTTAAAGAGTTTTAGTATAGCCAATTGGAATTTGTTGTCTGTATATTTGATCATTTCATTAAGGATACCATCAACACCACAGGCCTTTTTGGGTTTGAGGGTTTTTATTTTGTCCTGTAACTCATTCAAGGTAATTGGAGAATCCAATGGGTTCTGGTAGTCTTTAATAGTTGATTCTAGGATTTGTATTTGATCATGTATATGTTTTTGTTCTTTATTCTTTGTTATAGAGCCAAAAAGATTGGAGAAGTGGTTTACCCATACATCTCCATTTTGGATAGATAATTCTTCGTGTTGTTGTTTGTTTAGTGTTTTCCAATTTTCCCAGAATTGGTTAGAGTCTATGGAGTCTTCAATTACATTGAGCTGATTTCTGACGTGCTGTTCCTTCTTTTTCCGTAGTGTATTTCTGTATTGTCTCTCTCTCTCTCTCTCTCTCACACACACACACACCTCACAAGACCTACTGCGGTTCATGGCATGATCTACAACCAAAGAGGAGAGTGATAGAGATCACATTAATCTCAGTGTGAAGTAGACCTGCCAAATCCAGTGAGAATTGAGTGCCACACAAATGATGATAAAACTGAAAGACATTCCTTTACTATCCCAATGGCACAGAAAACATGGGGACGGCTGACAAGAAATATATTAAAGAAACTGCCCCTTTTCCAAGCCCATCTTCCAGCTCTCTCTCCATTTGTGAATTACCAGAAATGAACCTGCCCTCGTTTTGAAAGGGGGATGTGGATTCCTATTTGAACAGGCAGGCACACTAAGGCTCAAGGGAGAGAGGGAGGGAGAGAGAGAGTGAGACCTAGAGACAGAGGAGAATGAAAGATAGCGAGGGGAGCAGAACAGAGGCATCCTCTCTCCATGTTTTTATTTTTTTATTTAACTAGGCAAGTCAGTTAAGAACAAATTCTTATATGACGGCCTACCCAGGCCAAACCCGGACGGCGTTGGGCCAACTGTGCGCCGCCCTATGGGACTCCCAATCACAGCTGGATGTGATACAGCCTGGAATCAAACCAGGCACTGTAGTGACACCTCTTGCACTGAGATGCAGTGACTTAGACGTTGCGCCACTCGGGAGCCATCTGCAGACTATGAAATCCTTATCAGGAACACAGAGACCGTTCCACCAATGGCAGCTAGCACATGCAGTGCGAGTCTGAGGGTTTCAAAGGCTACCCCTCTCTCCCCCGCCTCCCTTCATCCCTCCCTCCCTCCATCCCTCTCCCCTCTCCCCTCTCCTCCGCCCCTGTCTGAATGTCAAATAGCTAATAAACGCAACAGGACTGGTTGTGTGTGCATGGGGGCTCACTGAGAACGCTCGTTCCAAACGACCGGCACACTCACAATGTGTCTGGGTTTAGCAGCCAATCCTTCTGGCTACTACACATACACTATATAACACCAGCCCCTCTCTGATCTCTGCTGTTTATTCTGCTAACGTTTTCAATGGAGGGAATCTTCACCACCTCTTCTCTGACATTAGGCTGATTGTTGCTTCAGGATGTGAATGTTATTTTTATGTGACTGATGTCCATCTCCAGTCAGCTAGAAAATAGAACATGTACACCGAGGATAATGTTGGTCAGTATATCATATTGAAACTAATTAGAGAAGTACTAGACCATAGCAAATAAAGACCTCAAAATAGCTTCTATGCTATTTGCAATGCCATTTCGGACAAAATCATGATTGGCATGTGTACACTTGATAATCTTTGAAATATCATAGGTGTCACGCCCTGACCGTAGAGAGCTTTTTATGTCTCTATTTTGGTTTGGCCAGGGTGTGATTTGGGTGGGCATTCTATGTTCCTTTTTCTATGATTTGTATTTCTGTGTGTTTGGCCGGGTGTGGTTCTCAATCAGAGGCAGCTGTCTATCGTTGTCTCTGATTGAGAACCATACTTAGGTAGTTTTTTCCCACATGGTTTTTGTGGGTAGTTATTTTCTGTTTAGCTGTTTTGTTTACCTGACAGAACTGTTCGCTTTCGTTCTCCTGTTTGTTGTTTTTGTTCGATTGTTTTTTTGGATTAAATCATGAACACTTTAAACGCTGCACCTTGGTCCACTCTTCCTTCAGCCCACGAGAAGCGTGACAATAGGCTCTTTGTTGTGTTACATCACTCATCAATTCAGTCTTAAGAACCAGAGTAAACGGAAAACTACAGCCATTTGGTGTCTGGCAGAACCCTTGGATAACACCACAGCTATTGAGTGAAGATGTCTTTAAGAAAGCTTATGATTACATGTGAAATAATGTAGCCCTGGGCATTGATGGAGCAGGTGCAGGAGCAAGAGTGGGAGGAGTGGGTGGATTGGTGTGTGTCTGTGTGTGTGTGTGTGTGACTGTGTTGTGAGCTAGCTGTGCTGAGAGGCTTAGAGAGGTGGTGGCACACATAGATCATTAATCAGGTTTGGCTGTGTGGCGGGGGCGGGTAGACCACGGTAGATCGCTAATGCATGCAAATGTATACCCGTTTTGGGGCAGGTTGAGCCAAGGACAAAGCCAAACCCACATTTTAGCTACTGTACAGCTTTTGGGGTGTAGGCCAATTCCCCAATACTCCAATATACACCAGTGCACCTCTACCCCAGGTTGTTGTTGGAAATGTTGCATAAATCTAGGCTACTATTCTGATGGAATGAAGGTAAATGGAACGTTAATATGGAACAGTAAGTTGGAGCTGATCATCAGGTTGAGAAAAGCATCGGCTTCTTGATTTCCTCAGCAAGATCTCATAGTTTCCCTTTTAAATTCGACGTGTTACGGATGAACGTCTATTTTTTTTCATCACTCAGCACTGTGGTTTGGGGAAGGGTGAAAACGAAATGATAAAAGAAAAACGCACTGTTTACATCAACTATCATCAAGTATTCTCACAGCTTACATTGTGAACTGCGGTGGTGCAGTGGTCTAAGAAGCGTGCTACTGCTCCGAGCATCACCCTTTTTTTGGGGGGGGGGGCACAGAGGAAGGCATATATCGACGTTCTGGGGACATTTTCAAACGGCCGAAATCGAAGTCTCCTTCTTGTGACCAGGCTAGATTTCCTTTTTTGACTGTAAGAGAAAAAGGTGCAGGTCTATCGAGCAGGAGTGTCTTGTGTTTGAATAAGTTCTCCAACCATGGGTTGTCGTTGGTCTTGTCAAACATCAGAAAGTCAACACCATCCATTGCCGTGTCATGTCATTCCTTCCAGGACATCATCTTTCTGTGGAGAAAATGGACTGTGAATGAGGGTGTCATTCCTCCCTTACATTGGAACGAAGGACCATTGAAGAGTTGAAGGATTGTTCAAGCTTACTCAAGCAGGCAATTCAGGGAGTGAGCTCCCTCAGGTCTTCTACATTTCAAGGTTGAGTCCTTCCCCACGTCCTATACCTCTTGGTTAATTTACGCATGCACTGTATGTGTGTGGGGGTGTGTGTATATGTATGTGTGAATGCATGCGTGTGTGTGTGTGTGTGTGTGTGTGTGTGTGTGTGCGTGCGTGCGTGCGTGCGTGCGTGTGTGTGTGTGTGCGTTTCAGGGGCGCAGCCCTCAAGGTCAAGCCCAGAGCATGTAACTTGGGCCTTGACTTGGGCCAAAGCCAGGATTTCCCCCTGGGGACCCGAGGTCAAACACAAGGCTAAACAGCTGTTGTTGGCTCATCGTAATGTTCTCAGTTTAGATTTGAGTATTGATTTAAAGGGCAATCTGAAGTTCATTCTATTTATTTTATTTATTTTTTATTTAACCTTTATTTAGCTTGGCAAGTCAGTTAAGAACAAATTCTTATTTACAATGACAGTTTCTACATCAATGTGTTATAAATCAATGATATGTACTCGTTGATTAATGAAGAATATAACTTGTAAATGAGCTTAGTTCAACTGTTGAGCTTAGTTCAACTGTTGTACCCCATCAGAACCCAAAATCTAAGTTTTGTAAAAAATAAAAAATGTAAACAAACACTTTATAGGCTCAAAACATGGTTAAACTATCATTTTGACATCATGAATGGTCAGTCCTTGAATCCACAGCTCTGTCTATGAATTTGAGAGTGGTTCAATTTATCCCTCAGCGTTTTATCGAAACAGGGGTGGGGAGAACGCTTTCTCATCGTTTCAACTGCTTATTGCTCCTTAAAAGTGTTCAAGATTCTAATCTTGAATCAAATCGATGAAAAGAATGATACTGTAAAAACATTTCTCTTTCCAACTTGTCTCAGGTTCATTAATTATTATTGTTTTCTTTCAAACTGTTTGTAATTTTAAAGCAAAAACTGTGAACAATAATTTTTTTCTCCATTGTTTCGCATTTTTTGACATACATAGAAAGAAAATGTTGAAAATAGCCCAAAGGTTTTCAGAGGTTGTAAATTACAAGCAAAATCAATGGCAAAGCTCTGGAAATCTATGCAAGCCTTGTGTATGAAATCATGTTTTTATAGATTTAAGCCAGAGCCTAACAAACAGATAAATCCAAATCTCTGTTGTATTTCATTTTCATGAATGAATGATATTCCAAACATATCCCCCAGGTGAAGGACGGCGTTGCCATACAAATCAAGGTACAACAGAAGAAAATCAATTAGAGAAAGGGAAAATTATAGTTTTCTGTTGGTTGCGTGACTTTAAATTAGAAACCAAAGAGAACTTCTCCTCCACTCTGCTCCTGAGGTGGTTAGGATTATGTTATTAAATCCCGGAGATTGCTTCGCTCCCATGTCCCCATCTGACATCTGACACACATCACCATCAAAGAGAACCTTAGCGTATTCACCCACACAAACACACACACAATGACAGCTGGCCTGGTCGGCCCCTTCCTCCCCTGCCCGCTTTGACCAATGGGAGGCGAGGATACTGAGAGGGCCATTACATAACACTTTGCCCTAAACCACAGAGAGTAACCGAGTGAAGGCGGATGCCCTGTGCCAATTGCCCTTCTTCTTCCATGAAATTCTATTCTTATGCACCTTCCAGGCAAAGATGAGCCTGACCTCAAAGATGAGGGAAATTCTCTGCTGTTAAAGAACTGCTCTATTATACTATTCATTATTTCCCTATGTGGCATATTTCATTTTTTGCCTCTCCCATAAGAAATTATGAGGCTGCCGAACATTGCCACGGTGTTTGTTGTGTGCGTGGCAATTTGCAGTGTGAAGCGAACGAGCCTAATGGCATTCAGAAAATAGGAGCCAGAGTGGGATTTCAACCAATGGAAATATGCCATTTATTCGGTTTGGTATTCACACGGAAATGGGCATCGCCTCAAATACAGTACAAGGCTGCCTGGCGTTCTTGTAAACACATACACTCAATTGGGCTCACAATAACGGCCTGAGCTGAACTGATGAAATCCTATCCTGGCATGACATCAAAACAATAGAACACAGGCTAATAAAGTAAGTTGGTTCCGCATTCCCTGCGTCAATTAAGTGGGAAATACAACTTCAAACATAATCATTCTCAGAACTTGACATAAAAAAAAGAAACGTCACAGTGAACTGGGCCTATTTCCTCCATGATGGTTTGGAAAACAGCATTTGGTTTGATTAGCTTCTCTCTCCCATTGTGTAAGCCTCTTCAGTGGGACCAGTCAGTCCAGAATGGATGGTGACATCATCACAGCATGTAGCCTATCAGAGGAGAGAGACAGACAGACAGACAGACAGACAGACAGAGAGAGAGAGAGAGAGAGAGAGAGAGAGAAAGAGCTGAGTCATACTCATCTATGTCCACTGTCCATTTGACAATAAGATGGATGTCATTCATTGCTCAACCCCCTCTTTCCTCCCTCTCCCCACTCCCTACACTTAATATCTAATCAGAGCTCTGCCTCTTGTTAGGACCATTCAGAATGCCATTTGTCAAACACATCACCCAAGGTTTTACTGCAGTAGAAGCTGCTCAGAATGAACAATCCCTACAAAGAACTCGTGATCCAAACAGGACAACATGTACTGTATGTAGGATGTACTGAATTGATTGGTTCTGTCTGACACTGAGGATGATCTTTGGGTTTACACAACAACAACAAAAAATCTTTACAGTACACGCAAACTTGGAAATTGTGAAGTCGGTCGAAATCACAAATAAATAGCCTAGGTGCAGTTCCTTTAGAAGTTGAAGAACGAAAAATAATAAAAGGTGAAGACAGAATGAAGAATAAATGAAAAATAATGATTGAACACTGTGCAATGAATAGTGAATGTAAAAATTAATAAAAAACTGTCAGAGAAATAGAAAGGTCTTTAACAACATCAAACAACCTACTCTCCAATTTCTAACCTCGCCTTCTCCAGTCCCCAACTATAATCTGCTATGCTGATAGAGTCCCAGTCATGTGGGTGTCTCTAAACCCGGTTCAGTTTTCTGAGACACAATCTATTGGGAATCACGAACACTGCAGTGTGCCCTCTGATGACGACAAAGCTTGAAATTCTCCGATCTCCCAAGTTTTCCAAACCGTCACGTCCTACTGCCTTATTGATTACCTCGCTTTGATTTGTTGTTCTTGTTTTTCTGACCCCCCCTTCACCCGAACGTCCTTGTTGCCAAGGCCAACAGAGCACTGACAGAATTCGAATGACCACATCACAGCTGTTCCTCCTGACTTGTAATGGTATCTTTGAAGTATACTGAGCCATTGACAAGTTGAGGACATCTAATGAACCATGATACTAGAGAGCATCATTCTATCAAATGTATTCACACTCAAATAACAACGATAACACCCTATTGGCCCTGTCCGGGGGTATCGTCGGACGGGGCCACAGTTGTCAGGACCCGGTGCGAGAAACAGTCACTAATAATCGTCAGAACCCAGAAGATGAGGCAGACACAGCAGTACTAGAGATGGTGGTTTAATTAAAGAACAAAAGCTTCAGGCAAAGAAACTAAATCCACAATGTCCAAAAATAAAGCCAAGAGGCACAAAATGGAAATCCTCCAAAATACAAAAGAAACTCCACAAAGTGGTAAAAAACAGCAGGGAAAAAAACAAACCTCAAAAGACTACTCAAAATATACACAAGAACTAAACCAGAGAACCTCTGGAAAATCCAATAAAAGAAATATCTGTAAAGAACAAGGCTTGGGCTGAGGCTGGGTGCTAACTTACAAACACTGAGCAAGGAACTGAGGAACACACAGGGTTTAAATACTAACAAGGGAATGACCTACAGGTGCAAACAATAATTAGAGCAAGAAAAACAAAAGGTACAAAAAAGGTGCAATGGGGACATCTAGTGACCAAAACCCGAACAGTCTTGGCCAAAACCTGACAACAGTGTCTCCCTTTCTTTCTTTCTTTCTTTCTTTCTTTCTTTCTTTCTTTCTTTCTTTCTTTCTTTCTTTCTTTCTTTCCTTTCTTTTCTTTCTTTTCTTTCTTTTCTTTCTTTTCTTTTCTTTTCTTTTCTTTTCTTTTCTTTCTTTCTCTCTCTCGGAGGACCTGAGCCCTAGGACCATGCCTCAGGACTACCTGGCCTGATGACTCCTTGCTGTCCCCAGTCCACCTGGTCGTGCTGCCGCTCCAGTTTCAACTATTCTGCCTTCGGCTATGGAACCCTGACTTGTTCACTGGATGTGCTACCTGTCCCAGACCTGCTGTTTTCAACTCTCTAGAGACAGCAGGAGCGGTAGAGATACTCTGAATGATCGACTATGAAAAGCCAACTGACATTTACTCCTGAGGTGCTGACCTGTTGCACCCTCTACGACCACTGTGATTATTATTATTATTATTCTTTCTAGGTTCTGGCCTTTCTAGGGAGTTTTCCTAGCCACCGTGCTTCTACACCTGCATTGCTTGCTGTTTGGGGTTTTAGGCTGGGTTTCTGTACAGCACTTTGTGACATCAGCTGATGTAAGAAGGGCTTTATAAATACATTTGATTGATTGATTGATTAATAAACAAAGGTCCAAATGGATTCCAAATATTGAATTCTTTGCCTACCTGTGCTTAACTAATCTCAGCCTATATCTGCCATTTTCAGGTTATAGCCAAAGGAACTCCCAATCCCAAGTCATGTCTCCACTCCAGTAGCCTATACCTCTGGGCCAATCATTCACCCAAGTGGACACTTTGATCCTTGTTGATCCTTTGGCAGTGCATTAGCTGTACCAGGTCATTGGGAGAAAGAGTAGACGTAAGCTTCAAAAATAACTCCCAGCTTTGACACAGCAGTGCTTTGGCCGCACTCTGTAATTACCAGCAGTGTAATCAGCAGCATCGTTAATTTCCCACCACTGACAACTGCTGATGGCTCATTTGCAGGAAATGCACTGCTACAACTTCATAAGTAAATGGAACTGACATCCGTGCACATTCCTCATCTCACAGCTCACACTAGATCCCCTACAAATATATGTCGGTGGCCTATGTCGTCACTGCGACATCTTTATGTGCGGAAAAATAACAGAGAATAGTTTTGCTAAGGAGAGAAAAGAGAAGGAAAGGACGAAAGAACCATGGCTTTTGGAAAAAAGCCACAATGCAATGCTCATCTCTTTTTCTCCCAAATTACCTTTTGCAAACTAGATATTATTGTAAAGTAATCATAACCCATTCATCTTGTGTGGGGAGGGAGAGAATGGGGGATTCCTGCAAAGTCATCGATTAAGCAACAAACCGAACAGAAGCATTCCTGAGCACAGGCATCCAGGCAAAGTAATTGAGGTGAGTGAGCCAGCAGAATTGGCCCAGATCAAATGGTCTCCTAATACGTTGTTTACTGCGTGATCGGACACTATGCATGGGAAAGGGAGGGGGGGGGGGGGGGGGCTGCTCGTGCTCTGCCAACCGCCATGGCTGTAATGGCTGATTTCCTCCTCTTCGTCTGAAGAGTAGCAGGGAAATAACAAAATAACAAAGAGAATCTAACCGAAAAACAGTCCCGTGTGGCACAAACACTGACACGGAAGACAAACACCCACAAACCAACAGTGAAAACAAGCAACCTAAATATGGTTCCCAATCAGAGACAATGCAAAACACCTGCCTCTGATTGAGAACCATATCAGGCCAAATGACAACCCTAAACATAGAAACACATAACATAGACTGCCCACCCCAACTCACGCCCTGACCATACTAACTAAAGACAAAACAAAGGAAAATAAAGGTCAGAACGTGACAATGGCAGAACGATTACTAAAATAGAGCGAGTAGAGACCAGAGATCTCCATCTCTAAAAGCGGGGACCATTGAGCTTTGGTTAAAATGGAATGCATTAGCAAGTGGTGTGGCGAGAAACAAGAAATTCTCACCAACGCCCCAGACACAACATTGTGAGGAGAGCAGGTTAGGCTCTCCTAGTCCAAGTAATAGATATTTCAACAGCTGCATCTCAGCTTTTTATGACCACATTGACCTTCTTTGACATTCTGTGTCTTCTATTTGGCTCACATGCCCATATGGTGAGTACTGAGTCAGGATAAATCTTTTTGGGTGAAAATAAAAAAGTAATATTATTATTATAATAATAATAATAATAATTATTATTATTATTATCATATTAAGTCATATATTTTGTTCTCTATAAAGGAGTCATATTGAATCATTGTGTATGGCATAATTCTTTAAATAAAGCAGCTATATTGGGTTGTTACGCACGGTATCGTTTTCTAGATAAAAAAACAACAATTGTTTAGATCCACAGCCAAGGGCATTCAGTACGAGTCACGTTTGATAACCATGATATTCTTATTACCACATGCAGTGAACTTTAAAAGGGGTCAGCACGGGCCCACGCGTTCCACTAGTGAGAGACAAGTGAAACTGGGTCACCATGGATACAGAAATATCACAGAGATGGTGCCCTTTCTCTACACTTTACCAAACCATTTAACACAGAAGAATCAACGATGGCAATCATTTTCCTAATTCAAATTTGACTTGGATACAATATAGATATGCAAACACAAATAATGTTGGAATTACAAGCAAATCGTGAAGGTGAGGATTTAAGCCAGGTGAATTTGATCCACCTGTTTACACAAGAAGCTCATTGAGTGACTGGAGATAATATTGCGTAATTATCTTATGTTATGTAACTGATCAAACTGTCAGCTACACTATTAGCATGTTAGCATGCACGTCAACTGAAAGACGGCAGTAATCTCTCTGTAGGTATTTATTTCATTTATGGAAAGTGGACTAAATGGAAGGCAAGACTGAGGCTAGACGCAGATGGAAGTGTCCATGCATTTACTGTATCTTAGAGAGAGGAATCTGAGCCAGTCCAGTGGAATAGTGAATATTCTCTGACCCAGCACACTTGGGGAGCACAATCTATCTCCAGCAGCATCTGTCTCTTTGTGCATCCGCTCTCTCTCTCCGAAATCCCATTCCACCTCGCAGCTCCCACTCTCCCCTAGCAGGGGCACTGTAGCCATTAACCCAGAGAGTGAAGACTGTTCCCCACCTCCAAATCCCTCAAGCCTCATTCCCCCAAAAATGACTGAAAAGAAGCAGTAAGGAATATCAAATGGGTTCTGATACTTCAACGGTACTACCCATGGATGGTATGAAGTACATCATGCTACGCTAATAATTTGTTAATTCATATTTAAAAAAAATCTGAATTAGCTCCAATCTGTCATTGATGTTCTTGGGCATCCATTGTTTGTCCATTCATTTATTAACTTAACTTTTAAACAAAGAAACCAACTGTTCAAAACATAACAACATATGACATTTGAGAATAATCAGGATTATCCAGCTATAAAGCCATTCTGACATTAGATTACATTTCCAGATGAGGAGGAGAGCCTGCTGTCTGTCTGACTTTTAATTTTTTCCCCCCATGGAGATAGACAGATGCAGATGCAACTCATGGTTGTGCTCACTCATCATGCCATGTCATTTAGGCTACGGCAGGAAACATGATGAGGTATCCATCCCACAAACACAGTACCAGTCAAAAGTTTGGACACACCTAGTCATTCAAGGGTTTTTCCCTATCTTTACTATTTTCTACACTGTAGAATAATAGTGATGACATCAAAACAAACAACAACAAAAAAGCAGCCAACAAGTCCTCAGCGTATGTGGGAACTCCTTCAAGACTGTTGGAAAAGCATTCCTCATGAAGCTGGTTGAGAGAATGCCAAGAGTGTGCAAAGCTGTCATCAAGGCAAAGGGTGGCTACTTTGAAGAATATAAAATCTAAAATTTATTTTGATTTATTTAACACTTTTTTGGTTACTACATGATTAAATTTGTGTTATTTCATAGTTTTGATGTCTTCACTATTATTCTGCAATGTAGAAAATAGTACAAATAAAGAAAAAACCTTGAGTGAGTAGGTGTGTCCAAACTTTTGACTCGTACTGTATGTATATATATTCACACACACACACACACACACACACACACACACACACACACACACACAGGGACACTCACACACATACTCACACTCACACACACCCACGAGGGCACACATACACACGGTAGTCTACTGAAGAAACACTATCCCTCCAGCGCCTATAGCCGACTTATAAAACAACACACTTAACTCGCATCACTTGCTTTTAGAACATGTCCATCAATAAAAGTAAAGGGCTCTCTGTGCATCTGTTTCTAGCATGTCATTTATTTTCCTTTGAAGAAAAAATACATATCGTCCAGAATACGACCAAAAACAAGAAAATAAAGTGGTTTGGATTGAAAAAATCCCATAAATTCCATAAAGAGTTCACACTTACTCCACCAACTTGGGAACTGAACGCCATTTCGTTGTAACCTGGAAAATAGGAGGCAATGAAAAAATCTAGTTTGTTGTTTGATCATTTGATATTGTAATTAAACGAACTGATTACCCTTTGAGTGCTATTCAACTGTCAAGGATTGCTAGGAGGATGGTTTATTGGTGAGCAGTGAGCATCCTCACAGGCAGCATAAACAGATAGTGTGTGACGAGATAATTAGCATGTCTCAGTCTGTTTCAGAGGTTTGTGATGCATGGTTTCAGATCCACCGTCCCTGCATGATTCAAAGTCTTACATCCCTTACATCAGTGTCCATGCATGGTGTAATTCAGAAGGACCATAGGACCAGTTGCCCTTCTTTAATTCCGAGCCAATGATTCAGGCCCTGTTAAGTATTTAACATCTAACACATTAGAACAAAAACCACAGGACAATCCATTTGTCATGTCCGCCTACACAGGAATTCATTAGGGCCGTTCCAAAGGCCACTACAAAAGCACCAATCACTTTGAAGAGTCCTTTCCTACCTCTTTTCTAAAAAAACTATTTTGGTGTATAATTCATCTTCAGAAAATATGTTTTTATGCTATTTAGTGAAGGTGGATGACACTGTCGCCACATTTGGAGAAGGTAATTGCAAAGTGATGCCACTCACTAAAACCCTGGGGTTCTAAAATGTGTCTTATATTTTCTCTATCTTGAACCACAGTTAAAAACAGATAACCTTAGCCAGCCTATTTCTGACAAAATCTCAGTGGTTTGGGCAGTGGCGGATTCTATGACTAAATATGCATTCCAATCACAGCCATGGCGCCCAGTGACACACACACACATGCACGTATGACTACGCAAGTACTTAAATCCGTGCAGACAGACAGATGACCATGAAGGATTTCTGCATTGTCTGGAGCTTTATCAGTTCCGGGGGACAAGTGCCCATCTGAAGGCCGTCGGAGAGCTGGTCAGCTGGGACAGGAAAGACAGGACTAGGGGCCTGACACAATTACCACAATGCAGTACCACCTCCACCCTGCCAGCCTTCACACCACCCCAGATCCCACACCACTCACTCCAGCCTTCAGCCTCCAGCCTCCCAGGCTCTCACTGGGGCTGGTAATTGATCAGCACCGGGGATGAGCGAATATATAGAAATTAGAGTGTTTGTCTAACGGGTCAGGACAGTACCATTAATCTCTCTGGGAGTGTGTTCTGCATTGTAATGTCCTCATCAGTACGCTATACCAGGCTCACCATTCCACATGGGTTATTAATTCTGCATGCCCTGTGTGCTGCTGGTATGTGTGTATGTGTGTGTGTGTGTGTGTGTGTTTGTTTAACTATCCTTGTGGGTACCAGAAGTCCTCACAAGGATAGTAAAACAAGGAACATTTGGACAAGTGGGGACATTTTTCCGGTCCCCACGAGAACAAATGCTAATTTAGGTTTAGGGGTTAGGTTTAGGGTTAGGGTTACAACTAGGGTTAGGGATTACGGTTAGGTTTAGGGTTAGGAGTTAGGGTTAGGTATAGTTTTAGGGTTAGGAGTTTGGCGTTAAGGTTAGGCTTAAGGTTAGGCTTAGTGTTAGATTTAGAGTTAGGTGTTAGGGAAAATAGGAATCAATTATTTTGTCCCCACAAGGATAGCAATACAAACTGTGTATATGTGTGTGTTTGTGTGTATGTGTGTGGCATGCTGCTGGGGTGTCACAGAGAGAGGGGTGAGGTGGAGGGGAGAGGGAAGCGGGGGTGGAACAGGTCAAGTAATGTGGCACGGCAAAGGTCGATATTTTAGCTTGGCTGGTGCATCCTAATTAAATTACTAGAACTCCGCAGCATGGCATCGCACGTGAGCAAGCACAGAGATATGCAAACTCCCGCACCATCGTCGTACCATATGCCAATTAATTTGTGGCATGAGGTGAAACGTAGCACAGCGTGTCAGTTAGGGGAAACATGACTGATTTGGATGAGTTTCAATGCATTTCATCTAACAAGAATAGGCTACAGAGCAGGGGATGGGGGCATGTTCGAAATTAGCATAACTAGGCTGGCTGCCCATTGATCAAATACAAAGTCCAGTGTGTTAGTGTGTGTGGATTTCCTGTTAGCCATTTTGATTTCAATAGTAGGGCCTCGCGTTTGTTCAATATCAACAACATAACATGTGTAGTCTATTTGTGGTCAACAGGAAAAGTATTAGCTACACAAACAGGGTTTAAAAAGGCATACATTTTTTAATGCCCTCATGACCAAAGAGGTAGACATATTGTTACAGATACAAACCACATGCCTTTTAGAAGATCAGGCCATAATTCAAGATTGTCAAGAAACATCAGAAGGCTTCACCCAGGTCCTACTTGACACATCTCCTCTGATGATGTCATCTCTAGGTCCATCCTTTTTCCACAGAGGAGTTAATATTGTACACATGGCTGTCATTCTCCCCCTTAGCCTTGAAAACTTCAATGTAGCCAACTCCTTTGACTATTTCTCCCTCAGAACTATGAAACAACATAGGAAAACTCACAAACATTGACGCACATCCAACGTATAGTGCAGAGTGCATTTCTTAATCTCCACTTTACATAGGCCTATCTAATTGAGGTTTTCAGTTCAAACAAAACTAGCTAATGAGCTTGGTTTACTGTGTGATGAGATGAATATTGAAAGACTATAAGCAAAGGAATAAGGTAAAAAAAAAAATTACAAAAAATTCGCTGAATAAGCATAGTCGGTGAAAAATAAAATAATTATTGTAACGGCTTTCGTTGGTGGAAGGAGAGGAGGACCAAAATGCAGCGTGGTACGTATCCATAATATCATTTAATCGAAAATGAATACAAAATACAAGAGAATAAATGAAAACAGTACCGTATGGTACTAACACAGGAAACAACCACCCACAAAACACAATAGAAAGGCTACCTAAATATGGCTCCCAATCAGAGACAACGACTGACACCTGCCTCTGATTGAGAACCATACTAGGCCAAACACATAGAAATAGAAATACAGAACAAAACATAGAAAAACAACATAGAATGGCCACCCCAACTCACGCCCTGACCAAACTAAAATAAAGACATAAAAAAGGAACTAAGGTCAGAACGTGACAATTATAGATTTATTATAAGAATAGAAATTGTGTATGGTGATGGAACAGGTATTTTACATGACAAAAGTTGTTAAATGAAACAATAAAGCTATGAGTAGTCTACCATAACAGAAGTAGAACGAATGCCATAGCAACAGCATGTCGCTGCAAAATGTTCATCCGAAGATAAAGGAACACACAAAAGCTAAACTAATATCGAAAAACATCAATTCAAATCAGTTATCTCTGCTGCAGAGGATAAGTTCATTAGAGTTACCAGCCTCAGAAATTGCAGCCCAAATAAATGCTCCACAGAGTTCAGGTAACAGACACACATCAACTGTTCAAAGGAGACTGCGTGAATCAGGCCTTCATGGTCGATTTGCTGCAAAGAAACCACCACTAAAGGACACCAATAATAAGAAGAGGCTTGCTTGGGCCAAGAGACACGAACAATGGACATTAGACCGGTGGAAATCTGTCCTTTGGTCTGATGAGTCCAAATTTGCGATTTTTTGGGTTCCAACCCCCATGTCTTTGTGAGATGCAGAGTAGGTGAAGGGATGATCTCCGCATGTGTGGTTCCCACCGTGAAGCATGGAGGAGGAGGTGTGATGGTGTGGGTGTGCTTTGCTGGTGACACTGTCATGATTTATTTAGAATTCAAGGCACACTTAACCAAAATCAAATCAAATGTTATTTGTCACATGCGCCGAACACAACCGGTTGTAGAGATTTCAGTGAAATGCTTACTTACAAGCCCTTAACCAAGAATGCAGTTTTAAGAAAATACCTGAAAAAAAGAAGTAAGAGATAAGAATAACAAATAATTAAAGAGCAGCAGTAAATAACAATAGAGGGGCTATATACAGGGGGTACCGGTACAGAGTCAGTGTACGGGGCACCGGTGTCGAGGTAATTGAGGTAATATGTACATGTAGGTCGAGTTATTAAAGTGACTATGCATAGATAATAACAGAGAGTAGCAGCAGTGTAGAAGAGGGGGGGTGGGCAATGAAAATAGTCTGAGTAGCCATTTGATTAGCTGTTCAGGAGTCTTACGGCTTGGGGGTAGAAGCTGTTAAGAAGCCTTTTGGACCTAGACTTGGAGCTCCGGTACCTCTTGCCATGCGGTAGCAGAGAGAACAGTCTATGACTTAGGTGGCTGGAGTCTTTGACAATTTTTAGGGCCTTCCTCTGACACCGCCTGGTATACAGGTCCTGGATGGCAGGGAGCTTGGCCCTGCTGATGTACTGGGCCGCACGCACTGCCCTCTGTAGTGAGCATGGCTACCACAGCATTCTGCAGCGATACGCCATCCCATCTGGTTCAGGCTTAGTGGGACTATCATTTGTTTTTCATGTAAGGGCTATTTGACCAAGAAGGAGAGTGATGGAGTGCTGCATCAGATGACCTGGCCTCTACAATCACCTGACCTCAACCCAATTGAGATGGTTTGGGATTAGTTAGATCGCAGAGCGAAGGAAATGCAGCCGACAAATGCACAGCATATGTGGGAACTCCTTCAAGAAAAGCATTCCAGGTGAAGCAGGTTGAGAGAATGCCAAGAGTGTGCATAGCTGTCATCAAGGCAAAGGGTGGCAACCTTTTGGGGGTGGTTACTACATGATTCCATATGTGTTATATCATAGTTTCGATGTCTTCCCTATTATTCTAAAATGTAAAAAATCGTAAAAAATCTAGAAAAACCCATGAATGAGTAGTTGTGTCCAAACTTCTGACTGGTGCTGTATTTACAAAAGTATGTGGACACCCCTTCAAATTAGTGGATTTGGCTATTTCAGCCACACCCGTTGCTGACAGATGTATAGAATTGACCACACAGCCATGCAATCTCCAAAGACAAACATTGGCAGTGGGAATGGTCTTACTGAAGAGCTCAGTGACTTTCGTCATGGCACTGTCATAGGATGCCACCTTTCCAATAAGTCAGTTTGTCAAATTTCTGCCCTGCTAGAGCTGCCCCAGTCAACAGTAAGCGCTGTTACTGTGAAGTGAAAACATCTAGGAGCAACAAGGGATCAGCCACGAAGTGGTAGGCCACTTAAGCTCACAGAACAGGACCGCCGAGTGCTGAAGCGCGTAGCGCGTAAATATCACCTGTCCTCGGTTGCAACACTCAGTACTGAGTTCCAAACAGCATCTGGAAGCAACGTCAGCACAAGAACTGCATATCAGGAGCTTCATGAAATGGGTTTCCATGGCCGAGCAGCCTCACACAAGCCAAAGATCACCATGAGCAATGCCAAGCGTCGGCTGGAGTGGTGTAAAGCTCACCGCCATTGGACTCTGTAGCAGTGGAAACACATTATCTGGAGTGATGAATTACACTTTGTCATTTGGCAGTCCGACGGAAGAATCTGGGTTTGGCGGATGCTAGGAGAATGCTACCTGCCCCAATGTATAGTGCCAACTGTAAAGTTTGGCGGAGGAGGAATAATGGTCTGGGGTTGTTTTTAATGGTTCAGACTAGGCCCTTGTGTTCCAGTGAAGGGAAATATTAACGCTACAGCATACAATGGCATTCTAGACGATTCTGTGCTTCCAACTTTTTGGCAACAGTTTGGGGAAGGCCCTTTCCTGTTTCAGCATGACGATGCCCCCATGCACAAAGCGAGGCCCATACAGAAATGGTTTGTCGAGATCGGTGTGGAAGAACTTGACTGTCCTGCAAAGAGCCCTGACCTCAACCCTATTGAACACCTTTGGTATGAATTAGAATGTCGACTGCGAGCCATGCCTAATCGCCCAATATCAGTGCCCGACCTTACTAATGCTCTTGTGGTTGAATGGAAGCAAGTCCCTGCAGTAATGTTCCAACATCTAGTGGAAAGCCTTCCCAGAAGAGTGGAGGCTTTTATAGCAGCAAACGAGGGACCAACTCCATATTAATGCCATGATTTTGGAATGAGATGTTTGACGAGCAGGTGTCCACATACTTTGTAGTGTATCTAAAGGGTAGAGCTACCGCTTTCAAGGAGCGGACTCTCTCCCGGACGCTTATAAGAACTCTTGCTATGCCCGCCGATGAACCATCAAACAGGCAAAGCATCAATACAGGACTAAGATTGAATCGTACTACATCGGCTCCGAAGCTCGTCGGATGTGGCAGGGCTTGCAAACTATTACAGACTACAAGGGAAGTACAGCCGCAAGCTGCCCAGTGACACGAGCCTACCTGACGAGCTAAATCTCTTCTATAACCATGCTTCAAGGCAAGCAACACTGAAGCATGCATGAGAGCATAAGCTGTTCTGGACAACGAGGTGATTACGCTCTCCGTATCCGATGTAAGACCTTTAAACAGGCCAACATTCACAAGGCCACAGGGCCAGACGGATTACCAGGACGTGTACTCCGAGCATGCGCTGACCAACTGGAAAGTGTCTATAATACCAACATTACAGACTGAGTCTGTAATACCAACATGTTTCAAGCAGACCACCATTGTCCCTCTGCCAAAGAACACTACGGTAACCTGCCTAAATGACTACCGACCCGTAGCACTCACGCCTTTATCCATGAAGTGCTTTGAAAGGCTGGTCATGGCTCACATCAACACCATTATCCCAGAAACCCTAGACCCACTCCAATTTGCATACCACCCCAACAGATCCAAAGATGATGCAATCTCTATTGCACTCCACACTGCCCTTTCACACCTGGACAAAAGGAACACCTATGTGAGAATGCTATTCTTTGACTACAGCTCAGCGTTCAACACCATAGTGCCCTCAAAGCTCATCACTAAGCTAAGGACTCTGGGACTAAACACCTCCCTCTGCAACTGGATCCTGGACTTCCTGATGGGCTGCCCCCAGGTGGTAAGGGTAGATAAACAACACATCTGCCACGCTGATCCTCAACACGGGGCCCCCTCAGGGGTGCGTGCTCAGTCCCCTCCTGTACTCCCTGTTCACCCATGACTGCATGGCCAGGCACGACTCCAACACCATCATTAAGTTTGCCGACAACACAACAGATCCAGCCTGATCACCAACAACGATGAATGAGCCTATAGGGAGGAGGTCAGAGACCTGACCGTGTGGTGCAAACATAACAACCTCTCCCTCAACGTGATCAAGACAAAGGAGATGATTATGGACTACAGGAAAAGGGGCTGTGGAGGAGCAGGTTGAGAGCTTCAAGATCCTTGGTGTCCACATCACCAACAAGCTATCATGGTCCAAACGCACCAAGACAAGTAGAGGGCATGACAAAGCCTATTCCCCCTCAGGAGACTGAAAAGATTTGGCATGGGTTCTCAGATCTTCAAAAAGTTTGACAGCTGCACCATCGTGAGCAACCTAACTGGTTGTATCACCGCCTGGAATGACAACTGCTCGGCATCCGACTGCAAGATACTACAGAGTGTAGTGCGTGCGGCCCAGTACATCAGTGGGGTCAAGCTTCTGACATCCAGGACCTCTATACCAGGCGGTGTCAGAGGAAGGCCCTAAAAATTGTCAAAGACTCCAGCCACCCTAGTCATAAACTGTTCTCTCTGCTACCGCACAGCAAGCGATACCGGAGCGCCAAGTCTAGGCTCCTCAACAGCTTCTATCCCCAAGCCATAAGACTCCTGAACAGCTAATCAAATGGCTACTCAGACTATTTTCATTGCCCACCCCCCCTCTTCTACACTGCTGCTACTCTCTGTTATTGTCTATGCATAGTCACTTTAATAACTCTACCTACATGTACATATTACCTCAATTACCTCGACACCGGTTCCCCCGCAGACTGACTCTGTACCGGTACCCCCTGTATATAGCCCCTCTATTGTTATTTACTGCTGCTCTTTAATTATTTGTTATTCTTATCTCTTACTTCTTTTTTTCAGGTATTTTCTTAAAACTGCATTCTTGGTTAAGGGCTTGTAAGTAAGCTTTTCACTGAAATCTCTACAACCGGTTGTGTTCGGCGCATGTGACAAATAACATTTGATTTGATTTTGGTTAAGTGTGCCTTGAATTCTAAATAAATCATGACAGTGTCACCAGCAAAGCACACCCACACCATCACACCTCCTCCTCCATGCTTCACGGTGGGAACCACACATGCGGAGATCATCCCTTCACCTACTCTGCATCTCACAATGACATGGCGGTTGGAACTAAAAATTGCACATTTGGACTCATCAGACCAAAGGACAGATTTCCACCGGTCTAATGTCCATTGCTCGTGTCTCTTGGCCCAAGCAAGTCTCTTCTTATTATTGGTGTCCAGATGATATGATATGTGGTGGTTTCTTTGAAGTAAATCGACCACGAAGGCCTGATTCACGCAGTCTCCTCTGAACAGTTGATGTTGAGATTTATCTGTTACCTGAACTCTGTGAAGCATTTATTTGGACTGGAATTTCTGAGGCTGGTAACTCTAATGAACTTATCCTCTGCAGCAGAGATAACTCTGGGTCTTCCTTTCCTGTGGCGGTGAGAACGAGTTTCATCTTTGCGCTTGATGGTTTTTACGACTGCACTTGGAAAAACTTTTAAAGTTCTTGACATTTTCCGCATTGACTGACCTTCATGACTTAAAGTAATGATGGAGTGTCGTTTCTCTTTGCTTATTTGAGCTGTTCTTGGAATAATATGGACTTGGTCTTTTACCAAATAGGGCTATGTTATGTATACCACTCCTACCTTGTCACAACACAACTGATTGGCTCAAACACATTAAGAGGGAAAGGAATTCCGCAAATGGTATTTTAACAAGGCACACCTCTTAATTTAAACACATTCCTGGTGACTACCTCATGAAGCTGATTGAGAGAATGCCAAGAGTGTGCAAAGCTGTCAAGGCAAAGGGTACTTTGAAGAATCTAAAATCTAAAATCTATGTTGATTTCTTTAAACCTGTTTTGATTACTACATTATTCCATATGTGCTATTTCATAGTTTTGATGTCTCCACTATTATTCTACAATGTAGAAAATAGTAAAAATAAAGAAAACCCCTAAAATGAGTAGGTGTGTCCAAACTTTTGGTTGGTACGTATAGTGTAAATGTGTAACAAAACTATACAAATCCCGTATGACAGTGAAAACGAGCGGCAAAACAATTTGATAATGCAGCAATTTAATTGGTCGACAGACGAATGAGGAAATGCGCCCATATCATCTGACTACGTCGTGCGTCACAACAATCATCTGAGCCGCACTGGAAGTAACATGGTTCCCATGCCCGAGCTCCCTAAAGTTCTAGCGATGTTGTTGGTGATGTTTATTTCGCTCATTCCCTCCGCGGAGGCATTTGACGGAGGGGACGCCGTTGCACTTCTGCTCGGGGTTACCATATCGGTGGTGGGCATTTGCGCGTGCATCGGCTGGTACACACGACAGAGAAATGGACAGTTCTGAGAAAACAAAACGGCTCGAGGGACTGGCTGCTGGCCTGTATCCGGAAATGTTTCTACGCGGTCTACAGTATCTTGACTATCCTGGGTCATTTTCGACTGACGGAACAAGAGTCGTGTGCCTTATTTTGCTGAAATGTACGAAGTTGCCTGAATGAAGAAGACAAACAATGAACTACAAAACCAGGAATTTGAGAACAGGAACTGGGAGCATGCGCACTGTTGGATTTGCAGGACCAAATAACATACCTGTACCTGTAGGTTACTTCCTATCACAATAAGACCAAGGCCCTGAGACATGACACATTTTGGACTATACATAGTAGGCTATGTTACCTTAATATGACAACAACATTTGATTTTGCTTGGACTTGAATATCTTCAGATACTGTACCTCTAAATAATGTATGTCCCTCCAAAGAGAGTGTGATGATTGTCTGTCCTTTCACGAAATATTGACATTGCCATGCCAGGTGAATTGCCATCTGTCAACTGTTACAAGCACAGTAGCTAAAGTTTGTTCTGCTTTCACTGCTAACAATGTTATAACATCCGCTTGATAGAAAATAAATACCTTTGTTAATTGCGTCACGGGTCCTTCATTTCACACATACATGTAAATGACCAGTGTCCTTTACTATATTGCTCACAAAAGGGAATTTGTAGCCTTCTAATATTTAAACCATCAGTGTAATGTCCTTAGCTTCTATGCTGTAAAACAATTGACAGTGCAGACAGTGTAAAGATTGAACACTGGTCTAGTATTGAGTTTCTCCATACCAAAAAACCTTCTCCATGACCCCCCTGAGCATAAGATATAGCTCAGGGGGGTCATGGAGAGATGCAGGCTTTTGTTTCAGTCCAGCACAAACACCGCTGCCAATTAAAATAATTAGACCACAGTCATTTGAAGCAGATGTGTTGGAGCTGAGCTGGAACAACATCCTCGACACACTGCGGCTCTCCATGACCCGTTGGTGACCCCTGAACTAGACTATAGAAAAGCCTACACAACACTGTTCATAAAATAGCAACAATCCATAAACAATGAAAGATTTACAATATTTCAGCGGTTGCATGGATGTTGCCAGTCAATATTCTTTCGCAATAGTCTGTAGCCTGTGGGTGTGGGGTATGACATCACTGTATTCTACTGACATAACCTTGAAATGAAAAGCACTACAATTATAACGAAGATGCTATTTGCATGCACACCAACACACATACTGTATAAAGTGCGTGTTAATTATACGTATGAGAAGTCAGTCTAGCCTGAGGTGAACCATCACCTAGTTTAACCCCTCAGTTACTGTTACATATTAATTTATGACATGATACATGTAGCAATGTAATATAGCATTATCTAAAAACCACATTTTACATCTACTGGATTTGATTGTTGTTAATCCTTGCTTCTGAATTAGTGTTGGGTGTAGGTCTAGTGCATAGGAACGTGGGAGCCGCCTATAGGCTTAGTAGAATTGATAAGCTATATAGGTCGACTATAACCTAAACGCATATTATGCAGAAATGGGAATCTATTGCAATGAATCTCAGAATGAGTGATCCAGTCGCACTCTCTCCCACTGTAGGCTATAATGACTGACGAAGGTAACGAGGGACTTGTGATGCTGCACCCATTGAGACGATGTTGCCACGAGAGACTATAGTGCTGCAACAAGAGACAAGACACGTCTTGGATCACAAATAGGATCAGTGCGCATGCTCCGTCTGTTCCGTTTACTGTATATTCACTGTGGTAAAAGGGCAGGCAGGCAACAAACCAAGCTTTTTACAGAAAAGTGGCTTCTACAATGTAAATACGCTCCAGGGAAACCAAAAGGAATATCAACAGGTATGCTTTTAATTGATATCTTAGCAGTTATTTCGATTTTTATTGGCTTATTTTCTGTGGTTTTGGATTCCCTTCAATTCATAGCGGGTTCTTGGAAATGATTCTGCCTAATGGACGTGCGGATTCGCTACACTGTAATGTTCAATCCAACAGTGAACGGTGAGAAATATATATTGTAATCGAATGAATTCCAACCTAAATGCATGGGAACCGCTCGTATAACGCTCACCCGAAGGATAGATAATGCTTAAAAGTGCATCTCTGCTATAATGACAGAATTCGGAAAATAACCGCCACGAATAGCCTTTGTTTGATATATATATATAAAAAATTTAAAGGAATATGCCAAGTTTTTGCATAGCTATCTAGTATTGAATTGTTTATTTAATTCGTGATTTATTTGCATCGAAATCCCGAACTGGATTTATCACCTCATTGTTATAAGCATCAGTAAACTATTCATAGGGTATCAAATATAATTTCCACTAGACGGTGTTCTTTGTTAATATGCTCGTGAGATTCGATAGTCTATCGCCTAAAATCAAAGCTGAGCTGGGAAATAGATAAAAGCCCAGGTCAATAAACCGCCTTAATCAGGTGAATAGTTTATTATAACGTCTGCCGTGTAATTCCAGTCAACGGTTAACCAGACAAAAACATGGATGCTTTTTATTCTGTATGCAACATCCGTTAATTTTCAACAAATCATGAAGGCACAGGCAGAGTTTATTGTAAGCATCCCCTGGTCAGATCAATTCTGCAGGGTCTTTGGGTGTGATCAACAGCTTTCTTGCTGCATAATGTTAAACACGTTTTACGACATAATAAAACGGACTAACATCGAAACCCTTTTGTTTACCCCCTTTCCTACCAGACATAAGATGATATGCATTTCCCCTTTAATAGTGACTTAAAACGTTGTCTTATCATAATATTGCTTGTATTTTCTAAAAGGGTTTCTAAAAGGGTGGCCCATAAAAGAAAGTCTATTATTGTAACCAGGATTAATGCTTGTGTTTTATTAAGCTCATCTGTAGACTTAAGTTTTCTAGCTAGGGCACTGCTCTGTACTGACTGCATACCATTATAAATGCAATGAGCAAGTCAACTGAAAATGGAAAATAAATGACAATGGCTCGGGGGAATTGTAGTTTATCATACACCCAGATACAGGCTCGAGGGTGCAATGCAATGTAAAAAGAATATGAGTGAATCCTGATCGGTGGCTGGTATTTTTCAGGTATTTTTAGGTGTGATGAGACAAAAGAACAAAGGATGCCGTAGAAGAGAGGCTGCTTACAAGCCGGGAATCTGCTTCAAAGCACAACAAATGGATCTATCGCCTCCCCCTGCCGCCTCTAGATAATGATACTTGGCTGAAGCTACTACATCTTTATGATCCCTCCTCCATCTATGGCGAACTATAGCCATGCAGGGGACCACAACATCTTGCAGAATGTCTCTCCTCTCGCCACGTTTCTTAAACTGACATCCCTGGGTTTTATCATTGGAGTCGGCGTCGTTGGCAACCTCCTGATCTCCATCCTACTGGTCAAAGACAAGAGCCTGCACCGTGCACCGTACTACTTCCTGCTGGACCTGTGCGCCTCGGACATTCTGCGCTCCGCCATCTGCTTCCCCTTTGTTTTCACCTCCGTCAAGAATGGTTCCACCTGGACGTACGGCACGCTTACCTGCAAAGTGATAGCCTTCCTGGGGGTGCTGTCCTGCTTTCACACAGCGTTCATGCTCTTCTGTGTGAGTGTGACACGCTACCTGGCCATAGCCCACCACCGCTTCTACACCAAGAGGCTCACCTTCTGGACGTGTCTGGCAGTTATCTGCATGGTGTGGACGTTGTCGGTGGCCATGGCCTTTCCCCCGGTGCTGGACGTGGGGACGTACTCCTTCATAAGGGAGGAGGACCAGTGTACGTTCCAGCACCGCTCGTTCAGAGCCAACGACTCCCTGGGCTTCATGCTGCTCCTCGCCCTGATCCTTCTGGCCACCCAGCTTGTCTACCTCAAGCTAATCTTCTTCGTCCATGACCGACGGAAGATGAAACCGGTCCAGTTCGTGCCTGCCGTCAGCCAGAACTGGACCTTCCATGGCCCCGGGGCCAGCGGCCAAGCAGCGGCTAACTGGCTGGCGGGGTTCGGCAGGGGCCCCACCCCGCCCACCCTGCTGGGGATCAGGCAGAACAGCAATGCAGTGGGCCGGCGACGCCTGCTGGTGCTGGACGAGTTTAAGACTGAAAAGAGGATAAGTAGGATGTACTTCATCATGACCTTCTTCTTTCTCACGCTCTGGGGCCCCTACCTAGTGGCCTGCTATTGGAGGGTGTTTGCCAGGGGCCCCGCGGTACCAGGGGGGTACCTGACCGCGGCGGTGTGGATGAGCTTCGCCCAGGCGGGAGTCAACCCCTTTATCTGCATCTTCTCCAACAGGGAGCTCCGGCGCTGCTTCAGCACCACTCTCCTTTACTGCAGAAAATCCAGGTTACCTAGGGAACCTTACTGCGTTATATGAAGGCTTGGGTTGTTTTTTTCCTTCCACTCCTCCACTGATTGACATCAATTTGGGTTTTGTCCCATTGTACAGCTCTCTTTCTCTTCATCCTCCTGTTCCTCCTCCTCCTCCCCTCTCTTCTGAGGCAGAAGTTGGACTGTCAATCACTCCCTTGGTTCTGTGATTGAACATCATACATGGAGGTTGAAGGGAATGAAATAAGCAGGTAGCTGAGAACCCTTCCTATGTTTATGTTCTAGTAAACAACTGCTGTGGAAGGTAATTTAGAAGCAGAGAAGAAAAAAAAATGGTGAAACTACAAAAACAAAGGACTGACCCCTTGCTTTGGATATTTTGAAGATAATTCAGTGAGGTAAAAGATTACGGTGAAAATCCCCCAGAAAACTAAGAAACGATTTCCTCTAAGGAGTCACTGGAATTGTTTTACATTTAAAAGTTGCACTAAAAAGAAGATGTAAAGATGCTTTTTTTGATCAACGGTTGCATTGCAAGGTGCAAGGACAACTTGTTTTTCCCTCTAACTAAACAATGAATGCTTTAATTTGCAACAGACACCCCATTCGCTGTATGTAAAGCAAAACAATGTTGGGTGACTAACTGTTGGAATACACCTTCACAAGAGGATTAAATTGGTTTTAATGTAAGTGATATCTTTTTTTTATTTTGGGGGGTGAGGGGGGCAGGGGTGGGGGGCTTAAATGAAGGGAATAATGATGTGTGGTTTTGAAGTTGCAACTTAAATCTAGAAATTATTTCTTGTAGTTTTATGATCCATAAGTCCCTATTGTCTGGAATAGTTATTTTTCTGAATCTGCTCACATTTGAAAAAAAAACTAAACAGATTAAATGATGTTTGGATAAAAACCTTGCTTTTTGAGAACAAACGAACCTTAAAAAAGACAGTGAAGATATACTTAAATGTGTCACATCCATGTTACCTAAACACTGAAATATTGTTACAGTATTGCTGAAGCCACTCCAGGTGTTCTTGCCTTAATGGTTCTGATATTGTTCTGTTTTTCAGTTGTTGGGTTTTCTTATCCACTCCTGAAAAGTCCTTGATTCGTTTCACATCCATGTGAAGTGTATGTTCATTTGAAAAAGCTGGTCCACTCTCATAAGCATCACAGGTCATATACTCAGCAGAGCAGCCCATTGTTTATTCTGCAAAGGTTTGCTATGTACACCCCACAGAGTGCTCAGAGCACAGGGAGCGTGTGTGTGTGTGGGCACGTGTGTGTGAATCTTCAGACAACTGTCACTTCAAGACCAGAGCCTTAGTATGAAATCTTGCACAATTTGTAAAAAGTGTTAAAGGAAAAAAACATTTAAGGCATACCGTCATGTTTATACTTTCCCTACATTTGCTCTCTACGGATTGTTTTCAATAACTTACGTTTTCTCTTGTGGCCATTTTAATATTTATTCTGTATTATTTTTTGTATATTATAGATAGATTGTGTGTAAGTATGTGAGTCTTTCATTTTGAAGTACCGAATGTGAGTACAGTTTAAATTAGGATTGCATTTGCTGAAAGTTAACTGTGTAATCTGTTGCTTAAATTTTTGAAAATAAAATTTTACATTTTGCAAACTTGTTTTTTTCCTTTCACTGACAGAGATTTCATGTTCAATCTGGCCTTCATGTTTGACCAAGTCAAGAGATTTGATCACTGTTCAAAAATCCAAAACTTTAATCTGATGTTTTGTAACACTTGTTTAGATTTTTTTGATTCCATCCCATCTGATAATCTATGTTGTATCAAAAGAAATAAACTATAAATCCTCTTCCCTAGTTACAGTTTCATAGTACTTCCCCAATACAGTGGGTATTATAAGTATTCACCCCTCTTGGATTTCTTGTCACAAAGTGGGATTAAAATAGATTTTTTTGTAAATGATCTACACAAAATACTCTTTAACGTCAAAATGGGGGGAAAAAATCTAAGATTTCTTTATAAATTGTGAAAAATGAAACACTAATATACCTTGATTAGATAAGTATTCACTCCCCTGAGTCAATATATGTCACAAACACCTTTACCACTGATTACGGCTGTGAGGCTTCTTGGGTTAGTCTCTAAGAGCATTGCACACCTGGATTGTACAATATTTTCCCATTATTATTTTCAAAACTCTTCAAGCTCTGTCAAGGTGTTTGGGGTCATGGCTAGACAGCAATTTTCAAGTTTTGCCATAGATTTTCAAGCAGGTTTAAGTCAAAACTGTAACTTGGCCACTCAGGAACATTCACTGTCTTCTTGGTAATCAACTCCAGTGTAGATTTGGCCTTGTGTTGTAGGTTATTGTCCCTATGAAAGGTGAATTCCTCTCCCAGTGTCTGGTGTAAAGCAGACTGAAGCAGGTTTTCCTCTAGGATTATGCCTGTACTTAGCTCCACCCCGTTTCTCTTTTTATCCTGAATTATTCACCAGTCTTTGCCGATGTCAAGCGCACTCATAACATGATGCAGCCACCACCATGCTTATAAAAAGGGAGGCAGTTATTCAGTAATGTGTTGTGTTGGATTTGCCCTAAACATAAGGCTTTGCATTTAGGCCAAAAAGTGTATTCCTTTGCCATGTTTTCTTGCAGTATAACTTTAATGCCTTGTTGCATACATGATGCATTCTGTATATTTGTATTCTTCTTTTCACTATGTCATTTAGGTCATTATTGTGAAATAACTACAATGTTGCCATTGAACTCTGTAGCTGTTTTAAAATCCCCAATCAGGGGCGGACTGGGATCAGAAATCGGCCCTGGCATACTGTCAAGCCCTCACCACAGAGAGCTGCTTATTCTCTATGTTGGTTGGGGCGTGACAGTGACTAGGGTGGGTTATCTAGGTGAATAATGATCTATGTTGGCCTGGTATGGTTCCCAATCAGAGGCAGCTGTTTATCGTTGTCTCTGATTGGGGATCATATTTAGGCAGCCATTTCCCCTTTGTGCTTGGTGGGATCTTGACTATGTATAGTTGCTTGTGAGCACTATAGCAGCTTCACGTTTCGTTTTGCATTTATTGTTTTCTTTGAGTTTCACTTCAAAATAAAGAGGATGGAACCATACCACGCTGCATCTTGGTCCACTCATTATAACGAGCGTGACACATACCTAACACACCGGTCCATTATTTTCCTCAAATGACCCAACAACGGACCATTTTAGTCCTTCAGGCCCCCATTATTATCCAGATAATTATTATTTTGTACAAAAACCCAAGTTAGACAGGTCCACTGGGCTAACAATGGACATGGGCTTAGCGACTAGTCTGCCCCGGTCACCAATGGCCTCATGGTGACATTCCCTAGCAGTTTCCTTCCTGTGCTGCAGCTCAGTTCAGAAGGAAGACTATCTTTGTTTTATCTGGGTGGCCTAATACATCATCCACAGCATAATTATTAACTTGACCATGCTTAAAGAGATATTTCATGTCTGATTTGTTATTGTTACCCATCTACCAATCACTGCCCTTCTTTATGAGGCTTTTGAAAAATTCCCTGGTCTTTGTAGTTTAATCTGTGCTTGAAATTCAATACTTGACTGAGGGACCTTACATACTGTATGTTGTATGTATGGGGGACAGAGGAAGGAGTAGTCATGAACAAATAATGTCAATCCCTATTATTTATTATGTGATTTGTTATGTCAAAATGTATTCCTGAACTAATTTAGGCTTGCCTAAACAAAGGGGGTGAATGCAACAACTATATTTTAGTTATTCAATTTGTATTCATTTCTAATTGCCAATCTGCTTCTCTTTTGTCTAGATGTATTGATAGTGAATTGAGTTTTATGCTGTATTTGTGTTGAAGGCTTCCCATTCATTCACTGTTTTATCTTCTGCTTTTGTGGAACATGTATTTAAGCGTCTTCGTTTCTATGCCAGTCTCAAAAAATTATTAAATGACCTTAGCCCAGTTGCTTGCGAACACAAAATATGATGCTGGAATCATGGAAAGCTTGCTTGTAAACAAGACAGCCAAATTGCGAAGATGCAGTTGACCTGAAAATCTTTTTAAGGGCCTTTTTGCATAGCAAGGTAAGCAACTAATTATGTCGGAGATGTCATTAGTACACCCCAAAAGGTCTGTCAGTTACTATATGGGTCTTGCAATCTATTTGCATTTGTCAGTTTTCTCTGGATGCAATCATTACAGACCATTTTATGTTGATAATGGGAGGTTGTCAGGAATAGATCATGGCCAGAAATGACATCGGCCCTAGTTTGTATCTAACACTGTGTTTGTTTGCTTTCAGTAACAGCAGTCTTGTTTTGTTTAGTGTTTAATGAAATGTTATGACATTTTGACAGGAGTGAGAGGACTAAAATGAGGCAAACCCAACCTTGTCTTATATGGAGCTAGGATTGAAGTGGTTGCTCTGTGGCTGTGGGATTTTAACTGGGACATTTTGCATGAGTTAAATGCAGTGTATGATATACTATTAAACCATTTTGTAGCTCTGAGTCTCTAATTTTATCCAATGTAAAAAATAAAAAAATAATTTAAATCAAATTTTGCTACTTAAGACCGATTTGAGCCGGTCAGTCACATTTAGCTATGGGCCAGGGATGACTGCAATGGTTATCATCTATCACATGAGGTTCATTTAGTAACATGCCGTTTGTGATCATGAAAGTAATGGGACTATTTCATCACATTGTCTATTGGGTCTTCTTGAATTTGTTTTCACCTATCTGTAAAAGGTATTGACTGAACGTCTGCTATATGGTGGTGGTTTCACAAGAAACTGTGTAGCACAGAATACAAAGAATACTTTGGCCCAAGTATTTACCGGCAGTATAAAATATTACAATCAAACCTTTCTTTTACCCATGTATCACTGTGAATGTATATTTTACATTGAATGTTACTTTGAAAAGCATTTTCCCATTGATTTTGTTGATGGTGGAAAGGAATTCATCTCAGATCTGAGAACTTCTCTTGGGTCTACCCTTAAAATGACAGTGATCTTCTAATGAAGAATCAAAGTCTTTGTATATCTCAGTGGTATTAAGTATAATTTTCATGGACTGCCCAATGGATGTGAAAACATAGTCTCCCCCAGATCCTCAGTTGATAATCTGACTCTGACACATTTGCTTTTTGGTGGGGAATAATTCATCTGAGGCAGCCTTTTTGCAAACGTTAGTGTTTTAAAAAAATAATGCAAGCCAGCTCTTAATTAAAGCTTGGTTAAAGGGTCTTTATCAACAAGCGCTCGGAAATGGAAAACTGCCTAGAAATGGAGTGGACGACTCAGCCCATGACAAGACAAACTACTCGGCGCAGGAAAGTGAAGGGAGAATACTTCTTTGCTTTTCATGACTCCACATATCACACATACAGCCATGTGTGGCTCTGCTAGAAGCTAGAAGTGCCATTGTGTTGTTCTTTGTGGCCTTTCTGTGTTACTGTACCCTCCCCAATGCATCACGCAGGCCGTACAAAGCAGTAGGGAGCTAGGCCACTCCATTACTGGCCTGTTAGAACACGCTATAAAGCACGACAGGGGCCTCAACGTCCCTGATTCCATCAGCCTCCTTTGTAAAATATCACATACATGTCTAAGAGTTATCGATGTTTCCAGGGATAGAGCTGCAGCAATTTTGTTTCTACCAGGGTCTAGCATCCAGAGGGTTATTATTTTCCTTTACGAGGATGCACCCTATAGCCTACTGTCTTGTATGACTAATGTGTAAACTGCTAATCAATACTGTAAGTGAATGATAATGTGGGGATCATTGCATCCTACTGTGTGTAATGTGTGTGTTATAAACACTGTGTGAAGGGGAAATAATGCATCGGGTTTCACACCAGAGGCTTTGCCTGCCTTTCTAAAAATTAATGTAGGTTTAAAGTGTAAGGTTCTTTCTGCTCTTTATGTCCATTCATAATTCATTGTCATTTTTCTTTAAGCTACTATGGTATTAAACCAGCCAAGTTCAGCTGTTGTGATCTGATAACAAAACAGCTGGACAGATGCTGTTCAAATCCGTTTAGAGACAAGCTGGCCCTAAAAATATGTGTGGTTGAATATAAATGTAACATATTGTCTAATATGATGTATAATATGTATAGCGGGTGGTTGATGGAAAGGGAAATATGGTAGATGGAGATGCTGGAATGAAAGTGAGCTATAAAATACAAGATGATGATTATCATTCCCTAGGGGCCGGCCTTGAAAATGTGTTGCTGTATTTATCGTCTGACAAGCTGATATCTATTATGGGGAACTCAGGCCTTTGAATACAAATGATAAAGCAGATGTTTTTTCCAATAGATGTGCATGTGGGCGTGATGGATAGAGAAGATATCTGTCTATAATGACCAACTAAACACTCTTTATTTTCCCCAGGCCACCATGCCACCATGCTTCTGGCTTAAAGAAAGAATATCTCCGCTTTAAATATTAACTGATTAAATTGTGGATGATGCTTCAAAGGTTTCGCCTTGCATATTTAATATTTAAACAGCATTTTTTTTCTCTAATGTAGGATTTAGAGGAGCACAAGGATCATTTTTTTTCAGGAGATACATTACACAAACTTGCAGGGGATTTAGGCTGGGCAGAATCACTCACTTCTCACCTGGTAAAGGCAGAGGATATTTCTGGGGTTGCTGTATTTTCTTGACAACACTTTGACAGGCAGGAGGGCGACTTTATTTATTTATTTACCCACAGTATTTGTGTATCTGTCTATTTACTTGGCTTGTTATTTATTTACTTGCTGTGGTGGTGTGCAGACATGGACTTCAATGGCAACCTGGGGAGGGATGCCACTGTCAGGGTGATGTGTTTTCTCTGTCCTCCTCACCTGCAAGCTGGATTAGGGTGCCATGTATCAGTTTGGGGGGTGAGCTATGGTGCTATGGGGCTATGGGGCTATGGAGACTGTGTATCAGTCTTGTCTTGTCCCAGCGGTCAAAACTGGTTGAAATGACATCATTACAACCATTTTGATCATGCCACCATTTCAACCAGTTTGGCCCCATTTTGTGGTGTTTTACCTTACTTCATGATCCCACCAGCCATAGTGGATGGTCAGTGCAAACACACTGTGTATACTCAGGCACAGTCAAGGGTAGGCTAGCTTGGTAGAGTCAATTCGTGGTTCAGCCAATGTTGTGTTCCTTGTCGTAGGTTATGATATGTCAGCAAATGATAGAGGAGTTGACTAAAATACAAACAGATTTGGGACTAGGCTAGGGGTATGCAGAATATCATAGACCCTGAAAACTGAGGTTGTGGGTGGATATTGGTCAGAGAATGGTGGACAAGCCCATGCTGTCTTACCATGTTCTAAAGTTACATGCTGACTACACTGCCATACGCACGCGTGTGCATGTTGATTTTGTCTATACGTAGCAGACACGATCAGGTTAAAATATCAAAAACAATTATTCATCTATATTAATTTAGGGGCAGGTCGAAACACACATGAGACATTGATGGACATTTAGCTAGCTAGCTGTTCCTAGCTAGTTTGTCCTGGGAGATGAACATTGAGTTGTTGTTTTATCTGACATGCATATGGTCCTCTTTTTAGCTGGTTCTTTGTAGAATTTTGGACCTGGAGTCATGCAAAATCTTGTGTTTCTCTACTCTGACGATTAATCCACAGATAAAAAGGGAAACCTAGTTTGTTTTTTGTTACTTATCTTTAATTAATCTCTCCTCGTTTGTCTTTCAAGCGTCCACGTGGGCTTGTATCTTCCTGATATCCAGAGCGTGGCGCGTCTCAAATAGAAACAAGTTCTACTTTAGTTCTACTCGTTCACACGTGCGAGCGGTGTGTGTGAAATGATTGAATAACATGTATGTGTAAAAAAAATACTAAAGCTTGCGCAGGCAAACGTGTCCGGTGAGGTTTGCATGTTAGAATAAGTGGAGAATGCTGGCTTAGCTTGGTTTGGTATAATCCGCACAAGGATTACTTGCATCTTTCATGCTAGATTAAAGTCTCCCATGATACACATCGTGCTGTTCAAATCTTGATGGGGAAATCAATGGGTCTGATACAAAATGTCACCATCGTCACGATCATTGTTATCGTAGTCATCTCCGTCATCATCGTCATCATCTTCACTGAATGTGTTTCTGACTCAGATCCTAATGATAGCCTTGTCTTTTTTCCCAATAGATTAAACATCCAGAGACCAGTGAGTCGTCTTTCTGTCTGTATAGATTATCATCTTCACTGTAACTTGGGTTACGGAGATGAATTTCGTCTAACACACAGTAGATGTGCTGGTGTGAAATGTGGAGAAATGTGGAAAATATCTAGTCAGCAGATGAAAAGGAATATTTAGGTCACATGAAAATTGAATGGGTATCCCTGATTGTGGGTTATATAGTGAAAGAAAACCTCCCTGCAAGCAACAAGTGTACGTGCTGTACGTGCTCCCTATTTCACTGTCACTAACGTACTAAAAACATATCAAATCTGGAAGGAGATACATTACTACAGTTCAAGAACTACTGCAAACATTTTATCTAACTGTTTTGAAATATTTAGAGGTTTTCCCTGCCCATGGAGTATTATTGACTTTGGGGAAGGAGAAACATCATACTCCTTAAAACCAGCTTTGCGGAGGGCAAGTGACATGCTAAAAGCAAAAATATATGCATTACCGCGTCTATTTACAACATGTAAACCATTCATATTGCGTAACAGGAGTGTATCTATTTGAAGGACAAATTGAATGTATTATAATATTAAAGAGATAGTCCTGCATTTATGCATGTATTCACATGTAAACCCAGTGAACGCAAATAATATTTTTTTTTGCTTTGTGCATGCGTATCTTTTGCATATTTTCCGCAAAACACAGGCCTATAGAGTCGTGTCCTTATATGAGAAAGCAATTCTATCCAGTTTGCTTCACTGTTTTGATTTTGATCTATTGCTAATGTAATATGATGTTTTTTAGTAGCTACTACATTGTGGTGAAAATATGCATCCCTGTTTATACATGCTTTTTGATCCTGTTAATTCTGCATGTGTTGTCGTGAATCACTGGGCTTTGGAGGGTTTTTAATCTCGTTTCTTCTTGTTCAGCACATTCTGTTTCTCTCTCTCTCTCTCTCTCCTTTTGTTTTGGGAAATATCTCATTTTCGTGAGTCAGGCCTGTCACGCTCGGCTCGGGTCTAGGGCCCGGATCTATAGCTGCGAGCTGAGCTTGTCTCCTCATCCTCATCTACTCGTGAAATTAGCAAAGACCAGAACTGGGAGCTTTCCCGCTTCCCCCTCAACTGACACAAACATTAAACAATTACCACCATGTGACTTCATCATAATTCGCCATAATTATAGCACACAACCTTTGTCATGCTAGGTGATTAGTGAATGGAAACTTGCTAGCTTGCATTGAGAGGTGAATGGGAGAATATAGCTGTATATAGCTATGCTGATGAGTTGAGTTCCTTGGCAGGCCTGCCTGTGCTAAAGCAAGCGCTACTGTTTCTGTGTCTTCCAGCACATCCTCATTAGAATGTTTGAGTGTGCATGGAAATGAAACCAATCTCCCTGGATACGGATGAGCTGTCAGGATCAAACATCATGTGACTTGAACGACTGTGCTGATCATGTTGGATGATGTTTGGCGTGGAAGACAGCATTTGCAGGGCTTTCTTTCTTTGTCTTCCTGCCCATACATATGCTGTACATGTGTGTTGACAAATGAACACAAGCAACGGTGAACATTTTCATGAAATTGAAATGAAATGACTCAAGTGAGCTAATATATACAGATGACAACGTACTGTATATTTGTCATCTATCTATTACAAAATAAGAGCGTTCACAACTTGCCTTGTTGGCGTTGACGTTGACATTGAAGGATGACACCTACATTGATTCATTGTCATGCCACTCACGTTTCTATCATGTTTTATGTGCACCAGAATATGTGAAACACCTAGCCTCTGTGCACGTTTTGTTCAGTCGTAGCAATTACATTATTTCAAAGTGTCGTAGCCTCTGTTATTAAAGTGTGTGGTTACTGAATGATTCATCTTTTTGGCTAATGAAAAAGATAACCTGCTGTAACGAATCAAACATTTTCTGCACTCTACTAAAAAACCTTAATGAGGATTTGCGTAATATTTGATGAGGAATAATCATGCCTAAGGCTAATGAATAGAGTTTTGTACAAACAGTGTGTTCGTTGTTATGCAATATTCTGCAATTGTATTTTGAAGTGCTATTGTCCGTTTTTGGAGCTACTGTTTCTGAATAGGGAGCTATGGCACAGCTGAGCATTGGTTCTCTTTTCAAAGCTGTTGAATTGATATATGAGGTTCTGTGCAGTTCTGTGCATCCTAGCTCTTTTTATCATTAGAAGCACTTCAACAAATTGTGCACATCAATCTCTGGCATTGGATTACGTGAGGGCAAAACATTCATTAGCCCTATGACTTTTCCGTTGGAGTTTGTACATTCGCCAAAATACCAGCTTGCAAATGCTCTTCACTTTATTTCGGAAATGTTTGATTTTACGGGCTATTCCGTGGTTGTAGGAAGTCAAGACTTGCTTTACATTATGTACCCGATGCTGGATACTTATAGACATTTCTTGAAAAAGATGTGTTTTGGCTTGGGATACAATGGATACATACCATGCTATCATCACTGATGCACCACTGAATGTTTGATAAGTACTGCATATCCTAAACTAATTCTGCCTATGCATTGGGAAACATAAATACGGGTGAAAACACGTTTGTTTATGAGTATGATGGAGAGGAGGAGAGTGATACAGTCAGTCCTGCTGTCTGTAACACAATGTCCCCGGAGCTAAGCAGTAAGCACCAGGGCCATGATGAGTCATCCTGCCCATGGCTCCTCTATGCATGCAGTACAAACCACCCAGTTGAGTTCTGAATCAACTGCATCCCAAATGGCACCCTATTCCATTCATAGTGCACTACTTTTGACCAGGGCCCATAGTGAATATACAGTATATAGGGAATAGTGTGTCATATGGGACACAGTATTACTGTAGGTTTCTGGCAAATGTTTTAAAACAATACAGATTATGTAACGACCTCATAGGCCAAATACATTTTAGCCTATTGAAATGCAGTGCGGTGTGGGGGGAGTCGTGTGTGTCCATGATATACAATTAATATTGATTCCAGAACATGATCCCTTTAAGACCTATTGCTCTCTTATGGGTTTTGTGCAGCTAGTACACACTACACTAGCTAGCACACACTAGCTACCTAGATAGTACACACTAGGCTATGAAAAGCCAACTGACATTTATTCCTGATTATTATTTGACCATGCTTGTCATTTATGAACATTTTGAACATCTTGGCCATGTTCTGTTATAATCTCCACCCGGCACAGCCAGAAGAGGACTGGCCACCCCTCATAGCCTGGTTCCTCTCTAGGTTTCTTCCTAGGTTTTGGCCTTTCTAGGGAGTTTTTCCTAGCCACCGTGCTTCTACACCTGCATTGCTTGCTGTTTGGGGTTTTAGGCTGGGTTTCTGTACAGCACTTCGAGATATTAGCTGATGTACGAAGGGCTATATAAAATAAACTTGATTGATTGATAGTACACACTAGTTAGCGAGTACAACACTTGCTAGCTAGTACAACACTTGCTAGCTTAGTACACACTAGCTAGTACCTAGCTTCTAATTCTAAATGTAAGTTGACCACCCTTGCTATTGGTGGCGATAACGGACCATCCTCTCTGGCACTATTCGACATCCTGTCTCATCTGGTATGTCTCACAGTGTCTGTAGCATGAGAAAGTATCTGCTGGAGCCGGACCCTATTTGGTTTTCCTGCAGTTCTTACCACTGTAGGCTATGAATTCACACAGCTATGTGCACAGTGCTGTATGGTGGCGTTGCAATATAGCTTATAGTTTTTTATTAACACGCTCATGAATGTTATGTCCATAGAATTCAAGCTTTGTATACTTATTTTTTCCCCATTGTTTTTGGACTGTAGTGTTTAAATTATTCCTATTGAATTTATCATAAAACATTTACTATCATTATCGCAGACTCATTCATGATTCAGTATGTACTGTATACACATAACAATGTAATGTTACACAATGTAAATGTTTGTGTGAGTCTTCCGCTTCCTCCTTGGCAGCTCAGTGTCAGCCCATGGTGTTCAAGCCTCCGACTCTTGTTTTATAACAGTGGATGTTTGTATCATGGCCATACCGAGCAGACAAGAGACGGCCCAGTCCACAGGATATCCACTGTTCCATGTACATATGGATATATGCACTGAATTAAGGAAAATGAAAGCCTTGGAAATGACATAACAGCAATTCGGTACTTGAGATACTTGACAGTGTATTCAAAGTGCTGTGTTGAAATATCAAGTAGCAAAAAGAGTGACGCTCAGGTTCATTATCAGGAGCAATAAAGTAAAGAAAACTAGAAAGAAGGAGGACGGGGTTTGGGGAATTTGGAGAAAGCATTTCCTCCTTCCTTCTCTAAACCGATTTCAGTCCTTAGGCCGCAACCCTAGAAGAAGAAGCGAAACGTTGAAAACAGATATGTTGTTGTGTTTTTGTGGAAAGAAGCGGTTCATTGGCCTCCAGCCTCTGAGATTAGTTGTGCAGAACAGTAAGAGGAGTCAGACAAATCTGGGCCAGTGAGACCTCGGGATCCAGTGTTGTTCAAAACACACAGGCTGAGTGTAACAGTCCTGACCTGTTTTATGTTGTTTTTTATGTGTTTATGGTCAGGGCATGTGTTTTGGGTGGGCAGTCTATGTTATCTGTTTCTATGTTGGTTTTGGGTGACCTGGTATGGCTCTTGATTAGAGGCAGGTGGTTTGCGTTTTCCTCTAATTAAGAGTCATATTTAGGTAGGCGTTGTCACAGTGTTCGTTGTGGGTGATTGTCTTCCGTGTCTGTGTAATTGTTTGCACCATACGGGACTGTGTACGGTTTGTTCGGTTTGTGTAGTCTAATGTCCTATTCGTGCGTTCTTCTTGTTTTATGTGAGTGCGTCGTATAGGTCTGTCTACACCGTTTGTTGTTTTGTTAGTTTAGTTAAGTTCGTGTTTTCGTTTAATAAAATATGTGTTCAAACTCCACTGCGCCTTGGCTCGATCACTACTCCACCTCTTCTTATGAAGAGAGAGAGGACAGCCGTTACAGAATCACCCACCATACCAGAGCCAAGCAGCGGAGTCAACGGAGTAAGGGACAGGAAAAGAAGGAGCAATGGACATGGGACGATATATTGGACGGAAAGGGTTGCTACACTTGGGAGGAGATCCTGGCTGGTAGGGATCGCCTCCCATGGGAACAGCTGGAGGCACTGAGAAGAGCAGAGGCTACCGGAGAGAGGAACCGGAGCTATGAGGGAACGCGTCTGGCACGGAAGCCCAAAAAGCCCGTAAGTAATTCCCAAAAATTTCTTGGGGGGGGGCTAGAAGGTAGTGGGCCAAGGGCAGGTAGGAGACCTGCGCCCACTTCCCAGGCTTACCGTGGAGAGCGGGAGTACGGGCAGGCGCCGTGTTACGCAGTAGAGCGCACGGTGTCTCCTGTACGAGTGCATAGCCCAGTGCGGGTTATTCCACCTCCCCGCACTGGTAGGGCTAGATTGGGTATTGAGCCAGGTGTCATGAGGCCGGCTCAACGCGTCTGGTCTCCAGTGCGTCTCCTCGGGCCGGCATACATGGCACCGGCCTTACGCATGGTTTCCCCGGTTCGCCTACATAGGCCGGTGCGGGTTATTCCACCTCCCCGCACTGGTCGGGCGACCGGGAGCATTCAACCAGGTAAGGTTGGGCAGGCTCAATGCTCAAGAGTGCCAGTACGCCTCCACGGTCCGGTATTTCCGGCGCCACCTCCCCGCCCCAGCCTAGTACCTACAGTGTCTACACTACGCACTAGGCTACCAGTGCGTATCCTGAGCCCTGTTCCTCCTCCACGCACTCTCCCTGTAGTGCGTGTATCTAGCCCGGTGCCTCCAGTTCCGGCACCACGCACTAAGCCACCTGTGCGTCTCCAGAGCCCTGAACACACTGTATCTTCTCCCCCTACTAATCCTGATGTGCTTGTCCTCAGCCCGGTGTCACCAGTGCCGGTACCTCGCATCAGGGATAGAGTAGGCTTTGAGAGTACAGTGTGCCCTGTTCCTGCTCCCCGCACTAGTAGGAAGGTGCTTATCATTAGCACGGTGCCTCCAGTTCCGGCACCACGCACCAGGTCTACAGTGCGCCGTATCCGGCCAGAGCCATCCGTCTCACCAGCGCCATCTGAGCCATCCGTCTCCCCAGCGCCATCTGAGCCATCCGTCTCCCCAGCGCCATCTGAGCCATCCGTCTCCCCAGCGCCATCTGAGTCATCCGTCTGCCAGGAGCCTGCAAAGCCGCCCGTCTGCCATGAGCCTGCAAAGCCGCCCGTCTGCCATGAGCCTACAGAGCCATCCGCCAGACAGGAGCCGCTAGAGCCGTCAGCCAGACAGGAGCCGCTAGAGCCGCCCGCCAGACAGGATCTGCCAGAGCCGCCAACCAGACAGGATCTGCCAGAGCCGCCAACCAGACAGGATCTGCCAGAGCCGCCAACCAGACAGGATCTGCCAGAGCCGCCAACCAGACAGGATCTGCCAGAGCCGTCAGAGAGCCATGAGCAGCCAGAGCCGTCAGAGAGCCATGAGCAGCCAGAGCCGTCAGAGAGCCATGAGCAGCCAGAGCCGTCAGAGAGCCATGAGCAGCCAGAGCCGTCAGAGAGCCATGAGCAGCCAGAGCCGTCAGAGAGCCATGAGCAGCCAGAGCCGTCAGAGAGCCATGAGCGTCGAGAGCCGTCAGCCTGCCATGAGCGTAGAGAGCCGTCAGCCTGCCATGAGCGTAGAGAGCCGTCAGTCTGCCATGAGCATCGAGAGCCGTCAGCCTGCATGGACCTGCCAGAGCCGTCCAGCCAGGACCTGCCAGAGCCGTCCAAACAGGACCTGCCAGAGTCCTTCAGCCGGGATCTGCCCCTTGTCCCGGTGCTGCCCCTTGTCCCGGTGCTGCCCCTTGTCCCGGTGCTGCCCCTTGTCCCGGTGCTGCCCCTTGTTCCGGTGCTGCCCCTTGTCCCGGTGCTGCCCCTTGTCCCGGTGCTGCCCCTTGTCCCGGTGCTGACCCTTATTCCGGTGCTGGTCCTTATCCTGGTGCTGCCCCTTGTTCCGGTGCTGCCCCTTGTCCCGGTGCTGCCCCTTGTCCCGGTGCTGGCCGTTTATTTAGGGGAAGGTAGTTTTAGGGTGGTCAGTGGAAGGGGTAGACAGAAGAGGGGAGTGACTATGGTGGTGTGGGGAGAGCGTCCTGAGCCGGAGCCACCACCGTGGTCAACTGCCCACCCAGACCCTCCCCTGGACTTTGTGCTGGTGCGCCCGGCGTTCGCACCTTGAGGGGGGGGTTCTGTAACAGTCCTGACCTGTTTTATGTTGTTTTTTATGTGTTTATGGTCAGGGCATGTGTTTTGGGTGGGCAGTCTATGTTATCTGTTTCTATGTTGGTTTTGGGTGACCTGGTATGGCTCTTGATTAGAGGCAGGTGGTTTGCGTTTTCCTCTAATTAAGAGTCATATTTAGGTAGGCGTTGTCACAGTGTTCGTTGTGGGTGATTGTCTTCCGTGTCTGTGTAATTGTTTGCACCATACGGGACTGTGTACGGTTTGTTCGGTTTGTGTAGTCTAATGTCCTATTCGTGCGTTCTTCTTGTTTTATGTGAGTGCGTCGTATAGGTCTGTCTACACCGTTTGTTGTTTTGTTAGTTTAGTTAAGTTCGTGTTTTCGTTTAATAAAATATGTGTTCAAACTCCACTGCGCCTTGGCTCGATCACTACTCCACCTCTTCTTATGAAGAGAGAGAGGACAGCCGTTACACTGAGTCTTAAATGGCACCCTATTCCCCACATAGTGCATTACTTTTGACCAGGACCCTTAGGGCTTTGGTCAAAAGTAGTGCTCTATATACACTCTTAGAAGTAAAGGTGCCTGGTAGAACCTTTTGGGTTGCCACACCGGCGGAACCTTGCAAGTTGAAAAAGGTTCCTCGAGGAACGCCTCTGAAAAGGGTCTTCGAGGAACCCCTGTGTAAAGGTTTGAACCGGAACCTTTTTGTGATGGGAGCGATTCAATTTTGAACCTTTTTAATAATATATGGTAGAGGTGGCAGCCTATCAGATTGGAGGCATGGCTTATTGGAGGAGTGGCTTTCTGATAGTTATTTTTGGTCACCCGTTAACATAAATGTCATTGCTGTTCGTCATGTTTAGTTTGTACACTGCAAATTGAAAATATTTCTTGAACATTTATGCATATTACATATTCTAATATAGTATTAATAATATTAATATTGCTAATTACATACAGTAATAAAGTAATAACTACTGATGATGAAATTAAGCTTAATGAAACGTTGAGCATTTCCAGCCAATTGTGTCTAAAATAGGTTCATTACGCTAGGCATTGATCAACACACAGTGTACACTAGCTTATGGTCAAATAATTTAGAACAGACAAATTATAGATGACGTCGCAGTGTATCCTTTTTGTCTTCTACCAAACCAATCAGGTAGTTGTTTGACGTAACGAAGCTTTGGACGTCATTGATCATGTGCTTCTAATGAAGTGATACAAGCATCGGCATACTGTTCGAAATAAACTGCTTAGCTATTTTGACACAGAGCTCCGGTATCAAACGTAATATCACTTGTGGTCCCGTGTGGTTCAGTTGGCAGAGCATGGCACTTGCAACACCAGGGTTGTGGGGTTGATTCCCACAGGGGACCAGTACTCACAATTATGAAAATGTGGGCACTCACTGCTGAAAGTCGCTCTGGATAAGAGCATCTGCTGAAATGTAGATATAGTGGTAACAATTCCAATTTAGGGATTTAGTTGGGATCTACAGGAATTCATACCCCACTGTTGATGTCATTAAAGCTATAAAACTGTCAGTGTTCAACCTTATGATGTGATGACAGAACACATGAATAAGAATGACATTTACTCTAACGGGTGGCCGAAAAAAGATTAAACTTAAATCCACACCACTACTAAGACACGCCTCCACTACAGGCTTTCTACAGGAACCCGTTGCTACATTGAACCATTTGATTTTATTAGGATCTCTTTTAGTCCTCATTTGGATTAATCTTCCAAGAGTCCATCCTCCAAGAACCATTAAAGGTTCCTCCAAGAATCCCTGAACTAACCGAAGGTGCAAATATGAACCATTGACTAGCAATGGTTCCCTGATAAACGCCAGGGTTTCCTTGAGGATCTTCACGGTTCCTCGAGTCACCACTAGTTCTAAGAGTGTAGGGAATAGAGTGCCATTTGGGATGCACACACACTTGCTCTGAGGCCGTCCTCACTGCTGTCAGTCCTCCCCTCACTAACTAAGCCATCCATGGCTGAAAACAAAGGAGGGCTACTGTGGCCCTGGCTCTGCATGCATGCAGCATCTCTTGGGTCAAGAGCAATGCATGGCCAAATTAAATCACTGATTCTGATTCACTCTAATTACTTCTACTTCTGTGAAACTTAAAGCGGCATCAGCAGTTTAAACAATAACAAAGCGAACTCCCCAACCCTGTTTTGGTAAAAAGCTGAGGGACGGGGCTGGAAAAATGTACCCAGCACTCTTACTCTCAAATTAATTTACACAGCTATGGATGCTAGGACTGGCCATCCATGATATCAACATGATATTTTTAACCATGTTTTAAGGTAATATAGTGTTTGTTTAAATTTACTTTGTTTACAAACCTTATATTTATAAAACGTATATTTTGTGTTCTGACAGTTGAACTAAATTCCCGGGGACATTTATAAGTTATATTCTTCAAGAATCAATGGGTACATAGCATTAATTTATAAGTTCAAGGGGCAACTGCAGATTGCCCCTTTAAAGGCCCAGTACACTAGAGTTTGGGATGTGTGTGCAGCCTTTAAGATCATAGAGCCAGGAGTATTTCCTGACCATGTGACCTGATTGAGCTAGATACCCTATAATTTGGGCCTGGAGTTTTTCCTGGTCAGGTTATAGTACATGGTGAGGAAAAACTCAGGGTCCCTGCTTATCTCAGTCAATTTAATGTTAAGCCATGGAGTGACAGCTGTCCTCTGCCTCCTGAGGTGGCACAGTGCTGTGCAACATATGTTAAAGGTCATGAACAGTCAAAACCATGTTTTTCATGAAATTGGATGATATTTGGATGAAACCAGAACAAAGTTTGATCATAAAGTTACCAGCCCCCTCACCCATGTCAAACACTTGGATTCATTATTAAGGAAATAGAGTGACATCATCCTAACTCTTATTTTAATACACTAATGGAAACATGATATTATCTTACCTAATTTAAATAAGTACCTGGTCACCTAAAGTAATTGCCTAACTCATTAAAGCAATTGAGTAGTGGTTACTCAAACATCTCCAACTGCCTGTAGAACTCAAATCATATAAGTGGTACTCACTCAGATGTCAATCAGATTACTATTACTTTATGTTTTTGAGTATTCTTAAAACATATTAGGTTATTGAGTAGATCTAACTTTATTTTTCTGAGTTCTGCTAATCCAAGGTAGAGTTTTTACAAGTTATGATTATTTCATATTTTAAAGTCCATCTTACATTTATTAAGTATCTAGTTCTTACTTGATTCTATTATGTTTAACTTCTTTACTTAAAATAATGAAGTAGTAGTCAACATTGCTATTTGAATAAAAAACACTTTATTTATCTGTGTTGTGCTGATATAGAATCATTACATTTTTGCAAGTTATCAATACTTAAAGATGCACTACGCAGAAGTTGCTCTGCCATTTCCTGGTTACTAAAAGTATTATAGTTTGCCTAATTTCAGTTTATGTGACAAAACAAGCAAATATAGTGTAGAGAATCATTGTACCATCTAAACCGCTGCGAAATATGTTTTCTATAACCAAAAATATTGTATTTTCAGCTGTTTGAAGCTGGTGTACAAAACCGAAAGTAAAAGATACAAAAACAAAATTTGAAAAAAAAAAGATTAGAAAAAGCACACATAGAACAGACCGCTTCTTAGACTTACGTTCAATGAGAATGACAGATCTATAACTCACATTTCTGTGAATTTTGTCGGTCGCCCCAAAAGTTACATAATGCAGCTTTAATAGTGCCAGGTGAATCTGTTTTTAGAGGACTGTCGGTAGTTAATTTTTTAAAACTTTATAATACTTTTACATTTTACACAATGGTGCATGAATGTTTGAAGAAAGAAAAGTATATTTCTAAAATACTATTAAGCAGTTTGTTGTGCTATGAGGTGTAATTGATCATGATGAATGGAAATCAAAACCGTCAAGCAAATTGACATTCAATAATGAGTCAAGCCATTTCCACCATCAATACGGGAATGGATAACTGGCTCAAAGGATGTGTGTGGAGGTGAAGGAAGCCAGACTTGTATATTGGGCTAAGGAACAGAAGTTGGGTTTTGGAGAAACGCCATCAGTGCGTGCTCTGCAAGCAATGTAGCGGATGAAGGCGCAACAAGAGTGTGGTGAACGGCTAGATGTGGTTATGGACAGCGAGGAAGAAGAAGAAGAAGAAGAAGAAGAAGAGCCGAGTGTAGTGGGAAGATGTGTGTTGAGGAAGAATTCCGCCAGACATTAGTAAGTGGTGCACTTTTTTCATTTTAGGAACAGGAATAATTAATAGAATTGAATGGCCTCACACTTCAGTACGGAAGAAGACGAAGAAGAAGGTCATGTGCGCCACTCTTAATGACAGAGGCTAATGCAGTATCCTGTAATGTTTACAACTGACTGGAACGAGTGCCGGGCTCAACAATGCTTGCTAAGTCGTCAGACACCAAAAACAATGTTAAACATTAAGACATGACAACTGAACATTACTAATCAGAACTACTTACACTTGACAAAAATGTGTAATGACGATCGAAGACGTTTGTACGTTTCCTACAACAAATATTCATGTTCAAGTAACTTCAATCACTATAGTTCCGAATACACAATGCAATTTCTCAAAAAGTTAATAAAAAAAACGAAACAGTTAAGTATTTGTAACCATATGGGTGTTGACATACTTTGAGTTGGTTTACTCGGATGGCTATAGGCAGCGAGTTTCCACCCCAAAAATGTTGTTAGCAGAACTAATGAACTTTTACAATGTACTCATATGATTGCGTGCTCAAGTGGTGCTTCATCTGAAATTCCCCAACGTTAAGGTGACTGGATAGTACATGGATATTCTGAACCAAAAGGAATATATGGGTCTCTGAATGCACATGTCTCCCAATCCTCCATTGCAAAGTTGTATAGTCTTCTGTATATACATATCTCTATATATGGCTCTGCTCTATTGTATACATTTCTGAGAGCCCTTAGAGAAAGCCCTTGCTTGAGTCTACGAGACTGTGTTTGATCAATAATTACTTCAAGGAAGGGAGGAAGAAAGGATGCTGTTTTTAAGTATTCCAACAAGGTCTATGTCTTCGAATGTACACAGTCTCCTAGACAGTCCAATCTCTGACTGAAGTAAATCTGACGTTCCATAAACTCAGGTAACCTCCTGCGAAAACACAGACAATAATCTTACATAATCATACCTGCATTTTTCCCAAAGAGAAATCCCCCCTCCTGCTCATTAGAAAGAACTTGCACATTTACTGGACGTACAAAGAGAAATGTCAGCTTAGGTTGCGACTCCTCCGTGTCAAGCTTGGCTGTCGAAGCAACAGAGAGGAAAACGAGTGAGGAATAAGGGGCTTGTACGAGATGTGTGGAATGGATGTGAATAGCAATATCATGTCTGCTTTCTCACCGAGAAGTGTCGCTCCGCTTTGTTGTTTGAGATTATGCAGAGTGGTATTTCAATGGCAAGGCTGATTAATATAATACGCATTGGTTGTAACAATAGGGTTTCAAAATGAAACTGTCAAACAGAGGCAATGTTGTCTATCGGCCCGAGACTTGGGCTTTTCTGACTGGTCTCATCTGGTTCTCTCTCTCTCTCGCTCTCTGTATTGTGAGGAGGGTTTCGATGGTGGAGGAGGTCTGTCTGTCTGTCTGTGTGTGTGTCTGTGTCTCCAAGGACTATTCTCTTTGACTTGGCCTTAGTTTCCCTGAGCTGTTGTTCTGTTGCTGTGGCTTAAGGAGCCGCCAAGGAGCAGGCAGGCTATGTGAATGTTTCATCTGCCCTCTTCAGAAATTTGATTTGGGGGTTGTAGCAAACATAGAGCAGTTTCTTTGTTTGTTTTCACTGCTATTCCTATGTAACATGATATTCTACTGTAAGTCTCTATGTTTGTGTTTTGGGGAGAAGACAATTCATGCATTAATCTATTATCATTTCAGGGCTATTGTAGCTAATGGTTGAGGCTGTACCTAGCACAGGAAGCTGCTGATGGGAGAACGGCTCATAATAATGGCCGGAATGGAGCAAATGGAATGGCATCAAATACCTGGAAACCATGTGTTTGATGTATTTCATACCATTCCACTCCAGTCATTAACACGAGCCCGTTCTCCCCAATTAAGGTGCCACCAACCTCCTGTGGTATCTAGACTCATTTAAGGACCTGGCTAGTGGCATGTGTGATCCATCCATCCTCCATCGAGCTCCAGTATCCTGTAGGAAGCTGTTTGATTGCAGTGAGCAGCCATCCTGCCATCCAGTCCCACCCTGGTCTACCGTACACACAGGTTACAGTGTCCCTGTCTCCCTTATCTCTAGCAGCGAGAGCTTTAGGAATCTGTTTTCGCCAGGCCCTACTCAAGATAAAGCCTAAAATAGACTACTCTTGCTGACAGCACAGAAGCTCTAGATAAGAGGTTTGTGTCCACAGCTCCACAGAGGTTGAGAGAGGAATAGAAAAATGTACAATATTGCAAAGAAATGCTGCTACATAGAGAATGCATCGATATGGTTTATGTTCAATGCAGCCCTTTTGACCTCGGGTTAATTTAATGGCTGATCAGAAAATACCCAATTAAATAAAAGACCACAAGCATCTCAAGTGATGCCATTGATTTTTGTATTGACCCCAGAGCTTGAAGACACAGCCAATAGTTGATCTTACCTTACATGGCTTATCTCTGGTAACATAATTACCCCTTACCTTGTACACAGGTAGAATCGTCCGCTTAGCTGATTTTAAGCCAACGCCAGATGGCAACTGAAGGAGTGCAGCATCTGAAAAAGGTTTTCCTCTGGCATGCCAACATAATCAATAGCTCCATGTCTTAGTAAATTAGATCATGTAGACAAGAAGCACTAGTCAGCAGAGTGGTCCTAAAGTAACCCCTTGCATGGTTAGTCTACTCTCTATTAGTGCATTGCCAGAGGTAATTGAATTGGCCTGAACAAGCTTCGGGCCTGGCCCCCTTTCTCCCTGAGAGCATATATTCAAGATTTGATTGCTTAATATACTCCTAAGCTATAACATCTTGACCGTTAAATCCTTTTGAGTCATCTTATTCAAATATGCATCAACTTCATGTTTAATGTAGTGGGGTGATGTATGGAACATTGGAACATCGCCAGAGTCCTGTGATGTCACGCTACAGTAGCTGAATAAATAAGACACGCATTCTATTTCCCTCTTGTTATTTTGAGTAGATATACTAAAGTGGCAATAATCTGATGCAAGCTAATTATCCTTCTCCAAGCCAATCAATGGCGAGGCATATTAATCAGCAGCAGAGAGAGAGAGAGAGAGAGAGAGAGAGAGAGAGAGAGAGAGAGAGAGAGAGAGAGAGAGAGAGAGAGAGAGAGAGAGAGAGAGAGAGAGAGAGAGAGAGAGAGAGAGAGAGAGAGAGAGAGAGAGAGAGAGAGAGAATGTCCCTGAATGTTAAAAACTGCACATCCCGGAGTAAAAAAAAAATAGACATTGCTGATGAAGTGATTCAGTGGCGGTGGCGTCTGAACTAATTAGGACACCATTAGCAGCTTCTTTCTACATCATTATGTCATCACTTCTGTATCAGGGCCTGTGAGGTCAGAAACTCACTCTATCATTTCCACCATTACTGAGGCTGTTCTATTGAAACACTCACATTTGCATATTTGTAAACCCCAGTGAGTGAAAATAACGGCTTGATATTCTTGTAACTTTAAAGTTACACTTCAGCTTTGACTCATGCCAATCAAACCAACATATATTTCATTTTGTATGTGTGAATTTGTCTTAATTTCTTCTGGCAAATAGGGTATGTTTTGTTTGTGCATCTTATTGCTGGGTATGCACTGCTCAATGGCTTGTGTGTTTGGATGGAGTCAGGGATTGCTTTAGGGTACAAAGCAAGTTCATCTTTTTTTATTTAAAACGTTTGAGGATTTTTTTAAACCTTTGATAGCTACAAATGCATTGGAGCACTGTTTTGTGTCACACAGCCACAATCATCGGTTTATTCAGATTTTGAAGCTCCCTAGACCTGATCTGGCCATAGCCTGTGTACTCGAAGCACATAGCCACTCCAGAGATATTACAATGAAAACATAACTGGCATTTTCTGTGATTCTGCCTAAAAAATATATATTCTTAAGGGAAGACAAAAACATCCAAAGGCCATAACACATATGTGATGCTCGCAATCAGCGATGACCTATTTGCTCAGCACGCAATCAAGGTAACCCAGGAAGAAAAAAAGAGAAGTACTGTATTGCACAATGTTACCTAAGTATATCATTAATAGCAGTGCTTGTAGTGAACCATTTGTCCTTGTGTGAAATTAACCCTAGCTAAATGGTAGCTAAATTATAGAACAGTGTTGGGTAATCTATGCAATGGCCTGTTTTATGACAAAGGGCAATGTTTCTCCCCTGTCTACTCTTCAAGAACAAGTATAGGCTAGGTAATCTGAATGCCATGCAGATATTTCTACTGACATACTGCAGATGGAACATTTTGCTTTTGCAGTTACAGTATTCAAGAATCAAGTATTGTTCAATAGTCATTGTCTATTGCACTCACTGACCATTGAGTGTCTGGAAATGCCTTGGAAATGTGCATGGTTAAAGACGTTAAAGGAAAAAGTGAGCGAGCGAGTGAACTAAAAGTACATTTGGTCACATTCCTGAAGTTGTTGATGGCATGGCAGCCTTCGAAATTATATGACAGAAACGCTGGCTGAGGACATCTGGCAGAATGTCAAATAATGTTAATTATACTTCCTCCATAATCAGTGAGATCCTTCACAACCATTCCAGTCAGTTGGTTCAGTCCTTTCGGCTTGCTCAATACAGTAACATAAAAAGTTGTGTTTTTCTTTCGCCGTCACGTCATTGTGCAAAAACAGCCAATAGTTGATCGAGCTTTAATTCCAGGTGACGTGGCCGGTCACAGGGGAAGAGATGGAGAGCTGGGAGAAAAAGACAGGGGATGGCAGCTCGGTCGGAGGGAGTGAGACGCTTGCTCCGTCTCTGTCTCCAGGGCACCATGGCTAACGTGAGGAGACTGCTGCCTCTAGTATCTCCCTCTAAAACCCGTGGAAGCCTCGAGGACCGCCAGGCTAGATGGGTTTGGACCTTGCTGCATCATCAGAACTGCTTTTGATGAATTGGATTCATTTATTATGCAAATTGACTCAGTTGTTAGTTAGTTTGCCTCAATTCAATGAATAGTGAAAACGAAAGCTCTCGAGATGTACAGTTGTACACTTTTTGGACTAAATCCACCACAAAATCAGTATAGCGACTAAGGCCCCGGGCCATCTTCTCTGCTCTCAAATCTGTCACGCAAGTGTGGTCCCTACAGGAAGAAGTCTTATCTCATCTGGCAATGATGTCGCCACTTCTTCCACGAATCCAATGCATCCCACTGTGCCTCCTTCCATCCCACTTGCATGACATGTTGAGGGCTTGGCAAGGATCGAACACGCCACCCCAATGGGCACAATCTGTAGGCTTTCGTGTGGCTTACTTACTATATGATGCCCTAGGGGTGGGCTGTGCCAGGCATGGAAATAAATCAGAGCAGGATCACAAGACTATCAAGCCATGAATACACGTATGAGCCTTTAGCATTTCTAAGTGTTCTTCCATGCTGGTTCCATACCTATCCACTACTTCATTACCTGCTTCCGTACAGTAGCTATACTCCTAACAGTTTTTAGATAGGAAACAAATAGCACTCACCATCATGCAGAGTTTCTTGCTGAACAAATTGCAAGCAATCAACGGTATTGTCACGTTCTGACCATAGTTCTTGTGTGTTTTGCTTGTTTTAGTGTTGGTCAGGACGTGAGCTGGGTGGGCATTCTATGTTGTGTGTCTAGTTTGTCTGTTTCTATGTTTGGCCTAATATGGTTCTCAATCAGAGTTAGGTGTTTTGTGTTGTCTCTGATTGGGAATCATATATAGGTGGCTTGTTTTGTGTTGTGGTTTGTGGGTGGTTGTTTCCTGTCTCTGTGTTTTCTCTGCACCAGCTAGGACTGTATCGGTTTGCCACATTTTGTTATTTTTGTATTGTTGTAGTGTTCACAGTTCGTATTATTAAATATGTTGAGCACCAACTACGCTGCGTCTTGGTCCGATCCCTGCTACACCTCCTCTTCAGACGAAGAGGAGGAAGGCTGCCGTTACAGGTATATTACATGTACAGTAGACAAAGACATGAGCTAGTCTATATCTTCCCAAACATAGATAAGGAAAAGTTTTGCTCCTGCATGTGTCTTTTCTGTCTTCTGCACTCCTTAAATAATGAACACCTCTTTGTGGATCTGCAGCCACCCATCCCAAGCAGCAGGTAATAGATTGAGTGTGAAATCTGGTACGGATGAGAGCCTGTGGGTGCCGAGTGGGCGTTCAAATGGATTCTGCAGCTCGGCTGAAATAACGCACTTTGTCACCGGTAGTATTGTCTTCTCAGCATTACCACCGGCCCCTCAAACAGCAACTCCTAAAGATGTATCAGCGTGCCAGAACGTCTGCTGCGAGAGAGATTTTTATTGTCATGAGGTTTCTTTTCCCCTAAACTCCTTAATCCGGGAATGTCAGACAAGTACATTGATCCTTGTTACTGTGATGTTGTTCGCAGAGATGAAAGCCGATCGAGAGACGTTGAAACAAAAGGGAACCCAGGACGGGAGCTCATTCTTTCAACGAGAGCTGAAATTATCCATCGGGAAGTTGCCGAGTTTGGTCCTAATCAGACATTTGTGTTCGTTAGGAGACATTGTGTTTTAAACAATCAGTGGCAGCTCAGTGAGACAGATACACACTAGATCCACAGGATAGAGTTGTGTACTGGAGTATTCACCACGTAAGTATTCTCATCAACATGGTGTCCATGTTCTGATGCGAAACCTAAAAACATCTGGTGGTCAATTATGGATGAGAAAGAAATGGATGCACACCCGTCTTCCTCCCCATAGGAGCGTCGTAATTTAGTATCCTATCACATACAAATATGTTCTCCCGTGCTGAAGTGTATTTTAGCATGTCATGTTCCGCAGCCATTACATTGAGTGGTGCATGCATCTATTGTGATGAAGTTTCTCCCTCAGCGGGATCGTGAGTAATTGCAATGTGTTTATCAGTCGGGATAACCTTTATTACCAGCGAGCTGTGGAGCGATGGCGGAACGGAGCAGGGAGAGGAGATGGTGAATGTTGTTTAGAGTACCCCAGAGGCACTCACCCACATTGTGTAAGTCTAACACACTGGGCCCAGACACCTGTTTCACCAAATGAAATATGAACCAGAGCCAACTGCCGAGGCAGTTATTCCCAGCACAACGGACAAGGCCAACTCAGGAAGCAAGAAGACAGAATCAGACTCTGGCTCACAGATCTAAAGCCAGGATGTGATAGTCTGCTTCTGATTACATATGGAAGCTGTATATCTTGGTTGAGTCAGCCTCAGAGATCTACAGTTTAGCAGGCTGCATATGCCATTACATATTAAAGCTATAAGTCTTTGTTAGCTAGGCTTAATGGGCTCACAGTATGCCCCCTCTGTTGACTTATGTAACCCAGTGAAAATGCTGGAAGAGCCCATTTAAATCACATGAAGTATTCATAATTTATATAGCACATATGAGGATTCCAGTCATGAGGTGAACAGTGTCTTAAGGCAACTGTTTGGCTTTGTTTGCTGGTTTCTGTTGAGTCTGGCGCACACGTATTCAGATTATTCACTTGTTGTTGTGACTGTCAGTTCCATTTGGATTTATCCAGTTATTCCATATGGGTTCACTGGGTTAATACAGATCTCTCACCAAGCTGTATTGGCTGTAGCTGTCTGTCTTTATGTAATATTCAAACAGGCTCTCCAGAAATAAACGAAGGAGATGGAGGACCTTTCCCTCCCCAGTGTGTGGGCAGCTGAGTGAGAGCGAGCTGCAGTCGGCTGGGCTGCAGTCATGGTGGCAAGCCTTCAGTAAAGCTGCCCGCTTTGTCACAAGCGCACTCTCATCACGCCAAGAGCACACTCGCCAGGCCCTATCACCCTCCACCTCTCCGTACCCCCCCCACCCCCCCCCACCCCCCCCACCGTCAACCCTCCTTCTTTGGAGAATGAACCTTTTTCACTTTCATCTACATTACTATCATTGGTTGCCATGGCGCCCTAAGGACAGTCTAGCAGCTGGTCTCTTAGCTCCAGCAAATGTCTTGTTCATTTTGTTTTATTGTTGGTGTTTTTATGTGAAATTATTTTTCGTAAGCCATTAACTTTGGAAAATGTTAGCTAGCGATCACATGAGGTGATCTGGGATCTGTTATTTTCAATAGCAGCAGTAAATAGATTATTACAGTAGATCGATTTGACTGCTAGCTAGCTTTACTGTCAGCTGCTAGCTTTGCCGCCGTTTTAATTTGAATGTGCAGTCCTTGGGGAGCTTATGCAGGAGATTTCCTCTGTTTCGGGTAGCTTGGAGAGACTCAGTGCGCTGTAATGGAAGGTGTAACGGAAACCTGCTACACCGGGACTGGGAGACCATTTAGCCTGGAGAACACCAGAGGAGATTACTCGGGCTGGTTCAGCGCAGGAACTGGCGACTGAGGAGCTGCAGAGAGCTGACTCAACTCAGCGAGGATGGCGAGGCAGTGGAAAGATTTTCAAGGCGAGGCGGAGCCAGGCTACTTGTAGGTCGTCCCAACCAACGCCGTTTGGACAGTGAAGGACGCAGGCTGACTAATTCTGCGAGCTATTCCCAAGGAGAGCAACCACTGTCATCAGAAGGACAATTGAAATATGTTATTGTTTTGGTCTTTGCATAGTTTAATTATTTTGGCCATGTGATGTTTACTACAATTCAGCTTTAGCTGTGACATGTTTGAAGAGGACCACAACTGAAGTACGTTACAATTTTTTTGTGTTATCCTCAACAATTTTTTTAATGCATTGTATCCACATTTGTGGTTGTACTGTGTTTTTAAATTGTCAAATAAAATCAGTCAATCAATAAACCACTCCCTCTCTCCCCTCTCCCCACTGCCTCTCAAGGCTCTCATTCCCCTCATCCAAAGCCTCTGGAACTCAACTCTCAAGTAATCGCATCACATTAAATACAATTATTCCCTCAGGATGACACAAGGTGCTTCCCCCTTGGCCATCCTGCAGTATGGCGTCTGCTGACTCTGCAGCCCAGTCGCAGCCTACCACAGGGGGTTAAAGCTCACTCCATTAGCCAGTCATGTAGAATCAACGGTATTGCACCGTGGTGGGAATGCAAACCATTAGCATCTGGAGCATGTCTGTGATCGGGATGTGTATGTGTTGGTTGTGTGTGGGTGGGTGGGTGGGTGGGTATACATGTGTATTTGTTGAGTGTGTGTATCGATGCGAGACATACTGCTCTGTCTAGTCCTGTATGTTGTGGTTGAGTGTGTGGCGGACACGCGTCTGGTTTGATCGAAGCACCCCTCCTTCACCGCCACTACAATCCTCCCTCTCTCCTCTCCTTGGACTGGAGTCTGTTAATGATATGTAAAAAAAAAAGTTTTTTACTTTTAACCAATTTGTTCCACAGTGTGACCACCGAGGATAGTTTTGTCCTTCTAAATATCATCACTCACACCGTGAGGTCAACGAGCCACCGCATGTCTCTTCCGTGCACGTCAACCGCAGACTACGGCTCAAAATATCATTAGTAATGTACGTATCATTAGAGGTATTATTTACACGGAAATGTCCATTTGTATAGCCCAACACCACATGGCCGCCGGGCTGCATGTGTCTATCTGTCTGTATGTGTATCTGTCTAAGGAGAAACCAGATGACAGAGTCGTGGAGGTGTGAATCTCTCTTCATGATTAATGTACTGTAGGCCTATGTCCCTGGCAAAGTCGGCTAGGCAATATTTCGGTGCTTGTTCTAACTCTGTCTTCAACACATTTCAGAATGCCGTCTGAGGATCTGGACTGGATGGTAGAAGTCTTTTGGTAATTATTATTTTGGTGTATTTTATAATGGACATGAATTATGGTGTTTATTTCTCTGATGGTGTGGGAAAGCAAAATATTTTGGTTTATTGTTGCATAGGAAACCACTATTGGAAAACATCATATACTTTTCTTGTTTTTCTTTGGACCTAGGTTATATGTTTGCATATTTCAGTGAAGTGTCATTAGGTTGATTTCTCCATCCCTTAAGGTTCTCTACAGAAGTCATGTGGGTCTGCAGTGGGTGGCAAGTTTTTGCCTGCCCGGTCATGCCCCCTAGACTGGCACACTATCTCAGCCTGCATCCAGCCATGTCCGCTTGCCTGACACCTTCTCTCAGGCTATGTTCTTTTCTTAGAAGAACTCTCAACTCGTAGCAACACAGTATTCTTCTGGAACTGTATCTTATCCTCCACTCTTTCTCACTTTATTTAAACAGGTAAGTCAGTTAAGAACACATTCTTATTTACAATGACGGCCTACAAAGAAGGGGAGAGATGGGAGAAAATTACCCAACAACATTTCTTGGATAGTAATTGGTCTAATTTCTTAATCTGATTTGGTAATAATAGTAGATCAAATTTCTATTGCTATCACTATGGTGGTAAAACATTATGGCCTGCCTGTGTGAGTGAATTCTTCTCCCGATCCTCCCTTGCCATGCACGGCTTCCTCCCGCTCATGCCTGGACTAAAAACGTATGTTCATTGTTGGTTTCCTTTTAGCGTTGACTCCAGTGTAAATTATTAATCCATCTCTGTGGTTGCGGTAGTTCATTTCCAAGCACCATGTTTGTGGTGGACGAAAAAGGGAAACAAACTGCAAGATAAGAAAGAAAAGAAACGATGGGAGGGCAGAAAGAGAGAGGGAGGGAGAGGGGAATATACACTGTAAAACCTTAGCTGTTATTTTTACAATATCTTACAAGTAGCCAGTTGCCTGTAAATTACCATAAAAAAGTGCCGTACATCACTGTACCATATATTACAGTATCCAATACTGTTACTGCAATCTTTTTTACAGTCGTTATTATGGTAACTTACAGGCAACTGGCTGTAAGTTACCGTAAAACAGTGCAGTGCATTACTGTAATATTTTTATGGTAATTGTAACAAATTAATGAATGGATGAATGAATTAATGAATTAAATTCATTGAGGGAGATAGGGCTTGTATTTAACAGTATTTTACCATAATTGCGTGGGATCGGTGCAAGCAGGCTGGCTGCTTGGTAATGTGTTGACAAATTACAGAATATCAATGAATGCCAGTTTGGAAGCTTTTGTTAAGGCCTGTAGAGGTGCGAGTGATATAAAATGCCACATTTTGGTATTTTATAGCAATTGCACTTCTAGAAGACTTAACAACGGCTTCCAAACTGGCAGTGACTACAGCACAACACAGACCAAAGGACATGGCAACTACTCAACCATTGAGACTTAACACCTCTCCAATCTGTTCCATATACACATTTAATTGTTGGGGCACTCCTACCAGATATCAGTGAAATTGGTACAACACTCTCACTAATGGATGGCACAAATGTAGCCGCTTACAAGGCACGCCTAAAAACATCCGAAACAACAAGTCAGAAACAACAATACTACAACTAGTGGTACAACCACTACAACCACTAGTGGCCAAAATGTTTTTGGCACTCCAAAAATATGGTACAACAATGTATTCAGTGGGGTGGAATTACTGTACAATACCATTAGAAATACATCAATTATTTCCCAGCCCACAACATTTCCCCACAATGCCCCATCATTTACTATATGCTGCAGTATAATATTTCACAGTATTTTACTGTTGATAAATGTACACATTTAAAATACATTGTAATATTCAGTGTAATTAAATGTGTAAATCATATATATGTTGTACACACCTTGTTTGGTTGGTTCATTTCAGACCATGATGTCTCTCAATCCTATCGTTCAGAATTGCTTAAAAAAGTAGCAAGTTGCCAATCCCTTAATTCTGTATGGTTATGGTAATGTGGCAGGTAGCCTAGTGGTTAGAGCATTGGGCCAGTAACTGAAAGGTTGCTAGATTGAATCCCTGAGCTGACAAGGTAAAAATCTGTTGTTCTCCTGTCATTGTAAATAAGAATTTGTTCTTAACTGATGTGCCTACTTAAATAAAATTTAAAAAAATGTACTGTTAAAGCAAAGTTACTTGGAATTTAAGATATCATTTACTGTTCATGCCTAAAATCACCCAGAACGCATAGCCATTTACGGTAATTTACTGTAAATAATTAATATGGTACTTTACTATTAGTTTTATTGTTTAATACTGTCAAAACAACAAGAATGTTTTACAGTGTAGAAAGAGAGAAATCGGGCAGAGAAAGAGAGGACAGGGTCATCTGGGCTGTGAATCAAGCATGAAGAAATAAAAGGAAATCAGAGGAGAGCTAATGCTCATTTTATCTAGGATAGAGATAATAAGACAGTGAGAGAGATATATAGGGAGGAAGAGAGGATCCTGACCTGGCCTCTGCGCTATTAACGCCATGCTCCACTTCAAGAAAGGCGTTGCTGCGTTCAGCTCAGGCTGTGTACAGAATCCAGCCCCCTCTCTCTCTCTTTCTCTTCTTCTCTCTCTCTCTCTCGCTCTCTTTCTCTCTCTCTCTCTCTCTTGCTCTCTCCCCTCTCTCTCCTCCCACTCTCTACCTCTTTATCTCTCTCACTCTCCCTCCCTGGGCCTAGCTGCTGTGCTCATGAAGGGAAATGTTATATTTAGCTGACCAGTATTTTATTTTGTTCGTTGGAAGTAGCAGTGGCCTTGGAAGGCAGCCAGAATTCTGCAGCACGTTCCTTTCCAGCACATAGAGGCAGAATAAACAAGTCCAATGCCACAGTGCACCAACACTGGGCTGGCTGGCGCCCGACCACCTCAATCCACTCATGCAGAAGGTGGGAGAAGTGATTTAACATGACACTGACAGAAAATGTATGAGGAATACAAAATATGTTTTTTTTATGCACAGTAGGGAGGAGAGGGAACAAGTGGCTTATCTGATGTTGTATGATGATCACTGCTGGGTTGTGACGTCCAATCTAACTTTCGTTATCTGATTCATCACCTTGGCAAAACTGCAAAACAAACTAATATAAGTGTAGGAGTTATAATATGTACTGTGTTTGAGAATGTCTGTTCTGACATATACACTACATGACCAAAAGTATGCAGACACCTGCTTGTCGAACATCTCATTTCAAAATCATGGGCATTAATACGGAGTTGGCCCCCCCTTTGCTGCTATAACAGCTTCCACTCCTCTGGGAAGGCTTTCCACTAGATGTTGGAACAATGATGCGGGTGTTGGGTGATTAGGCCTGGCTCGCAGTCGGCAATCCAATTCATCCCAAAGGTGTTCGATGGGGTTGAGGTCAGGGCTCTGTGCAGGCCAGTCAAGTTCTTCCACACCGATCTCGACAAACCATTTCTGTATGGACCTCGCTTTGTGCACAGGAGCATTGTCATGCTGATACAGGAATGGGCCTTCCCCAAACTGTTGCCACAAAGTTGGAAGCACAGAATTGTCTAAAATGTAATTATATGCTGTAGCGTTAAGATTTCCGTTCACTGGAACTAAGGGGCCTAGCCCGAACCGTGAAAAACAGCCCTCAACCATTATTCCTCCTCCACCAAACTTTACAGTTGGCACTATGCTTTGGGGAAGGTAGCTTTCTCCTGGCATCCGCCAAATCCAGATTCATCTGTCGGACTGCCATATGGTGAAGCATGATTCATCACTCCAGAGGACGCGTTTCCACTGCTCCAGAGTCAAATGGTGGCGAGCTTTACACCAATCCAGCCGATGCTTGGCATTGCACATGGTGATCTTAAGCTTGTGTGCGATTGCTCGGCAATGTAAACCCGACGAACAGTTCTTGTGCTGACGTTGCGTCCAGAGGCAGTTTGGAACTCAGTAGTGAGTGTTGCAACCGAGGACAGACGAGTAAGTCCAATGTTTGTCTATGGCGATTGCATGGCAATGTGCTCGATTATATACACCTGTCAGCAACGGGTGTGGCTGAAATTGCTGAATCCACTAATTTGAAGGGGTGTCCACATACTTTTGTATATATGGTGTATTTTCAGTCCATATACACTGGCACATAAACCAGATACAGCCTTCCATCTGTCACGCGTCTAGTTGCAAATAATAACACACTGGGTCTCTTTCATCATAGTGGGAACACAGAGTGCATCCTGGGTAAAATCCTGGGTAGCAAGTGATCCATAAAGTCAGTGTCTTCTAGTGTCTGACCTATGTGAGACCCAACATCTGACACCCCTCACACCACCTCAAATAAAAAGATAGCAAAAGACAGGTCAACCACGGACAAGGATCCTGAAGAGCTCCTCTTTTTCTTATTTTCCTATGAGTCTGTATATTGTTTTGTTTTTCCTCTGATGTCTCCTCCTCATCCCGTAGCCCCATACTCAGCGAGGACCATCATGCCCGGAGAAGGTTAATACAATCGGACAGGGCAGAGAGGAGGATCCCCAATCCCAAACATTACCACGTCGGTCGTATCGCTGAACCCTGGGCCTGGCATAAACATCCTGAGTCACACAAACTCACACACACACACACACACACACACACACACATACACACACACACACACACACACACACACACACACACACACACACATACACACCAGCATTTTCAACCTTATCAGTGCTATCTGCTGCTCTGCTTCCTAATAAAACCCCAGCAACCGGGAAAAGAGATGCTGGCTGCATCCAATGCACTCACTTGAAAATTCAATGATGCCTTCCCATTTTCCTCCCTTCTCTGATGTGGAATCAAACAAGTGGGAAGAAACAGCAGACATGCTTAAAGGAGGTACACTCATTATCTTCAGCTACTGTACTGTGTTTCCTATTAATTTCTGAAAATGCTATATTTTCTTTGTGGAAACCCAAGTAATGACCAACTGATTGAAATCGTACAGATTTCTGACTCGCATTCAGATTCTACAAATCAAGGGTTTCTGGGTTTCATTGCTTTGTCAATGTGCTTTGTCTAACTGTGTGGCTTCTGTATAGCTAGGCCACATTTTGTTCTGTATCTCAGATACTTTGTGTTCATAATGAGTGTAACCTTTTATACATTTTCTTTTTACCTGAATTTGTTATTTTATATTTACATTTAAGTCATTTAGCAGACGCTCTTATCCAGAGCGACTTACAAATTGGTGCATTCACCTTATGACATCCAGTGGAACAGCCACTTTACAATAGTGCATCTAAATCTTTTAAGGGGGGGGGGGGGGTGAGAAGGATTACTTTATCCTATCCTAGGTATTCCTTAAAGAGGTGGGGTTTCAGGTGTCTCCGGAAGGTGGTGATTGACTCCGCTGTCCTGGCGTCGTGAGGGAGTTTGTTCCACCATTGGGGGGCCAGAGCAGCGAACAGTTTTGACTGGGCTGAGCGGGAACTGTACTTCCTCAGTGGTAGGGAGGCGAGCAGGCCAGAGGTGGATGAACGCAGTGCCCTTGTTTGGGTGTAGGGCCTGATCAGAGCCTGGAGGTACTGAGGTGCCGTTCCCCTCACAGCTCCGTAGGCAAGCACCATGGTCTTGTAGCGGATGCGAGCTTCAACTGGAAGCCAGTGGAGAGAGCGGAGGAGCGGGGTGACGTGAGAGAACTTGGGAAGGTTGAACACCAGATGGGCTGCGGCGTTCTGGATGAGTTGTAGGGGTTTAATGGCACAGGCAGGGAGCCCAGCCAGCAGCGAGTTGCAGTAATCCAGACGGGAGATGACAAGTGCCTGGATTAGGACCTGCGCCGCTTCCTGTGTGAGGCAGGGTCGTACTCTGCGGATGTTGTAGAGCATGAACCTACAGGAACGGGCCACCGCCTTGATGTTAGTTGAGAACGACAGGGTGTTGTCCAGGATCACGCCAAGGTTCTTAGCGCTCTGGGAGGAGGACACAATGGAGTTGTCAACCGTGATGGCGAGATCATGGAACGGGCAGTCCTTCCCCGGGAGGAAGAGCAGCTCCGTCTTGCCGAGGTTCAGCTTGAGGTGGTGATCCGTCATCCACACTGATATGTCTGCCAGACATGCAGAGATGCGATTCGCCACCTGGTCATCAGAAGGGGGAAAGGAGAAGATTAATTGTGTGTCGTCTGCATAGCAATGATAGGAGAGACCATGTGAGGTTATGACAGAGCCAAGTGACTTGGTGTATAGCGAGAATAGGAGAGGGCCTAGAACAGAGCCCTGGGGGACACCAGTGGTGAGAGCACGTGGTGAGGAGACAGATTCTCGCCACGCCACCTGGTAGGAGCGACCTGTCAGGTAGGACGCAATCCAAGCGTGGGCCGCGCCGGAGATGCCCAACTCGGAGAGGGTGGAGAGGAGGATCTGATGGTTCACAGTATCGAAGGCAGCCGATAGGTCTAGAAGGATGAGAGCAGAGGAGAGAGAGTTAGCTTTAGCAGTGCGGAGCGCCTCCGTGATACAGAGAAGAGCAGTCTCAGTTGAATGACTAGTCTTGAAACCTGACTGATTTGGATCAAGAAGGTCATTCTGAGAGAGATAGCGGGAGAGCTGGCCAAGGACGGCACGTTCAAGAGTTTTGGAGAGAAAAGAAAGAAGGGATACTGGTCTGTAGTTGTTGACATCGGAGGGATCGAGTGTAGGTTTTTTCAGAAGGGGTGCAACTCTCGCTCTCTTGAAGACGGAAGGGACGTAGCCAGCGGTCAGGGATGAGTTGATGAGCGAGGTGAGGTAAGGGAGAAGGTCTCCGGAAATGGTCTGGAGAAGAGAGGAGGGGATAGGGTCAAGCGGGCAGGTTGTTGGGCGGCCGGCCGTCACAAGACGCGAGATTTCATCTGGAGAGAGAGGGGAGAAAGAGGTCAGAGCACAGGGTAGGGCAGTGTGAGCAGAACCAGCGGTGTCGTTTGACTTAGCAAACGAGGATCGGATGTCGTCGACCTTCTTTTCAAAATGGTTGACGAAGTCATCTGCAGAGAGGGAGGAGGGGGGGGGAGGGGGAGGAGGATTCAGGAGGGAGGAGAAGGTGGCAAAGAGCTTCCTAGGGTTAGAGGCAGATGCTTGGAATTTAGAGTGGTAGAAAGTGGCTTTAGCAGCAGAGACAGAAGAGGAAAATGTAGAGAGGAGGGAGTGAAAGGATGCCAGGTCCGCAGGGAGGCGAGTTTTCCTCCATTTCCGCTCGGCTGCCCGGAGCCCTGTTCTGTGAGCTCGCAATGAGTCGTCGAGCCACGGAGCGGGAGGGGAGGACCGAGCCGGCCTGGAGGATAGGGGACATAGAGAGTCAAAGGATGCAGAAAGGGAGGAGAGGAGGGTTGAGGAGGCAGAATCAGGAGATAGGTTGGAGAAGGTTTGAGCAGAGGGAAGAGATGATAGGATGGAAGAGGAGAGAGTAGCGGGGGAGAGAGAGCGAAGGTTGGGACGGCGCGATACCATCCGAGTAGGGGCAGTGTGGGAAGTGTTGGATGAGAGCGAGAGGGAAAAGGATACAAGGTAGTGGTCGGAGACTTGGAGGGGAGTTGCAATGAGGTTAGTGGAAGAACAGCATCTAGTAAAGATGAGGTCGAGCGTATTGCCTGCCTTGTGAGTAGGGGGGGAAGGTGAGAGGGTGAGGTCAAAAGAGGAGAGGAGTGGAAAGAAGGAGGCAGAGAGGAATGAGTCAAAGGTAGACGTGGGGAGGTTAAAGTCGCCCAGAACTGTGAGAGGTGAGCCGTCCTCAGGAAAGGAGCTTATCAAGGCATCAAGCTCATTGATGAACTCTCCGAGGGAACCTGGAGGGCGATAAATGATAAGGATGTTAAGCTTGAAAGGGCTGGTAACTGTGACAGCATGGAATTCAAAGGAGGCGATAGACAGATGGGTAAGGGGAGAAAGAGAGAATGACCACTTGGGAGAGATGAGGATCCCGGTGCCACCACCCCGCTGACCAGAAGCTCTCGGGGTGTGCGAGAACACGTGGGCGGACGAAGAGAGAGCAGTAGGAGTAGCAGTGTTATCTGTGGTGATCCATGTTTCCGTCAGTGCCAAGAAGTCGAGGGACTGGAGGGAGGCATAGGCTGAGATGAACTCTGCCTTGTTGGCCGCAGATCGGCAGTTCCAGAGGCTACCGGAGACCTGGAACTCCACGTGGGTCGTGCGCGCTGGGACCGCCAGATTAGGGTGGCCGCGGCCACGCGGTGTGGAGCGTTTGTATGGTCTGTGCAGAGAGGAGAGAACAGGGATAGACAGACACATAGTTGACAGGCTACAGAAGAGGCTACGCTAATGCAAAGGAGATTGGAATGACAAGTGGACTACACGTCTCGAATGTTCAGAAAGTTAAGCTTACATAGCAAGAATCTTATTGACTAAAATGATTAAAATGATACAGTACTGCTGAAGTAGGCTAGCTGGCAGTGGCTGCGTTGTTGACTTTGTAGGCTAGCTGGCAGTGGCTGCGTTGTTGACACTACACTAATCAAGTCGTTCCGTTGAGTGTAATAGTTTCTACAGTGCTGCTATTCGGGGGCTAGCTGGCTAGCTAGCAGTGTTGATTACGTTACGTTGCGTTAAAAGAACGACAATAGCTGGCTAGCTAACCTAGAAAATCGCTCTAGACTACACAATTATCTTTGATACAAAGACGGCTATGTAGCTAGCTATGTAGCTAGCTACGATCAAACAAATCAAACCGTTGTACTGTAATGAAATGAAATGAAAATGTGATACTACCTGTGGAGCGAAGCGGAATGCGACCGGGTTGTTGAGTGCGGAAGTTCTATTCGGTAGACGTTGGCTAGCTGTTGGCTAGCTAGCAGTGTCTCCTACGTTAAGGACGACAAATAGCTGGCTAGCTAACCTCGGTAAATTAAGATAATCACTCTAAAACTACACACTCTAAACTACACAATTATCTTGGATACGAAGACAGCAAAGACAACTATGTAGCTAGCTAACACTACACTAATCAAGTCGTTCAGTTGAGTGTAATAGTTTCTACAGTGCTGCTATTCGGTAGACGGTGGACGTTTGCTAGCTGGCTAGCTGCTGGGCAGATAGCAGTGTAGACTACGTTAGGACGACGAAATACGATAATTACGCAATTATCTTTGATACAAAGACGGCTATGTAGCTAGCTAAGAAGAAATTGCTAAGATTAGACAAATCAAACCGTTGTACTATAATGAAATGTAATGAAAAGTTATACTACCTGCGGACCGAAGTGCGAATGCGACCGCTCGCTCCAACCCGGAAGTGCTAGTTGTGTTATTGTACATAATAGGCTGTTCCTGGAAAATCCATTTGTCCTCCATTTGTTTTTTACCACTAACAATGCTTTTCAACCATAATGAGAATTTGGCAGAAGGGACACTTTGTACTCTCCTGGATAGCTTCTACTGAAGTTCTTTAAGTCATTGTCAGATCAGAGAATTTTCTTCTCATCATGATGACAAATATGAACTTTTTCGTGGAATTTTCTTCTCTTTTTGTTTCTCGGAAATGAGTTGACAGCGACCCTAAAGCAACAGGCCCTGTCGTTTGTGGCGTAATGTGTCCTTGCATGGAGAAAATGTCTCTATGACACTTTTTTGAAATATATTTTTGCTGAGCTCTGAGCCGGAGTAGATATTTCCACTCACAAACCTCAGGGCATGGGCCAGCACTAAAGCAAGAGGAAGTAAAATAACATCACAGATGGATGTGAACTTATGTGAACCGCTCATACGCGCGTGTGCGCGCAGTCACGCACACACACTCTTCTTGCCTATATGTCAAAGTGTTTGTGTGGAGTTGGATAGAAAACGCCGCCTCCTGCAGCTGTTTCCATACTTATCTCAGTCAACAGGCAGGAGGGAGTGTGACGCATGCTTTTGTCTGAGCCCACGTCCACCGCTCTTTACCAATCTACAAGCTGTTCTCGCACTCTCTCTCCCTCTATGTGTCTTTCTTTCTCTCTCTCTCTACCATCGTCTCTTCAACCTCCCTCTAGCTCTATTGCACAGAAGATTCCAGACTCTAGAACAAGCACATTCAGCCCGTAGCCAACCCATCAATTAGCACTGTTGCGCTGTGACCCGAATGTACCCCACATTCGCTACTATGACCTATTCATTGCCTTACCTCCTCACGCCACTTGCACACACTGTATATAGACTTTCTTTTTTTCTATTGTGTTATTGACTGTACGCTTGTGTGTTCCATGTGTAACTCTGTGTTGATGTTTGTGTCGCACAGCTTGGCTTTATCTTGGCCAGGTCGCAGTTGTAAATGAGAACTTGTTCTCAACTAGCCTACCTGGTTAAATAAAGGTTAAATAAATAAATAATAAAAAATAAAAAAAGGATTATATATGAGATTTACTATAGTGACAATCACCGTATTGGAAGAGAACACTCTTTACACCCTATTGAGAGCAGAACAGCATGATAGCATACTGGGAAAGCCTCCAATGTTATTGCCCACATTATTCTTAAGCTAAGCTTAGTGCTAAGCTCCACTGTTAGCATTGTGAGGCTGACAGAGTAAAGAGGTCTGGCTACAGAGTCGCAAGGCTAGACTGCTACACTGCAGCAGAGTCCTAGCCTGCAACCTGACTTAATGCACCAGGCAGACCAGGCAGTATCCTAAAACAGCTAGCAGATCACTTGCCTTTTGGAGAAATGAAGGCTACTTCATGTAAATCCTCTCCAAATGGAGCTGTGTAAATCTCAAGGGAGAATGAACTACTGTACCACATAGACTATAGACAGTATTCACTTCACTATAGAATCCAAGGAGGAGTTTTCTATTTGGTGGATATTTCACTAGCTGCACGACTAATCTTGTCTAAGTGTAGCGAATATCAATCCTGGCAAGTTTGATTAATGAAATTGATATAGCGTGGCAATGGGCATTTCCATAACCTGTTTGATGTATTGTTCTGCATGTGGTGTTGACGTCATTAACAAGGTTTACCAGTGTCACCTAATAAATGAGCAAAGGCTTTCTGTCTTTCCCAAATGAAGATGTATTGCCGCGCGTCACCCAGATCAGGGAACAAACTCCTATCTTGACTCGGATCCTCTTCACACAGATCATGAACGCAATGGAACGCTTCCACAATCTGCTAAAAATAGCAGAAAAACATTATGTAGATGATGTATGTATTCATGCTGATTCTATATGATGTGTTCATATTTCAGTGGATTAAAACATACACTTTAGAGCAACACACACTTTGGCTTAGTCCCAAATGGCACACTATTCCCTTTATAGTGCACTACTTTTGACCAGGGCCTATAGAGTTCTGGTCAAAAGTAGTGCACTATATAGGGCAGTGGTCACCAACCTTTTCTGAGTCAAGATCACTTTCTGAGTCAAAATGCAAGCCAGGATCTACCGCTCGGATTGAGAAAAAAAAATGACTTAAAAAACATACGTTTATGCAACATTAACCAATTAAAAATAGTTCTGTAGCAATGAGGTCTGTGCTATAGGCCAGTTGTGGAAAAAGTACTCAATTGTCATACTTGTGTAAAAGTAAAGATACCTTAACAGAAAATTACTTGAGTAAAAGTCTAAAAGTATTTGGTTTTAAATATATTTAAGTATCAAAAGTAAATGTAATTACTAAAATGTACTTAAGTATCAAAAGTAAAAGTATAAACCATTTAAAATTCCTTATATTAAGCAAACCAGACGGCACAATTTTCTATTTTTTTATTGGCGGATAGCCAGGGGCACATCCAGGCATAATTTACAAATGAAGCATTTGTGTTTAGTGAGTTCGCCAGATCAGAGGCAGTAGGGATGACCAGGGAGGTTCTCTTGATAAGTGCGTGAATTGGACCATTTTCCTGTCAAAATGTAAAGTGTACTTTTGGGTGTCAGGGAAAATGTATGGAGTAAAAAGTACATAATTTTCTTTAGGAATGTAATGAAGTAAAAGTAAAAGTTGGTAAAAATATAAATAGTAAAGTAAAGTACAGATACCCAAAAAAACTACTTAAGAAGTACTTTAAAGTATTTTTACTTAAGTACTTTACACCACTGCTAAAGGCCCAATACATTATCACTGGCTATACCTGAATTGCCCTGCCAATGTTGTTCTTCTCAGACAATTTTGAAATTATTTTAAACAATTTTAGATATATGATCACACTGGTAATATATAATTTGTTGTGTTACTTGCGAGGCACAGCTGAGTGAGCATAATAATTGGCTTTTTTGGTCTGCATCTGATGGTCAGTCTGAGGGGAGGGAAGGAGCAGCGGTGAGGCTGCCTCTCACCCGACTCACCGTCCCTCCTCTCTCCCTCCCTCCTCTAAGAAAAGGGGACACAGTTCCAGCTGATGGAGAAACGTGCACTTGCACTCAAGTTGCACTGCATTATTTCTGCCTCATGCACTAATTCATGTTGTTACTCATATGACCAGAGAAAGTGAAATATTCCTTGATATTAAAAAAGACACAAGTCACTAATAATAACAACGCAAGCTTATCTGAAGACTTTGCTATACCCATTCATTGGCGCTACAGTGCTGGTTGCAGCGTGAGTGGAAGTAGGGAGAACGTGCATTTTATGTGTTGACAGTGCTGCTGAATAGCAACTTAAATATGAGCTTACTCATAAAAACAGCAACTTCTTGCAGTATTTGTTGAGTCTCTCTCTAGTCATGGTTTAGAAATCTCACAGTATCAATTTTGCTGTGCATTCAAGGCTTCTTTTAACAGTCTACGGCTCGACGAAACTGTGCAGACACAGTGATCTGAGGTATCTGATTGGCCAGCTGTTGGTCTATAGGTGCATTTGATTTGCTCTCTGGGCCTTCCAGATAGGCGGAGTTCTGAAGGCGGGTCTGCCTTCAGACACGTGAAATGGTTCAAAATGGGAACACTTTGTCTACTGAATCAAGTGTTCCTACTGCCAACACCGTGAAATGAATAAAAAAAATAGGAACGCAAGGCTTTTTCGTAGTTTTTTTTACAGAAATGTTAGTAATGCCTTGGAGATCGACTGGTTGGTGACCACTGATATAGGGGATAGAGGGTCATTTGTGATGCATCCCTTATCATCACATTGATTGGTGAGACTTCACTTGAACCCTCTGTCGTTCCATTGATTTATAGTGGGCATGTACGTAAATTGAATTGTGCCTGTTTATTACAGACGTGGGTGGATAGATTTAATGAAGGACTGAATATTATAGGGGGCCTTTCTAAAATACAAAGGACACTCCTCTACAGTACGTGCATAATTATACCTTCTGTTGTAGGACTTGTCTTTGTTTTTAGACACTCTATTGTTCTATTCCTTCTCTGTTTGAACATCACAAGCGTCATTCAAAAACATGGGGAGCGTCATTTTGAAATCATTACCAGTGGAGTCAGAATGAGAACGAGCTGCATGGATTCACATCAGCTACATCAGAGGTGACAGATGCAGTCAGCATCCAGTTGATCATTAACTCTGTCTCTCCAGATGTAGAACTCAGGAATCAGCCTGACAATTTGATTAGGTTTTCCTCTGACTGGATGGCACTTTAAAATTGGGGGATTGCTTCCCAATCCTGTCATTGTTTTGGGGGGAGATCAAAAGGCAAAAAATCTATTCCGTAACACCCAGCGTGATGACAGACGAAGGGAACAGAGGAGAGGAGCCCTTTGAATGATCCTAGCTACATGTTGGGGTATTGGTACAAATACAGTTTGGGTACTGATCCAATGGTTAAATGACAGGGAAGCCGGTACTCCTTTTTTTATTGAGAAAATTATGGGGGGGGGGGTCTCTCTCTTTTTCTCTACCTCTCTTTGTCTCTCTCTCTCTCTCGCTGCAGCAGTCAGATCAGGGTTTCTGCCTCGCCGGCTGTGTCTTCCTATATCTCCGTCACAGAGGAGCCTTAACAGACCTGTTATCGCACCATCTCCTATCAGTCATTCCCACCGCATCCTGCCATCCCAGCATTCATAGCTCCCGGTTGATAGCCCTCCGCTGCATCGTAGCTGGGTTATCCCCTGTCGTCGTAGCGATGCCAGTTGCCTCTCTGAATATTGGGTAAAGAGAGATATCTTATTAACAGCACACTCCCTTCAGGGGAATGCTACCCTCATCCAAAACAGATTCAAGAGCAAAGTACTTATTCTCACTCACGCCACCAACAAGACGAGAGCCCCATAGCCTTTTATGAAGGCTTCAGGTATTGGTTGATGTTTGTTTTAATGTGAACCAATGTCACGCCCTGACCTTAGAGAGCCTTTTTATTTCTCTATTTGGTTAGGTCGGGGTGTGATTTGGGTGGCCATTCTAGTTTTTCTATTTCTTTGTTGGCCGGGTATGGTTCCCAATCTATCGTTCTCTCTGATTGGGGATGATATTTAGGCAGCCTTTTTTCCCACCTTAGGTTGTGGGATCTTGTTTTTGTACTGTTGCTTTCCAGCACTACAGAACTTTACGTTCGTTTTGTACTTTGTTGTTTTTTGTTGGTGTCATCAATAAAAGTAAGATGTACGCCTACCACGCTGCACCGTGGTCTAATCCTTCCATCAACGAGCGTAACAACCAATGAGTCACTTGATTCTGTTTTTGCTGTTGCTGTGTGATTTTCGATGCCATCTTTAATCGTGACTTATCCTAGATCCAAGTCCCAAATATGACTAAGCTGTGTTTGCCAGCATGACAACATCCCAGCTTCCCTGCATATAACATTTGTCCGATTTTCAATGTCACACCACAAGAGAGAACACATTTGGATAATCTTGGACAGTTCTTTATTAGTAACTGGAGCAAAGAAAGGGGAAAAAACTGTATTTCTTGGACCCATCTGTGGACGGATGATTCATGACCACAGTATATTACATATTGAGAGGTTATTATCAAACACTGACCTCCTGGCCCTCTGCCTCGCATGGGGGTGCGATGGAGGGATGCGTGGATGGAGGGATGTTGGGATGAAGGCGGAGGGAGAGTGGGGGAGGGTTAGCTCTCACCATACTTCACTGCACCCTTGCCCATCTGTGACTGTCTGACTATACAATCTAATAAAAGGACACAAAGAATGAACAATTTGTTCCCAAGGGGCTGTCTGATGTATCATGCCCGTCATGAACACAAAACTTTGTGAAAAAGTTTAGTTTGCTAAGTGTAATATTGTGCTTCTGGGCTATATTTCGGAATGTGTTTTCGGAGCTGGTTCATTATACAGCGCAATGGTTAAACATAAAACTGTAATGGCAGGGTCTGAATAAACATTGGGCTGTTTTATGACTTTGCTTCTAGAGCAGATGAGGCATGATGATGGTTCTGTGGGGAGAGAGATGGAGGGATGGAGGGGCAGAGATGGAGGTGAATAATGACGGCGTGTGACGTTAACAGCCGACTATGAGCGATAGATAACCACTAAACTTAAAAAACATTCAACAATGGGCGGTAGGGCTGGGCCCTTTCAACTTAAACACTCAGAGTTTTTATGCAACCATATATGTGCACTTCTATGCCTTTGTATCAATCAGACAGCTCCTGAGTCAGAAGTAATGTAATTCAAACAACCGTTGTACAGTTGAAGTTGGAAGTTTACATACACTTAGGTTGGAGTCATTAAAACTCGTTTTTCAACCACTCCACACATTTCTTGTTAACAAACTATAGTTTTGGCAAGTCGGTTAGGACATCTACTTTGTGCATGACACAAGTAATTGTTTACAGACAGATTATTTCACTTGTAACTCACTGTATCACAATTCCAGTGGGTCAGAAGTTTACATACACTAAGTTGACTGTGCCTTTAAACAGCTTGGAAAATTATGTCATGGCTTTAGAAGCTTCTGTTAGGCTAATTGACATAATTTGAGTCAATTGGAGGTGTACCTGTGGATATATTTCAAAGCCTACCTTCAAACTCAGTGCTTCTTTGCTTGACATCATGGGAAAATTAAAAGAAATCAGCCAAGACCTCAGAAAAAAATTGTAGACTCTGGTTCATCCTTGGGAGCAATTTCCAAACGCCTGAAGGTACCACGTTCATCTGTACAAACAATAGTACGCAAGTATATACATCATGGGACCACGCAACCGCCATACCGCTCAGGAAGGAGAAGCATTCTGTCTCCTAGAGATGAACGTACATTGGTGTGAAAAGTGCAAATCAATCCCAGAACAACAGCAAAGGACCTTGTGAAGATGCTGGAGGAAACAGATACAAAAGTATCTATATCTACAGTTAAACGAGTCCTGTATCGACATAAGCTCAAAGGCCGCTCAGCAAGGAAGAAGCCACTGCTCCAAAACCGCCATAAAAAAGCCAGACTACGGTTTGCAACTGCACATGGGGACAAAGATTTTACTTTTTGGAGAAATGTCCACTGGTCTGATGAAACAAAAATAGAACTGTTTGCCTATAATGACCATCGTTATCTTTGGAGGAAAAAGGGGGAGGCTTGCAAGCCGAAGAACACCATCCCAACCGTGAAGCACAGGGGTGGCAGCATCATGTTGTGGGGGTGCTTTGCTGCAGGAGGGACTGGTGCACTTCACAAAATAGATGGCATCATGAGGGAGGAAATATCTTAAGACATCAGTCAGGAAGTAAAAGCTTGGTCGCAAATGGGTCTTCCAAATGGACAATGACACCTAGCATACTTACAAAGTTGTGGCAAAATGGCTTAAGGACAACAAAGTCAAGGTATTGGAGTGGCCATCACAAAGCCCTGACCTCAATCCTATGGAAAATGTGTGGGCAGAACTGAAAAAGCATGTGCGAGCAAGGAGGCCTAAAAACCTGACTCAGTTACACCAGCTCTGTCAGGAGGAATGGGCCAAAATTCACCCAACTTATTGTGGGAAGCTTGTGGAAGGCTACCCGAAACGTTTGACCCAAGTTAAACAATTTAAAGGCAATGCTACCAAATACTAATTGAGTGTATGTAAACCTCTGACCCGCAGGGTATGTGATGAAAGAAATAAAAGCTGAAATAAATAATTCTCTCTACTATTATTCTGACATTTCACATTCTTAAAATAAAGTGGTGATCCTAGCTGACTTTGACCCTAGCTGAATTTTTACTATAATCAAATATCAGGAATTGTGAAAAACTGTGTTTAAATGTATTTGGCTGAAGTGTATGTAAACTTCCCGACTTCAATTGTATATATGAGGTAATGATGCTATTCTATTTGAAGTTAAAAAAAAGATTTGTTTGGTCAGGTTGGACTTCGTAATCCCTATAACTTCCAGGCTTGTCTTGCACTCTCTCTCTCTCTGACTGTGTTTCCTTTCATATCTTTCATGCTTCTCCATATCTATTCCCCGTGTATCCAACTCTCCATCGGCAATAAAGGGGTTCATCTTCTTCTTTTTTTGTCAGGCTAAAAGCGTGGATGACTAAAACACATGCCTAATCATACAGGACCCTAACAGCTGTTGGAGGTCTGTTCTTGAGGGTTGTCATGGTGACAGCTCGCCATGTCTGTCCACCCGCCTCGCTCTATGTTTTCACAGTCCCCTCCAATCACACTAAGAGCTCTGAAATGACTCAGGACAGTTCTGTGTCAGTGCAAATGCGTTTGACAGCACATCCAAGCCATTTATGATATTCTGGGTTCAAATCTAAAGTTCCTACAAAACATTGAACGGTATATTGGGGTTGTACAGTAGCTTTGTTTGTGAATCGCTTTCAACAGCCAGGATTAGTTTCCCCTAATTGCAATGAAAACAGAGCTTGTTATAATCTATGCAAGGTGTTATATGAGGTCTACCTCCTGAGAGGTGAGCGGTCTCATCAGTCTATGACACAGCAGATAATCATTGAGTTTGTATTTGTATTTCTTATTGGTTGCATAATTCTGTGTGTGGCTACACTCAATCTTGAGTCCATTTATATGCACTCCCTCACCTCTTGCCAAGCTTAATTACCTCATTCGGTATTCACCATTCAATATCCCCTCTGAGTTCCGTGAATAAAAACATTCAAGAAATCATGTTGTCACATGGCCTCTAATAGGGTTCGAGGGAGGAAAGTCAAATATCATAAATCTGTTGTTTGAATATTCAGAATAAGCTTTCGGGAAAGAACTCCCTTGACATATGTCAGCTTTGCCGACAGGAATTTCATGGTTCATGTTTGACATTAATCTTGTTTTTAAGAGGGGCTACTCATCTGAATTTGATGCGTACTTCAAGGACCCTGCATGTCTGGAATTCATCAAGCAACAACGCTATTTCTGTCAGGTTCAGGAAGAAGAAAAATAGGTTTGATTAAATATCAAGTTATTTTATAAAATTGAACTTTGAAACAAACATTGTTAAGGTGTGCCTTCAGTCTGTTTTTGTAATAAGGCTTTGGTCTATTGTTTTGTTAATGGAAACTAGGCTATTATACCTGCATGTGTGTGGGTGCATAGAGAGCTGTTTGGTGAGACAAAGCCAAGTAAACGATGCCTCTCGGCACTAATATTGCAGCAAAGAAAATCACAGACTCAACCCCCCTGGCATCCAATTTATTTTTAACTCATCTCTTGCTCTTGCCCTGCTGCCTGCGAAAGATGCTCTTCGCTTTCCACTTCAGCATGTATTTAGCAATGCATGAACACGGCACAAACCTCCCATGCGCACGTTGATAAATACATTTCACTGCCTGGCTCACAGAGACCCGTAGAGCATGAAAAGGTAGGGCTGTGACACACGGTAGAGAATTGATATTACTGTAATATGGTTAAATTCTCTGAGGCGGTAATTGTCCACAAGTGACAGCAATTCAATCAATGAGGAATGGTCTCCTGAGGAAAGCAAAAAGTTAGACACACAGGTAATAGTTAGCAGAAAACCACTAAAGTACATTAGGGCTATTTGGTGAGTAATAACCAATATCTGTTACATCCATACTGTATGAATAGGGCTATATTATTGTGGCACTAGTGATGTGATAACGGACTTGAAGGATGTTCTGTTTCATGGACGGAATAGTGTGGGTGAACCAGTTCTATAATGTACATGGCAGCTCACAGGTTGCAGGGTACCTGAAGTGCTTTAGAGCTGTGAGGAGAGGTGTGTGTGTGTGTGTGTGCATGCGTGCATGCGTGCGTGCATCCGTGCGTGTGTGTGTTAATTCATCAGTGTGCGTGTGTTGAACCAGTTTACAGGTTTCCCATGTAATGGTAACCTACAAGACAGGACACTCATTCAGCACAGCTCACGTTGTCCTCATTATATAAGCCTATCCTAGTCATGATCAGAGATTGACCTACACAGATCCCTCTCGGACCTTCACAATGATAATGTACTGACGCGTGTGTGTTTTAGGAGTCATTTTCAGGCCAATCAGGCATTTCCCACTTTATGTCTGTGCTGTTATCACTGCTCTGATGAAGCATGAAAGTACCTCGCTCACTCACCTTGAGTTTGGATGTTCGTGAGGAGAGGTGTGTGTGATGGGAGATAGGTGTGTGTGTGTGTGTGTGTGTGTGTGTGTGTGTGTGTGTGTGTGTGTGTGTGTGTGTGTGTGTGGTGTGTGTGTGTGTGTGTGTGTGTGTGTGTGTGTGTGTGTGTGTGTGTGTGTGTCAAGTGCCACTAGCACTTTGAGAATGAGGGGCGCTGTCTTTGTTACAAGTTGAATCACTAGCCTGGAGGCAGGTGTGTTAACACTATCATTCATACTTTGTGATAGGTTTTCACATATGCGTGCATACTATAAAATAATATCACAATTGGTTAGGAGCCCGTAAAACAGCAGCCACCCCCTTTGGCACCATTGAACTTCTTAGTCTATTCATAGATTCTGTTCCTTTCTACAGTAAGACATCCCACAACACTAATTTACTCTACACTACTGGCAGGTGGGCTGGTCTGTCCATCTGCCAAAACAGCTCTTGCCTCACCTGTGTGCTGCCTACCACTGGTTCCAAACTCAGCAGTCATGAAAGATAATGTCTTTCCCAGTACCACCACCATACAGTAGGTCGAGTGCAGCCAGGCAGGGCCCCCATCCTGGTCTCTGAACGGTCCCATTTATCACCCTGCTGCCCTGACTCCTAGCTCCACAGGCCCAGCCAAAGTGTTTCTCGTCTCAAAATGGATGGCAGAACTGCCAAGCACAATGAGCCAAACGACACTTAGCCACTTTTACCATCCCACAAGCCCAAACATAAGCAGACATTTTCACAGAGACACTCCCCGCAGCAACAAAGAAGCAAAACAGAGGCCTTTCAGGAAACCCTGTTCTGTCAGATGTGTACTGTACAGACGTGGTTAGCAAGGATGTTGTCAGAGAGAGTATTATGGAGTATGATGACAGTATATGTAGAATCCATGTCAAAATAATTAACTTACTGTTTAATTTTGGGGAGATAGTGTTATGTCATGTTCATTCTTTAATAACTAATAACTGACTATATTTCTGAAACATGTTGTAGTGGATTATAAGCAAATGTATGATGTATAAGAGATGTAGCCATCTTCAAATACAGAAACTCCCGATAGGAGAACACTTTTTGGTGTTTTTTTTTTAGCCCTTTTGGGTTCCATGTAGAACTCTCTGTGGAAATGGTCCTACATTGAACCCAAAAGGGTTCTATCTGGAACCAAAAGCATTCTACCTGGAACCAAAAATGGTTCTTCAATGGGTTCTCCTATGTGGACAGCACCTCTTTTTGCAAGGTTTGTAACTTTTTTTGTACATAATGTTTCTGCCACCGTTTCTTATGACTGAAAAGAGGTTTATGACATCAGAACAGCGATTACTCACCTCAGACTGGACAAAGATTTTTATTTAATGAATCGGAGGCTAAAGACTTAAGGATCCTCCCAGACCAGTCCCAAATCCCTGTCATTTGCATGAAGAGTAGACACAGATACAGGGGCCGCAGATCCGAGTGTTCGGTGAGACTCGTTGGCGAGTGTATAATCCGCCTTTACCATCTGTCTCACTGACGAACGTGTAATCACTGGAGAATAAACTGGATGAGCTCCGTTCGAGACAATCCTACCAAAATTGTGATATCTTATGTTTCACCGTACAGTGCATTCGGAAAGTATTCAGACCCCTTGACATTTTCCACATTTTGATACGTTACAGCCTTATTCTAAAATTGATTTAAAAAAAAAATCCCATCAATCTACACACAATACCCCATAATGACAAAGCAAAAACAGTTTTTTAGACATTTTTGAAAATGTATTAAAAATGTACTGAAATATCACATTTACATACGTATTCAGACCCTTTACTCAGTACTTTGTTTAAGCATCTTTGGCAGCGATTACAGCCTTGAGTCTTCTTGGTTATGACGTTACAAGCTTGGCACACCTGTATTTTGGGAGATTCTCCCATTCTTCACTGCAAAACCTCTAACGCTCTGTCAGGTTGGATGGGGAGCGTGACTGCACAGCTATTTTCAGGTCTCACCAGAGATGTTCCGATCGGGTACAAGTTCGGGCTCTGGCTAGTCCACTCAAGGACATTCAGAGACTTGTCCCAAAGCCACTTCTGCGTTGTCTTGGCTGTGTTCTTTGGGTCATTGTCCTGTTGGAAAGTGAACCTTCGCCCCCAGTCTGAGGTCCTGAGCGCTCTGGAGCAGGTTTTCATCAAGGATCTCTCTGTACTTTGCTCCGTTCATATTTCCCTCGATCCTGAATAGTCTCCCAGTCCCTGCCGCTGAAAAACATCCTCACAGCATGGTGCTGCCACCACCATGCTTCACCGTAGGGATGGTGCCAGGTTTCCTACAGATGTTACGCTTGGCATTCAGGCCAAGGAGTTCAATCTTGGTTTCATCAGACCAGAGAATCTTGTTTCTCATGGTCTCAGAGTCCTTTAGGTGCCTTTTGGCAAACCAAGCGGGCTGTCATGTGTCTTTTACTGAGGAGTGGCTTCCGTCTCTACCATAAAGGCTTGATTGTTGGAGTGCTGGAGAGATGGTTGTCCTTCTGGAAGGTTCTCCCTTCTCAACAGAGGAACTCTGGAGCTCTGTCAAAGTGACCATCGGGTTCTTGGTCACCTCCCTGACCAAGGCCCTTCTTCCCCCGATTGCTTAGTTTGTCCGGGCGGCCAGCTCTAGGAAGAGTCTTGGTGGTTCCAAACTTCTTCCATTTAAGAATGATGGAGGCCATTGTGCAATGCTGCAGAAATGTTTTGGTACCCTTCCCCAGATCTGTGCCTCAACACAATCCTGTCTCGGAGCTCTACGGACAATTCTTTCAACCTCATGGCTTGGTTTTTGCTCTGACATGCACAGTCAACTGTAGGACCTTATATAGACAGGTGTGTACCTTTTCAAATCATGTAATACAAAGTGATGCCTTGTTTCCTAATTCGTTTCCAAGTGAACAGTAAGAAAGCCCGGCACTATCACACCTGAATTGACTGGCCAACGAATCACAAAGCCCCTTGATACAGCCTAACGCAATTAGTTGTAGCTGATTTGCCGGTGTCAGATTTCAAATAGACAGCAGATATATTTTCTGAAGCACCAACATCTTTCAGCACCAATATTAGAGAGTTACATCTTTATAATTACTGTTGAAGCGCTCCACAATACTATCACACAAACTTCAGCGCTAACGCTCATACAATGATCCTATCACCAATATATACTTATTAGCTTTCGCTTTAAATTAGAAACAGCAATACATACAAAGGTCATAGGTTAGAGAGGAGAGCTGATCCTGGCTGGAGGTCATACTTTTGCCCAACTTACAATTCAACAACCAGGCTGCCTTTAATGGAAATTTGGTCTAAGTCACCTTCACTTCTCTCGTCCTCTCAAGGCACTCCAACCTTCACAAATAATAGGAATCTTCTGGCCACTGGGAAACACTGGAACTATATAGGGAAAACCCCACCCACCAATAACGAGACACACCTGGGCGCAATCAGTTAGGTGACGCATGTCACACCAATAAAAAACAGATTTGGGTATTCCAAAATGTTTATTTAGAGAACAATTTAAAAGTGAATTGTTTTATTATACATGTACTGTTCATTATTTAGAAAGAGGTTAAGCTACGCATGACTAAGTCGCTTAAAAGTGTCTGCTTAATGGCATATATTATCATATAATATTAGACAATATTATATGTGGACTATAATACCTTTATAATATTGATACAGTCATGGGTCACGTGTGTTATTGTGTGTTTATAACCTACTGTATCTGGCCTATTAGTCAGTTGAATATCTGGTTAAATAGTGAAACAACATGGTGTGCTCACCTTAGCTCTGTCACGGTAGAGCTGTATCCCGTGCGCTGTAGCAAGAGCGCTCATTGTCTTGTACCACCGCATCTGTACAATAAACCAAAGATTCGTGCCAGTTTTGAAAGGTTTTTGTGTGTTATTTTGGGGGCCTGCACTGCTATAAGCAACGGAACCCAGGATTACAGATTGGGAGCAACGGAGAGGAGGCTCACAGGGCAAGGGGGGAGACACAGGCAACAGAGTGGGGAGGAACCGAACTGGCAGCCTGCGTGGCATCAGAAAGGAGCACTGGATCAAATCAAACTTTATTAGTCACCTGCGCTGAATGCAACATGTGATCTGTTTCACCTGTTCCTGTGATTGTCTCCACCCCCTCCAGGTGTTGCTTATTTCCCCAGTGTATCTATCCCTGTGTTTCCCGTCTCTCTGTGCAAGTTCATCTTGTATGTTAGTCAAGTCAATCAGCATGTTTTTCCCGTACTCCTTTTGCTATTCTCTTTTTGATAGTCTTCCCGGTTTTGACCCCTGCCTGACTCTGGACTACTTTCCTGCCTGATCATCCTGCCTGTCCTGACCTTGATTCTGCCTGCCCTTCGGTACCTTTTGGACTCTGAACTGGTTTTGACCCTTTTGCCTGTCCACGACCATTCTCTTGCCTGACCCTATTGGATTAATAAATATTGTTAGACTCCAACCATCTGCCTCCTGTGTCTGCATCTGGGTCTCGCCTTGTGTCATGATACCGTGAAATGCTTACTTACAAGCCCTTAACCAACAGTGCAGTTCAAGAAAGAATTAAGAAATTATTTACCAAATAAACGAAATAAAAAATAATAAACATTAACAAACAAAAAATAATGAGGCTATTTTCACGGGGTACCGGTACAGAGTCAATGTGCGGGGGTACAGGTTACAGGATCGGCGAGACACTCGCAACAGATACAGGGTTTCCGAGTGGCGCAGCGGTCCTAAGGCACTGCATCTCAGTGCAAGAGGCGTCACTACCATCCCTGGTTCGATTCCAGGCTGTATCACATCCGGCAGCGATTGGGAGTCCCATAGAACGGTGCACAATTGGCCCAGTGTCGTCCGGGATTGGCAGGGGTAGGCCGTCATTGTAAATAACAATGTGTTCTTAACTGACTTGCCTAGTTAAATAAAGGTTAAATAAATAAAAAGATACGACGTGGGATCCTAAGGATATATGGAACCGGACTACAAACAACGGGACAGGGCTCGACGTTCAGGCAACAAGGGTGACATGTATCTGCTGCCGACTTAACACAGCGACAGATCACCACTCCGGCACTACAACGACACAACTCCTCAGGGCACTTCATCACCTGGAGGAAATCGACATCCACCCCACGGTTGGCCAACTTCCTCTGGGCTATCCACGAAAGCAACCCTGTCGACCCATCCTCGGCGACTCCAACACCACCCACCTACCACAGATCCATTCCAACTTGGTACAAATGGAAGCCTACCCTGGTGCCCCCCTCTGCCACGCCATCCGACTACCTGCGGCCTGCCCGGAAGTGGCTAAAGTCATCGTCTCCTTCGGACTCAACAACTGCGTAGCCGGCACAGCCACGCCCATCCACAAGGGCCTCAACCTCCTGCTCAGCACGGCCACTCAGGCCTTCCCCAGCGCAGCCATCTTTGTGCCCAAGACCAACTACTAACCGGTGATGGAGCTGTACGATAGGATCAACTTGGACGTCCTCAACGAGTTGATTGGCTAGAAACAACATGTTCCGCACAACGAGGGATGACCTGCAATAGACCCAGGCCACAGGCGCGGTGATGTGGCACCTGTGGAGCTGCACCCTAAATTAGACAGGTTGCTCTCTTGCCCAAACCAGGGGGAGAGTGCCTGGACGGCCCCGCAGCTGCCGCTGGCCTCCCTGGCCGGGGGCACTGCACCCGCCGGCGATATATATATTTGTGTGTATATATAGCGACAGATCGTATATACTGTATATATACGTATATGTATGTGTGTGTGTGTAATATATATATATACTACCATTCAAAACGTTTGGGGTGACTTAGTGTAGGCATTGTTAATGTTGTAAATGACTGTTGTAGCTGGAAACGGCTGCTCTTCTTTATGGAATATCTACATCAGCAACCATCACTCCTGTGTTCCAATGGCAAGTTGTGTTAGCTAATCCAGGTTTATCATTTTAAAAGGCTAATTGATCATTAGAAAACCCTTTTGCAATTATGTTAGCACAGCTGATAACTGTTGTCCTGATTAAAGAAGCAATAAAACTGTCCTTCTTTAGACTAGTTGAGTATCTGGAGCATCAGCATTTGTGGGTTCGATTACAGGCTCAAAATGGCCAGAAACAAATACCTTTCTTCTGAAACTCGTCAGTCTATTCTTGTTCTGAGAAATGAAGGCTATTCCATGCGAGAAATTGCCAAGAAACTGAAGATCTCGTACAACGCTGTGTACTTCTCCCGTCACAAAACAGCGCAAACTATCTCTAACCAGAATAGAAAGAGGAGTGGGAGGCCCCGGTGCACAACTGAGCAAGAGGACAAGTACATTAGAGTGTCTAGTTTGAGAAACAGACGCCTCACAAGTCCTCAACTGGCAGCTTCATTAAATAGTACCCGCAAAACACCAGTCTCAACGTCAACTGTGAAGAGGTGACTCCGGGATGCTGGCCTTTTAGGCAGAGTTGCAAAGAAAAAACCATATCTCAGACTGGCCAATAAAAAGAAAAGATTAAGATGGGCAAAAGAACACAGACACTGGACAGAGGAAGATTGGGAAAAAAAAGGTTATCGACAGACGAATCTAAGTTTGAGGTGTTCGGATCACAAAGAAGAACATTTATGAGACAGAGAAAATGAAGATGCTGGAGGAGTGCTTGACACCATCTGTCAAGCATGTTGGAGGCAATGTGATGGTCTGGGGGTGCTTGGTGGGGGTAAAGTGGGAGATTTGTTCCGGGTAAAAGGGATCTTGAAGAAGGCTATCACTCCATTTTGCAACGCCATGCCATACCCTGTGGGCGGCGCTTAATTGGAGCCAATTTCCTCCTACAACAGGACAATGACCCAAAGCACAGCTCCAAACCATGCAATAACTATTTAGGGAAGAAGCAGTCAGCTGGTATTCTGTCTATAATGGAGTGGCCAGCACAGTCACCGGATCTCAACCCTATTGAGCTGTTGTGGGAGCAGCTTGAACGTAGGGTACGTAAGAAGTGCCCATCAAGCCAATCCAACTTGTGGAAGGTGCTTCAGGAAGCATGGGGTGAAATCTCTTAAGATTACCTCAACAAATTGACAACTAGAATGCCAAAGGTCTGCAAGGCTTTAATTGCTACAAATGGAGGATTCTTTGACTAAAGCAAAGTTTGAAGGACACAATTATTATTTCAATAAACAATCATTATTTATTACCTTGTCAACGTCTTGACTATATTTCCTATTCATTTTGCAACTCATTTCAAGTATGTTTTCATGGGAAAAAAGGACATTTCTAAGTGACCCCAAACTTTTGAACGGTAGTGTGTGTATATATATATATAAACTCAGCAAAAAGAGAAACGTCCCTTTTTCAGGACCCTGTCTTTCAAAGATAATTCGTAAAAATCCAAATCATTTCACAGATCTTAATTGTAAAGGGTTTAAACACTGTTTCCCAAACAATTAATGAACATGCACCTGTGGAATGGTCTTTAAGACACTAACAGCTTACAGACGGTAGGCAATTAAGGCCTTTCTACTGACTCTGAAAAACATCAAAAGAAAGATGCCCAGGGTCCCTGCTCATCTGCGTGAACGTGCCTTAGGCATGCTGCAAGGAGGCATGACGACTGCAGATGTGGCCAGGGCAATGAAGTTCAATGTCCGTACTGTGAGTCGCCTAAGACAATGCTACAGGGAGACAGGATGGACAGCTGATCGTCCTCGCAGTGGCAGACCATGTGTAACAACACCTGTACAGGATTGGTACATCCGAACATCACACCTGTGGGACAGGTACAGGATGGCAACAACTGCCCGAGTTACACCAGGAACGCACAATCCCTCCATCAGTGCTCAGACTGTCCGCAATAGGCTGAGAGAGGCTGGACTGATGGCTTGTAGGCCTGTTGTAAGGCAGGTCCTCACCAGACATCACCGGCAACAACGTCGCCTATGGGCACAAACACACCGTCGCTGGACCAGATAGGACCGGCAAAAAGTGCTCTTCACTGACGAGTCGCGGTTTTGTCTCACAAGGGGTGATGGTTAGATTCGCGTTTATCGTCAAAGGAATGAGCATTACACCGAGGCCTGTACTCTGGAGCGGGATCGATTTGGAGGTGGAGGGTCCGTCATGGTCTGGGGCAGTGTGTCACAGCATCATTGGACTGAGGTTGTTGTCATTTCAGGAAATCTCAATGCTGTGTGTTAGAAGGAAAACATCCTCCTCCATCATGTAGTACCCTTCCTGCAGGCTCATTCTGACATGACTCTCCAGCATGACAATGCCACCAGACATACTGCTTGTTCTGTGCATGATTTCCTGTAAGACAGGAATGTCAGTGTTCTGCCATGGCCAGCGAAGAGCCCGGATCTCAATCATATTGAGCACGTCTGGGACCTGTTGGATCGGAGGGTGAGGGCAAGGGCCATTCCCCACAGAAATGTCCAGGAACTTGCAGGTGCCTTGGTGGAAGAGTGGGGTAACATCTCACAGCAAGAACTGACACATCTGGTGCAGTCCATGAGGAGGAAATGCACTGCAGTACTGACTGTTACTTTTGAGTTTGACCCCCCTTTTGTTCAGGGACACATTATTCCATTTCTGTTAGTCACATGTCTGTGGAACTTGTTCAGTTTATGTATCAGTTGTTGAATCTTGTTATGTTCATACAATTATTTACACATGTTAAGTTTGCTGAAAATCAACGCAGTTGACAGTGAGAGGACGTTTCTTTTTTTGCTGAGTTTATATATATGGAAATGCAGACCATTACATTGATGGAAGGAAGTTACAATCTATCCGTAATATTAAATCTGATCTACCCCCCTAAAAAATGAAATGTTAAAGCTAAAATATAAAAAATTATACTAAAAGAAAAATAACAAAAACAAATGTTTCCAGCTGCCTGTGGGACAAGGATTGATGGTCTCCCTCTTCTCCCATTTTTGAGACCGTGGACGCCAACCTCCTCCCTACTGCCTGAAGGGGCTAGAGGTGGAGTGCCCCTCTGAACTACGCCCGGGACAAGATTCTTCTAAAAAGGCGATGCTGCCCTACACCATCAGAGCTCTAAGATTGAACAATGCAAAATAAATACTGAAAAAGTCAATGAAAAAAACTCATTATTACTGCATCCCACCTTTAACCCTTTTTCATGTTCAACAAGTGAAGGGCGTGCTCATGCTTGCAGGAAACCCCCAACACGCCTGTCTCGTTGTCACGCCCTGACCATAGAGAGCTGTTTATTCTCTATGTTGGTTAGGTTGGGGTGTGATTAAGGGTGGGTTATCTAGGGGAATTGTAAGTCTATGTTGGCCTGGTGTGGATCATATTTAGGTAGCCATATTCCCCATTGTGCTTTGTGGGATCTTGTCTAGGTATAGTTGCCAGTGAGCATTATATCAGCGTCACGGTTTGTTTGTGCGTGTTTTTGTTCTTTGAGTTTTTCTCTACCTAATAAAAGAGATGGAAACATACCACGCTGGATCTTGGTCCAATCATTATGACGAGCGTGACACTCGTCCAATTTCGTTGTTTTTGGTTTGGACTTGATGACGTTGCCCGCTTGAAATCGATGACAACCCTGCAATATTTTTTTTATATCAAGTACAGTACAGGTATAACGTACTGAGCTGTTGCCTGAAGCAAATCACACACAGTTGTGCCAGATTCAGTGCCTAAATGGATCTTGCATGAGACAACCAATAATATTACATTCAACATACACAATACTAACAATCCATGTCCAACTTTAAGACCACTGAGTCAAACAGATAAAGTGGAGGGACAACTGCATCATTTAAATACGAATTAGTGGCAAGCTTTGATATCATGTGTTCAAATTATTCTAGATTTTGTTCACATTCCCTTCCATTTCTGCATAAGGTAATAATGGAAGGAATCATAACTTGATCCAGACGACCTTTTTCCTAGGCAACCCTAAAAGCCCATCCGCTGCTACCACCACTGTTCCATTGTCCTGTAAAGAGATGTCAAATATACTTGGATACAACTTCATCGTTTTTGGACCCGAGGAAGAGTAGCTGCTTCTTTGTAACAGATCATGGGGATCCCAATAAACAAATAAAATGAAAGACTAGAAGTCTGTTAGTCTGTACAATTGTTTGACAAAATTTTTACAGAGATGTTTCTAACAAGATAATGTGGGTTTATAAAAGAGGGAGTCATCACAATTGTGCTTTGATGTGTTTTTTGGGGGGTGCTAAACAATTAAATAGGCCAACAAAATACAACAAACCTTGAGACAGCAAGCACTGGTTTCCATCGGCAATTTCTGCAAGACAGAACTCCTCATAGGTCTCATTTATCAGGGCAGCATACAAGTCGTTTCCCTGAAATGAATGAACAGTCACTTGAAGGCACTCTGATTCATTACTGCATTCCATCAGAGTAGGCCATGAACACATACAGCAAATGTATCTTCACGTGCAAGTAGCACATGGTTTTGATGACAGATCAGGAATTCGTTTATGAACTTTTTCAGACAAAGTAGACATATTATAGAAACAGATTATAAAAGTGATTACTTACTGTCCTATGAGGAAAATGTAATGACAGGCATATGGCCCTCAGTGAAACACCACTCTCAAGCTGCAGGCTGGTTATGCGCTGCAGTCTGAGGCTGGCGGGGTGTGCAAGGACAGAGCTTGTACCTGACCAATGACACTGCCTCCGGCTCACACTGGCATAGCTCTACTTGCACATCATGCACTCGGCCTGAAAGAAGAAAAATTGTTAGTAATGAAAAGTTCCTTTAAAAAGGTCACAAATAAACTGTTAACGGAACGGAGCAAAAACTACAGCCTCTGGGTGGGCACACTACTGAAGAGGAACCTCCTCGATGCTGGCACCCTGCCCCTAAGCAACCATCCTTGCCTACCACAGGAAACATCCTTGCCTACCGCAGGAACCCCAACCTCAGCGACAAGCTCATCCTCCACTCCCATCTGCAACCACACAAACCAGGCTGGCTGAAACCTAGCCCCACTTCGCCCACATCCACAGCATCCCGAAGCACAACGCGCAGCACCCTCCTTCGGGTGCTAATCCCTTTGGGCGCTTCTCCCTACACACCACCATCTGCCTCGTCAACCAACACCTCAACAACCTCTCCACCATCGCAAATATCAATAGTTTTCTTTGACATATCTGTGAAGCGTGTAAGGTAAATCTGCCCTGTGCACACAAGTGACCACAAGAAACTTCTTTGATCAGAGGTTAGTTTGTTTAATAAGGATTGCAAGCTGGATGGCAACCCGGAGTATACACTTGCAAGTAACACACTCAGTACAAAATATGGTGTTTTCCCTTTTTGTCCCCTACTGAGGATCACCGCGCCCAGGGTGATGTCCCTTAACTTTAATACCATATAAGCTCATCATTCATAGTTGCTAATACAAATATGTCTCTGTTAGGCGGAGTTCAGCTTATTGTTATTTGCAGTTAGTTTCCCAATCATTCTTCCTCCTATTGTTATCATGTGCTAGAAGAAGTAAGTCTAGAACACAGTATCAACAGGAACTGAAATTATAGTTTCAACACAGAGACATCTGACTTTGTACAGTTGACCTTTCCATGCACTTGCAAGGTCTATCACCGATTCTTAATCTCAAGCTAAAGCAAAACATTAATCGTTGTACTTTTCTAATCACAGGTAGAATTGTAATGTCTAGATATAATAACATTTCTTAGAAGCGTAATCCGCAGTCAGGAATTCAGTTTCACCATCATTCGGGGTCAACAACATAGAAAACGTTGCATTTCACATAGTAAACATAAGCAACAAGCTTTTAGAAGTTTAGGTTCGGTTAAACATTTATGGGGAATAACGTTACCTCTGGGTGCATTATAATTAGCATTGTCCCAGCCATAACAACCCATAGGGCAGAAGCCTATCTCCTGTTTCCGTAGTGTGAGGCAAAGTGATATACAAGTCTACCCCCTGGACAGGACGCTAGTCTATCGCAGTGGTATGACTGAACTGGGGTTCGAACCCAACCTTCCAATCTCAGGGCCGACACCCACCCCAAGGCCACTGAGTTAATGAATGTGTTGTGCTTTAAATAAATAACATCCGCTGCAGATTGTCAGCTGCTGTAACTCAAAATTGAGGTTTTTGGTTTTCTCCTTCAATGATTTCACCCTGAAACAAGTTGTTTGAGGACAATTGCTTACCAAAACTGTCTTGTTCACTTTTAATACCTGCAAAACCATGTCTTCCGAGTTGTAAAGGGGTGGCCAGCCACATAATAACTTTTAAAAGTCTCCCATGACAGCAAAAACTATCCCGTTGACTATATCCAGTAATAGTTTGTTATTGTTCTAGTTATTATATCATAACACAGTTACGCTACTACAATTAAGGAATAAGCCATAATCAAGGGGTATACACAGAGTAAACCAAACATTAGGAACACCCCGTCTCCCCCTCCTCCTTGCCCTCACAGCCTCAATTCGTTAGGGCGTTGACTCTTCAAGGTGGCGAAAGAGTTCCACAGGGATGCTGGCCCACTTGCCTCCAATGCTTACCAACTTCCCAAGTGGGATGGGTGTCCTTTTGGGTGGTGTACCATTCTTGATACACACGGGAAACTGTTGAGTGTGAAAAACCCAGCAGCATTGCAGTTCTTGACACAAACCGGTGCGCCTGGCACCTACAGTTGAAGTCGGAAGTTTACATACACTTAGGTTGGAATCATTAAAACTCGTTTTTCAACCACTCCACAAATTACATGTTAACAAACTATAGTTTTGGCAAGTTGGTTAGGACATCTACTTTGTGCATCACACAAGGAATTTTTCCAACAATTGTTTACAGACAGATTATTTCACCTATAATTCACTGTATCACAACTCCAGTGGGTCAGAAGTTTACATACACTAAGTTGACTGTGCCTTTAAACAGCTTGGAAAATTCCAGAAAATGATGTCATGGCTTTAGAAGCTTCTGATAGGCTAAATGACATTTGAGTCAATTGGAGGTGTACCTGTGGATGTATTTCAAGGCCTACCTTTAAACCCAGTGCCTCTTTGCTTGACATCATGGGAAAATCAAAAGAATTCAGCCAAGACCTCAGAAAAAAATGGTAGACCTCCACAAGTCTGGTTCATCCTTGGGAGCAATTTCCAAATGCCTGAAGGTACTACGTTCATCTGTACAAGCAATAGTACGCGAGTATTAACACCATGGGACCAAGCAGGCGTCATACCGCTCAGGAAGGAGACGCGTTCTGTCTCCTAGAGATTAATGTACTTTGGTGCGAAAAGTTCAAATCAGTCCCAGAACAACAGCAAATGACCTTGTGAAGATGCTGGAGGAAACAGGTACAAAAGTATCTATATCCACAGTTAAACGAGTCCTATATCAACATAACCTGAAAGGCCGCTCAGCAAGGAAGAAGCCACTGCTCCAAAACCGCCATAAAAAAGGCAGACTACGGTTTGCAACTGCACATGGGGACAAAGATTTTACTTTTTGGAGAAATGTCCTCTGGTCTGATGAAACAAAAATATAACTGTTTGGCCATAATGACCATCGTTATGTTTGGAGAAAAAAGGGGGAGGCTTGCAAGCCGAAGAACACCATCCCAACCGAGAAGCACGGGGGTGGCAGCATCATGTTGTGGGGGTGCTTTGCTGCAGGAGGGACTGGTGCACTTCACAAAATAGATGGCATCATGAGGGAGGAGAATTATGTGGATATATTGAAGCAACATCTCAAGACATCAGTCAGGAAGTTAAAGCTTGGTCGCAAATGGGTCTTCCAAATGGACAATGACCCCAAGCATACTTCCAAAGTTGTGGCAAAATGGCTTAAGGACAACAAATTCAAGGTATTGGAGTAGCCATCACAAAGCCCTGACCTCAATTCCATAGAAGATTTATGGGCAAACCTGAAAAAGCGTTTATTGGTTTATTCAACGGTGGTGATACAAGTTATTTAGCCGTTCAAGTATCTACCTTTGCTTTGTATGTACATTCTCACATCAATACCATCATCCCAGAAACCCTAGACTCACTACAATTCACGTTTCGCCCCAACAGATCCACAGATGACGCAATCCGTATTGCACTCCACACTGTCCTTTTCCCACCTAGACAAAACGAACACCTTTGTGAGAATGCTCTTCATTGACTACAGTTTAGTGTTCAAGACCATAGTGTCCTGAAAGCTCATCACTAAGCTAAGGACCCTGGGATTAAACACCTCCCTCTGCAACTGGATCCTGGACTTCCTGATGGGCCGCCCCAGCTGGTAAGTGTAGACAACAACACATCTGCCACGCTGATCCTCAACACGGGGGCCCCTCAGGGGTGAGTGCTTATGTAACAGTGTTGCTTCCGTCCCTCTCCTCTCCCTACCTGGGCTCAAACCAGGGACCCTCTGCACACATCGACAACAGTCACCCTGCCAAAGCATCGTTACCTATCACTCCACAAAAGCCGCAGGTCTTGCAGAGCAAGGGAAACAACTACTTCAACGTTTCAGAGCGAGTGACGTCACCGATTGAAACGCTATTAGTGCGCACCCGCTAACTAGCTAGCCTTTTCACACCGGTTACACCCTTTTTGACCTCCTCCTTTTCTACAGCAACTAGTGTTCCGGGTCAACAGCATCAATGTAACAGTTTTGCTTTCGTCCCTCTCCTCACCCCAACCTGGTCTCGAACCAGGGACCCTCTGAACACAACACAACAACTGCCTCCCATGAAGCATTGTTACCTATCACTCCACAAAAGAGCAAGAGCAAGGGAAACAACTACTTCAAGGTCTCAGAGCGAGTGACACCATTGAAACGGTATTAGTTAACGCTAACTAGCTAGCCATTTCACACCGGTTACACTTATTCCCCTCCTGTACTCCCTGTTCACCCACGACTGCATGGCCACGCACGACTCCAACACCATCATTAAGATTGCTGAAGACACAATGGTGGTAGGCCTGATCACCGACAACGATGAGACAGCCTATAGGGAGAAGGTCAGAGACCTGGCAGTGTGGTACCAGGACAACAACCTCTCCCTCAATGTGGACTAACGTGGACTCCCTCATCGTGGACTACAGGAAAAGAAGGGCCAAGTACACCCCTTTTCATATTGACAGGGCTGTAGTGGAGTAGGTCGAGAGCTTCAAGTTCCTTGGTGTCCACATCACCAACAAGCTATCATGGTCCAAACACAACAAGACAGTCATGAAGAGGGCACAACAACGTCTATTCTCCCTCAGGAGACTGAAAAGATTTGGCTTGGGTCCTCAGATCCTCAAAAAGTTCTACAGCTGCACGATTAAGAGCATCCTGACCGGTTGCATCACCGCTTGGTACGGCAACTGCTCGGCATCTGACTGCAGGGCGCAACAGAGGGTAATGCGTATCGCCCAGTACATCACTGGGACCAAGCCTCCTGCCATCCAGGACCTCTATACCAAGCAGCGTTAAAGGAAAGCCCTATAAGGCCACCCAAGTCAAAGACTGTTCTGACTAGACCGGGCACGCACATGTCAGGCTGACACTGACAGAAGTAGCGTTACCGGAGCGCCAAGTCTAGGTCCAAAAGGCTCCTTAACAGCTTTTTACCCCTGTTTTCTCCCCAATTGGTAGTTACGGTCTTGTCCCATCGCTGTAACTCCCGTACGGACCCGGGAGAGGCAAAGGTTGAGAGCCATGCGTCCTCCAAAACACGACCCTGCCAAGCCGCACTGCTTCTTGACACACTGCTCGCTTAACTCTGAATCCAGCCTCACCAATGTGTTGGAGGAAACACTGTACAACTGGCGACCGCAGTCAGTGTGCATGTGCCCGATTCGCCACAAGGAGTCACTAGAGCGCGATGGTATCCTCTTGGTATTCATGATCTCAGTCAAAGACAAACATGATACAGAGATATAAATATGAATTACTTTATATTTCTATGGTCTGAAGTACTGAGTTAGTCTGTCTTAACTCTGCTTGCCTTGTTGGTTGAATACACAAAGTATATGATGGAGGAGTGCATCAAGGCTAACTCTCCTGCCCACTCTTTAAACAAATATTTTCTCCTTTCTCTATTCCCCCCTCTCTCTCTCTCTCTCTCTCTCTCTCTCTCTCTCTCTCTCTCTCTCTCTCTCTCTCTCTCTCTCTCTCTCTCTCTCTCTCTCTCTCTCTCGCACTCTCTCTCTCTCTCTCTCGCACTCTCTCCCTCATATAGATATGGAGCCAATGGGTTATTGGCTTGCAGACTAGTGACCAGATGCTGATTTGTTGAACCTGAGAGAGCACAGCAAGACAGCCCTGAATTCAGCCCAGTCTTTGGCATGATATTTTCTCTACAGGTCCACTACAGTGTTGGAAAGAGAGAGAGCAGGGAAAAGAGTGGGAATCTGGTGACCTAGTTTGTGAAACAGCGTGTGGTAAATGTAATGATCATTGGTGTTGTTCATGGTTCTGTTGATTCTGTTGCAGTCTACAGATGTAGGATCTTAATTTGAGCCAGTTCTGCTACAGCAGAAAAAAGAATCCTGCAGCAACAGGAAATTGTAGTTACATTTTTGTACGGGTTGATACATGTTTTATTAGGGCAAATCTAGTCTGACATTTTAAAGTGGAAATGGCAAACTGCAGAAGCCTTCAGAAAACTCAAATGTACTACAAGTTTGCATTTCTTGCTGTGCAGGAAAATTCTTAATAACAAAAGAGTGATCAAATTAAGATCCTACATCTGTAGTTACTCTTCCGATTTCTCAGTCACAACTACATAAACAGATTTGTTTTGAGTTGTAATTTTCTCGCCGTCAGATCAATTCATGAATTCCGCTTTTATTGTCTCAGCTCAGTGATACCGAACAGGTTGGATTGTTAAAAAGTAATCGCTGTTCTACATGGCTGTTCCAGGGAAAGGAGTAAATTAGGTTGGTAATGTATGAATGCCCTCGACGGGTAATTATATTGAAGGTTCACGTTTATGAGAGGAAATGTCTCTATGCTTTAGATTACATATGAGTCATTGTCTTTCTTTTGCACACTGTTCATATCTCCTCCCTTATCAACCAAGGCACAAAAGGTTATTTCTGAAGCTGAAAAGGCTCAAAGTAAATATCAGGTGAAGAAATGTGATATTGCTGTTTTTTACCATGACTAGAATATGAATACAAATACAGTTATTCAAGATATTGGATTGAATATACACAGGCCTCTCATGGATAGGTGGTGCTGAATATCAAATGTCCCCTATGCAAATGTATATTTCTGTTTATTTATCTCCTTTCAAATTAATCTATGAAAGTCAATTAAACAGATTACATGCCACTCTTCCCCTACATGAGCTGAAATGATTAACATTTCCTGTGTGTGTCTCTCTCTCTTGGTGTCATGCCCGTGAATGGCTGACAGGGATAAGGAGTGTAATAGCTGTTTGAATTGATCCCTGTGAGTTGACAAGATGTCTGGCCGGTGAAGCGTCGTCATTGTCCCGTCGAGATAGATGACTTTTGAGCATAAAGTGACAGTTAGTGGTGGATTTATTTTCCTTTGAGTATTAATCAACAGAGGATTTCTTTTTGCTGTGTATTACAGAGACGGAGACTTACCCTGCCACTGCCATAGAATAGCGTTCCACCCCTTTGAATATCGGTACTTCTGGGGGAAAGAAAATGAATAGGCTCTGATGTTAGGCTCTGATGTGCCTGACTCTCCAAACATTAACTTTGTGCGGCACACCCACTCCATCACATTGATTTCTGTGAAGATGAAACTGTGATTGAACAGGCCTCTCCTCCTGCAGGCTCTCACCGTATGTCTCATACAGTTAGAGAGTATGAAGGGTGAGCTTTATAAAGCCTGTCACCTGACCAAATACGAGGTGAGGAGTATACCTGCTACACATGTCTATGCCTGCTGCCGTGCCGGGGAGGGTTAACCTGGGGGTGGAATGTGGGGGGCATAGAGTAGGTGGGCAATGTGGGTGGAAAAGGGGGGTAAGTTGGGCTAGATCGGTTGAAGGGGGTTAGATAGGGTGAGGTGATAGCTATGCAAGGTGGCAGCTTGCTCTCCAGCTGGCTATCTCTAACTAAACCTGCATAATGTGGTGGAGAGCTTTAGGTAGGTACTATGGTTAGGGTTGGTGAGGTAGACGAAGGATTCTATGTAGGCCTAGGTAATGTGAGGTGAAGTGGAAGCTGGGCATTTGAAGTGAATGGTAGAGGCTGCCTGGGGAGAAGAATGAAGCGGTGGCTGTTGCTAGGTAGGTAAAAAGACCCAGACCACAGACCTGGCGAGGCACAGTGAACAATGATAAACATCAGCAATTTAGGTCACTGGAGGCCTCAAATCTGGATCTCTCACCGTCTGGGTGGATCTGGCCAGGGTTATCCACACAGTCAAACCAACCGCAGGACAACAAGCAAATAAAACACACCCTCACCGCTCCACCACCATAAGGACACAGCTCTGCATTTTTAATGGAAGCTAAAATCACTGAGGACTTAAGAAGGGGATTGCCTCTGCTCTATATGCAGAGAGCAGAAGACTGTGGATACTGGCAGTGTTGAGGAAGCTTCTCTGAAAAGATAGTTTACCAAGCTTTACTTCACGCTGGAAGAAGTTAAGGTACACTAAAGCTTTCCCTACGAAAAATATAGTTTACCTAACTAAAGTTACTTTAGTTAAGCACACTTTGGGGTCATATGTTAACAGAATGTGTCATTTATCCGATTAAACACAAAAACAATGTTTCAAGTGAGAATTAGGCAGGTCTGACGCAGAAAAAAAAAATATTGCATACTTCACCCACATTTTATTGTATTTCTGCAAAACAAGTAGTGTATAGTTCCAGTACTTACAGTGCCTTTGGAAAGACTTTCTTCCACATTTTGTTACTTTACAGCCTTATTCTAAAATGGAGTATATTAAAATAATACTCAGCAATCTACACACAATACCCCAAAATGACAAAGAAAAAAACGTTTTTTAGAAATGTATACAACTTTATTAAAAATAACAAACTGAAATACCTTATTTATGTAATTATTCAGACCCTTTGCTATGAGACTCGAAATTGAGCTCAGGTGCATCCCGTTTCCATTGATCATCCTTGAGATGTTTCTACATCTTGATTGGAGTCCACCTGTGGTAAATTCAATTGATTGGACATGATTTGCTTAGTAAAATAAAGGTTCAATTTAAATAAATAAAACATTTGGAAAGGTACACTCGTGCCTAGATCAGGTCCCACAGTTGAGAGTGCATGTCAGAGCAAAAACAAAGCCATGAGGTTGAAGGAATTGTCAGTAGAGCTCCGAGACAGGATTGTGTCGAGACAGATCTGGGGAAGGGTAGCAAAAGAATTCTGCAGCATTGAAGGTCCCCAAGAACACAGTGGGTTCCATAATTCTTAAATGGAAGAAGTTTGGAACCACCAAGACTCTTCCTAGAGCTGGCCGGCCGGCCAAATAGAGCAATCGGGAGATAAGGACCTTGGTCAGGGAGGTGACCAAGAACTCGATGGTCACTCTGACAGAGCTCTAGAGTTCCTCTGTGGAGATGGGAGAACCTTCCAGAAGGACAACCATCTCTGCAGGCCTTTATGGTAGAGTGGCCAGATTGAAGCCACTCCTCAGTAAAAGGCACATGACAGCCCGCTTGGCACCTAAAGGAATCTTTGACCATGTGAAACAAGATACTTTGGTCTGATGAAACCAAGATTGAACTCTTTGGCCTGAATGCCAAGCGTCACGTCAGGCGGAAACCTGGCACCATCCCTATGGTGAAGCATGTTGGTGGCAGCATCATGCCGTGGGGATGTTTTTCAGTGGCAGGGACTGGGAGACTATTCAGGATCGAGGCAAAGATGAACGGAGCAAAGTACAGAGAGCTCCTTGATGAAAACCTGCTCCAGAGCGCTCAGGACCTCAGACTGGGTCGAAGGTTCACCTTCCAGCAGGACAACGACCCTAAGCACACAACCAAGACAACGCAGGAGTGGCTTCGGAACAAGTCTCTGAATGTCCTTGAGTGGCCTAGCCAGAGCCTTGACTTGAACCCGATCGAACATCTCTGGAGATATCTGAAAATAGCTGTGCAGCAATGCACCCCATCCAACCTGACAGAGCTTGAGAGGATCTGTAAAGAGGAATGGGAGAACTCCCCAAATACAGGTACCAAGCTTGTAGCGTCCTACTCAAGAAGACTCAAGGCTGTAATCGCTGCCAAAGGTGCTTCAACAAAGTACTGAGTAAAGGGTCTGAATAGTTATGTAAATGTGATATTTCAATTTTGTATTTTTAATACATTTGCAAAAATGGCTAAAAACCTGTTTTTGCTTTGCAATTATGGGGTATTCTGTGTAGATTGATGAGGGGAAAAAACAATTTAATCAATTTTAGAATAAGGCTGTAACGTAACAAAATGTGGAAAAAGTCAAGGGGTCTGAATACTTTCCCAATTCACTGTAGCTACACCACTACATGGCAAAAAAAAGTAATTAACTACTGAAAACATTTGAAAATGTAGTTAAATTACTAGTTGAACTACATGTAGTTCACTACTCCCCAACAGTGGATACTGGATGTTGGTGGTTCCGTTTGGGTGGCCATGTTTCCTCAGAATGTTGTTGTAAAGTCATCTTGCCACGTCTTATTGCACATCTAAGAATGACGAACACGCGATGAGGCCCGGACTCCCTGCATAATTCAGATGAACCTCACTCTTTCTCTCTCTTTTTTTCCCTCTCTCTCTCTATATATATATTCTAGTTATTTCTCTCCTTCTCCTTCTTTATCTTTCACTCTCTATCTCTCTTTCTCCCCTTTCCCTCTCCTTCCCTCTCTCTCTCTCTCTGTCCCTTTCTCCCCCTCTCCCTCTCTCCTTCCTTCCCTCTCTCTCTCTGACCTCAGTCTCCTTCACCCCTCTCTCCCTCCCACTCTCCCCTTACTTCTCTCTCACTCTCTTTATGTGGGAGTTCATTCATTGAGTGCTGTGACCTACAGGGGGTAATGAAAACATCGGCACCATTCATGAGCTCTGATTGGGTTTCGGAAAATAAGTAATCACGGGTGAGCTAGTCTTCTCTGCCTTGTGGAAACAGCACACCAGGGAACTGCTGCTGTGTTGGGGCAGGTGCTGTTGAGCTGCTTTTCTGTGCTGCTTACCAAGAATAGTCTTACGTTCCAACCAAATATTCAATTAAGGATGAAGCAACTCTGCACTAATTTAAAAAATGGTCACTTGAATTCTGTTGTAACAGTTATCGTGGTCTTGCCTGAAATATGTGGCCTATTTAATACATGACGACCTCGATATTTCATTGAGGAAAAAAGAGCAAGGTTGAAGTGGACTAATTGGGTGTATTTATAAAAAGTGATGACCTCTTAATACACTCTGAAACACTCACAAGTGTTCTTTCTTCCTATCATCAGTCGATTTCCCCGGAGTGTAAACGGGTGTGACTTCCGTACCCTTCAGGCCCTGCGGTACACCACGCGACACTCTGCCTTACTCTTGCCCAATCAGCTCAGCAGAGAGAAACACACTCACTTTGACATTAACATTTCACTTTTACAGTACCTGGGGTACAGCACACGCACACAAACACAAACACAAACGCACAAACACACACACACTTATCTCTGCAGAACCTCACTTTGCCCTCCTCCTGATACTTTGAGATACCACCCTATCTGTGTATCAACAAATAGGCTGTTTATAAGCTTTGAATGTTGATTGTCAATCTATTACAAACACACACGTACACACACACACACAGACTTTTTTGGATGCTTTATAGCCTCAGGATAGTGAATTAGCCTTCTCCTTGATGTTCATCCCATCCTTAAGTTTATCATGTTGTATCAGCAGAAAATCCTAAATAAACCTTTTAAAAGGCTTCTCCTCTGTAATGCTGTAAATGATCCAAAAGGCCAATGGGTTTATCTTGGTCTTAAAAGCCCAACGTTGAGATTTCCGGTGCAAAAAAGAAGAGGATAGTCAAGTAAAGCCTGCAGTTGGGCTTGGCAGTTACAGATATGGGTACCATAGAATTAGAATTTATGTTATTTACATTACAATCCTCAAGTCCAAATGTATCATTCACCTTGACCAAATGTATTTCATGTAAACTATACAGAACATTTATGTGGTCCTGATACACACGGTGCTCATAACTACGGTCTAGAGTTTTCCTGGTCATGTCATCATATGAAATGGTGGGGAAAAACTCAGGACCCTAAATCTCTCCAATTACAGTACGTTGATATGATTTTTGATGAGGACTGCGATTGTGTTAAGTGTTGTGTCCCCAGTCTCCAGCTCAGACGTTTGTTGGCTCTGTGGGCTTCACAGTGATGTGTAGGAGGAAAGACTGCCGCTGTATGTGCATTATTATACCTAGTCAGTCAGAAAAGATCGAATCAAATCACATTTTATTTGTCACATGCTTCGTAAACAACAGTGAAATGCTTACTTATGGGCCCTTCCCAACAATGTCCCTGTTGAGACAAAGCCACACTACTCCACATAATCATTTTCCAGAATGTATCATAATTAACCAGTGTAATCTCTCTTTGACTATTCCCATATAGTGTAGTATTTGACCAGAGCTACTGTATGTAGAAAAGTAATTACTTGAGTAGGGTGTCATTTGAGATGTGCCCCTTGGCACCACTATGCCACCACTATGCCACTATGCCACACAATGGATGTGGATGCAATAATTATATGCTTGAGGTGGTTGTCTTTTCTGATCAATGAATATTAAAATTACATATTTGTTCAATTATCTTGATTTTTTAAATTTTTATATCAGTACTGTTAACAGTGGCAGATTTAGGTATTGGCGACATGGGCGGCATCTTGCTGGGGGGCGGTACGGGGCGCCCGGGACAACAAAAACTTGTTATGGGGCGCCTGGACAATTTGTTTTTTATTGCTCATATGCACATTACGTCAATGATATCATTTCACCGTGTGGGACTGTGGGTCAATTAAACTTGTCGGAGCGGGCGCCCTGATTCTAGTTTGTGAGCTAGGCAGGCTACTGTCTGGGAAGCTCTCCCACTCAGAAGTACGAGATGGGGAGGGGGGCGATGGTAGGTTGACCTCAGATCTCCCCACTGGAAGCCTGAGATAGGGGGAGCGGGGGAATCTACCAAATAGCGCACCTCTAACTTTGTACGGTACTAATGCAATTAGTCAAATCAGTCACACTACGAAATGCTACCAAATAAACCACAATTCATTAATAATACTGTGAATACATTGTTTCACAAACATATTGTTGCATTTTCTTCTGGTTTGTGCGAAATCGTTAAGAATAATATAAAACCAATCCAAATTTATGCTCTCAGAATTTGTCTTATTCTTCCAGTGATCGTAGCTGAAGCAGAGAGGAGCTTTTCAAAGTTGAAGCTCATCAAATCCTACCTGAGGTCCACCATGTCACAGGAACGCCTTAGTGGCGTTGCTGTCATCAGTATTAACCATGCAATTGCTGGGCAAATTTCTTATGATGATGTAATTGATGACTTTCCATTAAGGAAGGCAAGAAAGGTCAGGGTTTAGGTGGCAGTTGTGCAATTTAGTTTGTGTGTTTCTTGTTTGAAGTGCAATAGTGTAATAATCAGGTTCTCTTCTTTATAAGTGTGTTATTTGTGTGATATAGGATTCGTGCAATTTAGTTTTATTTGTGTTTTTTGTTAGCAATAGTGTAATAATTCGATTCCATTTTTTATTTGTATTTATATACTACAATTTGTTTCTATTTGTCTTTGTTACTTATTTTTGATATTTACGAGTCTTATTTTTTTATATATTTTTATATTTATATATTTTTAAATGTTATGATTATTTATTGTTGTTCCAAATGTCTGAATAAAAATGACAGTTAGTGCAGAATGGTGCTTCTTTTTTTTGGGGGGGGGGGGGGGGGGGGCGCTGAAGCGGGGGTTCACCCAGGGAGCAGTACAAGCTAGAACCGCCACTGACTGTTAACGTAAATAATTAACTTTCATTGATGTCACCTCTAATGGAATAATAATTTATTGAGAGTGACAACCTGACGTCAAACCACATTCGTTTTCTCTGCAAACGCAAAATCCCAGTTATGTTTGACTCATCATCCTTGCCGTAGTTTGGAGCCCGGAAACATCACGAACTGGAAACGAAAAAAGTTTTAAACAAACAAGAGTAAGCAACTCAATATTAATCTTTCGTTTAGTCATCGCTAGTTATTTGTGAATAGCTTTAATGATTTGAAGTAGTTTTACTGTGATGTCTCTGGAATTGTGGGAGATGTCATCACTTATTCAACCTTACGCCGCGTAACTAGGTAGCCATTGTTGTGCTATGTGGCATTCCTGTGCTATTGACAGCAGCACCTAGCAAGCAAGCTAGCTAACTGTCTCTAATCTTCTGTCAACAGCAACAGTGTACATGTTTATTGCTATGATAATTATAACGGTGTTTGTTTACTTGTTTGTCACCCAGCCAACATATGACAGCTAAATTAGTATGATTGTTGTGTTTATGATAATTCATGTACACATTTTTCACATTCCCAAAATATGTTCTCCTTTCACAGTGGCTGAATAGCCTATTTCATCTGGATCTCATCCATAATGTTGCCTAAATTCAAGTGTCCCAGTCCGCTACAAAACCTACACAAGCTTGCTACTGTCAGTGTTATATCTGATCATTGAATCATGAGTCCCCCCAGTTGAATGTTCAGGAGGATCTGTTACTGCCTCAGCCACTGTCTCTACACAGCCATGTCACGCCTGGAGCCGGAGGAGGAGAGCGGGCCTGGGCATGAGCCCAGCAGGGAGGTGGACATGTGGTCGTCAGTGCGTTGCCTTGGTTACCTGTCCAGTTTCAACCTGATGGTGGCGGTATGCCTGGGCCTGTACGTGCGCTGGGAGCAGACAGACGAGCCCATGATCCTTGTTATCTTCATCCTGGGTCTCTTCGTCCTGGGCATCGCCAGCATCCTTTACTACTACTTCTCCATGGAGTCAGCCAGTCTAAGTCTCTTCCACCTGTGGTTTGGCTTCCTTCTGGGCCTCCTGTGCTTCCTCAATAGTCCCTCGCTGGAGAAGAATGTGAAGGAGCAGGCTACTAACTACCTACTGCTGGCTAGTGTGGCTTTGAGGACAGTGTGGGCCTTAACAGATAGGATAATGGGCTGCATTCACTATAAACCCACCCTGCTTTTGTCTGAGGAGCTCCTAGAACTCCTGGGCTTTGGAATTGCCAGCACCACCATGCTGATGCACAAATCTATTGCCCTCATTGCCCTAGTGGTGGCGCTGGGGGCTCTGATCGTGAGCCTACGTGTTAAGTCCCTCCTAGCCCTGCCCAACTTGGCCTGCTTCGCCCTGGTCACCTCCCTGCTGTTCTTCAAGGCCGTGGGGATAACCACCAATCCCTTCGCCCTGGGCTGCTACCTGGGCCGTCTGATATGTGACCCCCTCTTGGACGTCTATTTCAGCAGCCTGGGGGCCACCGAGCGCTGGCTGCCCCTGCTTTCCTGGGGACGTGTCTGGCGTCGACTCTCCCTGCTCCCTCTGGGACTTGTGGAGATAGCCTTCTTCATCATAGCCGCTCTAAAGATGAGCCATCTAGAACTGTGGTACCTGGTGATCCCTGGATTCTGTGTGTTTGGCCTGTTTTGGACAGTCTGCCATGTGGTGCTGCTGATCACACTATGGGGCTTCCACACCAAGCTGAGTGAATGTCAGAAAACGCGCTCGATCCAGCAGTCAGACACACGCAGCCTGGACCGGGTCATGGCCTCACGGGGGATGAGACACTTCTGCTTGATCTCTGAACGCCTGGTCTTCTTCAGCCTGGTGTCCACAGCCATACTGGCAGCTGTGTCCTGGCAGGTAAGATGCTACATAGTGGTAAATGGTGAACTGGCAGAGTAATACAGTGCCTTGCAAAAGTATTCATCCCCCTTGGCGTTTTTCATATTTTGTTTCATTACAATCTGTAATTTAAATTTATTTTTATTTGTATTTCCTGTAATGGAAATACACAAAATAGTCCAAATTGGTGAAGTGAAATGAAAAAAACAACTTGTTTAAAAACAATATTCAAAATAAAAAACAGAAAAGTGATATTTGTATATGAATTCACCCCCTTTGCTATGAAGCCCCTAAATAAGATCTGGTGCAACCAATTACCTTCAGAAGTCACATAATTAGTTAAAGTCCACCTGTGTGCAATCACGTGTCACATGTGTCACATGATCTCAGTATATATACACCTGTTCTGAAAGGCCCCAGAGTCTGCAACACCACTACACCACTAAGCAAGGGGCACCACCAAGCAAGTGGCACCATGAAGGCCAAGGAGCTCTCCAAACAGGTCAGGGACAAAGTTGTGGAGAAGTACAGATCAGGGTTGGGTTATAAAAAAAAAATCTGAAACTTTGAACATCCCACGGAGCACCATTAAATCCATTATAGAAAATTGAAAGAATATGGCACCACAACAAACCTGTCAAGAGAGGGCCGCCCACCAACACTCACTGACCAGGCAAGGAGGGCATTAATCAGAGAGGCAACAAAGAGACCAAAGATAACCCTGAAGGAGCTGCAAAGCTCAACAGTGGAGATTTGAGTATCTATCCATAGGACCACTAAGCGGTACACTTCAGAGAGCTGGGTTTTACGGAAGAGTGGCCAGAAAAAAGCCATTACTGAAAGAAAAAAATAAGCAAACACGTTTGGTGTTCACCAAAAGGCATGTGGAAGACTCCCCAAACATATGGAAGAAGGTACTCTGGTCAGAGTAAAAATGTAGCTTTTTGGCCATCAAGGAAAACGCTATGTCTGGCGCAAACCCAACACCTCATCACCCCGAGAATACCATCCCCACAGTGAAGCATGGTGGTGGCAGCATCATGCTGTGGGGATGTTTTTCATCTGCAGGGTTTTGGAAACTGGTCAGAATTGAAGGAATGATGGATGGCGCTAAATCCAGGGAAATTCTTGAGGAAAACCTGATTCAGTCTTCCAGAGATTTGAGACTGGGATGGAGGTTCACCTTCCAGCAGGATAATGACCCTAAGCATACTGCTAAAGCAACACTCAAGTGGTTTAAGGGGAAACATTTAAATGTCTTTGAATGGCCTAGTCAAAGCCCAGACCTCAATCCAATTGAGAATATGTGGTATGACTTAAGGATTGCTGTACACCAGCGGAACCCATCCATCTTGAAGGAGCTGGAGCAGTTTTGCCTTGAAGAATGGGCAAAAATCCCAGTTGCTAGATGTGCCAAGCTTATAGAGACATACCACAAGAGACTTGCAGCTGTAATTTGCTGCAAAGGGTGGTTCTACAAAGTATTGGCTTTGGGGGGTGAATAGTTATGCAAGTTTTCAGTTTTTTTGTCTTATTTCTTGTTTGTTTCACAATAAAAAACATTTTGCAACTTCAAAGTGGTAGGCATGTTGTGTAAATCAAATGATACAAACCCCCCCAAAAATCTATTTTAATTCCAGGTTGTAAGGCCAAAAAAATTGAAAAATGTGACAGGGGGTGAATACTTTCGCAAGCCACTGTATATGTTAAACTAATGAATGAAAAGATGGATTGATAAATCAGTTGGTTTATTGATCAGCTGATTGATCTGAGCTTTTCATTTATTTGGGTTTTTCCTCATTGAGAAGATTTGAATCATTTGAGAAGATTTTAATTATCTTATTCGAGACAGACCTGACCATGATAGCTGCATCGCCTAGTAACAAAGCAAGGCGAGTGGCATTATCAACATTGAAACATCAAGCGTCACGTCATAAGCCCCAGAGACTGAAGCTTGCTAGAGGCCTGGCATGCATTCACAAGACAGTCCCAAGCCGGAGAGGAGAGCTGCTTCTGCTCTCAACCGTGACCAAATTAATTAGCACTTTAATAAGCCTATCTCCTTACATAAAGAGCCATACATTATTTAGCTTTACTTGGTAATCTGCTCTTAGCATAACAGGCTACACTGAGGCAACTATTTGCCACATCATATAAGATCTCCAGCCAGCTTATACTACTGTACCTGTAGACTTCCAGTTATTGCGTTAATGTTAGGCGAGTAGCGTCATCATTGGCTCGCAAATAAAATAAGGTAATTTCCTTCATACTGCACGCTGCAGAGACAGTAACATGCTATCCACGAGTTTGTCTGGGTAGGTAGAAAACAAATTGTCAGAATCTCGCTGTATCCCTTTAAGCTATGACCCACCATTTATTTTAATCATGAGCAAAAGCTGTTGGTTTTCTACCTAAAGTTGCAATGGGTCCATTTAAAGGCCCTGAGCAGTCAAAAATGTGATTTCCTGTGTTTTATATATTTCCACACTATGAGGTTGGAATAATACTGCGAAATTGTGAAAATGATAATGCCCTTTTAGTGCCCTCAGACGAACCATCAGAGACAAAGCTTCACTTCAGGATTAAGATTGAATCCTACTACACCGGCTCTGATGCTTGTCGAATGTGGCATGGCTTGAAAACTATTACAGACTACAAAGGGAAACCCAGACACAAGCTGCCTAGTGACGCGAGCCTATCAGACGAGCTAAATGCCTTTTATGCCTGCTTCGAGGCAAGCAACACTGAAGCATGCATGAGAGCACCAGCGGTTCCAGATGACTGTGATGTGAGCAAGACCTTTAAACAGGTCAACATTCACAAAGCCGCTGGACCAGAAGGATTACCATGACGTGTAATTCAAAGCAAGCGCAAACAAACTGGCAAGTGTCTTCACTGACATTTTCAACCTCTCCCTGACCGAGTCTGTAACCTACATGTTGAAAGCAGACCACCATAGTCCCTGTGCCCAAGAAAGCAAAGGTAACCTGCCGAAGTGATTACCGCCCCATAGCACTCGTGTCGGTAGCCAAGAAGTGCTTTGTAAGGCTGGTCATGGCTCACATCAACATCATCATCCCGGATACCCTAGACCCACTCCAATTTGCATACCGCCCCAACAGATCCACAGATGACGCAATTTCTATCGCACTCCACACTGCCCTTTCCCATTTGGACAAAGGGAACGCCTATGTGGGAATGCTGGTCATTGACTACAGCTCAGTGTTCAACACCATAGTGCCCACAAAGCTCATCACTAAGCTAAGGACCCTGGGACTAAACACCTCCCTCTGCAACTGGATCCTGGACTTCCTGACGGCCACCCCCAGGTGGTAAGGGTGGGCAACAACAGGTCTGCCACGCTGATCCTCAACACTGGGGTCCCTCAGGGGTGTGTGCTTAGTCCCCTCCTGTACTCCCTGTTCACCCACGACTGCGTAGCCAAACACGACTCCCAACACCATCATTAAGTTTGCTGATGACACAACAGTGGTAGGCCTGATCACCAACAACGATGAGACAGCCTATAGGGAGGAGGTCAGAGACCTGGCAGCGTGGTGCCAGGACAACCACCTCTCCCTCAATGTGATCAAGACAAAGGAGCTGATTGTGGACTACAGGAAAAGGTGGGCTGAACGGGCCCCATTAACATAGAGGGGGCTGTAGTGGAGCGGGTCGAGAGTTTCAAGTTCCATGGTGTTCACATCACCAACGAACTATCATGGTCCAAACACACCAAGACAGTCGTGAACAGGGCACGACAACACCTTTTCCCCCTCAGAAGACTTAAAGGATTTCACATGGGTCCCCAGATCCTCAAAAAGTTCTACAGCTGCACCATCAAGAGCATCCTGACCGGTTGCATCACCGCCTGGCATGGCAACTGCTCGGCATCTGACCGTAAGGCGCTACAGAGGGTAGTGCGTACGGCCCAGTACATCACTGGGGCCAAGCTTCCTGCCTTCCAGGACCTATATACTAGGCGGTGTCAGAGGAAAGCCCAAAAAATTGTCTTAGACTGTTCTCTCTGCTACCGCACGGCAAGCTGCTACTCGCCGTTTATTATCTATGCATAGTCATTCCACCCCTACCTACATGTACATATAACCTCAACTAACCTGTACCCCTGCACATTAACTCGGTACCGGTACCCCCCTTATATAGCCCCGTTATTGTTACTTTTTAATCATTTTTTACTTTAGTTTATTTGGTAAATATTTTTTTAACTCTTTCTTGAACTGCACTGTTGGTTAAGGACTTGTAAGTAAGTATTTCACGTTAAGGACTACACCTGTTGTATTCGGCACATGTGACAAATAAAATAAAGTTTGATTTGAAAAGGCCGCCTGAAATTTCTGCCTGTTTTGGTGGGATGGAGATTTGGCCTGACTGTTGACATCACCAGACGGTAAATTAGTAAATAGACCAATAAGAAACCGTTCCAAATTTCTCAGCTAGTTTACATTTTCCCCTCCCTACTCAGACCACTCCCAGACAATCCTAGCAAAATTCTTGCTTGAGAAATTGGTCTTTGCTAAGAAGCTTTTTTTGTTTGTTATTTTTGACCATTTTAATTTAAAACAACCACAATCAAGGTACTTAATTGTTACTCAGAAATTATTTGATATTGGAATAAAAAACGACCTTTAATAAGCGCAAGAGACCTGCAAAATGTATAAAAGGCTGTGGCAATACGAGCAGGAACAGCAGCATTTAGTGGACAAAACCTGGTACTCTCACACTAATTTATGGGGAGAAAAAGCTTCATAAGCGTCATAATACTTGTCAAACAGAGAACTGATACTGTACACTGGCAGTTGGAGTGGGCTTGGTTTGGGTGGGGTACATGGGTGGCTTTTGGCGATTTATTTGGATTCCTCACATCTTAGTAATTTTTATTAGTTTGGTCCAAATCAGATGTTGGGTATCATATTTAAATAATATTATATGAATCCTATGATTGAAATGGACAATTAGCTTAATTGCACAGAGTTCAAATAGTCTTTTCAACAAAATAATGTTTGCAGGAATGCGACAGAAACTATTTCAACAACAATCGGAGATGGTGGGTGTCATGGCTTGCTGAAATGGAACTACCCTTAAAGAGATTCTCCTGTACCTTTTGTATACTTTTTAGCCAGTTGTTCTGAAAATATTACTCACGAGCCAAAAGTGGTCTCCAAAAATGGCGTACTACGTCACATATGTGCAGCTATGTGCACCACGTAATTACTCTCTCCCTCTCGCTCTCTCTCTGCTGTGTCCACTGAGTCGTTGGGGCCGCACTGCAACCTCTTTGGATAACGGTGGGCAGGTGTCTTGCTAGCTGTCACACAAATGCGAGGGGCTGAAGCTTATTGGCTAGAACTCTAATTGCTAGGAGTCTGGCCCATGTGGGGGGGAAATGTAGGGAAAATGGCAGCTTCAAGAAAGCAGTCACTTTCAAACTAGGGATTTTGTGGCTAATTAAGGTGACAGTAATTCTGCCTATAGATGATGCATGTATGAACTACACATTGACACATCCACAAAGTGGGAGGTTAAATATTTATATTTCTTAGTCACCAAAGTACTGGAGCATGTCTTTAAGCAATAATACTTACCCACCCACACACTCAACATAGTAAAATATACAATTCAGTGTCCGTGTTACCAAACATGTAGGCCTAGCTATAGCCTTGAATAATTTTTCTTTAATCTAGGCCTATAGCCTTGCTCTACAATAAAAGGGCTTGAAGGCTGGGATGGCATAAGAGCTTCAGTGTTGCTATGTCAAATGAGGACTGAGGAGATGATGATGGACCAGCTGTGAGGCCTTGGGCAGTCGGAGCTGAATTTAACAAGAGGTCTGCTGCCTCCATCCTAGCTAATAATGAAGCAGGGAGCTCTGAAGTGATGTGGTAACCTTGCTGGTGCCTCGCTAATTGGACAAGTCAGATTGAGGAAAGAGTTAATAAGGATTTTAATTGCAAATGTGAATGTAGCACAAGTCTAATTGAAGAAACACAAGGCTACGTGGAAATCGTCATGGCAACATCATAAAATAATTTAGATGCCTATTGTTTCTGTGTAATTTGTGTTTATTTACTGAATTTTAACAGCTTGGTGAATTTGTATAACAGAGTCCATTGGGTAGGCCTATAGTCTAAGTGAATTCCAAGGCCACAATCTATCTTTGAAAAGGCTTCATTCTCACTCATTCCCACAGCTTCACTTGAGTGTCTTTGAAGGGTGTTTTGAGCTGAAGCCCTGTGATGGAATTGTTTTATGTCTGTATCTAAATAGCTAAATTCTCTTGTTTCAAAACATTTTTAAAAATCACAAATGAAATGCTCTCTTGTGTTCCAGCCCTCAAATGGTGTGTTCATGAGTGTGTTCCTGGTGGTCCTCCCTCTGGAGTCTCTGGCCCACGGGCTCTTCCATGAGCTGGGCAGCTGCCTGGGGGGCACATGTGTGGGCTACGCTCTCGTCATCCCTACCAGCTACAGCAGGTATTTAACCGTACACACACACATATAAAGACTACGTAGACACGTGTACACTGAACTCTCTCACACACACACACACACACACACACACACACACACACACCAGGGTCTCTGTTAGCCGGTAATAGCCAGCTTTTGGCAAAAACAAATACATTTGCAAATACATGCTTATCGGTCTATAAGTTAATGTGCAACATTTTGTGGAATTAAATTGTCGCGTGTGTATTTTCGTTAGTCGTTATGTTTATCACACGCCACAGCATACAGATACAGAGCATATGAGCGGAAAATTTGTCACCCAGCTAGAGGTCGACCGATTAATTGGCATGGCCGACTAATTGGGGTCGATTTCAAGTTTTCATAACAATTGGTCATCTGCATTTTTGGATGCTGATTATGGCCAATTACATTGCATTCCACGAGGAAACAGCGTGGCAGGCTGACCACCTGTTACGCGAGTGCAGCAATGAGCCAAGGTAAGTTGCTAGCTTGTATTAAACTTATCTTATAAAAAAAACAATCAATCTTAATATAATCACTAGTTAACTACACATGGTTGATGATATTACTAGATTAACTAGCTTGTCCTGCGTTGCATATAATCAATGCGGTGCCTGTTAATTTTGTCATCGAATCACAGCCTACTTCGCCAAACGGGGGATGATTTAACAAAAGCGCATTCGCGAAAAAAGCACAATCGTTGCACGAATGTACCTAACCATGAATATCAATGCCTTTCTTAAAATCAATACACAGAAGTATATTTTTTTATACCTGCATATTTTGTTAAAATAAATTCATGTTAGCAGGCAATATTAACTAGGGAAATTGTGTCACTTCTCTTGCGTTCATTGCACGCAGAGTCAGGGTATATGCAACAGTTTGGGCCGCCTGGCTCGTTGCAAACTAATTTGCCAAAATGTTACATAATTATGACATAACATCGAAGGTTGTGCAATGTAACAGCAATATTTAGACTTAGGGTTGCCACCCGTTAAATACTTAACGGTTCCGTAAATAAACGTTTTGTTTTCGAAATTGTAGTTTCCAGATTTGACCATTTAAATGACCAAAGGCTCGTATTTCTGTGCTTATTATATTATAGTTAAGTCTATGATTTGATATTTGATAGAGCATTCTGACTGAGCTGTGGTAAAGCGTCAGCAGGCTCGTAAGCATTCATTCAAACTTTACTGCGTTTGCCAGCAGCTCTTAGCAATGCTTGAGTCACAGCGCTATTTATGACTTCAAGCCTATCAACTCCTGAGATTAGGCTGGCAATACTAAAGTACCTATTAGAACATCCAATAGTCAAAGGTATATGAAATACAAATGGTATAGAGAGAAATAGTCGACGCGTCATAATTCCTATAATAACTACAACCTAAAACTTCTTAACTGGGAATATTGAAGAACTGGGAGTATTGACCCACCAGCTTTCATGTGTTCTCATGTTCTGAGCAAGGAACTTAAACGTTAGCTTTTTTACATGGCACATATTGCACTTTTACTTTCTTCTCCAACACTGTGTTTTTGCATTATTTAAACCAAATTGAGCATGGTTCATTATTTATTTGAGACTAAGTAGATTTTATTTATGTATTATATTAAGTTAAAATTAAAGTGTTCATTGTTCATTCAGTATTGCTGTAATTGTCATTATTACAAATATCTAAAAATCGTCAGATTAATCGGTATCGGCTTTTTTTGGTCCTCCAATAATCGGTATTGTTGAAAAATCATAGTCGGTCAACCTCTACACACAGCGTGAAAACTGCTGCTACAGCTTCTCAAACAGCTCATTTGTTGCTGCTGGAGTGAAACTCGCTTTTATAAGCCCACTCATTGCGTAACAATTCTAAATGCAATTGCGTGTTAAACTGTTTTGATGGCCACGATTAAAAAGAGCTATTTTTATTTCTCAACTTGTAATTGAAGCACGCTTCCCATTCGCCATTCAAGTGCATATAGGCAACGGTATAGGCATGCTTCATGTCACACACCACTTTGCAATGAGCTGGAGCAGTATGCATTTTGAAAACATATATTTAACTGTTTGAAACCTTTTACTTCATATTATGAGGCATGTAGCCTATTTCTCTCATGTTCTATTGGTTTTCAAATCAACTTTCTTTCATTGTCCAGTAACCAAAGGCACAATCCTAAGCTGTGTTCGATACTAACCATACTATTTTTGATGTGAGTATATAGTATGGATATAGTTAGTATGCCAAAAGTTCTCGGATGTCGTACTAAATTCGCCAAAATACAAAGTGTACGAGCAGTGTAAACTATTTCCGTGCTTTTAGGGACCATAATGCAATTCTTCAGAAAATGGGTGTGGCTTCACAACGTTTTCACATTTGAAGAAAATGTCGGGGAAAATGCAGCCAAAGTCCGACGAGAGCGGATACAAATGCATTGCTTTAACTAATTATGAAAAATGTTAAGAAAATGTTGAGCAATGTAATAAAGTCATGACTTTTCAAGTAAGTTACGTTGGCTGACAATTTGTTAACTACGCTCTCCTTATAAACAGCATAGCATTACAGCAGTATGTACCGGTATGTTAGCTAGTTGGCTACTAATACATCAAACTTGCCAGGCAGTATTTTAACTATCTGATATCTAACTAATTATTTGCTATCTAACTATTCACATCATTCTTAGCTAAGTGGTATAGTCATTGTGTGTTTCAATGGACATTGTTAATTCTGGCTATCTACTCCGATTTCAGAACACTCTCGTCTGAGTGTGCCAGAGCGCAGAATAACTGATGAATTTACGAACACTCAACACCCGTTGAATATGGCCAGTGGCAGTAAACGTTGGCCATAAAAAGCATCATTAAATTGTTTCCAGTCACCAACGCTCTGGATAACAATTGTTACAATCACCAACTCTCTGGATAACAATTGTTACAATCACCAATGCTCTGGATAACATGAAAACAGCCTAACCAGCTCTGCTAGGGCAAGTAAAATGGTTAGAGTGAGGTGTTCTCTCATTTGTGTCTGGAAGTAGCTAGCCAACATCAGTTACTTAGCTTGGGTGCTTGACTGCCAGTGAATACTCGGATCAACACTACTCCCCGGCCAGAGTGTCCAGTGTGCGCTCTGAACGCTCCGAGAGCGAAACGCTCTGAATTTATGAACGGACAATCTGACAACACTCTGAATTTACGAACGCCCAGAGCACACTCTGTCACTCCAGATTGAATTTGCGAACACACCCGAAATCGTAAAATGTCTAGCTAGTAATTTGTTATGCTAACAAACTAGCAAGAGGTTGCATGGCAACATCATCAACTTCCGGTAGACAGGCAAAGCGCTAGTACGCTCAACTGAAACGATACCGTTCATTTACAGTATACTAAAATGAACTAATAGTATGTTGTATATACTCATGAAGTATGTAGAATACAGAATGTTAGTATGGGTATTCGAACACAGCTCTAGTCATATTTGCAACCCATGCTAGTTCTTGCATCTTTAGATCTCCCCTCTTTCCATATTTCTAACAGATATTTGTATCTCTGTCACATGAAACCGCTTGCATGTGCAGTTTGCGTTTGACAACTGTGTTTTTCCGCTAATTGCATTACGCAACAAACAAATCTGCGTAGCTTACTGCCTTGTGTGCTTCGCTAAGCTTATACTGTGAAGAAATAATAGTTTATCAACATTTTAAGCTAAACGTTCTGATCTGTTGCATCAGCCTCATTGCTTTTAAATTTGTTTTAAAAATTATGTAGCCGAGGCCTACTAGTTGTATGAATTTGGGATCTATCATCTCACAACTGTCCCAGAGTCTGTTTGGAATATGCTATTTCTTTCTCGCATTGAACGACAAGCTGACCATAAGAGTAGGTAAACTTTTCGACTATGGGGGATATTACATTGACATAGGCTAGTGATTTTGCTGCTTGTTACTCGTCTTGTTGGCTGATAAAAAGTAAATGTGGCTGTTATTCTTATCTTAAAAGTGCGCATGGAATTCGGTAAGAAGGACGCGCGCTGTTGCGTCCTGGAGTTGCATGTTCTGTGAAGATAAATAATCTAAATGTGATTTTTGTCAGTGGTTGGACGCCCTAATCAGGTTACGCGCCCAAATGCATATGGGTCCGGTAAATTTCTCAAATGTCTGTTAAATTAAGATACTGCCGATCAAAAGTCAGACGCCACATTTTCCTAATGGAAACTCTGACACTCGTACACACACACACACACACAATGCAGTATAGACACGTATACAGACCTCACATACACAGACACACATTCACTTTATTCTTCTCCACAATCATCAATCTTCCCTGCACCGAAGTTTAAAAAAATCTAAAAAATCTTAACTTTACAGCATCCAGAGGGACAGACCATAATTTCAATTCCCTCACTGGACAAACCAAGTGGAAAAATATCCCAATAAACATGACCCTAATGTTTTCCCCCTGAGGCTGCTCTCTCCCTGGCATACTAAGTGGCTGTGTATGGAAAATGTGTTTATGACCAGGTAGGGCCACTCTCTGTCCAAAATGGCACCCTATCACTTTGACTGGGACCCATAGTGCACTACTTTTGACTAGAGCCCTATGTAGGGAATAGGGTGCCATTTCAGACTCTGCCTCTACGATGTTAAAAGGGCTTTATAAATAAATGCGATTGATTTGATTGACCTCTGTGCTAGGGCAGATGCAGGCCCGTACATCTGCTCTGTATGCCAGGGCTGTGGATGTAGGCCCCAGCGGGAGACCAGAGCGCATGTAGAGAATATAGCAGTGTATCATCTTCCCAAGCAGTGTTTGATTGGCTCAGATCATGTTTTTACAATGGTGAGGGCCCCTTGGGAGGAGGAGGAGAAGGGAACGACGAGGGACAGAGAACAAAGGAGAGAAAGTCAGACAGGGACAAAGTGAGAGAGGGTGCAGGGGAGAGAGAGAGCGAGAGAGACCAGGCTTTTAGAGAGGGAGGACAGAGGGAAGGAGATAGCGAGAGACTAATATGTTTCCATCTTTGAATAGATAAGACCTAGGCCAGGTTAGTGAAACAAATCTGTCACGTCAGCCTCCAACAGCCACGTTATCCACTGTCCCCAGTCATCTCAATACAACTACTCAGTCAAAATCAACTCATTATTTAAACAGAACTCTCCAATCTATCCAGCCCAAAGTCTCTCTCAAGATCATAATAACTCTGCTTTAAGATGACATTTTGAGTGTTGAGTTATGTAGATGTCTCTATGATTGAATGGAGAAAGTCGTGAGTAATGACAGGGACAGAGATGCAGAGTGAGTGGGGCTATATTGGGTGACGGAGACTGGGGCAGCCTTGACTCCTGCCCTCGTGCCTGGTGCTGTGGGATGGAGAGAAAGAGGTGTGCCGGATCAAACAGGTGGCTCTGTCTTAACCTCCGAATCTTGTTGTTGGGTCAGGACTCATCTCCATCTTTATTCTCACTCATCGTAGCCCTACTCACACATGCACATGCACATGCGCACAGACACACACACACACACACACACACACACACACACACACACACACACACACACACACACACACACACACACACACACATTCATATTATCTCATATTCCATCTCTGTCTCATATTCCATCACTGTACTGCCAGTGCCTTCACCTGTGTTCCTTTTCTTACTCTACATTCTCCTCGTCTTCCTCTTTCCAATTCCGCTCTCCATCTCCACTTGCCATTCTCTCCTCATATTCATTCTCGTTCCCTCCTTTCCTCCACCCATCCTCTCATCCTTCTCTCCTTTCCCTCCACAGCCCAGACGGCCAGCCCACCCTCCTACCGCCGGACCGGGTGCAGGAGCTGAACGTGCGCTCCACGGGCATGTTGAACAGCGTGCAGCACCTCTTCTCCCACCACATGATCGAGACGTTTGGCTGTGACTACTCCACCAGCGGGGTGACTTTGGAGGCCCTGCAGGCCAAACTCAAGGCCTTCCTGGAGCTTCGCACGGCCGACGGGCCCCGCCATGATACCTACGTGGTGTTCTACAGCGGGCATACGCAGCGCACCGGGGCCTGGGCACTGGCAGGTGAGGGTCACCATGGCTGGTTGGCTGGCTGGTTGGCTGGCTGATTGGCTGCCTCTAATCAACGCTCAGAAACCAGCAGACAAGCTTCTTGCCTCTCTATCTCTCATCGTCTATCAGTGTTTATTTTACACCTATTTATTTCCAGACTAGATCAAACATGGAAAAAAACAAATACAGGATCAAATTAAGGTTATATGTTTGAATAAAACATGAGGATGAGTGTAGAATACTATATTTTTGTTTTGACAAACATTTTTAAAGTTTTTCATTCGTTTTTGAGAAATGTCTGGAACAACAGCAGTAGTTAGAACAAGTACAACATATTTAGTAGTCTGCCAGATACAGTGTGTGCCCCTACTTTTCATTAATCCATGGCGACTCTTAGTTGAAATGACGAGTCCAACATTTTCCCAGTGTGATAACTGAAGTTTGTCTTCAGTGGCTGCCAACACACGCCCACGCTTTATCACTGCACGGTGCAAGACAAGCTCACTGACAATTAAACATGACTTGACCATTAATGTACTCCCACTCGTAACTTTTCCCTTTCAACATGAACCTAGACAACTTTGACCCTTTTGTCTTTAATTTCCATTACTTGCTCACCACCTACCTTAATCAAATACATGCAGACAGTCGTCGTGGCTCATCGAGCAAGTCAGCTGTAATAAGTGTAGTTAATTAGTATTATTATTAACCCATTAACCAATTATTATTTAATGGACTAACGAAGGAATATATTTGTATCATACTGTACATTCTAAGCTATGATTACAGTAACTTTTAAAACCTTTGTTATCAAACTAGCTACTAAACTCCTAACATGCAGGCTCAATAAAAAAAACGTGTATGTATTGTCCTCCTAACGATACAGATCCAACCTAAGTCGTCTAGTAATATGTGTCAAAACATCAACGTGGCCACAGTATACCACCCCACTGCTCCCCTGAAACCCAAATTGTACTTTAAGCATCGGTGTGTCGCGACCACACAGTATCACTCCTCCTAACCAGTCCCTTTCTGAGCAGCTCCCAAACTGTAAAGAAATATCTTGGCACCATCTACGGGCACCTCTTAATCTTCCTGCCATGGAGCACACTGCCGTATTAATCCTCATGAAGGATACTGCGTGTCATACCCCGTGTCACAGTGTTTGAGCAGTGGAGGCTGAGTGGAAAACAACCTGGGCCCTGGCTGGCGTTGGAGCTTTACAGAACGGACTGGGAAGAGCGGGGTGGGGGTGGGGGGTGTCTCTGGCACTCACACTCAATCACACAGGCTACTCACGTGCACAAATACACACTCGTACGCCGCTCACGTTTCTGCCACAGAGGAAGGGTGCCCAAACAGAGAGCAGTCCCTATAACTCAACTTAAGTGCCTTAGACTAGGGATAGGCCATACAGGTGTGTAGTTGTAGATGGTACTCAGAATAACGATAGAGAGGATTTGACAAATAACTTGACTATTCACATGTTCCTTTTGTTTACATTGTGCATGTTCTGATATAGAACATATCAGCTGTTCGCAAATGGTTGTTCCTTGTTTGTCCCAGCCTAAGACTAGGTTGTGGTTACTACAATGTTTATTTCTCTCTCTACCAGGAGGAGACTCTCTGCGTCTGGAGCAGCTGCTGGAGTGGTGGAAGGAGAAGAACAGCGGCTTCACCTCCCGTCTCATCCTGGTCCTGGACACAGAGAACTCCATGCCCTGGGTAAAGGAGGTCCGCAGGACGGAGGGAGTCTACTTGGCCGTGCAAGGGGCCGAGCTCGCCCCCGCCGGCGACATCGAAGGCAGGGACGCCCCCCGCCTCGGGGACTTCACCTCGGAGTGGGTGGAGTTCAACTGCAACCCGGACAGCACCACCCAGTGGTCGGAGAAGGACAGGACGGTGGCGGCGGCCTACGGCGTGTCGAAGCACTGGAGCGACTACACGCTCCATCTTCCCACAGGGAGCGACGTGGCCGAGCACTGGAAGACCCACTTCCCCCAGGCTACCTATCCTCTGGTGCACCTATCCAACTGGTGCTGTGGGCTCAACCTCCTCTGGCTGTGTGGAGTGTGTCTGAAGTGCTTCAGAAGATTCAAACTGGGCTGGTTCCCTCCCAATATACTAGACACGGGACAGGGCATCAAACTGGTCCACTCATAGAGTGACTGAGCTGTCTGTCTGCCTGGGAGATCACTTGCCTGACCACTCACCCTGAATTGAATTCCTCTGCTCTATCTATCGCTACATACTTTGTCTGAAGCTGTCATCCTAGAATTTGACTTCAAAACAAATTCGTCAATGATTGGATCGTCTATAACAAATCTAACCAATCAGAGAATCAAAGTTGATAACGTCATCAGGTAGTCCGGCTCTGGCCCAACCCATCGGTTTCTGGGACCGATCAGATTGGTCAGATTGTGTTCGCATTCTAGAAATCGTCGGGGGTGAGGGGGGGGGTGGTAAAACATCAGTTTGACGGAGCAATGTGGATGAGTAGCCAGGCAAGGAGATCACAATGGAGTTTCAGCAGGTAGCCTAGCGGTTAAGAGGGTTGGGCAAGTAACCGAAAGGTCGTTGGTTCAAATCCCAGAGCCGACTAGGTGAACAATCTGTCGACGTGCCCTTGAGCAAGGCACTTAACCCTAATTGCTCCTGTACGTTGCTCTGGATAAGAGCGTCTGCTAAATGGCTAAAATGTAAATGTGTTGCCCACCATCAGTATCTATGGTAAGTTATGTGTAGACAATCACCAATAGAATATGTGGTAAAGAGTCACCACAATAGGCCTGCTTTCTATGGTAAAGCTATAGACAATCACCGCAATCAGTCTTATTGCCATAGACTTCTACCATACTAGTATGGGCCTTGTATCTAATGGTACAAGTAGACAATCTCCACAATATTCTGTGTATCTATGGTTTACTGACATCCACCCTACGTGCCTTGTGTTACTTTGTAAATTGAACTTTCTTGGGACATTGTGCTTTATTTTGAAAATGTAATATATCATTATTTCATACGTGTTTTTTCTGGGAAGATTTTTGTAAATTGTCATATGTTTATTTCCCCTTTTGAAACTGATAGTATACAGATTTTTACCATTAAAATGTCTAGCCAAAGATTTTGGGACAATTTTCAAGAGTTGTGTCTTGCCTTGCGTTTGGTATTGGTTTCTGTTGACTGACTATTTAAAATTATGAGATGAAAGCCTTATTACCTTATTTTAGCACCCGATTCTGTTCCATTAGATGGATCACAACAAATGTGGTTAATTCATTGATTTGTTTTTTTAAACATACATTTTATAAATGTGCTGCATCAGTGTGAGTAGGAGGAGGGAGTGTTGACAATTGGTCATCCTGACAGGATCCATATAGCTGCAGGGATATACAGTACACAGCTCCCTGCCTGGCACCAGTTTGCAGTTGTTTTGGAGTCAAATCCACTTTTAAAACAATGACTCACCATTGAATCACTGTGCCCTCATTGGTTGCGATGGCCACCTTTCTGCTTCATTTGGTGCTCTCTCTCATCTCTCTCGCTCTTTCGCTGCGATGCTGCCTTTATGATACACTGACGTTTATGCTAAAAAGGTCAAATTGTATTATTCTACATATAAATGAAAGCCAAGCTTTTTGTCTCGCTAGATCTTTGTTGTCCTGATAAGAACCGATGTGATGCCTTATCTCAGATTGTGCTGGAATAATAAAGTGAATATGTAAAAAGGTGATCACATATCTATTGAAAGTAATTGCCTTTTTGTAAAAAGCCTGTGCGGCTGAGCAACATTCGGGTATTTACCTGGGCATTGAAATGGGAAGTTTACCTCAGAAATTAAAAGAGTCTGTCAGGTTAGTTTGGAAAGCACGTTCAATGGGTTATAAATTGGGCCCAATCGCCCCTTACATAATTGCTTGTCTCTTAGTTGTGGTTTGAGAGGATAGGATGTGTAGAGAGAGGAGGATGCATAGAGCGAGAGAGGGAAAATAAAAAGCAGAGTGGGAAAGATGAATCATGAAATGGGGCATAAGAGAGAGCAGATGACCCAGAGGTGTCCCTAGCCATCCGTTCCAATTCCAGACATTACAATGGCATGGTTTACAGACACTGAGCAAATACAGAGCCTTACTGTGTAAACGTTATTGTTGGCAGCAAATATTGGGTTTGGGAATGTAGAAGTCCGGACAGATGTTGTAGGAATAATTGTCCTGTGCTGCTGTAAAGAACTGTCAGTTCTCTCTCTCACTGGAGTGTTTAGCTGGACACACTTCAGTTTAGTTCCCCCTTTCCTCAACATGTTTGGTGGAAATTCAACACCAGGGACACCTTAAGTCAATGTTAAATGAATCACTCTTTATTATCTGTTTAGTGGAGAGGTTACAACAAACACGTGTGCAAAGTACAAGTCTGCCACTAGCTCCGCCAAGGTGGTCCCCTCAGCCCTCTTATATACCGCTACCCCCCCCCCCCCCCCCCAAAAAAAAACACATAGGCATGGTTCATAGGGTTGGTTCTTGCAGGTGACTGGCTGTTATCTCGCGGACTCATTTTCTCAAGAAACTATCTTGACTTCCAGATCATAGTCTGGGCATTCTGCCAATTGGTCTGTAGAGGAGGTCACAGTCACCTGCACGAAACCAAGAGGGAGTGAGAGAAGATGCATACTGTGTACAATTCAATGTACAATTCTTCAGAGCATAAAACGTTCCCTTAGTGTCTCCAAGGTAGAGCTGCTTTCGATGGTCACACTTGATGCATCTCATTGGTTTCATAGAGTAGGTCAGTGAACCGCGGCATGGTGCCTGGAAGATACTATTAGACTAGAGAGAGGAAGGGATGAAACAATGTTGATACGTTTTGGGATGAATAGAGAAAACTCCAGTGTCAGCTTTGCTGCTTTCATACAGGCCTGCATCCTCACACAGACACATGCACACACACTGTCTCTGTCTTGTCTTTCTATTGGCCAGGGCTGGAATAGAGTGCTGTTATTGGGTAAGGTCTGTGATCACGTATACAGGAGGAATCATTTATTGGAATATTAGATTCAAGGCTGGATTAATCTCCTAAACTGGATTCGGTAATAAAAGAGACTCTCTCTCTCTCTCTCTCTCTCTCTCTCTCTCTCTCTCTCTCTCTCTCTCTCTCTCTCTCTCTCTCTCTCTCTCTCTCTCTCTTTCTCTTTCTCTTCTCTCTCTCTGCAGCCCACATCAATGTGCTGAGTCAGAGCCTGCCACTCACACACTGACAGTAGGACTACCCAGCATGCTTCATTCAGCAGCTGTGCCTCATCTGTACTGAGTGGGCAATTTGGGCCCGTCAGAAAATGTTTCCCTTATACAGGAAAAATAATGTGCGTGAGTGTTATCCAGACTGTATTTGAGCATTACTTAGCTGTATATCATGCTTTTGTAACCATGAATTAAGTCACTTGAAAGAAGTGTGCTTGAAAGAACCGAAACATTGACACAGCCCACAGTAGGAGGCCATGGGTAGAAAATCTTCTAGAAATCTTATTTCACTGCTAGACAACAACACACCAATATGAAAGGATTCACTGTCTTCATTTAACCATATCTACACAATAAGGCCAGCACACATCATTATTCCTAGTCTCACTCATTGTTTCCAAGCCTTTGCAATGTTGCAATATGAACCATCATGCAGTACTGTATGACCATGAGCTCATTCCACTCTTTCCTATTCAGAGGTATGGTCTATTCTCCTGTGTGTCCTTCAGGCCTTTAAGTGTGCTGCTCACAGTCATTCAGCATCTGCTCGTTGCGAGGGAAATCTACTGTAGATGTACAAATACAGAATTTCTCTCTCCTCTGTAAATGGGCCTGACCGGCTGCTGGAGTAATGGGATGAGATTATTGATTCATTCGATGCAGGACCGCTCCAACTTTCCCATCCAAAAAAAGACAGTTGACATTCCTGTGACATTGAAATGTCAGAGGCATTATCTCCAATCACAAGAGGTGAGGATGCGTTTAGTGGCCACTTAACCACTGAATGCTTTCCTCTCCACGTGATTATTTTATTTTAAAGGCGGCTGCCAAATACAAAACCTTCCATCCAGTTCATTTGTCCTTCCTTCATCCGGTAAGGAAATGAAACAAACTAGCTACCCTTTTGGTCTTTTGAAGTAAAAAGGTCTTTCTCTGTCTTTCCATCTATCTGTCTGTCTCCTTCATACCAATAGTATTCATTAACAACAGCACAATTCTATTGAATGAAGGAAATCATTGATTTAAATCTCTAAATCAAAGTATAGCCGTAACCAGATATATTTTAAGAGAGAAGTAAGAGTGAGACTTTTCTGAAAACCAGAAAGGGATTTCAAGCGTCAAAGGCCAAATATGTCAAAATTACATTCAAATCCGGAACTATTTCTACATCGCTGTGTGTAGTGATACATTTTCATACTTCACCAATACCATACATTCTAGTAAGTTGTAAGTATTACAGGATACTGCATTAGCCTCTGTCATTAGTACATGACCTTCTTCTTCTTCTCATCATGAACATCACGTGAGGAAGCCCAGAGATTCAACAGAGATGATTCCCCATAGGACCACGTGTCACATTTCAATGTTGTTATTCATCCTGTAATGTAACAAAACAACTAAACACCTGACCTAGCTAGGTTTATAAACAGAATATAACCAATTACCTAGATTTATTTGTAGGTTCCTTCCTTCTAGTAACCCAACCTTCCTTCTTTGTCAGACAAGGTATATAGTGCATTCAGAAAGTATTCAGACCCCTTGACTTTTTCCACATTTTGTTACATTACAGCCTTATTCTAAAATGTACAGTTGAAGTCGGGAAGTTTACATACACCTTAGCCAAATACATTTAAACTCAGTTTTTCACAATTCCTGATATTTAATCCTAGTAAAAATTCCCTGTTTTAGGTCAGCCTGGATCACCACTTTATTTTAAGAATGTGAAATGTCAGAATAATAGTAGAGAGAATGATTCATTTCAGCTTTTATTTCTTTCATCACATTCCCAGTGGGTCAGAAGTTTACATACACTCAATTAGTATTTGGTAGCGTTGCCTTTAAATTGTTTAACTTGGGTCAAACGTTTCGGGTAGCCTTCCACATGCTTCCCACAATAAGTTGGGTGAATTTTGGCCCATTCCTCCTGACAGAGCTGGTGTAACTGAGTCAGGTTTGTAGGCCTCCTTGCTCACACACGATTTTTCAGTTCTGCCCACAAATTTTCTATAGGATTGAGGTCAGGGCTTTGTGATGGCCACTACAATACCTTGACTTTGTTAACCTTAAGCCATTTTGCCACAACTTTGGAAGTATGCTTGGGGTCATTGTCCATTTGGAAGACCCATTTGCAACCAAGCTTTAACTTCCTGACTGATGTCTTGAGATGTTGCTTCAATATATCCACATAATTTTCCTCCCTCATGATGCAATCTATTTTGTGAAGCGCACCAGTCCCTCCTGCAGCAAAGAGCCCCCACAACATGATGCTGCCACCCCCATGCGTCACGGTTGGGATGGTGTTCTTCGGCTTGCAAGCTTCCCCCTTTTTTCTCCAAACATAACGATGGGCATTATGGCCAAACAGTTATATTTTTGTTTCATCAGACCAGAGGACATTTCTCCAAAAAGTATGATGTTTGTCCCCATGTGCAGTTGCAAACTGTAGTCTGGCTTTTTATGGCGGGTTTTGGGCAGTGGCTTCTTCCTTGCTGAGCGGCCTTTCAGGTTATGTCAATATATGACTCGTTTTACAGTGGATATAGATACTTTTGTACCCGTTTCCTCCAGTATCTTCACAAGGTCCTTTGCTGTTGTTCTGGGATTGATTTACACTTTTCGCACCAAAGTACATTCATCTCTAGGAGACAGAACGCGTCTCCTTCCTGAGCGGTATGACGGCTGCTTGATCCCATGGTGTTTATACTTGCATACTATTGTTTGTACAGATGAGCGTGGTGCCTTCAGTCATTTGGAAATTGCTCCCAAGGATGAACCAGACTTGTGCAGGTCTACAATTCTTTTTCTGAGGTCTTGGCTGATTGCTTTTGATTTTCCCATGATGTCAAGCAAAGAGGCAATGAGGTTAAAGGTAGGCCTTGAAATACATCCACAGCTACACCTCCAATTGTGTATGTAGTGTATGTAAACTTCTAACCCACTGGAATTGTGATACAGTGAATTATAAGTGAAATAATCTGTCAACAATTGTTGGAAAAATTACTTGTATCATGCACGAAGTAGATGTACTAACTGACTTGTCAAAAGAAATTTGTGGAGTGGTTATAAAACTAGTTAATGACTCCAACCTAAGTGTATGTAAACTTCCGACTTCAACCGTATTATTGATTTCTCGTCAATTTACACACAATACCAAAAAGGTTTTTTAGAATGTTTCAAGTTTATAAAAATAACAAACAGAAATACCTTCTTTACGTAAGTATGACACTCTTCTTTGAGACTCGAAATTGAGCTCAAGTGCATCCTGTTTCCATTGATCATCCTTGAAATGTTTCTACAACTTGGAGTCCACCTGTGGTAAATTCAATTGATTGGACAGGATTTGGAAAGGCACACCTGTCTATAAAGGACCCACAGTTGACAGTGCATGTCAGAGCAAAATCCAAGCCATGAGGTCAAAAGAATTGGCCGTAGAGCGCCGAAAAAGGATTGTGTCGTGTCACAGATATGGGGAAGGGTACCAAAAAAAATGTCTGCAGCATTGAAGATCCCCAATAACACAGTGGCCTCCATCATTCGAAGTTTGGAACCACCAAGACACTTCCTAGAGTTGGCCACCCGGCCAAACTGAGCAATCGGGAGAAAAGGGCCTTGGTTAGGGAGGTGACCAACAACCCGACTGTCACTGACAGAGCTCCAGTTTCTCTGTGGAGATATGGGAGAACCTTCCAGAAGGACAATCATCTCTGCAGCACTCCACCAATCAGGCCAGACTGAAGACACATGACAGCCCGCTTGGAGTTTGCCAAAATGGACCTAAAGGACTCTGACCATGAGAAACAAGATTTTCTGGTCTGAATGCCAAGCGTGACATCAGGAGGAAACCTGGCATCATCCCTACGGTGAAGCATGGTGGTGGTAGCATCATTCTATGGGGATGTTTTTCAGCAGCAGGGAGACTAGTCAGGATCGAGGGAAATATGAACGGAGCAAAGTACAGAGAGATCTTTGAGGAAAACCTGCTCCAGAGCGCTCAGGACCTCAGACTGGGGGTGAAGGTTCACCTTCCAACAGGACAACGACCCTAAGCACACAGCCAAGACAACACAGGAGTGGTTTCGTGCCAAGTCTCTGAATGTCCTTGGGCCCATCCAGAGCCCGGACTTGAACCCGATTGAACATCTGTGGTGAGACCTGAAAAAAAAAAAAAAAGCTGTGCAGCGATGCTCCCCATCCAACGTGACAGAGCTTGAGGGGATCTGCAGAGAAGAATGCTTTGTAATTATGGTGTAATGTGTAGATCGATGAGGGGGGGGAAAATATATTTGATCAATTTTAGAATGAGGTTGTAACATAACAAAATGTGGAAAAAGTCAAGGGGTCTGAATACTTTCCGAATGGACATATGAGCAACATGCACCCCCCCTCCCCTGGCCCATTCAGCACCATTTGCTCCTCTCTTGATAAGAAACGTACCATGAGAAGAACAGATATTATCCTGTTATTTTGTACTTTGATCCATTTTAACGGGAATGCCTCATTTGTAACGTAAATGCTGGGAGTCAGGAAGCAAGTGCAGGTGGTGAGTTTAATAAACAATACAAGAAAAGCGTACGTGTCACGATCGTTAGAATAACTGGACCAAAGCGCAGCGTGATCTGGGTTCCACAACTTTTTATTTCTAAGTGAAACTCACAGCAAAACAATAAATCTCAAAACGTGGAGCTAATAGTGCTAACAGGTAACTATCCATAGTCAAGATCCCACAAAGCACAATGGGGAAATGGCTGCCTAAATATGATCCCCAATCAGAGACAACGATAAACAGCTGCCTCTGATTGGGAACAATACCAGGCCAACATAAATATATAATTACCTAGATGACCAACCCTAGTCACACCCCGACCTAACCAACAGAGTATAACAGCCTCTCTACGGTCAGGGCATGACAGTACGAACATGAATCAATAATGCCTGGCAAATAAACCTAAGTGAGTGTCAGATATAGGGGAGGTAATGGTGTCCAGCTGTGCCTCATGAGCAGGTGCACGTAATGATGGTTGCCAGGACCGGTGGATTAGTAAACCGGCTTCGAACGCCGGAGAGGGGGAGCAGGAGTAGATGTGACAGTATCCCCCCCTGAAGCGCGTCTCCAGCCGCAGGATGGCACCGGCCAGGCGGACAGCCCCGAGGGGGAGGAGCGGGCGGCGAAGGTGGAAATCACAGATGTTAGGATCCAGAATGTCCTCCACCGGAACCCAACACTGCTCCTCAGTACTGTCCCCCTCCCAGTCCACCAGGTACTGGAGCTGACCTTCACAATGTCGGGAGTCCAGGAGGGATTTGACAGCATGGGTGGGACCTCCCTCACCATTGAAGGGAGGCAGAGGGCTGTTGTGGGGGACAGCCTCAGCCAGGGGACCAGGAACCACCGTCCTGAGGAGAGAGACATGAAACGAGGGTGAGATTACGTAGTCAGTGGGAAGCTGTAATCTATACAGAACCTCGTTGACCCTCCGGAGAACCTTGAACGGCCCCACAAACCGGGGGCTCAGCTTCTTACAGTGCAGGCAGAGTGGGAGGTTCCTGGTGGAGAGCCAGACACGATCACCAGGATGGAACACGGGCGCCTCACTGCGGTGGCGATCCGCCTGCTCCTTCTGGCAACGGACGGCACGCTGGAGCCTCACATGAGCATCACGTCAAACATCCTCTGCACGCCGGAACCATTCATCCACCGTATGGGCTTCGGTCTAGCTTGGAGTCCATGGTGCCAGGGCCTGCTGATAACCCAGGACACACGGAGTAAGCACGGTGGAGGAGTAACATTTTGAATTATGGGCATATTCCACTCAGGAAAGGAATCCCCATGCCGGTCCCGGCAGTGACTCCTCAGGAACCTCCCCAGCTCATCCTCTCCACCTGCCCATTGGACTGAGGCCGGTACCTGGAAGTGAGGCTGAGCAATCCTAAGAAACTATGCAGTATTGTGTTTTTTTGTGTTTTATTTCTTAACTTGTTAACCCAGGAAATCGTAGGTGTTATTACATACAGGCGGAACTATTGGATATAAGAGCAACGTCAACTCACCAACATTACAACCAGGAATACAACTTTCCTGAAGCGGATCCTGTGTTTGGCCCACCACCCAGGACAATGGATCGGATCCCAGCCGGCGACCCAAAACACAGAAGGGGCAGACGGAGCGGTCTTCTGGTCAGGCTCCGTAGACGGGCACATCGCGCACCGCTCCCGAGCATACTACTCGCCAATGTGCAGTCTCTTGACAACAAGGTAGACGAAATCCGAGCAAGGGTTGCCTTCCAGAGAGACAGACTAACGTTCTTTATTTCACGGAAACATGGCTCACTCGAGACACGCTATTGGAGTCGGTACAGCCATCTGGTTTCTTCACGCATCGCACCAACAGAAACAAGCATCTCTCTAGTAAGAAGAAGTGCGGGGGTGTATTCCTTATGATTAACGAGACATGGTGTGATTATAACATACAGGAACTCAAGTCCTTTTGTTCACCTGACTTAGAATTCCTCAATCAAATGCCGACCGCATTATCTACCAAGAGAATTCTCTTCGATCATAAGTCATTTATATTCCCCCCCAAGCAGACAGACGGCCCTGAAAGAACTTAATTCGACTCTGTAAACCACATATCCTGAGGCTGCATTTATTGTAGCTGGGGATTTTAACAAGGCTAATCTGAAAACAAGGCTCCCTAAATTCTATCAGCATATCGATTGTGCTACCCAGTCTGGCAAAACCCTGGATCATTGTTATTCTAACTTCCGCAACGCATATAAGGCCCTCCCACGCCCTCCTTTCGGGAAAAGCTGACCACGACTCCATTTTGATGCTCCCAGCCTATAGACAGGAACTAAAACAGGAAGCACCCGCACTCAGGTCTGTTCAACGCTGGTCTGACCAATCGGTTGATTGGTCAATTGATCACGTGGACTGGGATAGGTACCGCATAGCGTCGAACATTGATGAATACGCTGAGTCGGTGAGCGAGTTTATTAGCAAGTGCATCGGTGATGTTGTACCCACAGCATCTATTAAAACATTCCAACCAGAAACCGTGGATTGATGGCATCATTCGCACAAAACTGAAAGCGCGAACCACTGCGTTTAATCATGGTAAGGTGACCGGAAACATGACCAAATACAAACAGTGTAGCTATTCCTTCCGCAAGACAATCAAACAAGCTAAGCATCAGTATAGAGACAAAGTAGAGTCGCAATTCAACGGCTCAGACACAAGAGGTATGCTACAAACATTTAAATGTGTTAACCCTCGCAAGGCTGCAGGCCCAGACGGCATCCCCGGCCGCATCCTCAGAGCATGCGCAGACCAGCTGGTGGTGTGTTTACGAACATATTCAATCAATCCTTATCCCCGTCTGCTGTTCCCACATGCTTCAAGAGGGCCACCATTGTTCCTGTTCCCAAGAAAGCTAAGGTAACTGAGCTAAATTACTACCGCCCCGTAGCACTCACTTCTGTCATCATGAAGTGCTTTGAGAGACTAGTCAAGGACCATATCACCTCCACCCTACCTGACACCCTAGACCCACTTCAATTTGCTTACCACCCCAATAGGTCCACAGACACAATCACACAGCCCTAATCCATCTGGACAAGAGGAATACCTATGTAAGAATGCTGTTCAGCGACTACAGCTCAGCATTTAACACCATAGTACCCTCCAAACTCATCATTAAGCTGGGTCTCGACCCCGCCCTGTGCAACTGGGTCCTGGACTTCCTGACGGGCCGCCCCCAGGTGGTGAGGGTAGGTAACAAGATCTCCACCCCGCTGATCCTCAACACTGGGGCCCCACAAGGGTGCGTTCTCAGCCCTCTCCTGTACTCCCTGTTCACTCACGACTGCGTGGCCATCCACGCCTCCAACTCAATCATCAAGTTTGCAGACGACACTACAGTGGTAGGCTTGATTACCAACAATGACGAGACGGCCTACAGGGAGGAGGTGAGGGCCCTCGGAGTGTGGTGTCAGGAAAATAACCTCACACTCCATGTCAACAAAACAAAGGAGATGATCGTGGACTTCAGGAAACAGCAGAGAGAGCAGCCCCCTATCCACATCAACGGGACAGCAGTGGAGAGGGTGGAAAGATGTAAGTTCCTCGGCGTACACATCACGGACAAACTGAAGTGGTCCACCCACACAGACAGCATGGTGAAGAAGGCGCAGCAGCGCCTCTTCAACCTCAGGAGGCTGAAGAAATTTGGCTTGTCACCAAAAACACACAATTTTAAAGATGCACAATCGAGAGCATCCTGTCAGGCTGTATCACCGCCTGGTACGGCAACTGCTCCGCCCATAACCATAAGGCTCTCCAGAGGGTAGTGAGGTCTGCACAACGCATCACCGGGGGCAAACTACCTGCCCTCCAGGACACCTACACCACCCGATGTCACAGGAAGGCCAAAAAGAGCAATGACAACCACCCGAGCCACTGCCTGTTCACCCCGCTATCATCCAGAAGGCGAGGTCAGTACAGGTGCATCAAAGCGGGGACCGAGAGACTGAAAAACTGCTTCTATCTCAAGGCCAGCAGACTGTTAAACAGCCATCACTAACATTGAGTGGCTGCTGCCAACATACTGACTCAAATGTCTAGCCACTTTAATAATGGAAAAATTTGATGTAATAAATGTATCACTAGCCACTTTAAATAATGTTTACATACCCTACATTACTCATCTCATATGTATATACTGTACTCTATACCATCTATTGCATCTTGCCTATGCCGTTCGGCCATCACTCATTCATATATGTTTATGTACATATTCATTCCTTTACACTTGTGTGTATAAGGTAGTTGTGAACTTGTTAGGTTAGATATTACTGCATGGTTGGAACTAGAAGCACAAGCATTTCGCTACACTCACATTAACATCTGCTAACCATGTGTATGTGACAAATCAAATTTGATTTGACCGTGACCCCAAATTTCTCCATGAAAGACTTCCATACCCGTGACGTGAATTGGGGGCCACGGTCGGAGACAATGTCCTCCGGAATGAAATAGTGCAGGAAGACCTGCTGGAACAGTGCCTCAGCGACCTGAAGAGCAGAAGGGAGAGGAATAAACCGGCATGACCTAGAAAATCTGTCCAGAACCACCAGAATGGTGGTGAAACCATCAGAGGGGAGATCAGTAACAAAGCCAATGGACAGATGAGACCAGGGACACTGAGGCACAGGAAGGGGAAGGAGCTTCCCTGCTGGAGCGATTTTGTTTGGGCACATACGGAGCATGAGTTGATATAGCACACCACGTTCTGCACCAAGGTGGGCCACCAGTATGTCTCAGAGATGGAGTGAATAGTGCGAGTGATACCCGAGTGGTCAGTGTTGAGGGATGTGTGCACCCAGGTCAACAGCCTATCCCTTATCTCTTTGGGAACGTAGATGCGCTCAGAAGGACAGTTAGTGGGTGCGAGCTTCCTCTCCAGAGCCTGGTGAATGTCCGCATCTACGTCCCAGACCACATTGACTGACTCGAGAGGGAAGGCAGGTCCTCCGCCATTCGGGTGCCCAGTCCGTGATATTAATCTTCGACCATGAGATGGTGGGGTTATGGCGTTGGAGCCATGGGAGGCCGAGGATGATCTTGTGAGCACTAATTGGGAGAAAGAAAGGAATGTTTTCCTGATGAGTGGACTCCACGGTGAGGTGATGTGTGTAATGGTTCCGGATCCTAGTGGTCGATTATCCAGGGCTTAAACCAGAAAGGAGAGTGGGTATGAGGTGATGTTCAGAGAGGAGGCATGGGTCTGGTCAATAAAGTTCCCAGCAGCACCGGAATCCACTAGCGCTGTAGAAACAGTACATGAGGGACAGCCAGCTAGTTTGAGCGACACTAAAAAGGGTTTGGCTGAAAATGATGAAGATGGGATACTCACACCTGCCCCAGGAGGTGGAAGATCACGTGAACGTCCCTCTGCGCTCGTGGATCCCGAGTTGGAACCTACCGGACACTGAAGCTGGTGCCCACCTTGACCACAATAGGGACACAGCCCCAGCTGTTTCCGTGTACGTCGTTCAGCAGCGGGGAGGCGTGTGACCCCTTCCTCCATGGGTTCAGGGTCTCATACAGAGTGGTCACTGAGGGAGAGCACTGAGGGTACCGACGCCCCCAAAGTAGGTTATCCAGATGGATGGCCATCGCGATGAGTGAGTCCAAGGAGAGGTTGTCGTCTCGACATGCCAATTCCGTCTGGACTTCCTTGCGCAGTCCTCTTCTGAATAGCTACGGAGCTCATCCATCCGCTGGATACTGCTACAGTCCGGAAGGTGAGCATATACTCGGCCTGATCATCCTACCGTAGTTGGAATAGGGACCCCCCTCTCTGCCCTCCGGTGGATGATCGAAGATACCTCTGAACAGAGGCATGAACCCTTCATATGAATCCAGCTCCTCTGCGCCTCTCTCCCAGACGGCCGTAGCCCACTCCAACACCCACCCAGTCTCAGTGGTGGGGGCTCCCGTCTGGTGCACAAAATAGAGGGAGCACTGAAGTAGAAAGCCACGGCATTTAGAAGGGGTTCCGTCATATTTATGGAACAAACGTGTGTCGCTGACCTGGGGGGACTTCTGAATGGACTGGTGTGCTGGCACGCCTGGTGGAAGAGTATCCTCCGCTAGTTGAAGGCAATGCCTCTCGGGCATGTTTGAGATGTTGAAGACTGCGAAGAACCTCTTCCATAGCCATCCCCAGTTGTGCCAGCTGGTCGTGGTGTTGACGAAGTAGGTGTCCCTGTTCGTCGACCGTCTGGGAGATGTCCGGATTTCCTGCTGCTTCCATTTGTTGAGGCAGTATTCTGTAACATAGACGCTGGGAGTCGGGAAGCAAGTGAAGGTGGGGAGTTTAATAATAAACTAACCACGGACCAATACAAGAAACAAGAGCCGCGTACGAACATGAAACAAAAGCAATACTGCCTGGGGAATAAACCTATGTGAGTGCCAGATATAGAGGAGGTAATGAGTGAGGAAATGGTGTCCAGGTGTGCCTCGTCATGAGGAGCAGGTGCACGTACTGATTGATGCCAGGTGCGCCTAATGATGGTTGCCAGGACTGGCGACATCGAACGCTGGAGAGGAGCGGCAGGAGTAGATTTGACAGTATTAGTTAACTATTGATAAAACTTGTGGCAAGGTGTATATGCCTCATTATATTAGTTAACTATTGATAGAAAATGATAGTTGCTCCCGTGTGGCCAGGTGTATATACAGTGGGGAGAACAAGTACTTGATACACTGCCGATTTTGCAGGTTTTCCTACTTACAAAGCACGTAGAGGTCTGTCATTTTTATCATAGGTACACTTCTACTGTGAGAGTCGGAATCTAAAACAAAAATCCAGAAAATCACATTGTATGATTTTTAAGTAATTAATTTGCATTTTATTGCATGACATAAGTATTTGATACATCAGAAAAGCAGAACTTAATATTTGGTACAGAAACCTTTGTTTGCAATTACAGAGATCATACGTTTCCTGTAGTTCTTGACCAGGTTTGCACACACTGCAGCAGGGATTTTGGCCCACTCCTCCATACAGACCTTCTCCAGATCTTTCAGGTTTCGGGGCTGTCGCTGGGCAATACGGACTTTCAGCTCCCTCCAAAGATTTTCTATTGGGTTCAGGTCTGGAGACTGGCTAGGCCACTCCAGGACCTTGAGATGCTTCTTACGGAGCCACCCCTTAGTTGCCCTGGCTGTCTGTTTCGAGTCGTTGTCATGCTGGAAGACCCAGCCACGACCCATCTTCAATGCTCTTACTGAGGGAAGGAGGTTGTTGGCCAAGATCTCGCGATACATGGCCCCATCCATCCTCCCCTCAATACGGTAGAGTCGTCCTGTCCCCTTTGCAGAAAAGCATCCCCAAAGAATGATGTTTCCACCTCCATGCTTCACGGTTGGGATGGTGTTCTTGGGGTTGTACTCATCCTTCTTCTTCCTCCAAACACGGCGAGTGGAGTTTAGACCAAAAAGCTCTATTTTTGTCTCATCAGACCACATGACCTTCTCCCATTCCTCCTCTGGATCATCCAGATGGTCATTGGCAAACTTCAGACGGGCCTGGACATGCGCTGGCTTGAGCAGGGGGACCTTGCGTGCGCTGCAGGATTTTAATCCATGACGGCGTAGTGTGTTACTAATGGTTTTCTTTGAGACTGTGGTCCCAGCTCTCTTCCGGTCATTGACCAGGTCCTGCCGTGTAGTTCTGGGCTGATCCCTCACCTTCCTCATGATCATTGATGCCCCACGAGGTGAGATCTTGCATGGAGCCCCAGACCGAGGGTGATTGACCGTCATCTTGAACTTCTTCCATTTTCTAATAATTGCACCAACAGTTGTTGCCTTCTCACCAAGCTGCTTGCCTATTGTCCTGTAGCCCATCCCAGCCTTGTGTAGGTCTACAATTTTATCCCTGATGTCCTTACACAGCTCTCTGGTCTTGGCCATTGTGGAGAGGTTGGAGTCTGTTTGATTGAGTGTGTGGACAGGTGTCTTTTATACAGGTAACGAGTTCAAACAGTTGCAGTTAATACAGGTAATGAGTGGAGAACAGGAGGGCTTCTTAAAGAAAAACTAACAGGTCTGTGAGAGCCGGAATTCTTACTGGTTGGTAGGTGATCAAATACTTATGTCATGCAATAAAATGCAAATTAATTACTTAAAAATCATACAATGTGATTTTCTGGATTTTTGTTTTAGATTCCGTCTCTCACAGTTAAAGTGTACCTATGATAAAAATTACAGACCTCTACATGCTTTGTAAGTAGGAAAACCTGCAAAATCGGCAGTGTATCAAATACTTGTTCTCCCCACTGTAGGTGCTCCCCTTTCTCCAATTAAACAGAACAAGTCCACCTCCACCTATGTTCTAAAGTGTATGATGCTGAATTTGTCTTAAGTCTTTTTCTCAGGAGACTATCACCATGGCAAAGTTGACCATATTTTTGCTTCTCAGCGCTGCCTTTGCTCTGGGTGATGCAAGTAAGAGATATTCCTTCATTCTTTTTGTTATTTATATATTTTTTTACTCTTTAGTTAGATAAGAGGTGTTTATTGATGTGTCGGTAGCAGAGGTATTCTTATCAATGGTTTGATTACCTGTTCACACTCATCAGATGCAGTTTGATGATATCATTCCACACTTTTTAAAGAGCAGATGAGTATTAATCTTCTGTCTTTGGCTCTCTTTGTTGTAGGGGATCTGAATGATGCAGAGAAACAAATTATGGAGAACCTGATACGCAACCTGCCAATCTGTAAAATGCCATCCTCATATCAACAGACTTTCTGAAACCTGCAGAAAACTATAATATTACATTGTTTTGCTAATGTTAATGGACTGATAACGCACATATAGCTGTGGTGCTGTGTTCAATAGCACCACGGCTGGAACGCACCTTTGACCACTCGGATTGTGATGATGGAACTAATCATTTAATCAAAATATTGAATGTTATCTCTCCCTCCTACAGAGTCTGAGGAGATGGGAGCGAAGGAGAAGCAGGGACTACAAACCAGGAGTTCATCATGCCCACCTGGTTGGCATAGTTATTTTTATTTATCCTTTATTTAACTAGGGAAGTCGATTAAGAAGAAATTCTTATTTACTATGACTGCCTACCCCAGCCAAACCCTAACCAGGACGACGCTGGTCCAATTGTGTGCCGCCCTATGGGACTCCCAATCACGGCCAGTTGTGATCTAGCCTGGAATCGAACCAGGGTCTGTAGTGACGCCTCTAGCACTGAGATGGAGTGCCTTAGACCGCTGAGCAACTCGGGAGGCCCGTGGGACACACTGCTATCACTACGTCCCCATCTTGGCCAAATGGCCAGAGGCAGAGGTACCTTTTTAAATTGCTGTTAACAAATGTCTATATTTACGGCCAGATTTACACCTTCTAAACCTCATAGGATTAGTGTAGTGTATTTCACAGGGTTGCTAAACTAAAACTTGATATGTGCTATTCCTTTTCTTTATCTTTTATATTCAGAAGCTTCCTATATATAAAATAATCATTACATTTTTACTCTCAAATGACCAAACAGGCTTGGATAACACTGGAGGCCACTTCAGTCTCCAGAGTTGGGTAAAGCTGCTTTTAGTTTTTGTTGCTGTAACGTCCTGACCAGAGTTATTATGTGTTTTGCTTGTTTAGTGTTGGTCAGGACGTGAGCTGGGTGGGAATTCTATGTTGTGTGTCTAGTTTGTCTGTTTCTATGTCCAGCCTAATATGGTTCTCAATCAGAGGCAGATGGTAATCGTTGTCCCTGATTGAGAATCATATATAGGAGGCTTGTTTTGTGTTGGGATTTTGGTGGGTGTTTGTTTCCTGTCTCTGTGGTTGTCTGCACCAGATAGGTCTGTCTCGGTTATTTTGTATGTTGTTTGTAGTGTTTCACTTGTTCTTTTATTAAACATGTTGAACACTAGCCGCGCTGCACTTTGGTCCTCTCCTTCACCTATGGAAGAAAGCCGTTACAGTTGCACCCTTTTATGTGGAACTTCCAGAGCTCTAAGAGATGAAATGTTCTGGTCCCACAGTTCAAAGTAACGATTGGAGACAGCCATGTTGATTAATGTGTTTGTTCTAAATGTTTTGTATATTGTATGTGTTTGACTGTATTTCTACAGGGCTCATCTGTAAAAGAGACCCTAGTCTCAGTATGACTTACCTGTCATGGGACCTGTCCAGTCCCATCCATCAGCTGTTTACCAAAACAATGGCGAGGAGATTGCACTTTCCTTTAAAGAACAGTGGTGTTTAGTGTCTGCTGGTTACACATCTGCCTGTGTGCTCTTTAGGAGGGTCTTTGGCTTTGGAACGACGGGTCCAGGTTTAGCTACCAGAACTGCGGCCAGGGGCAACCCGATAACCACAACTATGGTGCAGTGAACGACAACACGAATGGCCGTGAGCATTGCATGGAGATGAACTACGGAGGTACGATGCAGTTGCCAGCGGACTCTCCCTCACGTTACGCATCAAACATTTTAATAGATGTAAAAATAAATCTGAAATAGAATTTGTTCCTTTTTTTTTAGCTACATATAAAAAACATCAATACAATAATTAGCTTTCTCTGTGTTACCCTCTTTCACAGGTGACCGTGGCTTGAATGATGCACCCTGCCGGATTCAACGGCCATTCATGTGTTCCAGAAAAATGTGATTTCTACAGATTAGTTGAGAATACGTTATATCGTTACTCCCCTGGTTCGTCTGTCATCATGTTTAGTGTACTTTTATATTCTTGTTGATTTTAATGTGGGATTATATCTTGATGATTATTGCTGATTCAGTAAAGTGACCTTGGATGTCTTGAAAAGCGCTTAAAATATATCATTGTTTTAATTATTACATCTGAGACCCTCTCAGGATATGGGATTCTTCAATAAAGCCACAGTCTGTAATATTTCCTGTTGTTCAATGGTCATTTTTGCAAAAACCCCCAGAAAATGATTGTGTGTTGCTCCAGGGAGGGGGTTTCCTTTGCAGAAGCACCCTCATGAAACAATGTATTAATATGTGCGTGCATGTTCACCATTGATTGCAAACACTCCTTTGTGACAACCGAACCTACCCCGTAGCTCTCAGCGTATGGGATTCTTTTAACCGAGGATGGTGTTGGATGCTGGATATTGCTGTATAGCTGGCCAAAAACACCTAGTATGAGCAAAATGATGTTGAAATGGATGATGGGATTCAAAGTGTAAATCTGGGAGCTAACGGGCCTGTCAGCCTTGTGGGATTTGAGGACGGTAATTAGCTCAGCTGTCACAGTCGGGTTCAGATGGGTTTTACTCCGGGCCGAGATAGGGGCAAGGGCTGGGCCAGATCTGGACCGAATGGAAAAATACACAGAGAGTTGATACAGGAGTTCCTCAAAGCCAGCCAGAGTACCAGCCACCTCTCCCTATGTCCCTGCCATCAAATCCACTCTCCCCTTAATGAAGTGGCTGACATTACTGAAGCGCTCTCCGTCTGGCTGCGTGGTGGAAACGAGGGGGTGTCCTCCACCTCCCCGCCATAACACACATGCACTCAGACTGTAGCTGGCTGGAGACATACCTGTTTGCTGCACCGTAAAGTAGAGCATGGATGGCAACCCTGCGGTGGACGGGGAATAACAAATGGCAAACGCACCATGGTAGTGCAGAATACTGTACCCTGCCGTGTTACTTAGCTACACGGGCTGATATGTGTCATAGTCATGTGTGTGTTGTCTCAAGAGATGTTGTGCCTGCATGTATGTATGTATGCTTGCATTCATGTGTGTAGGTAGCCTACACACTGTGCTGTGCACGAGAGATGTGACCACTTCACTATACTACAGTATGACATTTCTGCTGAGACAAAATATTGCATGATATTACATGCATGACGGAGTGCATGCCTGTATACTTGCACGCATGTATGTAGCCCACATACAGTACACTTGAGATGTTTCCTGCCCAGGGGAATCTCCAGAATTATACCATACTGTAGTTGAGGCAAAATATTGACATTTGACCTTCCTTCTCTGGAATGTGGAATACCATTCGCAACAAGTTTGATTCATATTTTGATGTATATCTAGTTTGAACGGTATGAGTAAAGATACCAGGCAGACCCAGGCTTAAATGATGCAGAAAACGAATTTATTTCCCAGATTTACCCATGCCTCATTATTGGAGCATATTAGCTCATTCCTGGGCACTGATGTCAGTGTTCCCCAAGAGGCCCTCCCTGCAGGAGATTGTTTGATTGTAGCCTCACAGCTGGCTTGTGATGTGGGCCAGGCCTGAATGGAAGGATGGAGGGAGGAGAGGAGACGGGCGAGTCAGTTGCCCCCAGCTGTGAAAATCTGAAAATCAGGCTGGACCCTGGTGCTGGGTTGGGAAGAGAGAGGGGAGGAGTTTCTCTCTATCTGTTTCTGTGAGAGTAAGATAGAATAGACAAACAAACATGCACGTGCACACACATATACACACACACCCACCCACACACACACAGACACACACACACACATGTCCTCAGCAGCATCCTCGCCTGCCTGGATGGGTGGAGGATATAAAAGCCTGCATGGTCCCTGCCCTGCTGTAGAGAGGCAGGACTCCCTCGCTGTTTGGCAATTGGGCAACGGAATGGAATAGCTTAAGGTAGAAGACTGTGTGTGTGTGTGTGTGTGTGTGTGTGTGTGTGTGTGTGTGTGTGTGTGTGTGTGTGTGTGTGTGTGTGTGTGTGTGTGTGTGTGTGTGTGTGTGTGTGTGTGTGTGTGTGTGTGTGTGTGTGTGTGTGTGTGTGTGTGTGTGTGTGTGTGTGTGTGAGTGCGTGCGTGCGTGCGTGCGTGCGTTCATGCATGGATGTGTGAGAAACGCAAATATGTGACAAACAGCAAAAGTAAGAGACAAGTACAGAACAGACATACCCACATTTCCCATGAGAATATCTGTCATCCTCCGTGGCATGCGGTGTGGAGACATACCAGGGCTCATCTAATTTGTGTCCTTGCTGTGACTGCTGTGACTGCTGAGAGAGAGAGAGAGAGAGAGAGAGAGAGAGAGAGAGAGAGAGAGAGAGAGAGAGAGAGAGAGAGAGAGAGAGAGAGAGAGAGAGAGAGAGAGAGAGAGAGAGAGAGAGAGAGAGAGAGAGAGAGAGAGAGAGAGAGAGAGAGAGAGAGAGAGAGAGAGAGAGAGAGAGAGAGAGAGAGAGAGAGAGAGAGAGAGAGAGAGAGAGAGAGAGAGAGAGAGAGAGAGAGAGAGAGAGAGAGAGAGTTAAAGAGACCGACTGCTGAGAGAGAATGAGGGAGAGAGGGAGGGTGGCCAGGGAATGAAAAAAGCAACTGAGACCGAGACTGTATTTTGTGTTGAGGCACAAACACACTGATGATGCATGGGGGCAGGAGACTTGTTATTGCCGTTATTGCTCCAGCTGTTCCATTTGGATGAAGAATATGTTTCATGGGACGTGTGAATGGACTATAAAACAGGGAAACAGTATTGGGTGTGAAAACATTGTGTTAACGAGGCCCACTTCCATTCATTCAGGATAAAAAGGGTATTCTTATAACCTGCACCTCTCCAGGAAGTACTTCTCCTACTGTGTTGCCATCATTATTGTCATAATGAAATGTGTAGTGCCAAGGCAGGACACCACCCTCTGTGGGTCTGGATGGTCTAGGTAAAAATCACCTTCATATGAATATACAGTATGGCTTCATGGGCAATGAAAACTATTTACTTCCATCTCCAAACATTACATAAAGAGGGTAAAATGTCCATCACTAAAATGGTTTGAGGGAGGTTTCCCACATTCCTTTTAATGTTTTATTTAAGAATGAATAGCATTTGATGAGTATGGTCCTGCACGACCCGTAGTCTGTAGCCATGAAATGCTTTGAAAGGCTGGTCATGGCTCACATCAACACCATTATCCCAGAAATCCTAGACCCACTCCAATTTGCATTCCGCACCAACAGATCCACAGATGATGTAATCTCTATTGCACTCCACCCTGCCCTTTCCCACCTGGACAAAAGAAACACCTATGTGAAAATGCTATTCATTGACTACAGCTCAGCGTTCAACACCATAGTGCCCTCAAAACTCATCACTAAGCTAAGGACCCTGGGACTAAACACCTCCCTCTGCAACTGGATCCTATACTTCCTGCGGGCCACCCCCAGGTGGTAAGGGTAGGTAACAACACATCCGCCACGCTGATCCTCAACACGGGGGCCCCTCAGAGGTGCGTGCTCAGTCCCCTCCTGTACTCCCTGTTCACTCATGACTGCACGGCCAGGCACAACTCCAACACCATCATTAAGTTTGCTGATGACACAACAGTGGTAGGCTTGATCACCGACAACAATGAGACAGTCTATAGGGAGGAGGTCAGAGACCTGACCATGTGTTGCAAGGACAGCAACCTCTCCCTCAACGTGATCAAGACAAAGGAGATGATTGTGGAATACAGGAAAAAGAAGACCGAGCATGCCCCCATTCTCATCGAGGGGGCTGAAGTAGAGCAGGTTGGCAGCTTCAAGTTCCTTGGCGTCCACATCACCAACAAACTAACATCGTCCAAGCAGACCAAGAGAGTCGTGAAGAGGGCACGACAAAACCTATTCCCCCTCAGGAGACTGAAAAGATTCGGCATTGGTCCTCAGATCCTCAAAAGGTTTTACAGCTGCACCATTGAGAGCATCCTGACGGATTGCATCACTGCCTGGTATGGCAACTGCTCGGCTTCCGACCGCAAGGCACTACAGAGGGTAGTGCGTACGGCCCAGTACATCACCGGGGCCAAGCTTCCTGCCATCAAGGACCTCTATACCAGGGGAAGGCCCTAAAAATCGTCAAAGACTCCAGCCACCCTAGTCATAGACTGTTCTCTCTGCTACCGCACGGCAAGCAGTACCGGAGCGCCAAGTCTAGGTCCAAGAGGCTTCTAAACAGCTTCTACCCCCAAGCCATAAGACTCCTGAACAGCTAATCAAATGGCTGCCCAGACTGCTGCTGCTACTCTCTGTTATTATCTATGCATAGCCACTTTAACAACCCTACCTGCATGTCCATAATTATCTCAATTACCTCGGCACCGGTGCCCCCGCACATTGACACATTAACTTTGTACCGCTACTCCCTGTATATAGGGAGCTATTGTTATTTACTGCTGCTCTTTAATTATTTGTTTTTCTTATCTCTTATTTTTTTAGAATTTTTTTGTTTGTTGGTATTTTCTTAAAACTGCATCGTTGATTAAGGGCTTGTAAGTAAGCATTTCACTGTAAGGTGTTGTATTCGGCGCATGTGTCAAATAAAATTTGATTTGATTTCATGTCATTTATTGAGTGTAAACTGGACTGTGAATAGATTGATGTGAAGCAGGATCTCATACATCACCCTTCGTTTTAGACCAGGGTTGTAGTCATTAGGGCACACTGTGGCAATCCATTTAAAAATGAAAACAAGTGGTTCCTGTTGGACAAGTCCAGGTAGTCCCTCCCTGTTTCAGTCTGTGTTCTCCCGTTTGGTGCCTAATGAACATAACCCTGGCTGCTTCACATGACCAGCCCCTGTTGCTAAGCAGCCAGTTCAGGTCGAGCTATTTTAATGGCTGACACTAGATCACCCATATTCTAATTACATTGGCTGGAGAAGCGGCATCCACCGCTAAAATGATAACCTGCTTATTCAATTCATTGACTGAATGCGCACATGTAATGACTACCATATGACATGCATTCAGCATTCATGTATGAAAGGATGGATGCGGCTGGGCCTGTGGGACCTTCAAATATAATGTATATAATACTACAAAAAATTATCTTTGAGCTCTAGGCGTCATTATAGTCGCTATAGTATGCATTGGTTGAAACTCAATGTTAAATCTCCCTACCATCATATCTAAGCCAATAGGACAGCAATGTCGATGAGAAATCGCAATCAACTTGATTGACCCGCGTCTCGTCATGACCACTATTTGTGACAGGGCCGTTCTGGAAGATCCAGAGCAAATTCTAGCCCTTACCTTATGCATTAATTCCGTTCACTCCCTCCTCTGTCAATGACATTTAATTCTTGTCATTATAATACACATTTACACTTTTTGATCAACACAGTGTCAAGTTACTTTTCAATGTGTTCCCAAAAACCTGAAGTCTCTATCCACAAGTGAAAAGTAGCAGGGGTGCAATTTGCACACGAAGCATCCAGGTAAAATAACATAATGGTCATTGCTTTTTTTGCGTGACATGTGTGCAGTCAAAAGAAAACGCCATGCTGCTAACACATTCCTGTAAAGCTTAGAGAGGATCTCATGTTAAATACCGTTGAAGTAATATGGCTACAGGTTCATCTGCCTCACCTAAAGCCCATTCTTGGGGGAAGCTGCTATAGACCACCAAGTGCTAACAGTCAGTATCTGGATAACGTGTGAAATGCTTGATAATGTGATATCAACAGAGAGGTATATTTTATGGGTGATTTAAATATTCCCTGGCTTTCATTAAGCTGCCCAATTAGGCTGTGTTATGAGGAGCAAACAGATGCTGAACTTGACACATTGATGAAATTGCTTATTCCAGTTACTAATAAGCATGCACCCAGTAAGAAAAGGACTAAAAACTAAACTCTCGTGGATTGATGAAGAATTTAAAAATTGTATGGTTGAGAGGGATGACGCAAAAGGAATGGCAAATAAGTCTGGTGGCACAACCCATTGGCAAAAGTATTGCAAATTTATCAAGAATCAAGGTAAAACCCAAGTACAGACTGTGTTGAAGTAACAATGTTTATTACAGCAACATGGGGCAGGCAAATGACAGGTCAAGGCAGGCATGGGGTCGATAATCCAGAGTAGCGGCAATGGTACAGGACGGCAGGCAGGCTCAGGCAGAGTGGTCAGGCAGGTGGGCTCAGAGTCCGGACAGGCAAGGGTCAAACCCAGGAAGGTGAGGGAAAAAAAGAGACTGGGGGAGGGCAGGAGCTGAGAAAACCGCTGGTTGACTTGAACAAACAAGACGAACTGGTAACAGACTTACAGAAAACACAGATATAAATACACAGGGGATAATGAGGAAGATGTGCGACACCTGGAGCGGGGTGGAGACAAGCACAAGGACAGGTTAAACAGATCAGTGCGTGACAAAATTGAGAAATCATGTGACTAAACTGAATAAAAAGAAGAAGAAACAACACTATCAAACAAAGATAAATGACATAAAGAATGATCGTAAAAAGCTTTGGAGCACCTTAAATGAAATTTTGGGAAAAAAGGCAAACTCAGCTCAATCATTCATTGAATCAGATCGCTCATTCATCACAAAACTGACTGATATTGCTAACTCATTGACATTATTAGCAAACGTAGGCATGACATGCCACCAACAAACGTTGACACTACATATCCAAGTATATCTGACCAAATTATGAAAGACAAGCGTTGTAATTTTGAATTCCGTAAACTGAGTGTGGAAGAGGTGAAAACATTATTGTTGTCTATCAACAATGACAAGCCACTGTGGTCTGACAACTTGGAGGGAAAATTACTGAAGATAATAGCGGATGATATTGCCACTCCTATTTGCCATATTTTCTATTTAAGCCTACTAGAAAATGTGTGCCCCCTCATCAATCTAGACACAATAGGCATAATGACAAAGTGAAAACAGGTTTTTAGAAATTTTTGCAAATGTATTAGAAATAAAAACAGAAATACCTTATTTACATGAGTTTTCAGACCCTTTGCTGTGAGACTAAATCGAGCTCAAGTGCATCCTTTTTCCATCCTTTTTCCTTGAGATGTTTCTACAACTTGATTGGAGTCCACCTGTGGTAAATTCAATTGATTCGACATGATTTGGAAAGGAACACACCTGTCTATATAAGGTCCCACAGTTGACAGTGCATGTCAGACCAAAAACCAAGCCATCTGTCGAGGCACAGATCTGGGAAGGGTACCAAAAAATGTCTACAGCATTGAAGGTCCCCGAGAACACATTGGCCTCTATCATTCTTAAATGGAAGAAGTTGGGAACCACCAAGACTTTCTAGTGCTGCCGCCTGGCCAAACTGAGCAATCGGGGTGAAGGGCCTTGGTCAGGGAGGTGACCAAGAACTCCATGGTCATTCTGACAGAGCTCCAGAGTTCCTCTGTGAAGATGGGAAACCCTTCCAGAAGGACAACCGTCTCTGCAGCACTCCACCAATTAGGCCTTTATGGCAGTGTAGCCAGACGGAAGCCACTTCTCAGTAAACGGCACATGACAGCCTACTTGGAGTTTGACAAAAGGCACCGAAAGACTCTTAGACCATGAGAAACAAGATTATCTGGTGTGATGAAACCAAGATTGAACTCTTTCGCCTGACTGCCAAGCATCACGTCTGGAGGAAACCTGACACCATCCCTACAGTGAAGCATGTTGGTGGCAACATCATGCTGTGGGGATGTTTTTCAGTGGCAGGGACTGGGAGACTAGCCAGGATCGAGGGAAAGATGAAAGGAGCAAAGTACAGAGAGTTCCTTGATGAAAACCTGCTCCAGGACCTCAGACTGGAGGTTCACCTTCCAACAGGACAACAACCTTAAGCACACAGCCAATACAATGCAGGAGTGGCTTTGGGACAAGTCTCTGAATGTCCTTGAGTGGCCCAGCCAGAGCCCAGATTTGAACCCGAACATCTCTGCAGAGATCTGAAAATAGCTGTGCTGCGACGCTCCCATCCAACCTGACAGAGCTTGAGAGGATCTGCAGAGAAGAATGGAAGAAACTCCCCAAATACAGGTGTGCTGGGCTTGTAGCGTGACACCCAAGAAGACCCGAGGCCGTAAGTACATAGTAAAGGGTCTGAATACATGTAAATGTGATATTTCAGTTTTGTATTTTTTATGCTTCGACATTATGGCTTATTGTGTGTAGATTGATGAAGGAAAAAAACTATTTAGGCTGTAAAGTAACGAAATGTGGAAAAAGTGAAGGGTTCTGAATACTTTCCGAATGCACTGTATAATATTCAATGAATACATTTTATTGTACATTTTGTAATAACTCACTATTGTTTATAGGTAATGTAGTACTAGGCCTTTGGGCGCCAAAGACATCGATTAAGGCAGACCCCCACACCTCTCTGATTTTGGGTTAAATGCGGAAGACACTTCAGTTCAATGCATTCAGTTGTACAACTGACTATGTATCCCCTTTCTTCAGTAAACTTTAAAGCACATTTTCATGTCTTTAGTTAATGGGTACAAACTAACTATCTTAAGGTACTTTAAGCTAGGCTGTTTGAGAATGTTTGACTCCTAAGCAACCTGCCTACACATTGTTGGAAGTACAACAGACATATACAGCTAATGTAGTAGGTCAAAGCTGTGTGCTGGAAAACCTTGGTAGAGCATGGGTGAAGAACGCATCGTGGTGCTCATGCGAATTTCCTTCCTTCTTCGGCTTCAGACCAACGCCTACTTCTCACTTAAAATATAGTTATTTGTTTTTAATATAATTCCATTGACTGATTGAATATATTCAAAGAGGGATGGGGTTGTCTCTTTTATTAAGAACACGTATTTATGTCTTTGGGAAATGGGACGAACACTTCAAACAGTCAGTTATGAGAGGAGCTTTTGATTTGGCAGGATTAGAGATAGGCAACCCCTAAATGACATAAGCAAATGTACTTTACTCCATCATCTCAAGAGGAGGTTGAAAGGCAGAGCAGTAGGTAAGGGGCAAGGGGCAAACACATCTATCACATTATATTTACACTACATTGAAATGAGTACAATGTTTTCAAACACATTCATTTACCAGGACCACATTAAATCAGGTGTAAATGGACCGCCTTCAGAGCTTTTTGAGACTTACGACAAAACCAAAGGCAGGTCCTTGTGAACCACATGCAGAGATTGCCTGTTGGTACATTTTCTTTATTGGCTTGTCAAATATGTTTACCACACACCGACAGATTGAAGTTGTGACATCAGGGACCCACTATATTACCAAAGGGTCTTTTGTATTCTGAGCTCTCACCACTGAGAAAAGCTTTCTATCGATTGGCAACAAACTAACAGAGGATTTAGTACTGAGGAGAAGCACAAGCCATTTCCCTGGGTTGAATATTCAAACAGTTTTTATTTGTTTAGGGACAGATCAAAATTTGCCGTGGGGAGGGGTGGTCCAAAATAGGGGAGGGTTGTCAAACCTTTTGTTTTCCTATGGGGAGGGTTCTGTGATTTTCTGGGTAAGGGTAGTGCGTTTTTTCCCTGCTTTACATTTGCTCTTCTAACATTATAATGCTTATGTTTATAAAAAATATTTGGATAGAAAATTAACGAATTACCCTCCTTCTGTACATCTATTTGTATACCAGACGCAGTAGCCATATGACATAAAGAAATTCATGTCATTTCATTTTATATAGGCTTCATACACTATATATACAAAAGTATGTGGACACCCCTTCAAATTAGTGCATTTGGCTATTTCAGCCACACCCGTTGCTGACAGGTGTATACAATTGAGCACACAGCCATGCAATCTCCATAGACAAACATTGGCAGTAGAATGGCCTTACTGAAGAGCTCAATGACTTTCAACGCGGCACCGTCATAGGATGCCACCTTTACAGCAGTCTTCCAGTCAGTTCGTCAAATTTCCGCCTTGCTAGAGTTGCTCCAGTCAACTGTAAGTGCTGTTATTGTGAAGTGGAAACATCTAGGAGCGACAACGGCTCAGCCACGAAGGGGTAGGCCACACAAGCTCACAGAATGGGACTGCCGATTGCTGAACGCGTAAACATAATCTGTCCTCGGTTGCAACACTCACTACCTAGTTGCAAACTGCCTCTGGATGCAACATCGGGAGCTTCATTAAATGGGTTTCCATGACCCAGCAGCCGCGCACAAGCCTAAGATCACTATGGTCAATGCCAAGCGTCGGCTGGAGTGGTATAAAGCTCGCCGCCATTGGACTCTGGAGCAGTGGAATCGTGTTCTCGGGAGTGATGAATCACGCTTCACCATCTGGCAGTACAACGGACAAATCTGGGTTTTGCGGATGCGAGGAGAACGCTGCCTGCCCCAATGCACAGTGCCAACTCTAATGTTTGATGGAGGCACACCATGGTTCACCAGCAGCCCTAAACATCTAAATAAGCTACGAGCCGAACAAGCTTGTAAGAATTGTACTTAAACTCCCCCCTCATACTCACCTGGAGGTTGAATTGTTTTTGTCTCTATCTCTGTAATGTGTCTGTATCTAATGTAATTGTATACGCAAACCATGATGTTGAAGTACTAACGTCAGTATGCTTTGCTTATTGGTTGCGTGGTGCATTGGCACAGAAACCTGTTGGTGGAAAATGTGTTGTATATGTTTTATATAATTTTAATATGGTATAACAATTTTGAAAATCAGATTTTCCCCCTAACTGATAATTGTCTGCAGCCAGATCTGATCATAGTGTAATGAAACAGGTAGGGAGAGTGAGCTCGTGTGTGTGGTGGTCAGTGAACCCTCAACTTTATGGCCTGTAGCCCTGTGTGGCAACTAAAGCATGCTGAAGTGGCAAAGTCGACATCCACATTTATAAACACAGGGTCGCTACACTTATTCTGAGGGGGGAAGGTGTTCCATTTATTTTACAGTACAAGGGGAGGATCATGTGCAAATATTTTTTACTTTGGGGAGGGGGGTGCATTTTTTTATGACACCTTGAGTTGGACCAGCCCCCCCCCCCCCCCCAGTAAAGTTCGATCTGTCCCTTATCATCTTTAAGAAGAACTTTTTGGGTTGCACATAACAATATCAACACAGCCCGCCATATACTTTCATCAAATGTACATGTTGGTCTGAATTAAATGAAAAATATGATGAGCTGTAGCCCTCTATTGAAATCCAATAGAGTCAACTGTCAAGACATATCCCCTCAACATGGAATGACTCTCATTAGTTAACAGCACAACCAGGAGTTAACCTTGAATGACCGCATATGACCGCAGTGTGTTTGTGTTTTATCAATTGCGGGAGTGTGTGTGTGCATGTGTCTGTGTGCCTGCATCTTTACCAGTGTGTGTGCGTGTGCGTGTGTCCCAGCATCCCACTCAGCATTATATGTGTGGTCCCTGTCACATTAACATTACTGATATGTGTGCTGTGTGCAGCATTACAGAGAATTAAGTGGCTGACTAACTTAAGCTGTCAGTGCTCTAATTAAAACAACTCTCTCTCAGGCTGATGGAGGAGCAATGGAAAGCTGCTAATTAAATACATTATGGCCACTTTCTGGACAAAAGGATTTCTTTAAGGTTAACTATCACGTTTCAGGTAAGACCCAGATGCAGACTGTAGAAGTAACAAAGTTTATTACTAGTACAGGGGCAGGCAAAATGACAGGTCAAGGGCAGGCAGAGGTCAGTAATCCAGAGAGTGTAAAAGGTCCAGAACGGCAGGCAGTCTCAGGGTCAGAGCAGGCAGAATGGTAAAAACCGTGAAAACAGGAACTAGAACAGCAAGGGGGAAACCGCTGGTAGGTTTCACAAAACAAAACAACAGACAAACAGAACACAGGTATAAATACACAGGATAATGGGGAAGATTGGAGACACCTGGAGGGGAGTGAAGACAGGTGAAACAGATCAGGGTGTGACATTAACAGTGTCCAAACAGTTTGTTTTCATTCCTATATAGAATGATTTATATTGAACCCCTAATAAATCATCATAATCGGTAACCCTTATTTGGTTAGTCCATCTGTAGATGCTCTACAGACTATCTACCAACAATAAACATAGCCCTTATCCTGGCTCTAAACTTAACCCTTTGCCTAACCCTTAAACCTAACCCTAACTGTAACCTTAGCAAGCAGTTGCTTATCAACAGATAGTTTGTTGATAGTATGACCATCTGTGGTCCATCTGTAGAAGCTCTATCTGGGCTATCCAAATAAAGAGTGACCTCATAATCCGTTAGATGTCATGTTAACAGTTGTGTTCATGTTAAATGCACCAATGCGACTGTTAATTTACCGAATTGCCATTGGATTTAAGATTGTCAAAGAAAGTTGACTTCGTAGGCGAGATCCTGTTTTGTCTTAGCGGATATATTATGTAGGCTACAGACGACTATCCCCAGTGCACCCATTTCCCCTAGTCACACAGTGGTAGGTAAACCTCCTTATCTCATTCCAGTGCGACCAGAGGGAGACCGTAGTCAGTAAGCTGTCCTTGTCACCAGCCTTATTATCAGTTAAACATGGACTTAGAGGCCCCTAGTGTATGCTTCAGCCACACGTCCTCAGCCACTGTACAGAATACTGAGTTTGACTTTCAATATGGCCACTATGAGAGTATAGGCTATGGACGATATGTGAGTCTGGGGGGGGTTTAAAACTTATTACCCAGAAAGCGGTCCAACCAGTGTGAGCTATGACTGTGTCCAACTCCATTCATACCACACCATTCATTACCATCAATAACCGTAATAATATTTGCACTGCACCTGGAATTGCTTTTCCTTTTTATATTTCAGTAGGATTTATGTTGTGAAATGTGTGTGTGAATGTATATATGTACACCTGTGTGTGTGCGTGGCATGCTTGCCTGCAAGAATGTGTGTGTGTGTAAGCGTTTCAACCATGTTTGAATACCGAAGGGATCCCGCCAGCAGCCCGGCCTAGACCCTGTAGTGAGTGGTCAGCAACCATGTTCCAGTGATATTAGTGAATTGATTTATATGTTGAGAAACACTGTGCACTTCCTCTAATAGAGCTTTAAGACAGGATGATGGAGAACTCCTCTGGATAGACTGCATTGCTGCATTTCTCCACCGTTAAAAGCAGCTGAATTTATTGTCGCTCTGATGTGATGAATTAAGCGCTCGGGCAAATTTAGCTCGTGACTTTTCTCATTCTAATCAACAAAGCAGGCCAAGCCAAATATGTATACCCACACTGATCCCTCAGAACAGGTGTGTTTGGTTCAATACAAGAGGCAAATCAACATCGGGCTTGGGTCACAGTTCCACATTTCACCTCTTTGAGAAAGCCATACCGAAAGGAGTCAATGAAGCTATGGGATACTGTGGCCTGCCAAACAACATTCTGGTGATTTTTAAGCCCAAAATCAGCCCAGTCTATTTGCATATGGACCACATGTACAATACTGCTGATTGGCTGGGAGATAATTGGACCCCCTCAGCCAGATGACAACAGACTGATTGACCTGCGTTGACATTCTCGACATTGTCGGACTAAGTCCTCCACCCGCTTGGAGAAATCATAGCCAATCAACCAGAGATATGCAAAGGCACATCTGGAGGATCTTGAGAGCTGAGACTGTAAGGGAGGGGGTTCAGCTGCCCTAACAGGCCACCCTGTCTTGATCTGAAAACCATCCACTCTGTAGAAGAGAGGCACCGGAGAGCCCAGACATGACTAATTTCGAGAACTAAATAGCTTTCACTTGAAAAGGCAAGACGGTGTTATGAAACAAACCCCTCGCAGTGTGAGAAGTTAGTCTATCCCCAAAAAATAGAATGGAATGATGCAGCAAAACTTTTGGGCCCACCATCGCTACCGTCTGCATTTTTCCTGCTTTAAACCAAACCCCTTTGTCAATATTGTTGTGGCTCTCACCTTGTAGCCCTTGTGAGTACACCAGTAAAACTGGAAATAAAATCGGAGTCCCGTAGTCACACTCTCCCTCTCTTAGAGTTTCTCTGAGTGAAGGGGCCTCTTGCCACTCTCAGGATCTTCGGAGCTGGTCTGTGCCACAGGGAGCGGCTTTCTTATTTGTTGCATCAGTGATTCGGACTGAGCTGAGAGAAGAGGAGGAAAAGAGAGGAGTCGAAGCAGAGGGGAGGACAGGGGCCCTCCAGGACTAGCAGTGTCCCTGACCTTCAGGAACTTTATTGGCTTTCACAAATGGCTCTGCAGAGTGTCGTCTCCAGCTAGTCTTAGCCACTACTGGCCCGACGCCACCTCCACCACCACTAACCCCTTTAATTATTACAGCTATAGGCCAGGTTTACCATATCTGAACCGGAGCTGAGGCCATTATAACGTGGACGCAGCACTTTTCTGTGGCATCTTGCAGTTTACGTCTTGTTAAAAAAAATGCAATCACTTGTTTGTTTTCAGCCTTCATATGAACCTGCTGGGTCTGCATAGGCCTACAATTAGTTATTTATTGAGAATGTTTAAACATAATGACCTGATAATCGCTGTTACTTTGACTACCACTGGTACAAATAGCTCATCTTTTGGATGAACGCTAGCCTTCGGTACAGCAGCAGAGAAACTAATATAGATGACTATCATTTTTACCTGGTGACTTTTCTGGCTTTTCCTCCTCCCCTTCTCTCTACTCCTCTCCATGCCTTCTCCTCTACCTCTCCTCACAATCTGTGTGGTTCTATTACCCATTCTCTACCTCTCTCGCTGTCTTTCTCTACATCCCGTTCTCTCTCCTCTTTCCTCCCTTTGTTTCTCTCACTCCCTCTCTCTAGTTCTCCTTCTCGCTGCCTCTCTCCCACACTATCTCTCCCCCTCCTGCCCTTTATCCCCTTCTTCTTTCTCTCCCCCTCTATCGCTCCCTTCCTTTCTCTCCCTCCCTCTCTCAGGAGAGTTATTCATAGAGGGACTCTGAATAGGGTTTCAAGGTTAAGTGGCAGTGTGTTCGGCGGTCGTGCTGAGTTGTGTTCTCTGTGTCTGTTCTCTGTACCGTGGGGGGGGGGGGGGGGGGGTTAGCCTATCACGTCGTCGCACAACAAACAGGGGGGCCGTGCCTGGCCTGGAGTGAGAAACGCAATAAGAGGCAATCAATAGGCTTCAATATGGTCCGCCGCAGGCTGGAAATGAAACTCAATTTTATTTCGCAATCTGGTGCATTTATTAGATGAGCGGATATTGATGGAGAAAATAGCCCTGATGGTGCTCTGTCCAATACACACACGAGCTACGAGCTGGGTCTGGTTTATAGGCAGATTTCTTGAGCCAGGACGAGATGAGAGACAGTGTCTTTTGTTAATGGATGCTATACTGTAAATAGATCCTTAAACAAATACTATGTAGATGTACACAAAACATCAATTAGATTAGATACTTCTCAGAAAAGTCAGTTGTCACCTTCCCTTCCTCACTCCCCACTGGTTGAATCAACGTTGTTTCCACGTCATTTCAATGAAATTACGTTGACTCAACGTGGAATAGACATTGAATTGACGTCTGTGCCCATTGGGTCATCGGAAGTCTGTTTTTTTTACTACTCTTTCCTCCTAACCCTTCAAGCATATACCTGTGGACAGTAACCAAAGTAGAGACCTTCCTTCCATGTAGCGACTTTGGTTAATCAAGAGTCACAGCCCCACAGCAGATGCTGGAAGTGAACGTCCATCCCACAGATCCCGCAGGGCCTATCAGGAGTTAACACGATTAAAGTGGATCAAGGCTGATTGTGCCTAATTCACCAGTTAAGTAATCAGGAATACTATAGCAGATGGTGCTCTGCTCTCCATCCACTATCCAGTTCTACACTTTGCTTTCATCCTCCTCTCTGTCCCCCCCTTCCCCACCACCACCGCACACACACTTTCCCTCTCTCTATCAACCAAGGACAGGGTCAGGGGGTCGTGATGTGTGGATGGTGCTTGCGTGTGTCTGGCTGTGCTGTTGGGCACTAAGATATGGTGTTATTACAGGTCCCGGGGTCTGTGGTAGTGGTGGTGGTGGTGTCAGTGACTGCGGTGATGGGATTGGTTGTGAATGTGGCTATTGGTTGTGTATATTGGTTGTGGTATAAAGCCAAGGTAAAAAAGCTGCATGTTTAAGTCATGTCAGGGAGAATTTTAGCTAACCCTTAATCTAATTCTACTAACCTGCTATGTTCGTTTCTATGAACCTGCTGCATACGTTCTCCTAACCTGCTACAAAAAGTAAATTCCATCCATAGTTGTATAGCTTACTATCTAAAACCGGTGGATTTAGTGTTGTGTTGAGAGGAAGATGGGGGGAATCCGAGCATTGAGCTCTCCTATGATGACTGCATGCACATCAACTGACCTGGAACCAGTAGCACATTAACCCTCTACAGCCCCTCTAATGGTTCGTCTGGTCTCACCACTGATCCAGGATGAATTATGACCCTGGTTGGATGACGTACTGTATCTAAAGCATGATTCACAATGCTGAACTGGCCTGATTACTCATTTGCCATAGCTGCTGTATTTTTATTTTTATTTATTTGTGTTTTTTTTATTTAACCTTTATTTAACTAGGCAAGTCAGTTAAGAACAAATTCTTATTTACAATGACGGCCTATCAAAAGGCTAAAGGCCTCCTGCGGGGACGGGGGTCTGGGATAAAAAATAAATACAATCTAAATATAGGACAAAACACACATCACAACAAGAGACAACACAACATAAAGAGACTTAAGACAACCACATAGCAAGGCAGCAACACATGAGAACACAGCATGGTAGCAACACAACATAACAACATGGTAGCGACATAACATGGCAGCATCACAAAACATGGTACGAACATTATTGGGCACAGACAACGGCACAAAGGGCAAAAATGTAGAGACAACAATACATCACACAAAGCAGCCACAACTGTCAGTAAGAGTGTCCATGATTGACTCTTTGAATTAAGAGATTGAGATAAAACTGTCCAGTTTGAGTGTTTGTTGCAGCTCGTTCCAGTCGCTAGCTGCAGCGAACTGAAAAGAGGAGCGACCCCGGGATGTGTGTCCTTTGGGGACCTTTAACAGAATGTGACTGGCAGAACTGGTGTTGTATGTGGAGGATGAGGACTGCAGTAGATATCTCAGATAGGGGGGAGTGAGGCCTAAGAGGGTTTTATAAATAAGCATGAACCAGTGGGTCTTGCGACAGGTATACAGAGATGACCAGTTTACAGAGGAGTATAAAGTGCATTGATGTGTCCTATACGGAGCATTGGTGGCAAATCTGATGGCCGAATGGTAAAGAACATCTAGCCGCTCGAGAGCACCCTTACCTGCCGATCTATAAATGATGTCTCTGTAATCTAGCATAGGTAGGATGGTCATCTGAATCAGGGTTCGTTTTTGCAGCAGAGTGAAAGAGGAGTGATTACGATAGAGGAAACCAAGTCTAGATTTAACTTTAGCCTGCAGCTTTATGTGCTGAGAGAAGGACAGTGCACCGTCTACCCATACTCCCAAGTACTTGTATCAGGTGACTACATCAAGCTCTAAACCCTCAGAGGTAGTAATAACACCTGTGGGAAGAGGGGCATTCTTCTTACCAAACCACATGACCTTGTTTTGGAGGTGTTCAGAACAAGGCTACGGTTAGAGAAAGCTCGTTGGACACTAAGACAGCTTTGTTGTAGACCATTGTATCACACAATCCGGGGAGGGGCCAGCTGAGTATAAGACTGTATCATCTGCATATAAATGGATGAGACAGTGTCCTACTGCCTGAGCTATGTTGTTGATGTAAATTGAGAAGAGCGTGGGGCCTAGGATTGAGCCTTGGGGTACTCCTTTGGTGACAGGCAGTGGCTGAGACATCAGATTTTCTGACTTTAAACACTGCACTCTTTGAGAGAGGTAGTTGGCAAACCAGGCCAAAGACCCCTCAGAGACACCAATACTCTTTAGCCGGCCCACAAGAATGGAATGGTCTACCGTATAAAAAGCTTTGGACAAATCAATAAAAATAGCAGCACAATATTGCTTAGAATCAAGGGCAATGGTGACGTCATTGAGGACCTTTTAAGGTTGCAGTGACACAGCCATAACCTGAACAGAAACCAGATTGCATACCCGAGAGAATACTATAGACATCAAGAAAGCCAGTCAGTTGATTATTGACAAGTTTTTCCAACACTTTTGATAAACAGGGCAAAATAGAAATAGGCCTATAACAGTTAGAATCAGCTTGAATCAGCTCCCCCTTTTAAATAAAGGACGAACCATGGCTGCCTTCCAAGCAATGGGAACCTCCCCAGAAAGGAGAGACAGGCTTGGCAATGATAGGGGCAGCAACCTTAAAGAAGAAAGGGTCTAAACCATCTGACCCAGATAGTTTTTGGGGGTCAAGTTTCAGGAGCTCCTTTGGCATCTCGGACTCAGTGACTTCCTGCGGGCAAGGGAAAAAGAGGGAGAGGCATCGGGGATAGTCACATTAGAAGGAGTGGGAGATGAGGAAATGTTCAACGGGCAAAGAGGCATGGCTGAGTCAAATGGGAATCCTGACTTAACTTCTCTGCGCTACGGATCCCTTTAGCGGGATCATTTTCCTAAACAACCGCTGAATTACAGGGCGCAAAATATTACTAACAATATTTATAATCATGCAATCACAAGTGAAATATACCAAAACACAGCTTAGCTTGTTGTCAATCCACCTATCATGTCAGATTTTGAAAATATGCTTTGCAGCGAAAGCAATCCAAGCTTTTGTGAGTGTATCAATCAATGCTACAACAGCTATCCCCAAATTAGCATGGTCACAAAAGTCAGAAAAGCAATAAAATTAATCGTTTACCTTTGATAATCTTCGGATGTTTGCACTCACGAGACTCCCAGTTAAACAACAAATGTTCTTTTTGTTCGATAAATATTACTTTTATAACAAAAAAACGCCATTTGGGTTGCGCGTTATGTTCAGAAAACCAAAGCCTCGTTCCGTTCGACGAAAATTCCAAAAAGTATCCGTAATGGTCGTAGAAACATGTCAAATGTTTTTTATAATCAATCCTCAGGTTGTTTTTTCTATTCAATAAGAGAGAAAAAGAAAATGGAGAGCTACCCCTCTCGCGCGCAGGAACTAATCAGAGGACACCTGACTAGTTTTGAAAAATCTCGCTCTTTTTTCAAAATAAAAGCCTGAAACTATGTCTAAAGCCTGGTCACAGCCTGAGGAAGCCATTGGAAAATGAATCTGGTTGATACCCCTTTAAATGGAAGAAAGACGGGCCAGGAAACAAAGATTATTTATTTTTTAAATCACTTCCGGGTTAGATTTTCTCAGGTTTTCGCCTGCAGAATCAGTTTTGTTATACTCACAGACAATATTTTGGAAACTTTGGAGTGTTCCTAATCTGTAAATTATATGCATATTCTACGATCTGGACCTGAGAAATAGTCCGTTTACCTTGGGAACGTTATTTAAAAATAAAATAAAAATCTGACCCCTAGCGTCAAGAGGTTAATGAAGTGGTGATTTAAAGAGCTCAGCCATGTGCTTCTTGTCAGTAACAACCACAGCATCAACATTAACGGACATGAGCAGCTGTGAGGAGGGTTTATTCTCCAGGTCTTTAACCGTTTTCCAGAACTTCTTGGGGTTAGACCCACAGAGAGAGAACTGCTCCTTAAAGTAACTAACTTTGGCCTTCCGGGTAGCCTGAGTGCACTTATTTCTCATTTGCCTGAACGATAGCCAGTCAGCCTGAGTATGCATGTGCCAAGCCTTTCGCCAAATGCAATTCTTGAGGTGGAATAACTCTGCAAGATCACGGTCGAACCAGGGGTTGAACCTGTTTTTAATTCTCATTTTCTTTATGGTGGCGTGTTCGTTAACAATACCACTGAAAATATAAAAAAAGAAGGTCCAAGCGTCTTCGACAGAGGGGATCAGGCTGATTCTGTACCATTTTACAGTGTGAAAGGACAGTGTGAAAGGGAAAAATCAGAGAAACCACAGTGTGCAGTTTGTTCGGGCCTATCAAGTGAATCAGGTATAATGGTCTCCTTGGTATCACCACTGATCCAGGGTGAGTTATGGCCATGGTGGGATGACGCACTGTATCTAAAGTCTGACGGGGACTCATCAGGTTGGGGTTTGTCCAACAGATAACTGTCTCCATCTGTAACCCAGCATGCATCTCTTTAGAAATCTAATCGCACATTAAGGGACAACAACCTTGAGATCCAAACAAGTCTCCCTTCATAGAACTCCCCATTACTAATCTGTTGTCAGGGAGGGACACCAATATGGTGAGTTAGGGGAGGAGGAGGAGGAGGAGTGAGTTACCGATGTGAACTCTCATCCTGTCCGTGCTCATTTTCAGCATCAAATTACCCCGCGAGTGCATCACCGTGCAATAACTGTAAATCACCAAATGAGAAGAAATTATTTTGCAATTTCTAAAGGGCAAAAGAGCTCAGCCGATGAATTACAAGGTAGGGGATCTAACTGAAGCAAAAGACTAATTAGAAGACATCAATAACCAAGCGTGGAGGAGAGCTGTCCATGTCCAGCAGACCAAAGGTTAATAGATAAAAGGATAGTGATCCCACTCCATGGGTTTTCAGTGACACCCGCTTTGACTCTGAATATTCAACGATTTTTGTATTCATCCCTTTGACATGTTGTCAAAATGGAAATCTATTATTTGAATTGAAAGCAGTCAAGCACTTGCTTTCATAATTGAGTGTGAGAAGGTGTTTGTGATTTTTGTCAAAGACAGGTGTTCTCTGTAGGCAGGGCGGATGCAACTTGAGGGTGTTATTTTGGAAGATATTATACATCATTTTTTCCCCTGGTTGTTACAGCGACTGCTTGACTGGTTGAGAGAGGAAATGATTTGTACAGCTGAATGAGTAAGCCACTGATGAGAAGTAAGGCTAATTATAATTGTTTCTATGATTGTAGTTCTTGGCACCTTAAATATTTAATTAGTTAATGTTATATCATTGTCTTAATTTTCTCCACAGAGCAGTGAAGATCACTTCTCTTGGGTATTTTGGCAGCGCAAGAAGATCAGACTTATCAAGCACATTTTCATTATGTGATTATCCTTGCTGATTTACGCATTAAATACTAGATATGGTCTGTGGTTTGTGTATTACACAGGGGATGCAAATCAATTGGATGTGCAATGTAGTAAACTGAATTTCAACCCAACAATATCCCTCTCTTCATCTGTGTTTGGGAAGACATCCACAAGTCAAAGTGACTTTGTATTGTCATGGTCCTTTCTGTTGTTGGCTGTGTCTGTAGAGAGTGAGAGAGACTGCATCTGAAGGGCCATTCTCCGAAGACAGACAGACATGACATTATACATACACACATTCCCACAGGTGAGGGGATGACACAGCTGGGGGATATCGAATGCATGAAACCGGAGCGTTGGTCTGGAATGTGATTACCATTTTGATTACTCTTTTCATTTCTTCCTCTGGATTATCTATGAGATTTTCATTTGTTACATGTCTATCAGCTGCTATAAATCATATTTTTCTGATAAATCCAGTGCCTTTTTTCCTGGTCTAGCTAGTCATCGGCTTTTTCTTTTGGGTGCAATAACTGGGGAAAGCAGAGAATTCAAATGCCAGTCACATCATCTGAATATCACGGTTTAAAAGGTTACATGTGGGCAGAGCCTGGAGCTGAGCAGTAGTCTGTGATTGTGCTTCAGGAAGAGACTCGAAGTCAGACCAGAACATCCTTCAGCAATACAGAGGCAGACCAGAACATCCTTCAGCAATACAGAGGCAGACCAGAACATCCTTCAGCAATACAGAGGCAGACCAGAACATCCTTCAGCAATACAGAGGCAGACCAGAACATCCTTCAGCAGCACAGAGGCAGACCAGAACATCCTTCAGCAGCACAGAGGCAGACCAGAACATCCTTCAGCAGCACAGAGGCAGACCAGAACATCCTTCAGCAGCACAGAGGCAGACCAGAACATCCTTCAGCAGCACAGAGGCAGACCAGAACATCCTTCAGCAGCACAGAGGCAGACCAGAACATCCTTCAGCAGCACAGAGGCAGACCAGAACATCCTTCAGCAGCACAGAGGCAGACCAGAACATCCTTCAGCAGCACAGAGGCAGACCAGAACATCCTTCAGCAGCACAGAGGCAGACCAGAACATCCTTCAGCAGCACAGAGGCAGACCAGAACATCCTTCAGCAGCACAGAGGCAGACCAGGGATAGGGTAACAATGCAGCTACTGACGGTAAATGACTGTTGTATTTCAAGAGTATTTCTTGTTAGAGATAACAAAATGCTACAGTAAACTGGAAAGCGGTGACAGTACTGATGGAAAATGAAATGGCCGCCATAAATAATGCCAATGTATTTACTGCCCTTGTAAAAAAAATATGATGGAATAGATTTGAACCCTGAATGCATAGTAAAATGAGTTGAAGGATATATGGCGGATGGCTAACTGACTGTAATTGCGCCTTAGCAATAGGCCTTTCCTTTAGAGTGTGTATGTGGAGTAGTAAAGATAACCTTATCTATTGTAGAGGGGTGTTCGGACGGCTGACATACTGTATGGGAGTATTCCTGTAGAGGAAGTCATTGCTGCTACCCGCAAGGATAGCCAGCCTGGCACTTGATGACCTTGTTGAATTCACTGGCACACTCTCGCACTCTTGCTGAGACACACACGCACATATACACACACACGCACATATATACACACACACATGGATACGTACACACGCACACTCACGCAGACCAGCCACACTCACATACACACACATACACACACACACATAAACACACCAGCCAAGAGATCTGTCCTCAGTGTTATCAGCAACCAGAAGCCACAGACAAGGAAGCTCTGTGAAGTACTGTCTACTCTACATCTACATAGATTTGGCTGTGTTCTACAATCCTCTCATGTTAATACACAGTTATCTATTTTCTGCCTCACACAGCTGCCCTTTACATCCTTTTATCAGGTAAAGATCACAGAATGTTATAAAAATCCCTCCTTTCACAGAAAGCACAATACTTCCATCCACACTGTTCTGTGATCTTGGCATAAGGATACACTCATCATTTGTGTAATTACGATCCCGAGGATAGATCTGTCAGATGAAAATGAGGGTCCCTCACCTTGGCTACTGTACTGTAGCGCTGATATAAAAACAGCTCCTTTGAAATAAACCTAATTAAAAGAGGGTGCGCTGATGGGGAGTGTAATGAGAAAGCCGGTGGTTGGTGGGGGAGATGGGAAAACAAGTTAAAAGGTTCCTGTTTTAGAAGAGCGAGAAGACCGTCTGAATGGTGGGGGACGCTCCAGTCATGGGAAGGAGCCAATCAGCTTGCTCTCTCCCTCTGAGCCGCTTGGCAACAACCTCCTCGGCAAAGGCAAGCTTCTGTGTGTGGGAGGAGTGTGTGCGCGCGTGTTAATCATATGACAGCCAGTACATGCCCCCACTCCTCTGTTTTCAGGTATTGTATGAGAGCCAGCTGTTTAAAGCACTCAGGTTAGACAAAACACACACACAGGCGCGCGCACACCCACACTTTAATTTGTGCTATAAAATGCATGATTCAGGGGTGACCACTTTCATCCCATGATTGACAGATAAATGGATGACCTCATGAATTGATAATGAAGGTCCAGCTATAAGTAGACATGGCACTACGGTCTGTATAGTTGGGACCAGAATATACAATGAACCTTTACAAGCTACAGTATAAACTGATAGTCCCATATGGAAAACATAAAGAAGACTTGAACAAGACTCTTATGTTCTACCTGCAGCGAATACACATACAAGATTTATAGAAGATTCTTGTAATAGCTGACTTACTGTTTTTGTTGCATGCATTGTGTCACAAACCATACAAGAGACATGTAAGCTAAGCCTTCTAAGGTGGGAAAATCACCACAGTCATGTATTTAAATCAAATGAAATGTATTTATAAAGCCTGTCACGCCCTGGTCTGTTTCACCTGTCCTTGTGCTCGTCTCCACCCCCCTCCAGGTGTCGCGCATCTTCCCTCTTATCCCCTGTGTATTTATACCTGTGTTCTCTGTCTGTTTGTTGCCAGTTCGTCTTGTTCGTTCAAGCTTACCAGCGGTTTTCCTGTCAGCTCCTTTCGTTTCCCATCCTCTCTTTGCTAGTCCTCCCGGTTTTGACCTTTGCCTGTCCTGACCCTGTACCCGCCCGCCTGACCACTCTGCCTGACCCTGACCCTGCCTGCCATCCTGTACCTTTGCTCCATCTCTGGATTACTGAACCCTGCCTGTCCCTGAACCCTGCCCTACCCTGGATTTTCGACCCCGGCCTGCCTTGACCTGTCTTTGCCTGCCCCTGTTGTTACAATAAACAGTGTTACTTCGACAGTCTGCATCTGGGTTTTACCTTGATTCCTGATAAAGCCTTTTTTTACGTCAGCAAATGTCACAAAGCGCTTATACACTATGCAATTGTGTTTGCCACATAAAGGCATTTACGTTAACACGTATACAAATACACCACTGACATATAATCGGCCGGAAAATATTCTTATTTTGATTTTGATTATTCTTTTCCATATGGATTTATATACGTCCTTTATCATATATGTATCAAGGTTAGTCCTATTGAGATACTGAGATCTCCATTCTATAAGGAAACCCAGGGCAAGAGGTAGTATAATAATGTATTAACCAGTGTAAAAAGGCTACGAAAGGGTACAGAATATTCTCACTCACCAGCATATTAAGGGAATGAAAGGGTGTTCAGCACATGATATAAGTAAACTCCAGTATTGGCCCTGTATCTCTCCCTTTCTGTCAGGGTGGCTGTGTTTTGGGCTCCTAGGCAATGTTTCTAAAGAGGAGATGAAGTCGGGTTCCCGCTGAGGCGTTGGCTCCACTGCCAGAGTGCTAGCTGGCTCGTGCTGCTCACTCACAGGTGTCTTCCAATGCACCCTGGCCTCCTGTATCTGGCAGATACACACAAACAGTTGTCAGCCTCAATGGGGGCCTGTGTGTGTCACTGGCCTCCATCATGGGAGAGAGGGAGAGGGGGGTAGTGGGGAGAGGGGGAGAGGGGAGGGTAGTGTAATTAGTGTAGTGTGTGTGTGTGCATGCGTGTACATGCTTCGCTGTGTGTACATATAAGTCACACATAGAGTAGTAGCTACAATGCATCTGTGCCCAAGATGAAAAATGCGCACCACTTGATTAAGGTCCAGAAAACATTATGTATGGACACCCTTATGGTGTCCGTCAGAGTGACGTAGACTGATGGGTTTCTGTTTTACAAAGCGGATTCATTCAACAAACTATTTCATTGGTCTGTTAAATGATTATATCATCAGATTTAAAACAAAAATGCATATATTTTCTCCTGGCAAACAAACATTGTTTTCATAAATTCAGTGCAGTAGATCTGCGTCTGTTAGATGTTTACAGAAATGCAAATGATGCAAAATCTAATTTTATTGGTCGGTTGTAGCGGTGTAGCGAAATGCTTGTGTTTCTAGCTCCAACAGTGCAGTAGTATCTAACAATTTCACAACAATACACACAATACACACACATTTAAAGTAAAGGAATAGAATTAATAATATATAAATATTTGGACGAGCAATGTCGGAGCGGCATACACTAAAATACATTAGAATAGAATACAGTATATACATATGAGATGAGTAATGCAAAATATGTAAACATTATTAAAGTTACTAGTGTTCCAATTATTAATGCCCATTGATTTCAAGTTTATGTATATAGGGCAGCAGCCTCTAAGGTGCTAGTTTTGGCTATTTAACAGTTTGATGGCTTTGAGATAGAAGCTGTTTTTCAGTCTCGCGGTCCCAGCTTTGATACACCTGTACTGACCTCGCCTTCTGGATGATAGCGGGGTGAACAGGCAGTGGCTCGGGTGGTTGTTGTCCTTGATGATCTTTTTGGCCTTACTGTGACATTGGTAGCCTTAGGTGTCCTGAAGGGCAGGTAGTTTTCCCCCGGTGATGCGTTGGGCAGACCGCACCACCCTCCGGAGAGCCCTGCAGTTGTGGGCGGTGCAGTTGCCGTACCAGGCGGTGATACAGCCCAACAGGATGCTCTTAATTGTGCATCTGTAAAAGTTTGTGAGGGCTTTAGGTGCCAAGACAGGAAAAAAATTGCTGTTGTGCCTTCTCCACCACACTGTTTGTGTGGGTGGAACATTTCAGTTTGTCAGTGATGTGTACGCCGAGGAACTTGAAGCTTTCCACCTTCCTCACTGCGGTCCCGTCGATGTGGATAGTGGGGTGCTCCCTCCTATAGCAAATGATATTGAATTCATAATTCAATATACTTTGCTATAAATTACAGGCGCAAGAACACAGTAGAGTAGTTTCAGAAGTGACAGAAGCACCAATGTGCTATTCCCAAGGCGCTCTGTTTGTACAGTATAGTTCATAAAGACCTGCCATTCCATTAAGTTTAGTGGTAAATAACTGCCACCTGCTGGTGAAAAATAAAAACTACAGTCTGCTTGACATTACTCAGACATACTCTTAGAAAATGTCAATGTTTTAAAAAATATATAAAGATGAAGACATAAATACACAATTCTAACCTGTTTAAAATAATGTAATAGACAAAGCAATCAAATACCACCTATTATAAATGTAGATTATACAGCAGTACAGTACAGTATCCCTTCACCCCTTCATAATAATTTACTTGATTAAAACATGCTCTAAATAATCCACTGCATCATTCTCTCCTCACATAACCTACCATAACAGAACCTGGATGATATGGGAGAGGAGAGGGACAGTCACAGATCCATATCAAGAAATAAATTGTGCCATTAACCCATATTTTGAGATAAGTGCTCCGTTCAAGTAGGCCTTGCATCAAGCGCAGAAGACAGCACCAAGACAAGAGGCTTACGTCTAAATCCTTTCTAAGAACTGCTTATGAGGCTGACGATGAGTGACGACCCTCTCTCTTTGGCAAGCATGCCGTTTCAATATGCATTCTGTTTGTGCAAAGTGGATTATGAGCCACGCTCTCCTGTGAGTGTTGAGAGGAAGACTGAAAGGAAGGGGTACCTCACTATGAGCAGCGGCTCTGGCTGAGGTCCAGGTACTGTTGAAGGAGAGTCTTCCACTGTCTAATCTCCTCCAGGTGAGTCCTCTCAACCTCACTACCGCCTGCTAACTCACCCATCCAAGATGTTGTCACAACTGAAGACACAACATAGAAAGATTTGCCTAGCATAAAGCAGGTAGGATTGGGTTTCTTGAGTGATGTAGGCCTATAGCATTTGAAATAATGCATGTAGGATATAGCTAGGTCACCCATGAGACAGACAACGTAGACAGACAGCACCAGGATCAGCAGCAGAGCCAAAGTCAGGAGGATGAAGAGGATGAGGAACAGTCTGGGTCGAGGGTGAGTGTGTGATGTTTTAGTGCCCTCCTCTTCCTCACTGGTGTGTAGTGTCTTAACGCTCTCCTCTTCGATGCCAACAGTACTGTGTCCATTTACCAGCTGCATCACACCACCCAGGCAGCCTGGGAGATGAATAAATACTTGAACCTCTTCTTCGAGGGTTATCGTTTTGTTTGTAGAGGTAGATGGAGACGCTGCCTCTGGCTCTTCTAGAACATATTTTGTGTGTGTTAAGGAGCCTTATCTATGTCTATTGATAGTACTTTGATTGATCCTTGGTAAATTAGCAGGAATGGATTCAGAGGTGTCATAGACATCTTTTTTTAAACATATAATTAGGCATAATGATTATGGCTCTAGATTGCAAGAAAAAGCTGTTTCAGGTGTTTGAAAAATGCTAAATTCTGTGAACCCCCTCCACCCTCACATACTTCGCGCCCCCTCTACAATAATGGGTGCATGACACCCCTGAATAGATTTGTATACTTTTGCCACCCTTACCTGCTGCAGGCCAGTGTTGTGATACTGATGATTTGTTGTAACAGATGGTTTGTTTACGTTCTACCGTTGTGGCTAGATGGAGTTGGCCTACAGCTCTATCTAGTGGTCATGTCGGGGACAACAGTGGTTGACAACTGTAGCATTGAAGCTAAGCCTAACCCTAACCCTTTTCATGAGCACAACCTCATTCTCCTAACCTGCTACGTTAATTCACCTAACCTGCCACGTTAATTATCCTAACCTCCCATGTTAGTTATCCTAACTTGCTTTGTAAACAAACCCTACCAATGGTATCACCACACAGGTCAGTGCTGTTGTCATTCTTCCCTCTTCTTTCTCCAGGAGTGGGTGTGGTCTGAGAGCTCATTGGCTGTTCTGAAACCAACCAGAGGAGAGGACCGCCTACTACTATATCTATCCAGAAAATGTAAAGACCAATCACGCTACCATAGAAAATAAACCATGACATTATAAAGAAGATACAAGTCATATACTGGACCGTCATGACTGGAGAATTTATAACGCAATCTGTTATAACTGATTCCAGGCAAACCATGCGAGGGACATTTTATTTCCTGGATTCTGTCAGATCTCTGTCTTTGATCAAAAATAAATACATGTCTCACCATGGGGGATTATTAATATGCACACATTAACAATCAGAGTACATACAACATGCATGTGGATATATGAATATCTGAGTACATACATGTATGTACATACATGAATATCTGAGTACATACAACATGCATGTGTATACATGATTATCTGAGTGCCTACAACATGTACAGTACATTTTGCATATATATATATGTATCTGTATCTATCTATCTGGATTCTTGTTGATGAGGAAAGATAGAGCGGGCAGAATATTCAGGAAATGATCATCTCTTCCTTCATTTTTTTCTTTTCTCTCTCACGCATCTGATTTAAATGCACTCGGCATACGCCACCATGGAGAGGTTCAGATTAGATATACTGTATATGCTAGCAGTCACCTGGACATTGTGAAAGCAATGCATGCATCTTCCAGTGTGTTTACATTCATCAGTGGGAGCTGCCATTTTGTCTGCAACAGTTTTTTTTTATTGTGATAGGCAGCAGAGCTGGCTGGCTGGCTCTGGGGCCAACTGTATACAGGGGTGGAGGGATGATGGGGGGGACAGTGTGAGTGTGGGGGGATAGCTGCTAAGGAGATAGAAAAATACGGTGCGTGAAAGTGGTTAGCATCCATGTGGAAGTGTGTGTGTGTGCGTGCGTGCGCCGACGTTGTCTTACCTGTTCTTAGGCTTCGATAGGCTGGATGCCTCTATTACCCTGGGGGGAATAACCAGCCATGGTAATGACTCGCTCACAACTTTGCACCTCCCCACTTTCACTAATAGTTTGCACTAAACACATCAAACATACTGTATAGTACCTACGCACATATGCAATGCCAGTACATTGAATGCTATTAATATGCAATGGAGACGGTTCATAGTTCATTATATCTCTAACATGATTGGAGACTGGAGCATAACTACTCATCACTATCAGCTATTCCATGCTGTTCAGACCTTCAAGCTCACAAAAGGTCTAGACAATATTCTCCTTCACCATGGAAAGCTCATATTGGTAATCCTAGAGAGGTTTAGTGAAGAGAAAGTGCTAAGTCATTCAGTGAAACAAGGCCAGCCATTGAGTCTAGACAAAAGTGAGGACAGAGAATGCATTCAATAGTCTGACGGAATTTGTACCAGGCGAGGAACATTCCTAAGCTTCTTCTTCGTATCTCGGACTGAATAACCCACAGAGATAACGAGCTCATATATTGTAAGATTCCACACAGCCTCGAGAGAATAGTGTCTGTGGACTGACTGACCTAGTCTGCATGCATGTGATGTGGGAATGAATAAGACAAGTCACTAATAAACAAGACACCAACCTGTGAGTTTCAGCAGGTCCGTGGGGTCGTAGCACACGTTCATCTTGTGGAGGTCGTTCAGTGATTCTGCCGTGTAGTTTCCTCTCCTCGTCGAAGCATTCCAGGTATAGACATATCTCTGTCATTGTCTCTGATGTTAGGGCCAACTTGAAGACAGGAAAGACTCTGTCAATGGAGTGTTATCACAAACTTAACCAGAGAGCGCCAATTCCATGCCTGAATTTAACCTTTATTTAACTAGGCAAGTCAGTTAAGAACAAATTCTTATTTACAATGACGACCTACACCGGCCAAACCCGGACAATGCTGGGCCAATTGTGCGCCGCCCTATGGGACTCCCAATTACGGATGGTTGTGATACAGCCTAAAATCGAACCAGGGTGTCTGTAGTGACACCTCAAGCACTGAGATATTTACATTACATTACATTACATTTAAGTCATTTAGCAGACGCTCTTATCCAGAGCGACTTACAAATTGGTGCATTCACCTTATGATATCCAGTGGAACAACCACTTTACAATAGTGCATCTAACTCTTTTAAGGGGGGGGGGGGGGGGGGGTTAGAAGGATTACTTTATATGATATGTATGAGATGCAGTGCCTTAGACCTCTGCGCCACTCGGGAGACTGAGCCCCTTCCATAAACCAGATACTTTCAAAACAAATGGACTTCAAAATTTGTTGAATAGAAAAATAGTCCAAATTAAGAGGCCAATAGTCTGTTGATGAAGTCAGTCAAATAGCCTGGCTTTAGTAATGGGTCGCAGTGGCCCCTGAGAAATGGGTCCAGGGCTGGGCATGGACCCCCTGGGGAGGCATGTGAGACATGACCCACAGCAGGTCCATCCAGTCAGGACCATGGAGGGAGAATTGACAGTGTTATAGTCTGGCACTGCCATCCCCTATATCCCTCCGTCACTCCCAATTCGTCTGACAGACAGACGTGCCCTTGCCTTTTCCAATGGGTCCCTGATAAATGACAGCTCAGGGGGATTTCGAGAACGCCATTTGCCATAGCCAGGAAGGGTCTGACATCCCACATTAAAAGGGTCAGTCCATGTCCATTAGCACGCAGCCTTCACCCCGATTAACACTGATAGGTCTATCGGTCTCTGGTTCAAAGTGCCTTATAAAGTGACATGTACAGTAGTCTGGTCCAAGAACCATATGTGATTTATCCAATTCCTCTGAGTATCATTATTATACATACATTATATAGCATGATAATAGACTGTGGAGTGAGTTATCTATTGCCTGCCTTGCTCAAAAGTTCTGGCAGTAAGTCATTGTTTTTCTATCACTGTACTTACCAGTATGTAGGAGAAAAATGAAGCCCGAAAGATAAAGGATTTCCAAGCTGGATCACAATAAACTTGTGTGGTTGTTACCTCAATAAACCATGCGGATACAGTGTATTTTTTACTTATTTTTAATATTCTTTTTTCTTTCTTTTTTTTCTTTCTTTCTTTTATTTTTAGGGGTGGATCAGCTTAATATTGCGGAAAGAATGTTGCTTCCAATGTAATTGTCTGCATCATTTCCAATCCCCCATATTTTTTGGGGTAAATATATATATCCATACTGTCACGTTCGTGTTGACGTGAAAGAGAGGACCAAGGCGCAACATGACTTGAATACATCTTCTTTAATTATAACGACGAAGATGAACACGTAACACTTAACACACTAACCAAACAACAAACGATCGTGAAACCTAAAACGCAAGTGCACACACAAACTACTTACGTCGACATATACAATGACCCACAAACAGCTAAAGCCTATGGCAGCCTTAAATATGGTTCCCAATTAGAGACAACAGAAACCAGCTGTCTCTAATTGAGAACCCATTCAGGCCACCATAGACTTTCCTAGAAAACTACACACACCCATAGACACAGCTAGATACATACACTCAACACAAACCCATACACTACAACCAACACCCCGCTCTACCATATAATACCCCAAAATACACACATAACCCATGTCACACCCTGACCTAACTAAAATAATAAATAAAACAAATAATACTAAGGCCAGGGCGTGACATAACCCCCCCCTTAAGGTGCGAACTCCGGGCGCACCAGCACATAGTCTAGGGGAGGGTCTGGGTGGGCTTCCTTCCACGGCGGCGGCGTGTGGGGACCACTGGTCGTGGTCCCCACCCCACCATAGTCATAAGGGGCAGCACCGGGATAAGTGGCAGCACCGGGATAAGGGGCAGCACCGGGATAAGGGGCAGCACCGGGATAAGGGCCAGCACCGGGATAAGGGCCAGCACCGGGATAAGGGCCAGCACCGGGATAAGGGCCAGCACCGGGATAAGGGGCAGCACCGGGCTGAGGGACTCTGGCAGGTCCTGGCTGAGGGACTCTGGCAGGTCCTGGCTGAGGGACTCTGGCAGGTCCTGGCTGAGGGACTCTGGCAGGTCCTGGCTGAGGGACTCTGGCAGGTCCTGGCTGAGGGACTCTGGCAGGTCCTGGCTGAGGGACTCTGGCAGGTCCTGGCTGAGGGACTCTGGCAGGTCCTGGCTGAGGGACTCTGGCAGGTCCTGGCTGAGGGACTCTGGCAGGTCCTGGCTGAGGGACTCTGGCAGGTCCTGGCTGGACGGCTCTGGCAGGTCCTGGCTGGCGGAAGGCTCTGGCAGGTCCTGGCTGGCGGAAGGCTCTGGCTGATCCGGTCTGGCGGAAGGCTCTGGCTGATCCGGTCTGGCGGAAGGCTCTGGCTGATCCGGTCTGGCGGAAGGCTCTGGCTGATCCGGTCTGGCGGAAGGCTCTGGCTGATCCGGTCTGGCGGAAGGCTCTGGCGGATCCGGTCTGGCGGAAGGCTCTGGCTGACCCGGTCTGGCGGAAGGCTCTGGCTGACCCGGTCTGGCGGAAGGCTCTGGCTGACCCGGTCTGGCGGAAGGCTCTGGCTGACCCGGTCTGGCGGAAGGCTCTGGCTGACCCGGTCTGGCGGAAGGCTCTGGCTGATCCGGTCTGGCGGAAGGCTCTGGCTGATCCGGTCTGGCGGAAGGCTCTGGCTGATCCGGTCTGGCGGAAGGCTCTGTAGGCTCTTGGCAGACGGGCGGCTTTGCAGGCTCATGGCAGACGGGCAGCTTTGCAGGCTCATGGCAGACGGGCAGTTCAGGCGCCGTTGGGCAGACGGGCAGTTCAGGCGCCGCTGGGCAGACGGGCAGTTCAGGCGCCGCTGGGCAGACGGGCAGTTCAGGCGCCGCTGGGCAGACGGGCAGTTCAGGCGCCGCTGGGCAGACGGGCAGTTCAGGCGCCGCTGGGCAGACGGGCAGTTCAGGCGCCGCTGGGCAGACGGGCAGTTCAGGCGCCGCTGGGCAGACGGGCAGTTCAGGCGCCGCTGGGCAGACGGGCAGTTCAGGCGCCGCTGGGCAGACGGGCAGTTCAGGCGCTGGGCAGACAGATGGCTCCGACGGCGCTGGGCAGACAGATGGCTCCGACGGCGCTGGGCAGACAGATGGCTCCGACGGCGCTGGGCAGACAGATGGCTCCGACGGCGCTGGGCAGACAGATGGCTCCGACGGCGCTGGGCAGACAGATGGCTCAGACGGCGCTGGGCAGACAGGCAGTGCAGAAGGCGTTGGGCAGACGGCCGACTCTGCCCTGCTGAGGCGCACAGTAGGCCTGGTGCGTGGTATAGGCACTGGCTGCGCTGGAGAGGAGGAAAGCTCTGACAGCGCTGGACAGGTGGGAGCAGCTGGAGAGAGAACCCGGAGAGACAGCCTGGTGCGGGGGGCTGCCACCGGTGGACTGGTACTTGGAGGTGGCACCGGGTATACCGGACCGTGAAGGAGGACACGTGCTCTTGAGCACCGAGCCTGCCCAACCTTACCAGGTTGAATGGTGCCCGTAGCCCTGCCAGTGCGGCGAGGTGGAATAGCCCGCACTGGGCTATGCTGGCGAACCGGGGACACCATTCGTAAGGCTGGTGCCATGTATGCCGGCCCGAGGAGACGTACTGGAGACCAGATACGTTGGGCCGGCTTCATGACATCTGGCTCGATGCCCAACCTAGCCCTCCCAGTGCGGCAAGGTGGAATAGCCCGCACTGGGCTAAGCACGCGTACTGGGGACACCGTGCGCTTTACCGCATAACACGGTGTCTGACCAGTACGACGCTCTCTCACTCCACGGTAAGCACGGGGAGTTGGCTCAGGTATCCTACCCGGCTTTGCCACACTCCTCGTGTGCCCCCCCCCCAAGAAATTTTTGGGTCTGACTCTCGGGCTCCCAACCGCGTCGCCGCGCTGCCTCCTCATACCAGCGCCTCTCTGCCTTCGCTGCCTCCAGCTCCGCCTTGGGACGGCGATATTCCCCTGGCTGAGCCCAGGGTCCTTTACCGTCCAGGATCTCCTCCCAAGTCCATTTCTCCTTGCGCTGCTCCTGTTGCCGCTGGTCATGTTTGCTTGGTCGTAGATTGGTGGGTCATTCTGTCACGTTCGTGTTGACGTGAAAGAGAGGACCAAGGCGCAACATGACTTGAATACATCTTCTTTAATTATAACGACGAAGATGAACACGTAACACTTAACACACTAACCAAACAACAAACGATCGTGAAACCTAAAACGCAAGTGCACACACAAACTACTTACGTCGACATATACATATACAATGACCCACAAACAGCTAAAGCCTATGGCAGCCTTAAATATGGTTCCCAATTAGAGACAACAGAAACCAGCTGTCTCTAATTGAGAACCCATTCAGGCCACCATAGACTTTCCTAGAAAACTACACACACCCATAGACACAGCTAGATACATACACTCAACACAAACCCATACACTACAACCAACACCCCGCTCTACCATATAATACCCCAAAATACACACATAACCCATGTCACACCCTGACCTAACTAAAATAATAAATAAAACAAATAATACTAAGGCCAGGGCGTGACACATACACGCATGCATACATATACACATATATACATACACATACCTATATAGACATACATACTTTTTTAAAGAATATACCTTTATTATTATTCCCCGCAACCCTACCACCGATCCCCCAATTGGAGTAAACTAATAAACACTTCTGCTTTTACCTTCAATTTTTACATCTTATACCCATTTTACAGACACAGTCTACTTTATAATAGTTCTCTCTTGTTTGTTCTTAGTCCTTCCTCTATTTCTGTTGCCCACCAATTTTATTTCCACTTGTAACTGTGCTATTTCACAAAAGCTCCGCACCTATACACATTTCACAGATAGCGTATGCCCTACATTGTTTATCTTGTTATTAGTCCCACCCTTCAGTTCCACTCAACCCTTCCCATCTATCTTCCAACATCATCCATTTCGGATTTTTATTTGCCATATATTTTTCAACTGTGCTGTGATGCTTCACAAAAGATTTGAACCTTCCTATTCTCATAGCTTCTACAGATTGTAAATTAAAAATAAACATTTTTGCTAAAATAATTATTATATTATTGATTGATTGACTATGGCTTTTCAAATCCCCCAGTATTGCTATCTGTAGCGTTAGTTCTAGGCAAATGTTGCAATTCTTCAGCCATTCCTGGACCTGTGACCAAAAACGAGCTACATATGGACAATACCAAAATAAATGATCTAATGACTCTGCCTCCTCACAGCAGAATCTGCAGAGCTGGGAAGATTGTATACCCCATATATATAACATTCTATTAGTTGCAAGAATTTTGTACAGTAATTTAAATAGAAAAATTCGAAGTTTTGAATCCGGCGTTGTTTTGCGTATCAATTCATAAACCATGTGTACCATAAACCATGGGTACATCGAAAATCTCTTCCCAACTATTTAGCAATTTATATGGCACAGCTGTCAGTTTTTTGGTCCTTAAATGAAATTGGTATATGTTTTTATTTATCACACTTTTCTTTAACCATTTATGTTCTTTAATACAGGGCGACATACAAGTTCCTTACTTTTTTCCCCTTCTACTTGCCTCTTCCATTTTTGTGGTAATGCTGCAATTAATTGGTTGTAATTTTGGGTAGAGCAGACATTTCCATATGTCTGTGTTAGCTGCATGTGTGACATAACTCCACCAGTCCTATTTATGATATCATTCACAAAAATTATACCTTTTTTAAACATTTCTTCGATAAATACAGTTTTTTTTATCAATTACTATATTTGAATTTAACCACAATATTTGTTGTACTATTTGTTCCGTCCTTTCAGGTGGATTAAACTGAAATTGCAACCAACTTTCTAAGGCTTGTTTAAAAAATAAGGATATTTTGGAGATTATTTCCTTTTCAAACAACCGAAAGTGAGCAGGTGTAATCTGAATAAAGGGAAAAAGGCCCTTCTTGAACATAGGATGAGACATTCGTACCAATTTACTAGAGAACCAGTTTGGATTTAAGTATAACTTTTGTATGACTGATGCCTTTAGTGAGAGGTCTAATGCTTTAATATTTAATAATTTCTGCCCTCCGAATTCATATTCGTTATATAAATAGGCCCTTTTAATTTTATCTGGCTTGCCGTTCCAAATAAAATGGAATATTTTTTGTTCATATAATTTAAAAAGCAGGTCACTAGGTGTAGGCAAAACCATAAGCAAATAGGTAAACTGTGATATGACTAAAGAGTTAATCAGGGTGATTTTTCCACAAATAGACAGGTATTTTCCTTTCCATGGTAGCAAGATCTTATCTATTTTTGCTAACTTTCTATAAAAATTTATTGGAGTGAGATCATTTCTTTCTTTTGGGATTTTTATACCGCATGTCCACATCTCCGTCAGACCATTTAATTGGTAAACTACATGGCAATATAAAATGTGTATTTTTTAGTGATCCAATACGTAATATGGTACATTTATCATAATTTGGTTTTAATCCAGAGAGGATAGCAAAGGTATCTAGATCCTCTATGAGGCCCTGGAGAGACTCTAGTTGTGGTTTTAAAAGAAAACATGAATCATCAGCGTACAATGACACCTTAGTTTTTAAGCCACGGATTTCTAATCCCTTAATATTAATGTTTGATCTAATTTTAACAGCTAACATTTCGATGGCAATAATAAATAGATATGCCGATAGTGGACAACCTTGTTTTACTCCTCTAGATAGTTTAACATTTTCTGAGATGTAGCCATTATTTACTATTTTACACCTAGGGTTACTATACATAATTTTAACCCATTTTATAAGAGATTCCCCAAAATTGAAATATTCTAGGCATTTACATATAAACTCCAGTCGTACTTTATCAAAAGCCTTTTCAAAATCAGCTATGAAAACCAGGCCTGGTGTCCCCGATATTTCATAGTGTTCTATTGTTTCCAGTACTTGCCTTATATTATCTCCAATGTATCGTCCATGTAAAAAACCTGTCTGATTAGGATGAATAATATCTGACAAAACTTTTTTTATTCTATGCGCCAAGCATTTTGCTAGGATTTTTGCATCACAACACTGAAGTGTAAGAGGTCTCCAATTTTTTAATTGGACTGGATCTTTATATATACCACTTGGGTCCTGTTTCAGTAATAACGATATCAGACCTTCTTGTTGCGTGTCTGATAATCTACCATTTATATAGGAGTGGTTAAAACAAGCTAATAATGGTCCTTTGAGTATATCAAAAAAAGTTTTGTATACTTCCACTGGTATGCCATCCAGCCCTGGAGTTTTCCCATCCTTAAAGGCCCCAATTGCATCAAGCAGTTCCTCCTCTGTAATTTGGCCTTCACATGAGTCTTTCTGTACAGATGTTAATTTTACATTATTAATAGGAAAAAAATCCATACAATTAGTTTCAGTTAGTGGAGATGGAGGAGCCTGAAACGAAAACATATTCTTAAAGTACTTTACTTCCTCTTTCAAAATATAATTTGGTGAATCATGCGTGACTCCATAATTTGTAACAAGTTTTAATACATTTTTTTTGGTAGCATTTCTATATTGAAGATTGAAAAAGAATTTGGTGCATTTTTCCCCATATTCCATCCAGTTCGCTTTATTTTTATAATATATTACACTGGATCTTTCTTGAATAAGTTCCTCCATTTCTTCTTGTTTTTCCTCTAACTTATTCTGTGCCTCTATGGTACCGTTTTTATTGCTATCTAACTGTACTGTTAGTCCTTCAATTTCCTTTGTTAATATGGACTCTTTTGATCTAAATTCCCTTTGTTTTATAGATGAGTACTGAATTGCATGGCCTCTAAAGGCACACTTAAAAGTGTCCCATACAATAAGGGGATCTGCTGTACCTATGTTATGTCTGAAAAAGTCAGTTATAAAATCTTCTGTCCTAGTTCTAAACAATTTATCATCTAGTAGACTTTGATTCAATTTCCAATATCCTCGCCCACGTGGAAATTCTGTAAGAGAAATATATATGCCAATTATGTGATGAGCCGACCGCATTCTGTCCCCTATCAACACTTTTTAAACTTTTGGTGCCAGAGAGAATGGTATAAGAAAGTAGTCAAGACGACTAGCTTGATTCAGCCTCCGCCATGTATATCTCACTAAATCAGGGTATTTAAGTCTCCATATATCCACTAATTCCAATATATCCATGACATTCATGATTTCCTTAAGTGCCTGAGGGTGATAGTTTGTAGTGTGATTTCCTTTCCGGTCTATAGAGGTATTTAAGACCGTATTAAAATCTCCCACTATAATAATAGAGTCTAGTGTTGCTTGTAGAGTTGATAAATTCTTATATATATTTTCAAAGAAGCTTGGATCATCATTATTCGGACCGTATAGGTTAACAAGCCATATTTGTTTATTGTCCAATAACATATTTAAAATAATCCATCTACCTTGAGGATCTGTTTGAACAATTTGCACATTTGGATCAAAATTATTGTTAATTAAAACCATCACCCCTTTTGAATTTCTTTGCCCATGGGAGAAATATATTTTGCCCCCCCAGTTGTTTTTCCACAAAACTTCATCTAAAACTGTTGAATGGGTTTCCTGTAAACAATAGATATTATAATCCTTCTCTTTTAGCCAGGTAAATACTGATCGTCTTTTCTTATTATCTGCTAAGCCATTACAATTGTAACTGGCTATACTTATTTCACCACTTACCATAATGAGACACACCATTCATTCTTTTAATCAGAATATATTTTTGTAAACGTACTATTAAAAAGTAACATAATGATTGAGTGTCTATATAGTTGTACCATGATATTTGCATTTCTACTAAGTAAACCTCCAATTGGTCCCTACTATTCCACCCGCTAAAAGGCCTCATCTCGAGATGGCTTGTCATCCCAATGCCCGGGAGACCACCCTCGACCCCCTGTATCCCATAGCCCTGAACCGACTGGGATCCATTCTTTGAAAAGAGCATACAGTGCCATTTACCGAATTGAAGATCAATTGCCATATGCATTTCCATTGCCCTCACCTCGATTTGTATTATATATATCTGTGGATCATCCTCTATTGTCCCTAACATCTTTTACTTACATTTACATTTAAGTCATTTAGCAGACGCTCTTATCCAGAGCGACTTACAAGTTGGTGCATTCACCTTATGATGTCCAGTGGAACAACCACTTTACAATAGTGTATCTAACTCTAAGGGGGGGGGGGGGGGGGGTTAGAAGGACTTTATCCTATCCTAGGTATTCCTTAAAGAGGTGGGGTTTCAGGTGTCTCCTGACTACTTCTCTTGTACTTCTCTGTCTCTTGACTACTTCTTCCTTCGCAACAGTTGTGGGATACACACATACACCCACACACACTCAGCCCTTACCCCCACACAACCATAAGCTCACTTTCTCAACAATTGCACCATCCCAGAGCCCAACTCAAGATGGGTCATGATTTACAAATGCACTTGCAGTTGCAGCTGCATGAGAAGGCCTGCAAGACCGTGCAAAAAATGAGCAAATATTGATAGATTTATTTACCATTGTCACATCCTAGATAATGGAGGTCAAATGTACACCTTATTCCTGAAACACCCACAATACGGCCACCCGTCATGACCATGTCCCCACGCATCTCCATGCAATCCGACTTTGATTTTGTGCCGCCAGGGCCACAATAATATACCCCCTCTCTGAATGTCCGAGTGTGACCCCCTCCCCATGGGTTACTGCAGCTAGTGTTGCCAGCACTGCCACTGCCTGGGTGGGGGCACCCCACCGGAATCCCTACTGGCTAGGTACAAGGTCGTCAAGGTTCTCATTAGCAGCTTTGAGAATTTCCTTGTATATTATTGTAGCGACCCGCACAGACAGCTGTGTTATGTGTTAGGCTAGGAGGTGGTTGTGTTGTACTGACCAGTGCCCAGTGTTCGCGGGGTCCGACATGTCAATCAACCTGCTATCTCCCAATCACGGGAATGCCTGGAATGTCTGATGCCGGGCATCCTGGCGGTTGGCGGAGTGGCGTGGAGGGGGTTGGGCAGGGGGATGGAGCATTGGAGGTTAAGACCCGGTTTGGCCTTTGTTCTCTCTTTTTTTACGTCTGGGCTTCACAAGAGAAGGTCACGATTGGCTTGTGGGTTATCTGTCATTTATTTGGCGTGGGCTACGGCCAAACAGTAGCCTGTGTAAAGTTGGTTTAATAAACCGTCGATTCGCAAACTCAATCCTATGTCTGGACAATTGTTCATTTATGATCTGGTCAGGTCATTACATTGGTGTCAGAAGCAAAAACGTTGATAAAAGTTAGCCAGCTAGCTGACTTATGTGGCTAGCTACCGTAGGTGAGAACGGTGGTTGAAAATGCTTCGAGGGAATCCGAAAGTGAAGGTGGAGGTAGGGGACGATTATAGCCAAAGAGGTGCGTGTGCATGGACGTCGGAGGTTCTGGCTGAGGAGATCGCCAGGGCGTCGGAGCCCAGAGGCCGCTTGAGGGAGGACGTTAGAGTGATGGCGGCTGAGGCGGGCATGGGTGCTTCGTCGACTGTGTTTCGCGCGGATTCTGGTGGGCGGACCGAAGGGGTGACGTCGACGCGGCGGGACGAGGAATCTGGGGCTCAGGATGTCAACAAACATGGCGGCGCCCAGTTCCCGGCTGCGTCCGTATCTGTTAAGACCCCGAAGTATTCCGGTAAGGCGGATTGGGAAGCTTTTCATGCTCAGTTTGAACTGTTAGCTCATTTTAGGGGGTGGTCGGATGAAGAAAGGGCACTGCAGTTGGCTTTATGCCTCACGGATGAAGCTCTGGCCTGTTTGATATTGATTAGCCCCGAGGACAGACATGATTATGGTGCTTTAGTGGGAGCACTGAGGAGGCGCTATGGACAGTGTGTACAGCCCGGGCTACTGCGCTCCGAACTGAGTAATAGACGCAGGCAGCCTGGAGAGCCTCTACGTGTGCTAGCTAATGACATTGAGAGCCTCTCTCGGCGGGCATGTGCTCACATGCCCCCCTCCGTGCAGAGCGAGCTAGCAAGGGACCAGTTCATACAGGCGCTCTCTCCTACGGAGCTGCGCATACAGACCCAGCTGGCTCATCCTGAGTCATTGCAGACAGCCTTGGAGATGGCTTTGGAGAGGGAGCTGGTGTGGGCTGGGGCTTCAGCTGGGGCTTTGGTGGGGGTGCAGGGAGACACACCCTCTGTGCGAGCTGGGGGGCAGAGCAGCCCGGAGCCGGAAAAGCCTGCATGGGTGGCCGAAATGACAGAACTCATTCGTGCTGTGTCGCTACAGGCGGCACGAAACACACGCCCTGGTCCCAGGGTCTGCTGGGGTTGTGGCCAGCCAGGCCATCTGCGCCGAGATTGCCCCATGTCCCCCAGAGCTCAGGGAAACGGCTCGGGGTCCGCATAGACCGGGTAGTGCGGACCCCTGGCTTTCTATCCCAACCACCATCTTCTTCAGGAGGAGCCCACCGGCACAGACGGGGAAGCAAGGCTCCACTTCCCCCAGAAGCAGACGAGGGCAAGCGGATGGAGCCTGTTGTTGTGGTGGGCCGGACCTGTGTTGGGGACTTTTGTCATGTCCCTGTCACTGTGGAGGGGGTGCCCTGCTCCGCCCTGGTGGACACTGGGTCCACAGTAACCCTGGTGAGGCCAGATATTGTGCCAGGTTGGACTCAGTGTGAGCCTACAACTGTGCAGCTCCGCACAGTCACAGGTGAGCTGGCACCCATGATAGGGAAGGGAATAATGACTCTGACAGTAGGGGGCAGGACTGTGCGTCATCCTGTGTGGGTGGCGGCTGTGCAGGACCCTTGTATCCTGGGGTTGGACTTTCTTAGGAGCACAGGCTGCCAGTTAGACCTAAATAGGGGCACACTGAGCTTCCAGGGAGGGCCGGAAGTCACCATGGCCCCCCCTAATGTCACATTCACTCAACCCAACAAACCCTTTACTCCAACAGTTAAAGCAGCAGAGACTCATGGCTGCCCCCCCTCCCCCACAGCTGTGTGTGACTTTTCCCCAGTCCCCCTGTCACCTACGGCGGTGTGTTACATTCCCCCAGCTACCTCCATGACACAGCCCTCTGTGAGCCCGGGCCGCGCCCCCCCAGCCCAGCTACCCCAGATGGGAGAGGAGAGGACACTGTCTGCAGTGAGGGAGATATGGGGGAGGAACTGTGTTGGTCTTGACCCGGAGCAGCAGGAACGGTTGTGGCAGTTGCTGTTTGAATTCAGAGACAGCTTTGCGCTGAGTGAGGAAGAGGTGGGTCAGACTCATCTGGTGCAGCATGAGATCGACACAGGTGATGCTCGACCCATCAAGATGCGTCCCCGCCGTATCCCGCTGGCACGCCAGGAGGCGGCAGACAAGGCTGTGTTGGAGATGCAGCGGGCGGACTTCATTGAGCCCTCAGACAGCCCCTGGGCGGCGCCAGTCGTCATGGTTCCGAAGAAGGGGGGCAAGCTGAGGTTCTGTGCGGACTACAGGCGGCTGAATGAGGTAACTAGGAAGGACTCATACCCCATACCACGTATCGATGAGTCGCTGGACCTGGTTAGGGGGTCCTCCTGGTTCTCCTCACTAGACCTCCGCAGTGGCTACTGGCAGGTGCCCCTCTCCCCAGAGGCCAGAGCCAAAACTGCGTTCTCCACTAACAGAGGACACTGGCAGTTCAAGGTCCTGTGCTTTGGCCTGTGCAACGCTCCAGCTACTTTTGAGCGTTTGATGGACAGGGTGCTGGATGGCATCCCCCGACAGCAGTGTCTGGTATACCTCGATGATATCCTGGCCCATGGCAGCTCCTTCCAGTCAGCCCTGGGGGCGCTACGGCGTGTGCTGGAGAGGGTGGCTGCCGCAGGTCTGAAGCTCCACCCCGAGAAGTGCCACTTCATGAGGAGAGAGGTGTCCTTCTTGGGCCACCGAGTGGGGAAGGAGGGGATCAGCACCATGGAGGACAAGGTAGGGGCTGTCAGAGACTGGCCCACCCCCACCGACCAGCGTCAGCTGAAGAGCTTCCTGGGCCTGGCCTCGTACTACAGGAGGTTTGTACGGGGCTTCTCAAGCGTTGCTGCTCCACTGAACCGCCTGCTGCCGAAGGACAAGGCTTTCACTTGGACAGTGGAGTGTGAGGAGGCGTTCAACACCCTCAAACGTGCACTGATCGAGGCCCCCGTGCTCGCCCCCCCTGACCTCACCTTGCCCTTTATCCTGGACACAGACGTGAGCAATGTGGGCATGGGTGGGGTGCTGGCCCAGGTGGGGCCAGAGGGGGAGAGAGTGGTGGCGTACTTCAGCAAAACATTTGACAAACATGAGCGCCGCTACTGTGTCACCCGGCGGGAGCTCTTGGCTGTTGTGGCTTCCGTCAAACACTTCAAGTACTACCTGGGTGGTCTGCCCTTTACTGTAAGGACTGACCACTCTGCTCTCCAGTGGCTCATGTCTTTCAGAGAGCCAGAGGGGCAGGTGGCACGCTGGTTGGAGGAGCTTCAGCCGTATGACTTCACGGTGGTGCACAGGGCAGGGGCACGCCACTCCAACGCCGACGCCATGTCCCGTCGGCCCTGTACTGCAGACGGCTGCCGCCACTGTGAACGGAGAGAGGGACGGGAGAGAGAGCTGTGTGCAGAGGAGGGTGTCTGTGCCACAGTGTGTCGGGCGAGCGGGCCTGTGCTGTGAGCTGCAGACTGTCGACGTGGCTGAATGGCGGCAGCAGCAGGGACGGGACACAGACCTACAGCCAGTGCTACAGTGGGTAGAGGCGCAGGTGAGGCCACCATGGGAAGAGGTGACAGCGCTCTCACTCGCGACCAAAGGGTTGTGGTCGAAGTTTGAGAGACTGCGGCTGGCTGATGGCGTGCTACAGCGGGCATGGAAGGAGTCAGCTACGGGAGAGGAGAGGTGGCAGGTGGTGGTCCCAAAAGCATTGCGGGAGGCTGTGCTCCAGAGTACTCATGGGGGGGTGGGGACTGGACACTTTGGGGTCACAAAAACACTGCGCCGTCTCCGTCAGGGCTTCTACTGGGGGCAGCACAAGAGGGATGTGGAGGACTTTTGTCGCCGCTGTGACAACTGCACAGCGAGAAAGGGCCCCCCAGGCGGCTCTCATGCTCAGCTCCAACAGTTCCCAGTGGGGGCTCCCATGGAGAGGGTGGGAGTGGATGTAGTTGGGCCGTTCCCCACCACAGACAGTGGAAACCGCTGGGTGCTCACGGCCATGGACTATTTCACAAAATGGCCCGAGGCCTATGCTCTGCCTGACCAGGAGGCAGAGACCATCGTCGACGCCCTGACAGCGGGGATGTTCAGCAGGTTTGGAGCTGCAGAGTCCATCCACAGCGACCAAGGCAGAAACTTTGAGTCCCGTGTGTTCGCCACCATGTGTGAGAGGCTGGGTATGCACAAGACCCGCACTACTCCTCTCCATCCTCAAAGTGATGGCCTTGTGGAGCGCTTCAACAAAACGCTTGGACAGCAGCTGGCCATCGTCTCTTCCAAACACCAGCGTGACTGGGACAAGCACCTGCCTATGGTCCTCATGGCATGCCGCTCCGCTGTCCAAGACTCCACCTCCTGCGCGCCTGCCCTCCTCATGCTGGGGAGAGAGATCCGCACCCCTGCGGAGATGGCGTTTGGTCGGCCCCTGGATAGCCCTCATGTTCCTCCGGGGCCGGAGTATGCCCGGAGACTCCAGGACCGCCTGGAGACAGCCCACACCTTCGCCAGAGAGCAGCTGGTGAATGCAGGTGTGAGGCAGAAGAGGAACTATGACGTGCACACCCGGGGAAGGCACTTTGTGGCTGGGGAGCTGGTCTGGGTCTACAGCCCCCTAAGGAAAAAAGGCAGATGCCCCAAGTTGGACAGTCACTGGGTGGGACCCTGCAGTGTCCTGGAGAGGGTAGGGGAGGTTGTTTACCGGGTGCAGCTTCCTCCCAGGGGGAGAAAGGTGGCACTGCACCGGGACAGGTTAGCCCCATACAGAGGGGCCTCTTCTCCCCAAACCCCAGAAACCCCCACAATTCCCCTCTCTGGCAATGACATTCTCCAGGCACCCACCCCCAGGTGCCGCAGACAAGGCTCCAGACAGCCCATTCCCCCTGTCTCCCCCCCTGTGTCACCGCGTGGTTCCCCAGAGCCACGGACTGTATTACCCGTTCCCGCTTCCTTGTCCCCCATATCCCTGCCTTCATCCCCTGGTTCCCAGAGGGGCACTCTGCGACCATCACGGCCACGCAGGCAAAGGAGACCTCCGGGTCGCTTCAGAGACTTTGTTTGTTCCCTCGGGGACGAGGGACTTTGTGGTGGGGGGGCTGTGTAGCGACCCGCACAGACAGCTGTGTGTTATGTGTTAGGCTAGGAGGTGGTTGTGTTGTACTGACCAGTGCCCAGTGTTCGCGGGGTCCGACATGTCAATCAACCTGCTATCTCCCAATCACGGGAATGCCTGGAATGTCTGATGCCAGGCATCCTGGCGGTTGGCGGAGTGGCGTGGAGGGGGTTGGGCAGGGGGATGGAGCATTGGAGGTTAAGACCCGGTTTGGCCTTTGTTCTCTCTTTTTTTACGTCTGGGCTTCACAAGAGAAGGTCACGATTGGCTTGTGGGTTATCTGTCATTTATTTGGCGTGGGCTACGGCCAAACAGTAGCCTGTGTAAAGTTAGTTTAATAAACCGTCGATTCGCAAACTCAATCCTATGTCTGGACAATTGTTCATTTATGATCTGGTCAGGTCATTACATTATGCTCTCCCTTTAGGGGGCTTTGGCTTTGCAGGACCAACCCTGCCAAGCAGGCTCAGAATCTTGAGGGGGCAGTGCTGCTCTTGGTCTCTGACCTCATTTTAGCTGCATACAGACCGCTTGCAGCGAGCACATAAAACAGTTAGGGACTTCTCCTTAGTATCTGGGTCATTCAGGTGGGTGTCTAGGGTATAGGGCCATGGACCGTACCATTAAAATAGGATAATAAATAATTAGATATAATTTATATATATATTTTAAAAAATGTAGTTCTCCATGATAGGACAATAAATAAATAAGACGTATAATTCATTATAAAAGTATATCCATCATCTGAACAACATTGAAAGCCCTCTCATACCCGGCTCACAGCAATACATTGGCTCTGGGATATGCAACCATTTCATTACTCACTCACTCAACTTTCCAAACATAACAAATAAAATAAAAAATAAACACAAACCATACCATCCACACATACTGTGCCTTCTGTTTACTTAGTTTTTATCTTCACTATGTTGAATTAGTGCTTGTGTTCAATTAGTTATATGTGAAGATTTATAGAAAAGCTATATTTTTTATTGTATTGTTACAATCAGTAACCGGGCTTGAATTGTGTTTATTTTCCTCGTCTATGAGAACTTTGTAATTTTTAAAATAACCATGGAGTAGTCTTTGTGTCTCTGAACAACTGGTTATCAATATATAGTTTATCAACGACGACAGCTACTCGTTTTGCTTTTTTAATCTATTTTCTTTGAAAATTGGATACAGAACTTTGCGCCGTTCTGCAATTTCCTTCGGAAACTGATCATTCATGCCAATTTTGGTCCCAGCAAGTCTTTTACCCAGGCTTTTAACCATTATTTTATCTTTAAATGAAGCAAATTTGGCAATGATTGGGCGTTCGTACCTCTGCCCTCTCTGTCCGAAGCGGTGAACACGTTCAAGTTGGATTTTGTCGATAACTTCGCGTGGAATCTGAAGCGCTGTAAGGAGGAACTCTCTAACTATAGATTCAGGAACTTCTCCTTCTTTTTCTTGGATACCTGTAAGTACCAAATTCTCTCTCATGGATCTAGTTTGTATGTCCAGTAAGGCTTCCTTCAGAACGGTGTTCTCCTTTTTAATTCCATTCATTTCGGTTTCAATCTTATTGACTGTCCCTTTTAGCTTGTGTGTTTCCTTCTCCAATGTTGCAGCTTTTTCATCACTCATCTCTAGGCTTGCCTTCAACTCTTTTATATCCTTACTAACTAATTCAAGTATACCCAGTTTGTCATTTATTGATTTTAACAGATCGGTTTCGACCTTTACCATTCCCGGTGGTGAGAATATTAAATCATCAGTGTCTGTAGAAGAGTCACGTTTTCGTTTTGTAATCGGTTCCCCTGTCTTACTCTCTGTCATGTTTGGTTGTTGCCTGTTTTCGTAATATTTGTCGATAAATGTCTCTAGTTTTAGGATTTGTTTTGTGTTATTGTCCAGATTGAAGGTTATCACTCACCAGATTATGTAGTGCTAATATTTTAGTCTAATTTAGCAGATATTTCGAATATTATGTTTTATCTTGAGGTGCTCTACATAAATCCCTTCAGTCCGCCATTACCCTTACGTTACCTTTACGTCATTACAGTGTTAATATCACAGCACTGTGTGTGTCGGTGTGTCCTCCTTTGCATGACGATCCATTTATCCCGACTAAATTTGGCCCGAGAGAGACAGAGCAGAGGATCAGGTTTCCAAATAGGCCCACTACTACCCGCCAGAACTTTAGATAAAGACCCTCCCGTTCCCAATGTAAGTAGAAACCCTAGGCATGAAAGATGCATCTGTCTATTTGTTCATGACTTGGTGTTAAGCGATACCGTTCTCATAGCCTAAAGTTCAAGGCTTTGATAGACTAAAGGGATAGTTTACCCAAATTACAGTACATATTGATTTCCTTACCCTATAAGCAGTCTATGGACAAGGTATGACAGTATGACATAGGTATGACAGTACACTATATATATAAAAGCATGTGGACACCCCTTCAAATTAGTGGATTCGGCTATTTCAGCCACACCTGTTGCTGACAGGTGTATAAAATTGAGCACACAGCCATGCAATCTTCATAGACAAACATTGGCAGTAGAATGGCCTTAGTGAAGAGCTCATTGACTTTCAACGTGGCACCGTCATAAGATGGTCAGTTTGTCAAATTTCTGCCCTGCTAGAGCTACCTTGATAAACTGTAAGTGCTGTTAATGTGAAGTAGAAACATCTAGGACCAACAACAGCTCAGCCGCGAAGTGGAAAGCCACACAAGCTCACAGAACTGTACCGCCAAGTGCTGAAACGTGTACGGCGTAAAAATCGTCTGTCCTCAGTTGCAACACTCACTACCGAGTTGCAAACCGTCTCTGGAAGCAACGTCAGCACAACAACTGTTAGTCGGGAGCTTCATGAAATGGGTTTCCATGGCTGAGCAGTCGCACACAAGCCTAAGATCACCATGTGCAATACCAAGCATCGGCTGGAGTGGTGTAAAGCTCGCCGCCATTGGAATCTGGAGCAGTGGAAACGTGTTCTCTGGAGTGAGGAATCACGCTTCACCATCTGGAGGTCCGACGGACGAATCTGGGTTAGGCGGATGCCAGGAAAACGCTATCTGCCTGAATGCATAGTGCCAACTAAAGTTTGGTGGAGGAGGAATAATGGTCTGGGGCTGATTTTCATGGTTTAGGCTCCTTAGTTCCAGTGATGGGAAACAATGACATTCTATACGATTATGCGCTTCCAACTTTGTGGCAACAGTTTGGGGAAGCCCTTTCCTGTTTCAGCATGACAATGCCCCCATGCACAAAGCGAGGTCCATACAGAAATGGTTTGTCGAGATCGGCGTGGAAGAACTTGACTGGCCTCAATCCCATCAAATACCCATGGGATGAATTGGAACGCCGACTGTTAGCCGGGCCTAATCACCCAACATCAGTGCCCAACCTCAGTAAGGCTCTTGAGGCTGGATGGAAGCAAGTCGCTGCAACAATGTTCCAACATCGAGTAGAAAGCCTTCCCAGAAGAGTGGAGGTGTTTATAGTAGCAAAGGGGGGACCAACTCCATATTATTGCCCATGATCTTGGAATGAGATGTTTGACCAGTAGGTGTCCACATACTTTTAGTCAGGTAGTGTAACTACTATATGGTACCTATGTTAGCATGTTCACATTTCCCATCCAAATCATCTATAAATAACTTGAGTCACAGAGTAGATTTTTATACTTTAAGTTGATTTGGACATGAAGCACAAAAATGCTTACCATTGACTTGCATTGGTGCAAATGTGTCATTATGCAATTCGGTTGATCTATCCCTTAAAGCTAAAATCCTTAGTTGCTACATCAATCTTTGGACTGGATTAATATATACACGTAACGCCTCATGACCTTAGCTCAACTGTCGTACTGCATCAGAACCTCAAAAAAGCTTGTTTTACTCCGTTTGTAAACAAACACTTTATAGCCTCAAAGCATGGTTAAAACTATACGTTTGATATCATGCACGGTCAGTCCTTGCATCCATAACTCTGAATTTGAGAGTGGTTACATTTCTCGGTAACACTATTTTGATAGCTACAGACGATCAGTAGCAGTTCAACGATCTACTTACCCTAAATAGTGTGGCCCATTTCTCAGCTTTTTTTTTTTTTTTTACCCAAACAGAGGCGGGTGATCACTTTATGGTTTTAATTAAGGACTCCAGAAATCTATTTTTTTATTCGATAGCAGGTATTTGGGGCCCAAACTCCAGAGAAGCAGGGACGTTATTGGTTGTTTGACTAGTTACCTAATCATGCATCTCTGCTGTGCTGCAGTGTAGCGTTAGTGTTCTATAAAAACAAACAAAAAAACAGGCATACTTGTGGGAAAGAACATCAAGTACTGTAATGCTGCATATCTTCTTCCCCAGTCCTTTCCTCACTCAGCTTACACAAGATCTAAATCCTGCACAAGCACATCTCTCTGGAGGACCCATTTTATAGCCATATGCACAAACTGCAACATTCTCTGATAAACAGGTTTAGATGGCCACGTTGACAACTACAAAGCAGTTCCTCTTCCTCAAATGTGAAATCAGCTTCCAGGAAAAGCCAAGGGAACAGATTAAAAGAGCCAGATATCCATTTGGTTGACTAGTAATTGGTGTCTACTATTCTATTCATTGTGCACATCAGAGACTACATAACGACATACTTCAGCGCAACATGCTTCGTGTCTGAAGACTCGTCATAAACAATGATTGACCTGGTGATAAGTACTGTACTGAAGATCAAGAAATGCAAATTGAGACTTGTTCCATTAGTATTTATTGGGTTTCTCACATCCCCAATAGACCTAAAATACACTGAGTGTACAAAACATTAACACAATCTTTACATGACAGACTGACCAGGTGAAAGCGATGACACCTTATTGATGGCACTTGTTAAATATACTTCAAATCAGTGTAGATGAAGGGGAGGAGAGGGGTTAAAGAATGATTTGTAAGCCTTGAGATGTGGATTGTGTATGTGTGCCATTCAGAAGATGAACAGGCAAGACAGATTTAAATGCCTTTGAACGGGGTATGGCAGTAGGTGCCAGGCACGCCGGTTTGTGTCAAGAAATGCGACACTGCTGGGTTTTACACACCGTTTCCCCCCCCCATGTGTATCAGGAATGGTCCACCAACCAACTTGACAATTGTGGTAAGCATTGGAGTCAACATGAGCCAGCATCCGTGGAACACCTGACACCTTGTAGTCCATGCCCCGACAAATTGAGGCTGTTCTGAGGGCAAGGGGGTGACTCAATATTAGCAAGGGGTTCCTAATGTTTAGTATACACAGTGTATAACAAAATATCAGGCAATACGTGAGGGTTCGGGGGGTCCATAGGAAATGTTAACCAATTAGTGCATTTTCAAATAATACATCTCAATGTTAATGGACCACAAACAAAACAGGGCAACAAAGTCTACATCTCACATGACACTTCATTCCCTACATAGACACTCTGGCTAAAATTGGTGCACTGGCAAGCTTATATGGGGAATTAAGGCATCACTTGAGACAGACATGATTACTCATATTTACAAATACCAACCACTTGACAATTGGATAAATTAAGGATAGTAACAGTGATATTCAAGATCGCTAATAAAAAGAGCAGGTCGGACGCATTAAAACTCCCCGACGTCAACCCTCTTGTCTCTGAACTTGTTCCTGGCCTTTGTCCGAGCCTTGAACGCAGCTGCGTTGTAGAGATGCTGGAAAAGACAACCGCAATGTCAACACAATAAGAGACACGCCCTTTGTTTTGCACTGGAAGTATATCCATGCGAATGTCATGCCAATAACACATTAGAAATTTAAAAGGGATAAATAACTCAATGAGTCCATTTGGACTCCTAGACCATTTTAGATATTGTGCGTTTCAGCTACTGACTGATGGGTTGTACCATTGGATTCATCCAGTTCTTCTAGATCCGTTGGTCTGTGTGATTAACGGAGGGGTGGGGTGAGCTAGAGCCAAATGAGTCCAAATGGTTTGAGCTACAAAAATGACATTTATCAAAAACTCATGAACGCAAATGTTTATGGCAAATTGTTTTGTGATGCATTTGTAGACCTGGTTGTCCTGAAAATAAAAACATTTCATTGCGAGGCTAAATATAAAAGGGCTGGACAAATTTTGATAGATGAAAAGATGATTTTCGCTGGGGTCTCAAGAAAGTACACTTGTGACCTTTTCAAAACATTAGTCGGGTTAAATTAGCCATCCAAGAAAGAAAAGCATGCAGTCTAGTAAGGATAATTACCCTTTCGAAGCGGGAGATTTTCATGGACTTCAGTGTGGCCGCGTCAACCAACATGGGTGGTCCCAGTTCAAACACATCACGAATGAACTCATTGGCCTGTAGGTGGTAGTTCATACCAGAGCCCACAAACTCCCTGAAGGCATCGTATGTCCTCTTCCTCACCCAGCTGTCGATGGTCATGCGCTCGGTGCTGAAGCGGATTGTCTCAGTCTGAAAGTCCCTCTCCTAAAAACACACACACGCTCTCTGAGGCAAGGCTACACTGTTCTGGATACTCACAAGACAACAAAATGTGTAAACGTTACTGATAACTAAAGGGGTAGATTAGGTTGGCAATGGCAACCAGCTATCAACACAGGCACACAGAACTCACGCCATGAATCAGCCATGAGTCATCACATGAAATTCAAGTTCTATTCCCCACAGTGATCTACTATTGTATAATCTGTCCACTCACCTCCACAGACTTGAGCACATCCCTGAACACAGACCTCTGCTTCCTCTTGTCAGTCTTGGCACGGTGTTTGTTGCAGTCGGTGGCCAGAGAGTTCAGCTTTTCACAGAGGGGCTCCCAGTCATCATACTCAAACGCCTGAGAACATCCCATCAGAGCACAGGTCAGTCATTACTAAAGTGTTTACAGATTAACACGCTATGCTGGCACTGCATTTCAGTCAAATCCTATTTTAAATTCAGTACAGGATGGGGATGTGCACAGCTATATAAATATCCAAAACAGACATTAGTATTCAAATACTTGTGTGAGTATTCATTTGAGCAAAAACTTTATAGGTAGGTATATTTGAACTGAAAATACTTTTTCTAAATTAAAATATCCATGTGACATTGTTATACCATAACACTACAAATTATACATTTTACAATGTCGTTTATGAAGTGCCCCAATAAAACAAGCAAAACTGGAGCCTTCACCTGTAGCTTGTTGTTTGTGTTAGCCAATCAAAGCAGCTAAATGTTTAGCATATGCAGTGAGAGTTAACTATCGCAATGCAAAATGGAATAAAGTTACAGAATTATAAAAGTGACCGAAATGAGAAGGAGTAGGCTACAACGAGCAACTAACAGGAAGGCCATTTCAAAATGTTGCCTCAACTAGCTAGCTTTTCAAGGCTACTCCAGTCAAGACAGGCTGAGGCAAGGCTAACTGGAATAAATAACATTGCGACAAGTTAGCTAGTCTTGGCTGTAGCATCCCTATCTCTGCCGACGTCTGCTCGCTCAAATCTAACAGGCACCACCACAGCCTCTCCCATGCGCAGCAGTGCTCAGGTAAAAAAAAACATACATTAACAATCAAAAGTTTGGATACCTACTCATTCAAGGGTTTTAGTTTTTTTACATTGTAGAAAAAGAGAAGGCATTTTCTTCAAACAAAGATAAATGACATGCTAGAAACAGATGCACAGAGAGCCCTTTACTTTTATTGATGGACATGTTCTAAAAGCAAGTGATGTGAGTTAACTTCTAGGATAGGGGGCAGCATTTTCACGTTTGGATGAAAAGCATACCCAAATTCAACTGCCAGCTACTCATCCCCAGAAGATAAGATATGCATATTATTAGTAGATTTGGATAGAAAACACTGAAGTTTCTAAAACTGTTTAAATCATGTCTGAGTATAACAGAACTTATTTAGCAGGCAAAACCCCAAGGACAAGCCATTCAGATTTTTTTGTTGTTGAGGTCACTCTTTTCAATGGATTTTCATTGGGAATCCAGATTTCTAATTGACCTTCTTGCAGTTCCTACCGCTTCCACTGGATGTCAACAGTCTTGAGAAATTGGTTGAACGTTTTTCCTTTGTGTAATGAAGAAGTAGCCCTGTTCAGAACGAGAGTCGAGTGAAGTGTACTTTGTTTGAGGCGCGTAACCAGAAAGCATGCTACAGTTTGTTTTAATCCTGTATTGAACACAGATCATCCCATCCCGTCTTCAATTTTATTGATTATTTACATTAAAAAATACCTAAAGTTGTATTACAAAAGTAGTTTGAAATGTTTTGGCAAAGTTTACAGGTAACCTTTGAGATATTTTGTAGCCACGTTTGAGCAAGTTGGAACCGGTGTTTTTCTGGATCAAACGCGCCAAATATATGGACATTTTGGATATATATATATATATATATGGAATTAATCGAACAAAAAGGACCATTTGTGATGTTTATGGGACATATTGGCGTGCCAACAGAAGCTCGTCAAAAGGTAAGGCATGAATTATATTTTTATTTCTGCGTTTTGTGTCGCGCCTGCAGGGTTGAAATATGCTTCTCTTTGTTTACAATGTTGCTATCCTCAGAAAATAGCATAGTTTGCTTTCGCCGAAAAGCCTATTTGAATTCTGACATGTTGGCTGGATTCACAACCAGTGTAGCTTTAATTTGATATCTTTCATGTGTGATTTAATGAAAGTTTGATTTTTATAGTATTTTATTTTGAATTTTGCGCGCTGCATTTTCTCTGGCTTTTGGCCAAGTGAGACAGTAGCGTCCCGCCTAAACTCAGATTTTTGGATATAAATATGAACTTTACCGAACAAAACATACATGTATTGTGTAACATGAAGTCCTATGAGTGTCATCTGATGAAGATCAAAGGTTAGTGATTAATTTTAACTCTATTTCTGCTTTGTGTTACTCCTCTCTTTGGCTGGAAAAATGGCTGTGTTTTTCTGTGGCTATGTACTGACTTAACATAATCGCAAGGTGTGCTTTCGCCGTAAATCCTTTTTGAAATCAGACACTTGGCTGGATTAACGAGACGTTTCTTTAAAATGGTGTATAATACTTGTATTTTTGAGGAATTATAATTATGAGATTTGTTGTTTTGAATTTGGCACCCTGCAATTTCACTGGCTGTTGGTTAGGTGGGACGCTACTGTCCCACATGTCCCAGAGAAGTTAAGTGTGTTGTTTTTTAAGTCGGCTATAGGCGCTGGAGGGATAGTGTTTCTTCAGTAGACTACTTACTGTGTGTATGCGTGCCCTCGTGTGTGTGTGTGTGTGTGTGTGTGAATATATATACACACACAGTACATGTCAAAAGTTTAAACACACCTACTCATTGAAGGATTTCTTTATTTGTACTATTTTCTACATTATAGAACAGTGAAGACAAACTATGAAATAACACATGGAATCATGTAGTAACCAAAACAAGTGTTAAACAAATCAAAATATATTTTATATTCTTCAAAGTAACCACCCTTTGCACTTGACATTCTCTCAACCAGTTTCATGAGGTTGTCACCTGGAATGTATCTGAATTAACAGGTGTGACTTGTTAAAAGTTAATTTGTGGAATTTATTTCCTCCTGTTTGAGCCAATCAGTTGTGTTGTGACAAGGAAGGGGTGGTATACAGAAGACAGCCCTATTTGGTAAAAGACCAAGTCCATATTATGGCAAGAACAGCTCAAATAAGCAAAGAGAAACAACAGTCCATCCAGACATGAAGGTCAAGTCAATACGAAAAATTTGAGAAAAACTAAGTTTCTTCAAGTGCAGGTCGCAAAAACCATCAAGCGCTATGAAACTGGCTCTCATGAGGTCTGCCACAGGAAAGGAAGACCCAGAGTTAACTCTGCTTCAGAGGAAAAGTTAATTTAAGTTACCAGCCTCAGAAATTGCAGCCTTAAATAAATGCTACAGAGTTCAAGTAACACACAACATCAATTGTTCAGAGGAGACTGCGTGAATCAGGCCTTCATGGTTGAATTGCTGCAAAGAAACCACTACTAAAGGACACCAATAAGAAAAAGAGACTTCCTTGGGCCAAGAAACATGAACGGACATTAGACTGGTGGAAATCGGTCCTTTGGTCTGATGAGTCCAAATTAGAGATTTTGGGTTCTAACCGCCATGTCTTTGTGAGATGCAGAGTAGGTGAACAGATGATCTCCACATGTGTGGTTCCCACCGTGAAGCTCGGAGGTGTGATGTGTGGGGGTGCTTTGCTGGTGACCCTGTCTGTGATTTATTTAGAATTCAAGGCACACTAAACCAGCATGGCTACCAAAGCATTCTGCAGCAATACACCATCCCAACTGGTTTGCGCTTTGTGGGACTATCATTTGTTTTTCAACGGGCCAATGACCCAACACACCTCCAGGATGTGTAAGGGCTATTTGACCAAGAAGGAGAGTGATGAGTGCTGCATCAGATGACCTGGCCTCCACAATCACCCGACCCCAACCCAATTGAGATCATTTGGGATGAGTTGGACTGCAGACTGAAGGAAAAGCAGTAAACAAGTGCTCAGCACATGTAGGATCTCCTTCAAGACCTTTGGAAAAGCATTCCAGGTGAAGCTGGTTGAGAGAATGCCAAGAGTGTGCAAAGCTGTCATCAAGGCAAAGCGTGGCTACTTTGAAGAATCTAAAATACATTTTGATTAGTTTGACACTTGTTACTTCATGATTCCATGACTTCACTATTATGCTACAATGCAGAAAATAGTAAAAAATAATAATAAATGAGTAGGTTGGTCCAAACTTTTGACTGGTACTGTACATTATTTAGAATGTCCAGATATCCGAAAAACTCATGATGCTATTAGAAAAGTGAAATTTCAACCCCCCCCCATCCCCAGTACAAGGGGATTGAAAATCCAATGCAAGATTTGAACAGCACTTTCTAAATTAAATAAAATGATTCTCCTGAATTTAAATGGAACTGAGCCACAGACCAAAGAACAGGTGAGCACTTACAGGGTCCATGTCCCTAGCCAGCTCAAACAGCAGAGCGATGGTCTCTCCCGCTGCTATCCTCATGTTGACGTCGTCATTCTCCAACAACCGGGGTAGTTTGGGCAGGTGCCTGAAAGAAACATTTCAGTCAAAAACAAGTAGACTTTCAATTTTAGACTCCCTGTCACCATGATATTTCCTTTATCTACACCGGTAAGACAACTGGACAGGTAAGGACATCTCAAGCACACATTCACTATATTGTTTTGATCAGATGCATCCAATGACCTACAGGCTGAAGCGGCCTGAAAGTCGGGTCCCAGAGAGACTTCGACGTTCAAGTTAAAGTACTTGTGTGAGTACATACTTGCGTGTGACTGCTTTGACCTGGCTGCCTGTGCAGATTGTGAGCAGCAGGGCCCAGGAGAGGAGGGCATTGGTGTGGAGCAGGGTGGTCTGGGGGTTGAGAGAGGGGCGACTCCCATCCTCCTTCACATAGGAACGCATGAACAAACTCTCAAAGCTCGCCATGGTAGCATACACATCCTGGAGACCCAGAGAGAAAGGGGTTAATCATTTATGTTTAACAAGGGTGAGATTTGACTATGCAGACATTTGGACAGTAGTCTTGGTTTCTGTAGCTTGTGCCAAACGCTGAACAGAATAAAATTCTAAAACAGAATGCCAAATTTTTCAGCAAAACAAAGTATTTCCAAGCACACACTCAAGCATAGAGAATATCACATTGGAACGTCAAATACAGCCACATACCAGGATGTCATCTTCCACCACGAGAGTGCACAGGCCCAAACTTGTTGCGCACTATAAAAGAAAGAAAAGGCTTTCAGTAGAACAATAAAGGCCACTTATAGCAAACCAAATTTATTTTAAATTACAGGTTCCAGGCAGATACTCACCGCTTGTCTGGTTTGGATGTTGGCCGCTCCATCCAACAGAATGTTCTTGAAAATGGGTTTGAGGGTCTTGAACACCTCCTCGCTCTCAACGCCTGAGCCCAGCTGAATACACAGCAGACAGGCCAGGGAGGCTGCTGCACACTGCTCCTGTCCTTTACCTGAGAGAGGGATTGGATTTATTAGGATCCCCATTAGCAACAGCTAGTCTTACTGGGGTCTGACAAAAAACAAATACATTACAGACAAAAGATTTGACATGCATGAACATGTAGTGTGCGCGCATCAATCAGTTCCACATACATGTCAGTACATACACACAAGTAGGTCACATGGTGGAGAGGCGTTGTATTTGTTTCTTGAAACCAGGTTTACTGTTCGCTTGCGCAATATAAGATGGGAGTTCCATGCACTCATGGCTCTGTATAATACTGTACATTACCTTGAATTTGTTCTGGACCTGGGGACTGAAAATACCCTTGGAGGCATGTCTGGTGGGGTAAGTGTGAGTAAATTGAAAATAATTTGGAATTTCCAACACATTATTATTATTTTTTAAACGAGTGACGCAGTCAGTCTTTCCTCAACTCGTAGCCAAGAGAGACTGGCATGCGGTGTCCCTAAATCGGGTCAGTTGTTGCTCAATATGCAATTAGGTGACTAGAATGACGTTGTAAACAGCCAACTTTCCGGGACATAGACATATCTTATATGGGCAGAATGCAGTTAAACTAACAATAATTTAATCTGTCTCCAATTTACAGTAGCCACTAGTGAAAAAATACCATGCCATTGTTTGAGGATAGTGACAACAAAACACTTATCACAGCACTTGGTTTGATACATTGACCTCTAAAGGTAAATAATGTACTTACATTCAGTAATCTTGCTCTGATTTGTCATCCTGGGGGTCCCAGAGATAAAAATGTAGCGTAGTTTTGTTTGATAAAATCTATTTTTAATATTCAAATGTAGGAACTGGGTTCTACAGTTTGACCCCAATGCCATCTCTGGCTCCACTCCCACCCCGCCATCTAGATGTGTGAAGGTTAGTGTCTTTTCTGTAGGGAAGCTAATGATCCATCTTGTATGACATTCCTAGGAGTTCGTAAACATACATTTTTTATTACCATAGCATTTCTGTATGATCTCTAGTTATGTACTCGAAAATGTATAAATTGACCAATTCGGCACATTTGGGCAAACTCCTGGCAGACTTGATACAAAATATTGTGTAGTGATGTAATTCTTCACTGGATCTGTCTGAAATTTTGCACACATTGCTGCCATCTTGTGTACAACATCTAAATTACACCTAGAATACTACATCACTGTCTGGCCTTTCTCTTGCATTTCAAAGAGGCTTACCAGAGCTAATGTGTTATATTCTCCTACATCAATTTCACATTTCCAAAAATTTCAGTATTTCCTTTCAAATGGTATCAAGAATATGCATATCCTTGCTTCAGGTCCTGAGCTACAGGCAGTTAAATTTTTTTTTTTTTTAAATGTAACAATTTGCTAAGCCCTCGCAGCAAGCTGATAGGTCTGCGTTGCCACTCTTGGGTACCGGAATGACTTTGCCTTCCCTCCAGGCCTGAGGACAAAGACTTTACTCTAGGCTCAGATTAAAGATGACAGATGTGAGTGGCTAGAGTCAACTACCATTATCAGTAACTTTAAGGGGTTATAGTAACTGCTGAACACTCAATACCTCCAACCTGGGTCTGTATTGGTATTCGTTGAATATGAAGCGTGACTTGGTGAAAGACTGAAAGCCTGTAGTAGCGAACCTTTCTTGAGACAGCGCTCAATGCTGTCGGTGATGGTCATCCTCCTGTCTGAAATGAACTCGTACAGGATCCTAGTTGCCATGGCAGCCTTCAGCCCGTCCAGAGCTCCTTGTCTGGTCTTGGCACTGTCAATGAGGTAGGAGAACAGTAAAGATGTAGGCCTAGTGTTTGCAGTAGCTTATGTAACAGCTACACAATTCAGTTTTCAGCAGCAATCTTATGAATGGAAAGGGTGACGTCTTGTTGCATTGTGTTCATTAGTTAACATGATGGTTCTGTCGATCCAGTTCTAGGCCTATGATGTGATCTGGTTCCACATCTTCTGAACACAATACAGCTAACAGAAATAGCAGGTAGATCAATTTCCCCCACAATGGTTTAGACTTGCCTCTTATCCACAGTGCTGTCAATGAAAACATTCAGCTTGTACTGTAAATCTTCCTGGGCTGTCTCCTCAGCTGCCTCCCCTCCTACAGATAGGAAGATGAATACAAAACACCATGAGAAATACAGAATTGTACGATGCTATTCCCCTAGTAGATCGTATTCTTTGAAACCATTTAAGATAGAAACATAAAAAGGCTGTTTGACATTTATCACAACTTCACAGGTTACAGTACTTTTTTATTTTTTTACTTGGACTTTGTTGCTTTATAAATGGGACACAGGCAAGCATGTGTACACAGAATCACATACCTTCGTCTGCCACACTCATGGCATCACTGAAGCTGCTGCAGTGGCTGAGGGTCTCGATGGAGGCATCCTCATCGCTGAAAGGTTGCACAGCTCCATGAGCCCCCCCTGAAACAATTACATGACCACCCCCCCCCCAAAAACAAAATCATACATAGTCATGGTACAATGTGTGTATTCTACTCTGGGGGTTTAACTTGTACACATCCATGCAAGCACAATGTAGAACTTTAAGCCATATAGCTACTCTTATGGGATATGCACTTGATCTTCTCTAATATCCTCTCCCTCTTTCACACCTTGGATTTTCAGATTCCACCTGCGAGTACCTTTGAAGTTCAGCTACATTCTCACACAACTCATTATTTTTGGATTGCATTTTCTTCAACTCATTCTCTAGGAATGTTATCCTTTCCTTGTTCTCGCTCACAATTTTGTGTAGTTGATTGACAGTTTCAGACAAATTATCGATCTTCTTTGATGTTTCTTCTGTAGCCCGCTCTATGATGGACACTTTGGAGAGCGTGGCGTCTTGTTTAGTAGATAGGGACTGGATTGCAGAGAAAAGTTCCGACATGAAAATGTCTTCTTTTACTTTTTTTCACCGGTGGATTTTTAGTTGGGGTCTGAGGTAAAGAGGTTGCAAGGATTTCATCCTGGTCAGTTTTGTTCTTTCTCTTGCTTGAGTTCGCGGCTTCTTGTGTATCCATGCTGCTCTGGTTCTCGTTGTGGCTAGCTAGCATGTCAGCCGTCTTCTGCGAGACTTGGATATTTCGTCTACCTTTATCTTTCTGTTGTGTTCTTCCTATTCAACTTGACAAAAACTAACTCTAAACTTATCCCATGTCCATAAAAAAAAGTTATAGTTAGTTTCTTTCAATATTAATCGCCAATATTTGACTGTTAACCACCTAACCCTCAATATTGCTTTGAAGAGCGAGAAAACAGACCCTCTCACAGCGACGCCATCTTGGCCTCCATCCTGTATTCTGATTAAGTCAACAATACCTCTAAGCATATCTGACGTCATGTATTTGATATCTTTATGTGAAGGTTAATTTCTATATTGACATCAGTTCATTGTGTCTGAGGACGGTTCACTGACGGGTTTTCAACGGATAGATTAGATTAGTTTAACAGTTACAGAGCAGCTACAGTAGCCTATCAGAACAGCTACAGTATTAGAGGCGCAGACCCTTAATTAACGGGCTACACATAATGGCTTACGACAGCCAGGTAAGGTTAATTTTAGCCTACGTTTAACGAGCTTTAGAGTTTTCCTAATTCCATCTTGTTCTAATAGCAAGTCTGCCTTAAGTGCAGAAACCGTGGTTGATATTAGAAAATAAGTATGATTGGAAGTTTAGGCAAGTAATTCAATTGGGTAATTGTTGTGGGATGTTAGCATACCATACTGCGCGTGTAGCATTAGTGCCATGGAGGGTTGTGCAGGCCGGCAGGTTGCTACAGTTTCCTAGTAGCATGTATGCTTTAGGGATCAGATCTGGCTGACTTTTTCACCTGAACTGCTCATTGGCTGTCCATAATGAGCCCAGCAAGCAGGATGTGTAGCTGGGTTCTGCAACAACTAGCTCCCAGAGCAATTACAAATAACTATTCTTGTTTTAATAGCGTCATTACGACTAGCAACATGACAGTCAGTCACCTCAGTAGAAACGCTATGTGTTGGATTCGTCCATGTCTTGCTAAATTACCTAGCTACCATAACAGCTGTGGAGAATTTATACTGCAGTTTTAAGGGATCTCTCTGAAGGTTTTAGATGATACAGTGGTGCTTCGTTCTCTGGATGAAGAATCATACATCTCGGCTTGGCTTCATTGCATTATTGTTTGGGAAACGTTGACATGCCATTTGTGTTGACGGATGGATGAAAATAATGTAATTATAGTATCTTTATACATAGGCTAGCAGGAAAATCCGCATGAGATACCCATAGAACTGAGCCCTGCTCCATTTCAGCACCATGCCGCGGTTTCAGGTGCTACCCAGACTCGAAACATTTCAGCACCATGCCACGGTCCCCTGACGCCTAGAAACGTGTCAGCACTATGCAGCGGACAATAGTGCTGAAATAGTTAAATCCCCCTAGAACGTCATTGATTTTAAATTATTGTAAGTGCAAGTGGTTATAATTTATTGCATGTCCTAGTTTTGCAGCTTTGCAACCTCAGAATTATAGCTAATGGATTGCAGCGAGTTACGTGTTTGTGCATAGTGATGAATGAGGATGCTTGATAAACCATAAATGAAACGCAACAACGTGCACTTACAAAAATGTTCGTTTGGCAGAACTTTGACAAGCTATGATCTGTTTTCTAATGACATTGACAATTCATATAGACATTAGACTTAGGCCTAATTGTGACATCATGTGTGTATGACATCTTTGAAGAATGCCCTGGCTTCAGCCAATCGGAATCGAGTATTCAACAATGCTTTGGCATAATTCAAGGACGTTCATATTCACTTCAGTTGTCTGCCGATGGTTCACTGACGTTTTTTCAAAGGAGTTATTAGTATTACCTCTAAACAGCCTACAACAATAAGCTACACATCATGTCAGACGACAGCAAGGTATGGTTCATTTAGCCTATTTTGAGTTTAGAGGAGAAATTACTAACAATATAGTAGGTCACTACCACAGCAATAGGTCTCACTGGTTTGATCCATGGACTGAAATCTGACCACTATTGCCGTTTTGTTTAAAATAGGAGCGAATAAGTTGTTTCATAAACCTAGGACTGATATTGACCTCTCATTTATCCACCAGAACGTGAAATGTGAGGATCACCCGGATGACCAAAATAAAGTTGTGGAGAATATAACGCTGGGAAAGTCCCCCTCTGTACGCTCATGTCCAGGGACTCCAGGCCCCACTTTGCCACAGTCTTTCACAACAACGTTTACAAAGTTCTAAAAGTTCCCAAAGCAGATAAAGAGCTCAGATAACAGGGTCGGCCTGTTTTTTGTGCTACCTTCTAGTATTTCCACCGACCTGGTGCGTGTTTTTATATAGTTCCTTTTCCTGTTGGTCTGTCTCCCTTTGGAGGTACCACTGCCACAGCTGCGTTTTACGTCTCCCTTTTTTGAGGCTCTGTTAGAGCAGTGGACTGACGTGATGGGCTAGATAAGAGTCCCCACTCGTGTTATATAAGCATTTTATTTTATGCGAGCTTATACTGAAAGTTGTTCTTTATGACTGAATTCATTTTATTTTAGTGTGTATTAGTACATTTTGGATGTCAGGCATATTTCGTTTTTGTACTTTTATGCCCTTTTTTTTTGCGTATTAAGAATGGTCATTATTTAGAATGTGTTATTTTTTTATTCACTGATGTGTGTAATAATTTTGTTATTTGCCAAAGCAAAGTGTAGTTAGTATAACTACTAGTGTTACAGCTGCAAGTGTCAGGTTAATGTAGCACACCTGAAATGTCCTTTGAGAGAAGCGGAATATGATAATCTGCAAAAAGATTTTTCCCAACAAGCCATTGCAACTTGTAGCAGTGCGTTATTTTAAGCATTAGCGTAATGACCTACCACCAAATATCCGTGGTTTAGGACCCTGTATTGACATACAGAAAACACTTAGGCATCTTTTGGAGTTGTTAAAGTCATGCCAATTTAGCATCATTGCTTTGTACTCCACCACACAGGAAGTTACATCATGAATTTGTAGCCTTTTTTGCACCTCAAAAAGTGGCCTTTGCACATGTCACAACAGCAACATATTAGAATTCAACAATGTATTATGACCCAACATTTTTTATTTTTTTGCTTGCGGTTACTTCCCCATCATTTAATTTGGGGGACATAGCTGTGAAAGACTACACCACTCTGTGGACTCCACTTTACACTCGATAGCACTGGTGTGCTCTACCCACTTAAAACCACTGTCCCCTTTTGTTCATGCAGCTGTGAAAGTCCCTTTGCCACTCTGATGAGGTCAAGGGTCAAACAGGAGAGTGCTCCGCTTAACCGGAGTGTCCTTCTCATTATCTCTGTGACTCACTCTGCCTTTTACCAGTGTGGCATTGAAGTTACTTAAAACAACCCCAGTTTAAAAGCTACAGTATTGTTGGGTACAAATCATCTCACCAATACAGGTGAGGCTTTTTAGCAATAAGCATAGTTAGTTACTCATAAAGACTGTTTAAGGTTTATACATTTTATACAACATTCATCAATTGTAATAGTATCAAGCGGCGGTTTCAATTAAATGCAAGGTGAAAGCTAGAAGTTTATTTCAATGTATTCTGCTATTTCATGAATAGCACAGCAGATGCTTATGGTGTTTTATGCTAAGTTTATTTTTGGTTATGTCCAAGATATACAGTAAGGTACTGAAGTGATCTTGAAAGCAAAGTGCCCATTTTTAGTGGTGGGGCGGTGACCACCCAACCTGAAATATCCCCCCCCCCTTAAAAAGATTTAGATGCACTATTGTAAAGTGGCTGTTCCACTGGATGTCATAAGGTGAATGCACCAATTTGTAAGTCGCTCTGGATAAGAGCGTCTGCTAAATGACTTAAATGTAAATGTAAATATTCGCTCCCCTCAAAGTCAAGGGGTCCCTAGCTCCTTAAGTGGGTAGCTGGCCAGGCAGTGACAGAATCTAAACCCAGCTGGTGCAGTTTATTATGATAAGACTGTTGCCATCTGAGAGGAAGGGCCACACTGTCTGCTCTGCTGTGTGTAAACGTGACCATGTTCACGTGGCAATCCATTGCTTCCTTCTCAGACCATAGCACTGAACAGACAATTCTGGGAAAAAAAAGGCATTTGTCACAGTATAGCTTCCATCCCTCTCCTCGCCCCTACCTGGGCTCGAACCAGGGACCCTCTGCAACGGCGCAAATAACCGGCGCAAATAACTGTTCGATTTGAGATGGGCGCTCCTCCCTCGCCGTTATTGCCTGTTAACGTCACGGGAAATAGGCCGGTGCCCTGCGGCTCAGCATAATCGAATCCGCCCATTATTTGACTTGATTGGCTGCCGACCTCAATCAAATGTTGTGGCGTCCTTCCAACCAATGTTAGTGTACTGAAACAACCCATCCCTTTGCAGGAAGGGAGTCCAAGAGAACTTGCTAAAAACTAACACACACGACCAATCACTGGCAAGCTGACGTTAGTTGCTAGGTAACAAATTCGTTTCAAAAGTCAACCTAAAAATAATGTAATCGCAGTATCGGGTGTCATTTCTATAATCACAATACTTATACAATAATGTCGGCAAACAATATGATATTGATTGTTGAAGTTAATAACAATTATTTTAAGAGAAAGCGAGAGTTCTTTGTCTGAAAGCTCTTGGCCTGATGTCAACATAGGCAATGATGCCACTTTTGTAGTCCTGTCAGACATTACTTGTCGTTGATCTCAACACGCTTTAAGAATTTCCGGCGCCGAAAAGAGATGGCTGCCTCGCTTCGTGTTCCTTGGAAAATATGCAGTATTTTGTTTTTTTACGTGTTATTTCTTACATCGGTACCCCGGGTAATCTTAGGTTTCATTACATACAGTCGGGAGGAACTACTGAATATACGATTAACGTCAACTCATCATCGTTCCTACCAGGAATATGACTTTCCCGAAACGGATCCAGTGTTTTGCCTTCCACACAATACAATGGATCTGATCCCAGCCGGCGACCCTGTGCGACGCCGAAAAAGGGGAAAACGTGGCGGTCTCGTGGTCAGGCTTCGGAGACGGGCACATCGCGCTCCACTCCCTAGCATACTACTCGCCAATGTCCAGTCTCTTGACAATAAGGTTGATGAAATCCGAGCACGGGTAGCATTCCAGAGAGACATCAGGGATTGCAACGTGCTCTGCTTCACGGAAACATGGCTAACTCAAGGGACGCTAACGGAGTCGGTGCAGCCAGCTGGTTTCTTCATGCATCGCGCCGACAGAAACAAACATCTTTCCGGTAAGAAGAGGGGCGGGGGGGTATGCCTTATGATTAACGAGAAGTGGTGTGATCATCATAACAACACACAAGAACTCAAGTCGTTCTGTTCACCTGATCTAGAACTCCTCACAATCAAATGTCGACCGCATTATCTACCAAGGGAATTCTCGTCAATCATAATCACAGCCGTATACATTCCCCCCCAAGCAGACACATCGATGGCCCTGAACGAACTTTATCTGACTCTTTGTAAACTGGAAACCACACACCCTGAGGCTGCATTCATCGTAGCTGGGGATTTTAACAAGGCTAATCTAAAAACAAAACTCCCTAAATTCTATCAGCATATCGATTGTGCTACCAGGGCTGGAAAAACACTAGACCATTGTTATACTAATTTCCGCGACGCTTATAAGGCCCTCCCCCGCCCCCCTTTCGGAAAAGCTGACCACGACTCCATTTTGTTGATTCCAGCCTACAAACAAAAACTCAAACAACAAGCTCCCGCGCTCAGGTCTGTTCAACGCTGGTCCGACCAATCTGAATCCACGCTTCAAGACTGCTTCGATCACGCGGATTGGAATATGTTCCGCATCGCGTCCAACAACAATATTGACGAATATGCTGATTCGGTGAGCGAGTTCATTAGGAAGTGCATTGACGATGTCGTACCCACAGCAACGATAAAAACATTCCCAAACCAGAAACCGTGGATTGACGGCAGCATTCGCGTGAAACTGAAAGCGCGAACCACTGCTTTTAACCAGGGCAAGGTGACCGGAAGCATGACCGAATACAAACAGTGTAGCTATTCTCTCCGCAAGGCAATCAAACAGGCTAAGTCTCAGTACAGAGACAAAATCGAGTCGAAATTCAACAGCTCAGACACAAGAGGTATGTGGCAGGGTCTACAGTCAATCACGGATTACAAAAAGAAAACCAGCCCCGTCGAGGACCAGGATGTCTTGCTCCCAGACAGGCTAAACAACTTTTTTGCCCGCTTTGAGGACAATACAGTGCCACTGACACGGCCCCCTACCAAAACCTGCGGGCTCTCCTTCACTGCAGCCGAGGTGAGTAAAACATTTAAACGTGTTAACCCTCGCAAGGCTGCAGGCCCAGACGGCATTCCCAGCCGCGTCCTCAGAGCATGCGCAGACCAGCTGGCTGGTGTGTTTACGGACATATTCAATCAATCCTTATCCCAGTCTGCTGTTCCCACATGCTTCAAGAGGGCCACCATTGTTCCTGTTCCCAAGAAAGCTAAGGTAACTGAGCTAAACGACTACCGCCCCGTAGCACTCACTTCCGTCATCATGAAGTGCTTTGAGAGACTAGTCAAGGACCATATCACCTCCACCCTACCGGACACCCTAGACCCACTCCAATTTGCTTACCGACCCAATAGGTCCACAGACGACGCAATCGCAACCACACTGCACACTGCCCTAACCCATCTGGACAAGAGGAATACCCATGTGAGAATGCTGTTCATCGATTACAGCTCAGCATTTAACACCATAGTACCCTCCAAACTCGTCATCAAGCTCGAGACCCTGGGTCTCGACCCCGCCCTGTGCAACTGGGTCCTGGACTTCCTGACGGGCCGCCCCCAGGTGGTGAGGGTAGGTAACAACATCTCCACCCCGCTGATCCTCAACACTGGGGCCCCACAAGGGTGCGTTCTGAGCCCTCTCCTGTACTCCCTGTTCACCCACGACTGCGTGGCCATGCACGCCTCCAACTCAATCATCAAGTTTGCGGATGACACTACAGTGGTAGGCTTGATCACCAACAACGACGAGACGGCCTACAGGGAGGAGGTGAGGGCCCTCGGAGTGTGGTGTCAGGAAAATAACCTCATACTCAACGTCAACAAAACAAAGGAGATGATTGTGGACTTCAGGAAACAGCAGAGGGAGCACCCCCCTATCCACATCGACGGGTCAGTAGTGGAGAAGGTGGAAAGTTTTAAGTTCCTCGGTGTACACATCACGGACAAACTGAACTGGTCCACCCACACAGACAGCGTTGTGAAGAAGGCGCAGCAGCGCCTCTTCAACCTCAGGAGGCTGAAGAAATTCGGCTTGTCACCAAAAGCACTCACAAACTTCTACAGATGCACAATCGAGAGCATCCTGTCGGGCTGTATCACCGCCTGGTACGGCAACTGCTCCGCCCACAACCGTAAGGCTCTCCAGAGGGTAGTGAGGTCTGCAGAACGCATCACCAGGGGCAAACTACCTGCCCTCCAGGACACCTACACCACCCGATGTCACAGGAAGGCCATAAAGATCATCAAGGACAACAACCACCCAAGCCACTGCCTGTTCACCCCGCTATCATCCAGAAGGCGAGGTCAGTACAGGTGCATCAAAGCAGGGACCGAGAGACTGAAAAACAGCTTCTATCTCAAGGCCATCAGACTGTTAAACAGCCACCACTAACATTTAGCGGCCGCTGCCAACATACTGACTCAACTCCAGCCACTTTAAAAATGGGAATTGATGGAAATTATGTAAAAATGTACCACTAGCCACTTTAAGCAATGCCACTTAATACAATGTTTACATACCCTACATTACCCATCTCATATGTATATATACTGTACTCTATATCATCTACTGCATCTTGCCATCTTTATGCAATACATGTACCACTAGCCACTTTAAACTATGCCACTTTATGTTTACATACCCTACAGTACTCATCTCATATGTATATACCGTACTCTATACCATCTACTGCATCTGCCATGCCGTTCTGTACCACCACTCATTCATATATCTTTATGTACATATTCTTTATCCCTTTACACTTGTGTGTGTGTGTAAGGTAGTAGTGTGGAATTGTTAGGTTAGATTACTGTTGGTTATTACTGCATTGTCGGAACTAGAAGCACAAGCATTTCGCTACACTCGCATTAACATCTGCTAACCATGTGTATGTGACTAATAAAATTTGATTTGATTTGAATACACATAACTACAACTCCTACAATGCATAAAACTCAAACCACAAGAGAGGGCCAAAAACAACCCGGTCTGTAGCGATTTACTTACCCCTGGAACTCCTCTTCTTGGACCTTGGCATTTTCGTGCAGAAATATGAAAATATGAGCTAAAATAAATCAGCCGACACACGACCAGTTTTTATTAAACTGTCTCATAAATTGACAATCTTTCCGTGGCACGGTAGAGAGAAAAGAATTAAAAGCAATCCTGGAGAAAGACTGTGGGCGAAGAAGATACATTTTCCCTCAAAAAAAAATTGGGCTGCGTTAATGTCGCGAGGTTCTAAGTATTTATACGACCAACGTCACATGATCAAACATGGGTTTACCCCCTACACCAACGACCAATCATGTTGCATAAGTGTATGACGCATTGTGATTGGCATCTCTTTGCTGTCTGTGGGTCATGTTCTCTGTGGTCATGTTCTTTGACAGCCACATGAGGGTGCTGCTACCCTGTCCACAAAAGCCCTGCTGCTATTCGTTGCTATTCGGAATCCTTTGGACGTCCAATTCTGACGTCACCATATCGAAGTTGAAAATGGTTAAGGTTATGGTTACTAAGGTTAGGTAATAGTTAAGGTTAGGGTTTATAATGAATAATGGTAAAACATTAAATAGGGTTTAGGGTAGGGATGTCCCAAGGATGCCAGATAGCACTAACCCTGCTGTATCACTGGCCTAAAATACACAGTGGTGAGGTCTTCTGACTGGGTGGACAATGACGTATATAAAGCAGTGGAGGCTGCTGATGAGAGGATGGCTAATAATAATGTCTGGAAGGAGCCAATGGAATGGGATCAAACACATGGTAAACATGTTTCCAAGATGGCGTAGCAGTCGGATGTCTGTTTGTCTTGTCCTGTCCCGTGCATATACAGTTGAAGTCAGAAGTTTACATACACCTTAGCCAAATACATTTAAACTCAGTTTTTTACAATTCCTGACATTTAATCCTAGTAAAAATGCCTTGTCTTAGGTCAGTTAGGATCACCACTTTATTTTAAGAATGTGAAATGTCAGAATAATAGTAGAGAGAATTATTTATTTCAGCTTTTATTTCTTTCATCACATTCCCAGTGGGTCAGAGGTTTACATACACTCAATTAGTATTTGGTAGCATTGCCTTTAAATTGTTTAACTTGCGTCAAACATTTCAGGTAGCCTTCCACAAGCTTCCCACAATAAGTTGGGTGAATTTTGTCCCATTCCTCCTGACAGAGCTGGTGTAACCGAGTCAGGTTTGTAGGCCTCCTTGCTCGCACACGCTTTTTCAGTTCTGCCCACATATTTTCTATAGGATTAGGTCAGGGCTTTGTGATGGCTTTGTGTTTATACTTGCGTACTATTGTTTGTACAGATGAACGTGGTTCCTTCAGGTGTTTGGAAATTGCTCCCTAGGATGAACCAGACTTGTGGAAGTCTCCCCCCAAAAAATCTGGGGTCTTGACTGATTTCTTTTGATTTTCCCATGATGTCAAGCAAAGAGGCACTGAGTCTGATGGTAGGCCTTGAAATACATCCACAGGTACACCTTCAATTGACTCAAATGATGTCAATTAGCCTATCAGAAGCTTCTAAAGCCATGACATAATTTTCTGGAATTTTCCGTATCTTATCTTCGTATATATTTCATATATATTTTTTATATATTTCATCTCAATTTTCATCTACGGACTGAACATACTCTCCTGCAACCACCCCCCCCACCCAATGTGGTACGGATCTGCTATTTTCTTTTTATACTTTAGAACCGGAACCCCCATCAGAAGCTAGCCAGCTAACTAGCTACTAGCTAGTGGTCAGTTAGCCACTGCTAGCAGTCATCACCATTAACTTGGACATCAGCCAGCCTCAGCCCGGTCAATTCCTGCCAATCTGCACAGCGCGATATCAACCCAGAGCATATCGGACTGCTCTTTCTCTACCACATCTCCGGATTCCTACCGCAAGCTCTGAACCTCTACACCGGATCATCGCAGCTAGCTAGCTGCTATCCGAGTGGCTACTCCTGGCTAACGTCTCTGTCCCGAAGCAAGCACCAGTTACCCTGGAGCTAGCCTGGAGCTAGGCCCATCTCCTGGCCAGCCGAAGAGGTCCATCAGCCAATTCTTGGGCTACAATATCTCTCTTGCCAATTGGCCTGGACTCTTCACTGCCGACATGGAGCCCCGCCGATCCATCACGACTGGTCTGCCGGACGTAACCGTCAGAGGGGGTTTCAACAGGCTCTTAAATGGAGCGGCCAACAGGCTTAAATGGTGCCTCTAGAGACAAAACCTTTCTCATCGTCACTCAATGCCTAGGTTTCCTCCACTGTACTCACATCCTACCATACCATTGTCTGTACATTATGCCTGGAATCTATTCTCCCGCACCCATAAATCTGCTCTTTTTACTCTCTGTTCCGAACGCAGTAGACGACCAGTTCTTATAGCCTTTAGCCGTACCCTTATCCTACTCCTCCTCTGGTGTTGTAGAGGTTAACCCAGGCCCTGCAGCCCCCAGCACCACTCGCATTCCCCAGGCGCTCTCATTTGTTGACTTCTGTAACCGTAAAAGCCTTGGTTTCATGCATGTTAACATTAGAAGCCTCCTCCCTAAGTTTGTTTTATTCACTGCTTTAGCACACTCCGCCAACCGATGTCCGAGCCGTGTCTGAATCCTGGCTTAGGAAGGCCACCACAAATCCTGAAATGTCCATCCCTATCTATAACTTTTTCCAACAAGATAGAACTGCCAAAGGGGGCGGAGTTGCAATCTAGTGCAAAGATAGCCTGCAGAGTTCTGTCATACTATCCAGGTCTGTGCCCAATCAATTCGAGCTTCTACTTTAAAAAAAAACACCTTTCCAGAAACAAGTCTCTCACAGTTGCCGCTTGTTATAGACCTCCTCAGCCCCTAGCTGTGCCCTGGACATCATATGTGAATTGATTGCCCCCCCCATCTATTTTCAGAGTTCGTACTGTTAGGTGGCCTATGCTTAACACCCCGGCAGTCCTACAATCTAAGCTAGATGACCTCAATCTCACACAAATGATCAAGGAACCTACCAGGTACAACCCTAAATCCGTAACCATGCGCACCCTCTTAGATATCATCCTGACCAACCTGCCCTCTAAATACACCTTGCTGTCTTCAACCAGGATCTCAGCGATGCCTCACTGCCTGCGTCCGTAATGAGTCCATGGTCAAACGACCACCCCTCATCATTGTCAAACGCTCACTAAAACACTTCAGCGAGCAAGCCTTTCTAATTGACCTGGCCCGGGCATCCTGGAAGGATATTGACCTCATCCCATCAGTAGAGGATGCCTGGTTGCTCTTTAAAAGTGCTTTCCTCACCATCTTAAATAAGCATGCCCCATTCAAAAAATGTAGAACTAAGAACAGATATAGCCCTTGGTTCACCCCAGACTTGACTGCCCTTGACCAGCACAAAAACATCCTGTGGCGTTCTGCATTAACATCGAATAGCCCCCGTGATATGCAACTTTTCAGGGAAGTCAGGAACCAATATACTCAGTCAATTAGGAAAGCTAAGGCTAGCTTTTTCAAACTGAAATTTGCATCCTGTAGCACTAATTCTAAAAAGTTTTGGGACCCCGTAAAGTCCATGGAGAATAAGAGCACCTCCTCCCAGTTGCCCACTGCACTGAGGATAGGAAACACTGTCACCACCGATAAATCTACGATAATCGATCATTTCAATATCAATGATGTCGCTCTTGCTGCTGGTGATTCACTGATCCACCTCTACGCAGAAGACACCATTCTGTATACATCTGGCCCTTCTTTGGACACTGTGCTAACAAACCTCCAAACGAGCTTCAATGCCATACAACACTCCTTCTGTGGCCCACAACTGCTTTAAAATGCTAGTAAAACTAAGTGCATGCTCTTCAACCGATTTTTGCCCGCACACTCCCGCCCGACTAGCATCACTACTCTGGACGGTTCTGACTTAGAATATGTGGACAACTACAAATACCTAGGTGTCTGGTTAGAGAGACCCTGCTGAAGATTGAGACCCCAGCTACATGGGCAAAGAAATGCTAGTGAAGAAACCTGAGATCTATGAGCAGATGACCACAGGAGGTTGGTGGCACCTTTATTTTGGAGGATGGGCTTGTAGTATTGGCTGGAGTGGTATTAGTGGAATGGTATCAAATACATCAAACACATGTATTTTTATTTTACCTTTATTTAACCAGGTAGGCCAGTTGAGAACAAGTTCTCATTTACCATTTACAACTGCGACCTGGCCAAGATAAAGCAAAGCAGTGCAACAAACAACACAGAGTTACACATAAACAAACGTAACACACAATAACGCAATAGAAGAATCTATGTACAGTGTGTGCAAATGTAGAAGAGTAGAGAGGTAAGGCAATAAATAGTCCATAGAGGCAAAATAATTACAATTTAGCATTAACACTGGAGTGACAGATGTGCAGATGATGATGTGCAAGTAGAGATACTGGGGTGCAAAAGAGCAAGAGGATAAGTAACAATATGGGGATGAGGTAGTTGGGTGTGCTATTTACGGATTGGCTGTGTACAGGTACAGTGATCGGTAAGCTACTCTGACAGCTGATGCTTAAAGTTAGAGAGGGAGATTTAAGACTCCAGCTACAGAGATTTTTGCAATTCGTTCCAGCAGAGAACTGGAAGGAAATGCGGCCAAAGTAAGTGTTGGCTTTGGGGATGACCAGTGAAATATACCGGCTTGAGCGCGTGCTACGGGTGGGTGTTGCTATGGTGACCAGTGAGCTGAGATAAGGCGGGGCTATACCTAGCAAAGACTTATAAATGACCTGGAGCCAGTGGTTTGGCGACGAATATGTAGTGAGGGCCAGCCAACGAGAGTATACAGGTCGCAGTGGTGGGTAATATATGGGGCTTTGGTGACAAAACGAATGGCACTGTTATAGACTACATCCAGTTTGCTGAGTAGAGTGTTGGAGGCTATTTTGTAAATGACATTGCCAAAGTCAAGGATCGGTAGGATAGTCCGTTTTACGAGGGTATGTTAGACAGCATGAGTGAAGGAGGCTTTGTTGTGAAATAGTAAGCCGATTCTAAATTTAATTTGGGATTAGAGATGCTTAATGTGAGTCTGGAAGGAGAGTTTACAGTCTAACCCTTCAGGAGGGTCTCTGGAGTGAGCATCTTCCCGTGGACTTTGGAAGCTGCGCCAGTGCCTGATTGGCAGTGGAGACAGTCACCACGCGGGAGTCGAGGAGGCTCCTCATCATCGCGCCGATTTCTGTAGTCAGGTCCTTTGTGCGGGTCTCTGGAGACGCAGTGGGTCCAGTGCAGGCGACTGTGACTTCGGAGCTCAAACTTGCAGGTTCCTCTTCCCCACGACGGTCCCCAAGAAGACGAACACCATCTTGTTGATGTTAAAGGCAGGGCTCTCTAGGTGCAGGGGCAGCCAAGGCCAACCTCTCTCTCCTCAATGGCCTTTTCAGCCTTCTGTAGCATTGAGTCAAAGTTGATGTTATAGCTATCCATGTCTGATGGATTTATGAAAGACAATTGGCGATGGCACGCTTTTATACATTTTGGAGTGTGCGTCATAATGTAACCCCAAATTACATCATATGACTTTTTGACCACATTGTCTGTTGTTGGCGTATTTAATATACACTGCTCAAAAAAATAAAGGGAACACTTAAACAACACAATGTAACTCTAAGTCAATCACACTTCTGTGAAATCAAACTGTCCACTTAGGAAGCAACACTGATTGACAATAAATTTCACATGCTGTTGTGCAAATGGAATAGACAAAAGGTGGAAATTATAGGCAATTAGCAAGACACCCCCCAATAAAGGACTGGTTCTGCAGGTGGTGACCACAGACCACTTCTCAGTTCCTATGCTTCCTGGCTGATGTTTTGGTCACTTTTGAATGCTGGCGGTGCTTTCACTCTAGTGGTAGCATGAGACGGTGTCTACAACCCACACAAGTGGCTCAGGTAGTGCAGCTCATCCAGGATGGCACATCAATGCGAGCTGTGGCAAGAAGGTTTGCTGTGTCTGTCAGCGTAGTGTCCAGAGCATGGAGGCGCTACCAGGAGACAGGCCAGTACATCAGGAGACGTGGAGGAGGCCGTAGGAGGGCAACAACCCAGCAGCAGGACCGCTACCTCCGCCTTTGTGCAAGGAAGGGCATGGCCAGAGCCCTGCAAAATGACCTCCAGCAGGCCACAAATGTGCATGTGTCAGCATATGGTCTCACAAGGGGTCTGAGGATCTCATCTCGGTACCTAATGGCAGTCAGGCTACCTCTGGCGAGCACATGGAGGGCTGTGCGGCCCCACAAAGAAATGCCACCCCACACCATGACTGACCCACCGCCAAACCGGTCATGCTGGAGGATGTTGCAGGCAGCAGAACGTTCTCCACGGCGTCTCCAGACTCTGTCACATGTGCTCAGTGTGAACCTGCTTTCATCTGTGAAGAGCACAGGGCACCAGTGGCGAATTTGCCAATCTTGGTGTTCTCTGGCAAATACCAAACGTCCTGCATGGTGTTGGGCTGAAAGCACAACCCCCACCTGTGGACGTCGAGCCCTCATACCACCCTCATGGAGTCTGTTTCTGACCGTTTGAGCAGACACATGCACATTTGTGGCCTGCTGGAGGTCATTTTGCAGGGCTCTGGCAGTGCTCCACCTGCTCCTTCTTGCACAAAGGCGGAGGTAGCGGTCCTGCTGCTGGGTTGTTGCCCTCCTACGGCCTCCTCCACGTCTCCTGATGTACTGGCCTGTCTCCTGGTAGCGCCTCCATGCTCTGGACACTACGCTGACAGACACAGCAAACCTTCTTGCCACAGCTCGCATTGATGTGCCATCCTGGATGAGCTGCACTACCTGAGCCACTTGTGTGGGTTGTAGACACCGTCTCATGCTACCACTAGAGTGAAAGCACCGCCAGCATTCAAAAGTGAACAAAACATCAGCCAGGAAGCATAGGAACTGAGAAGTGGTCTGTGGTCACCACCTGAAGAACCAGTCCTTTATTGGGGGGTGTCTTGCTAATTGCCTATAATTTCCACCTTTTGTCTATTCCATTTGCACAACAGCATGTGAAATGTATTGTCAATCAGTGTTGCTTCCTAAGTGGACAGTTTGATTTCACAGAAGTGTGATTGACTTGGAGTTACATTGTGTTGTTTAAGTGTTCCCTTTATTTTTTTGAGCAGTGTATATATTTTTTTGCAATCTGGTGTGGGATGTTTATACAAAATATTTGCTATCAAAGAACCAGTGCTCAAACACTCTATAGTGTTTGAGCACACACAAAATCTAATTGGGTAATCATGAAACGGGTTGGCGACCATACAATATTTATATTCATATTCTATCGACCGTTAGGCCTATGTAAAACGGGTTGATTTGTCACGTTCCTGACCTGTTTTCCGTTGTTTTTGTATTTGTTTAGTATGGTCAGGGCGTGAGTTGGGGTGGGCAGTCTATGTTATTTGTTTCTTGTTTAGGTTCATTGTTAATTAGCCTTATATGGTTCTCAATCAGGGGCAGGTGTTTGACGTGTCCTCTGATTGAGAACCATATTAAGGTAGGCTGTTCTCACTGTTTGTTTGTGGGTGATTGTCTTCCGTGTTAGTGTTTGTACCACACGGGACTGTATCGTTTGTTCTAGTCTGTACCGGTTCGTGCGTTCTTCGTGTTTATGTAAGTTCATTTGTTCAGGTCGGTCTACGTTGTTTTTTGTTTTGTAATTTCTCAAGTGTGTTACGTGTTCGTCTGGCTTTAATAAAGCATTCATGTCTTCATACCTCGCTGCATTTTGGTCCGATCCCTACACCTCCTCTTCAGACGAAGAGGGGGAAATCAGCCGTTACATGATTGCACTTACCAGCCAGATATCTTCTTCACCGTTGATCTCTGACTGTATCACTGGTTGAAGATAAGTAGTACTTCAATCGCCAACAACCCATGCAACATATACTAGAGCAGGAGTGTCACTTTGGTTTTAGAAGTTGAGGGGACATAACCTGGCGGGGGCTCAGGGGGTCCTCCCCCATAATTTTTTTTTAAAGCTAATTTCCTGCATTTTTACACAATCCAATATGCCTTCTCAATTTAGAACAAAAAGTAAGCAACAATGCCCACAGTCATCAAGCTAGGTAAGATATCATTATTAAATATGTTTAAGTGATTAATAAGACTGAATTAGATCTAAGGTAATTCAATAATAAATATTGTGTTGCACCTTTAACCAAATGAACAACTCTTGAAAAAATACAAAGACTTTTGATTGTCTTTATTAAGACATCCTCTATATTCCATTTTAGCCAGAACGACCAGTCAGCCCGGGACACCTGCACGCACGACCCCCACCAGTCTAGTCAATTACTAAACTCTCTCCCAACAAGTTATTTCGCAGTTCACACCTTAAATTGCTTTAATTCCCAAGGGAAGGTTTGGAAACAAAAAACAAAACAAAAAACCCACATACACCTCAAATATACATTAACACACAGAAACAGCAAATCCTCCATGTAATTAATCTCATAGGACTAATAGTAATAATAGTGTAGAGCTCTTTTTACTTGCACACAATATAGCTGGGTCGCCCTGTACCTAGGGGTCCACCACCCTGCAGCGCCCCAACCCAACAAACCCCACTCAGCTTTCAGATCTTAGTGAAACATTCATTTTCGGTTTCAGGGGTGTTAGGCCAAGGCTAGAGTGACAACCCACAGGCTGGCAGACCACAAGGGCCAGGACTGAGCAGCTCAGTAGCTAGGGGTTGCCTATATAGGCATCTCCCCTGACGTGGGAATGTTTTTAATACAGACTCCTTTAGTCGTACTGTATTCCATATAAGGCATCCAGGCCTTATGAAAGTTGCCCAGTATACCTTTAATCTGGTAATAAATCAAATCTAGTGATACGTAACTTGACATTGTGGGAGGATAACCAACCTTCCAATTAATGGCAATGCATTTCTTAGCCGGTATAAATGCTTGGTTACACAGTTTCTTCAGATAACAGTCTCCAGTATCAACATTTCAAAGCAAACAAAAACAGGGAAAAGGGAGAATCTGTAGACATGCTGAGATAAAAGAACATACTCTTTGCCAGAATTCAGCCATTCTTCACAAGACCATAACATATGCAAATATGTCCCCTTTTGTGTTTACACCTCCAGCAGAGGAATGCCATTTCTGAGTAATTCAGTTTCACTGGCATATACAGTGGCAAGAAAACATATGTGAACCCTTTGGAATTATCTGGATTTCTGCATAAATTGTTCATAAAACTAGATCTGATCTTCATCTAAGTCACAACAACAGACAAACACAGTCTGCTTAAACTAATAACACACACATTATTGTATTTTTCTTGTCTATGTTGAATACATCATTTAAACATTCACAATGTAGGTTGGAAAAATTGTGAACCCCTAGGTTAATGACTTATCCAAAAGCTAATTGGAGTCAGGAGTCAGCTGACCTGGAGTACAATCATTGAGACGAGATTGTAGATCTTGGTTAGAGCTGCCCTGCCCTATAAAAAAACTCACAGAATTTGAGTTTACTATTCACAAGAAATATTGCCTGATGTGAACCATGCCTCGAACAAAAGAGATCTCAGAAGACCCAAGATTAAGAATTGTTGACTTGCATGAAGCTGGAAAGGGTTACAAAAGTGTCTCTAAAAGCCTTGATGTTCATCAGTCCACGGTAAGACAAATTGTGTATAAATGGAGAAAGTTCAGCACTGTTGCTACTCTCCCTAGGAGTGGCCGTCCTGCAAAGATGACTGCTAGAGCACAGCGCAGAATGCTCAATGAGGTTAAGAAGAATCTTAGAATGTCAGCTAAAGACTTAAAGAAATCTCTGGAACATGCTATGAGTCTATGATACGTAAAACACTAAACAAGAATGGTGTTCATGGGAGGAAGAAGCCACTGCTGTCCAAAAAAACCATTGCTGCAAAAAAGTCTAAAGTTCGCAAAAGAGCATCTGGATGTTCCACAGCGCTACTGGCAAAATATTCTGTGGACAGATGAAATTAAAGTTGAGTTGTTTGGAGAAAAAAAGGCACAGCACACCAACATCAAAACCTCATCCCAACTGTAAAGTATGGTGGAGGGAGAGTCATGGTTTGGGACTGCTTTGCTGCCTCAGGGCCTGGACAGCTTGCTATCATCAACATAAAAATGAATTCCCAAGTTTATCAAGACATTTTGCAGGAGAATGTAAGGCGATCTGTCCGCCAATTGAACCTCAACAGAAGTTGGGTGATGCAACAGGACAACGACCAAAAATACAGAAGTAAATCAACAACCGAATGGCTTCAACAGAAGAAAATACGCCTTCTGGAGTGGCCCAGTCAGAGTCCTGACCTCAACCCGATTGAGATGCTGTGGCATGACCTCAAAAGAGCGGTTCACACCAGACATCCCAAGAATATTGATGATCTGAATTAGTTTTGTAAAGAGTAATGGTCCAAAATTCCTCCTGACCGTTGTGCAGATCTGATCCGCAACTACAGAAAACTTTGGTTGAGGTTATAGCTGCCAAAGGAGGGTAAACCAGTTATTCAATCCAAGGGTTCACATACTTTTCCCACCCTGCACTGTGAATGGTTATATGGTGTGTTCAATAAAGACATGAAAACATATAATTGTTTGTGTGTTATTAGTTTAAGCAGACTGTGTTTGTGTATTGTTGTGACATAGATGAAGATCAGATCAAATTTTATGACCAATTTATGCAGAAATCCAGGTATTCCAAAGGGTTCACATACTTTTTCTTGCCACTGTAGTATGTTCTATGGATGGCCTTAAAATGCAGTAATTTACGTCTGAGATTATATGATCATGACGGGGCATTCAAACATATCTGTATCCATTCATCATCATCAATAGCTTCTACCAGGTCTTCCTCACATTTTTGTTTTACATGTTTTGTGTCATCAGGAAAAGAATATCAACCCTTGATACAGTTTGGAAATCAACTTTGGAGGTTTGTCAGACTGCCTTAAAATAGCATCTGGCTTGTCCAGTGTTTGCTGCACGGAGGGAATAAAGTGTTGTATCTGCAAAGATTCACCTCACCTCCATCAGACTGGTCTTCCCTGGCTGCCTGACCCTGCTGAGACCCCTGTCGCCATCTGATCCTCCTAAAATTAAGCATGACAAAGAATTACCTTGGTGTACATTTATACATTATATTATCCAAGAATAGAATCAATGGTTCAACAATTGAAATTACCATTATTTCCAGATCCCGGAGTGTAGCTTTAAGTTTAAACTGCTGTCCTGTAGCTACTGTTGGTCTACCCATCAATTTAAGATGGAGCTTTGTATCATTTACTGATATTTTTAATATAGGCCTACTACAAAATTCACCTGAGCTCCGTAGACTGGCCGTCTGACCCTGCTGGGACCCCTGTCACCATCTGATCCTGATAAGACATGAGCATAGTGTTGTGTCCCGCTGGACGCCTGTGGGACCTACGGGTCACGACAGAGATCATTGCACGTGGTCGCATTTTTCATGCTGCAGCGGGAGCAGGGGTTCAGACAGACTACTTTGGGATGAAAATATTTTTGTTGTCCCACAGATTATTTGGAAACGGTCCTCTTTCATTATATTAAAAGCACATATTTTTATTTGTCTCTGCCTGCAAATCGTCCTCCCAAAATGTAGGCTATATCATATAGGCCTATGCAAAACGTAGCAACGTCATCATTCTTGCTGCTTCCAGTTCATTAGCCATACCTGCGAGATCGTGTGCGAGTGTGATAGAGTAGGCTAAAGCCTATGCATGGGTGGAGAAACACTGGCAGTTATCTTTCCAAGGACATGTACTTCTTTAATAGGCCTATGATTAGGCTATAGTTTACTACATTGCCTATAAATAGTCCTGAAAATATTGATCACCCATATTTCTCCATCTGAAAATCTTCCCACTCCTAAAAGGTAGGCTTTGAAAAAAGTTAAAGAGAAAGTGCACGTCTCTCCAACTGTCTGCTGTTGGCTGATACACTGTAAAAAAATATTTTTGTTAACTATTTGCATCAGCTTTTTAAGTAAATCCAACAAGGAGGATCATTTAAGTATAATATACTTCGCTTTTAGTGCATTACAAACTCAAATATATTAAGTGCAAACAACTAACAGGATCTAAAAAATTCCTGTCATTCAACTTAATTTTATCACGTTCAGAAGTTTTTTTTAGTTTGACCTGCTTAAGTCCTTCAAGTCCCAGAACTAATGTTCTAAGTTTGATATACTTAATGTAATCAGTTACAGAACTAATATTGTAAATTTAATTTGCTGAATTTACTCAGTATCGTAATATATATTCTATGTTTAATCTACAAATGTTTTTTTGCTCAGTTACTTATGGTACTCAGGTTAGTAAAATATATTTAAATTGGGTTCCTACTACTCAAATATATACTCACAACTATACTTAAAAAGCTGATGCAAATAGTTACCTCAATATACTTGGGATAATTTACTAAAAATTATTATTTCTATACAAGGGAATATGCAAAAAAGAAACAACAGTGTTCAACTTCAAACTTCAACACCTTTATTTTGAATAAAGGTTTTCTTCAAACTTCAATCTCAAATTGCCATTTAAACCCTACTCCTTAGGAATTTGTGGAGAGTTCATTATTTTGTAATCTGTAAGCATTCTGGGTATAACTCCACCTTGCCTCCTTAGGTAAAGTTACATCCAGATAGCTTGCACCTGACTACAAATAATTTCAGATCTTCACAACTGCATAAAGTTTAGGTGATAGTTTGGGATTAGCACTTTGACCTCACATCTTGTACATTTTGGCAAGAATTCTCTGGTGTTCTGTGTGCCCCTTAACATCAACGCAATATTTTAACAGAAACGTAAATTAAAAATGTATCTTAATAGACTTTACACAAAGCACAATATGAATTTTAGCTCAAATACAACCTCATTCAAACTGTTTTAGATTAATCAAAACATGGTTTTTCAAAACATACATTGCACATATTGTTACAAAATATATGCCAAATTGTCCCTTAAACCTGACTCCATTTGCACTAGTGAAGCCCATATGGACATATTATTTTGACAGGTATAAGCATTCTGGGTATAACTCCACCTTGCCTCCTTAGGTAAAGTTACATCCAGATAGCTTGCACCTGACTACAAATAATCTCAGAAATACACTAGTACATATGAAGTAAGTTTTAAAACAAAGCTGTTTTTTTAACCAGGAATTGACAATGTCAATTATGACTTCACCTGTAAAAGAGCATCATGTAAACTGTAGCTCCTATACATACCACCTAGCAACTAGCTTTTCAGCTTACTGAGTAGGGTTTAGACCACAGTTTGTGAGTGGCCCTTTGAGAGTTCTTATAGATATCTTTATATATCACTGAAAACTGAAAAATAACTTCATCTTTAGAGCTTGGACCTGTGGGCAGGTCTTGAGATCATCAAGTTCCAAGAATACTTTTTGGAACACCTCAAAGGTATATTTCAGTTCTTTTGGGTACCTTAGATTTAAGCCATAGATGAGGCCCAAAAGCAAGGTACATGAATGTGAGAATACCAGCCAGGACCTCTGCTCCTTCGATGCAGATCCCATGCTCTATATTCTGGTGCAGATCCTTCAAAGTGAACACATTCATCACATGCTGAACGAGGTCCTCTCGGATCATGGTGTCGTCAGCATCCTGAGTGAAAAAAATTAAGAAATAACAGACTAGGCTGTTACATTAACTGTGCAACTTGAGGAGGACAGGGAAACAAATGAAGACACCTCATTTAGAGATAAATAAGGATACAAAAATAAAAACCTTTACCTTGTATTCTGTAATAAGGTCTTCAACCCTCTCGCCAAGGTATATGATCAGGCCATGGATCACACTGTCTCTTCTTTCCTGGATGGTGTTGAACTGTAATATGATGTTATACAAATAATTGTATTTAATACCGGCAACTAAATACATACAGTATAACCTATATACTGTTGTGAAGATGTTACTGTGCATACCCCGTACAGAACTTCAAAGATTTTCTACATTCCCACCTTTACAGCACCTGCATTTGACTTAAACAAGTCCAATAGTTTTGGTGTATATTCGTCCAGCTTCTGGATAAAGGTGGACTCAAGAGCAGCAGTTATAATTCTTCTGAACTCTTCCTTAATCTGAGAGAGCGAGAGAGAAGGGGGAGGAAACATCTTCTGAACAGATAAGGACAAAAGATGATCTGAGAGCCAGAATGCTATTGGGAAACCACTCCCAAAGCATGTGCAGAGTGAGAATGTTCAGACTAATCTTTAATGCATATATAATTGTAGATTAGAATATTAGATCAAGACAACACAAAATATTTAAATGAATATAATTTTTTTTTACCTACATTGACTATTTTCTTTCAGCTGTATTTTGTACCTGAGTGGGTGTCACGCCCTGGCCTTAGTTATCTTTGTTTTCTTTGTTATTTTAGTTAGTTCAGGGTGTGACATGGGGGATGTATGTTTTGTATTGTCTAGGGGTTTTGTATGTTTATGGGGCAGTGTCTAGTCTAGGTGTATGTATGTCTATGGTTGCCTAGATTGGTTCTCAATTAGAGACAGCTGTCTATCGTTGTCTCTGATTGGGAACCATATTTAGGCAGCCATATTCATTAGGTAGTTCGTGGGTGATTGTCTATGTGTAGTGTTTAGGGTCAGCACTATTTGTTATATAGCTTCTCGTTTGTTGTTTTGTATAGTTTGTCAAGTGTTCTTCGTCTTCGTTAATTAAATATGTATTCATTTCACGCTGCGCCTTGGTCCTCCTCTCTTCAATGTTACGACGAACGTGACAGTGGGCTCAAACAGGGCTGGCCATCTTTCTTTGAAGTCCTTCACAGGAAGGGCCTGAACGGCATCTTGTCTTCGATATGAGAAGGTCTTTGCCATTTTGGCACTTACAATGTTGTGGTTGTCACGTATTTGTACTTGAATGCAGCAAAACTGGAGATCTTACATTGCATGTGCCGCCTGATCCCTACAGAATTAAGATAAAATCAATTCATTTTTTTGTGTATACATAAGCTTTAACATATTAGTACTTGTGTAACCTTCTAGGCAAGTCAGTTAAGAACAAATTATTTTTACCATGACAGCCTATGGGGGAACAGTGGGTTAAATGCCTTGTTGCTTGTTGGCAGAACAACAGATTTTTACCTTGTCAGCTCGGGGATTCGATCCAGCAACCTTTTGGTTACTGGCCCAATGCTCTAACCACCTGCTGCCCCCATTTGCTGTCTCATTCTAAAATAAGGAAGACACACATTGTCAAAACCTGCCTGGGCAACAACGCATTGAGTAAAACACTAATAGGGCCCTATGAAATTATTGTTCTTTTTTCCCCAAAATGCTGTTTTATTTTCTGGAATTCCGTGTTAACTTTTTGTTGCCTAACGTGTTAAATCCATTTGGTTGATTTAAAAATACAGTATATATCTAATACCTATTATTCACACTAATGTTGGGTTACTGTAATAAAAATATCCTGTGTATCCTGTCCAAGGGGTACCTGTATTCTGTTTAAATTTCTGGATTCCGTCTGAGTTTTCCGCATTGCGGAAATCATGAGGCCCTACAAGCTCTTATGTGAGTTACAATGAAAACACACAGACATTTGAATATATTGACATACCTTGTCAATGTATTCTGGAAAATATGGTATGTCCAGTACTCAGGGATGTCTGAATACATGAATACCTATAGCTAAAGAAGAGAAGTTGTATTAAAATATATGACAATGTAAGGAAAATAACACTCAAATGGCTTCGGCTTTAGATAGCTAGCTAGCTAAAAAACGGAAATCCAAGATGACTTGGAAGAGCTGCTTGTTATCTATCTTACTAGCCAGCTCAATTATTTAATTTAGCTAGTTTAGCTGTTAGATATTGACTAGATAACTACTGCACAAGGTCAACGTGTGCAGTGCTGCCTTGAACATGTGAATACGTGAACAACAAGAAGGTTTCTGCAAGGACAGGTGTAGTTAGAGGGCTAGGTGTAGTTAGTTAGTTACGTATTGTTCCTCCCTGTCTCTTCCTGGGTAGCTTGCCTAGCAGGCAAACATTACCTTGCATGGGCACATGTGTTCAGTTCTACTGTAATGTTTGCTGACGATGCATTTTTTGGTAACCTAGGTAGCTAATATGTTACATAGCTATTTCGGTTAATATAACACTTACACCGAAATGACAAAAGTTATAAACAGAGCTGAGGCAAGTAAATGCACTGCTAACTTACTAACGTTAGCTACTAGCATGCCCACCACTAACTAACTATACAGACATCATGGCCGTTAACTACCTAGCTTATCAAAATGCAAAATATAACTTACTCTGGCAAACTTTAGGTTGCTAAAAGCTTTTCGTACTTGAAGAATATGATTTAACGAATACAGAATACATTTTGAGAATGACCCAAATATTAATTTTCACAAAGTCTGCTGCCTCAGTTTGTATGATGGCAATTTGCATATACTCCAGAATGTTATGAAGAGTGATCAGATGAATTGCAATTAATTGCAAAGTCCCTCTTTGCCATGCAAATGAACTGAATCCCCAAAAAACATTTCCACTGCATTTCAGCCCTGCCACAAACGGACCAGCTGACATGTCAGTGATTCTCTTGTTAACACAGGTGTGAGTGTTGACGAGGACAAGGCTGGAGATCACTCTGTCATGCTGATTGAGTTTGAATAACAGACTGGAAGCTTCAAAAGGAGGGTGGTGCTTGGAATCATTGTTCTTCCTCTGTCAGTCATGGTTAACTGCAAGGAAACACGTACCATCATCATTGCTTTGCACAAAAAGTACTTCACAGACAAGGATATTGCTGCCAGTAAGATTGCACCTAAATCAACCATTTATCAAATCATCAAGAACTTCAAGGAGAGCGGTTCAATTGTTGTGAAGAAGGCTTCAGGGCGCCCAAGGAAGTCCAGCAAGTGCCAGGACCGTCTCCTAAAGTTGATTCAGCTGTGGGATCGGGGCACTACCAGTACAGAGCTTGCTCAGGAATGGCAGCAGGCAGGTGTGAGTGCATCTGCACGCACAGTGAGGCGAAGACTTTTGGAGGATGGCCTGGTGTCAAGAAGGGCAGAAAATAAGCCACTTTTCTCCAGGAAAAACATCAGGGACAGACTGATATTCTGCAAAAGGTACAGGGATTTGACTGCTGAGGACTGGGTAAAGTAATTTTCTCTGATGAATTGTTGATTGTTTGATTGTTTGGGGCATCCAGAAAAAAGCTTGTCCGGAGAAGACAAGGTGAGCGCTACCATCAGTCCTGTGTCATGCCAACAGTAAAGCATCCTGGGACCATTCATGTGTGGGGTTGCTTCTCAGCCAAGGGAGTGGGCTCACTCACAATTTTGCCTAAGAACACAGCTATGAATAAAGAATGGTACCAACACATCCTCCGAGAGCAACTTCTCCCAACCATCCAGGAACAGTTTGGTGACGAACAATGCCTTTTCCAGCATGATGGAGCTCCTTGCCATGAGACAAAAGTGATAACTAAGTGGCTCGGGAACAAAACATCGATATTTTGGGTCCATGGCCAGGAAACTCCCCAGACCTTAATCCCATTGAGAACTTGTGGTCAATACTCAAGAGGCGGGTGGACAAACAAAAACCCACAAACTCCAAGCATTGATTATGCAAGAATGGGCTGCCATCAGTCAGGATGTGGCCCAGAAGTTAATTGACAGCATGCCAGGGCGGATTGCAGAGATCTTGAAAAAGAAGGGTCAACACCGCAAATATTGACTCTTTGCATCGACTTCGTGTAATTGTCAATAAAAGCCTTTGACACGTATGAAATGCTTGTAATTATACTTCAGTATTCCATAGTAACATCTGACAAAAATATCTAAAGACATTGAAGCAGCAAACTTTGTGGAAATTAATATTTATGTCATTCTCAAAACCTTTGACCACGACTGTATTTTTGACATTTCGTTGAAAATATGTGTAGAGAGATCCAAACTACATTCCAAGTTATAATTTGGTCCTTACCTGCCGCATGGCCATTCAAGAGGAGAAAGATCAATGTTCAAATGTTCCAAGCACAATTGACGTTCATAACTAGATCTAGCATGTCAGTCCAACACAATAATGATAATTTGAATATCATATTTGTAAGTTGTTGGTTGTTACTTAGAAATATTAGTTCAAATTTAGAAGCATATTACCTAGGATTTTTATTTGCAAATGCCAGTCTTTTTCAACACATATAAATGTAAGTAAACCAGAAGCCTATTATTTTAAGTAAAAATCATAGATTTTCTTTTGCAATATTTACTAAGCCCGTGGGTCATTTTTTACAGTGTATAGCCCAATAATTTAACCTATTTCTTAAGTTATTTTGTGCATTTGATATTGCCTACAGGGCGCAAAATTGCTGGGACAATGGCTGGCAAGTGAGCTGCGGCACATAAAATAACATTTTGGGACCTCGGTTGGGTTTGCGACCAGTTCTTGCGGTTGGGTTTGGGAACAGTTCTTGCAGTAGCGGATGGGAGTCCAGCGCATACCTCTACTATGCACCATATGCCAGCAGCATACCACCCTGCATACCACTGCTGGCTTGCTTCTGAAGCTAAGCAGGGTTGGTCCTGGTCAGTCCCTGGATGGGAGACCAGGTGCTGCTGGAAGTGGTGTTGGAGGGCCAGTAGGAGGCACTCTTTCCTCTGGTCTAAACAAAGTTCCCAATGCCCCCCAGGGCAGTGATTGGGGACACTGCTCTGTGTAGGGTGCTGTCTTTCGGATGGGACGATAAATGGGTGTCCTGACTCTCTGAGGTCATTAAAGATCCCATGGCACTTATCGTAAGAGTAGGGTTGTTAACCCCGGTGTCCTGGCTAAATTCCCAATCTGGCCCTCTACCATCACGGTCACCTAATAATCCCCAGTTTACAATTGGCTCATTCATCCCCCTCCTCTCCCCTGTAACTATTCCCCAGGTCGTTGCTGCAAATGAGAACGTGTTCTCAGTCAACTTACCTGGTAAAATAACGGTAAAAATAAAATAAAAAATAAACCATGTCAGTGAAGCCTGTAACATTAGAGCTGTTTATTACTGTGTCACTGTGAAAAGTAGGGAATTAGCAAGGGAAACTGACAGATCAATAATGTTACATTGCCATACTGACGAATAAAACTAACATTGCACTGAAAAAACGTCACAATATCAATCTTCAATCGTTTGGCCGATGGTTTCATCATTTGATTCAGGTCTAGTGTGATTGAGGCAAAAAGAATAGCTAACGTTAACCAACTTTGGGCCATCTCTCTCTCGAACGGTACATTAAATCAAATCACATTTTATTTGTCACATGCTACGAATACAACAGGTGTAGACCTTACAGTGAAATGCTTACTTACAAGCCCTTAACCAACAATGCAGTTTTAAGAAAATACCTAATTTTAAAAAAGTAAGAGAGAAGAAGAACAAATCATTAAAGAGCAGCAGTAAATAACAATAGTGGGGCTAAATACAGGGGGTACCGGTACAGAGTTAATGTCAATGTGGGGGGGCACCGGTGTCAAGGTAATTGAGGTAATATGTACATGTAGGTAGAGTTATTAAAATGACTATGCATAGATAATAACAGTGGAATGGAAATAGTCTGGGTAGCCATTTGATTAGCTGTTCAGGAGTCTTATGGCTTGGGGGTAGAAGCTGTTTAGGAGCCTCTTGGACCTAGACTTGGCGCTCCGGTACCGCTTGCCGTGTGGTAGCAGAGAGAACAGTCTATGACTAGGGTGTCTATGGAGTCTTTGACAATTTTTAGGGCCTTCCTCTGACACCGCCTGGTATAGAGGTCCTGGGTGGCAGGAAGCTTGGCCCCGGTGATGTACTGGGCCGTACGCACTACCCTCTGTAGTGCCTTGCGGTCGGAGGCCGAGCAGTTGCCATACCAGGCAGTTATGCAACCCATCAGAATGCTTTCGATGGAGCAGCTGTAAAACCTTTTGAGGTTCTGAGAACCCATGCCAAATCTTTTCAGTCTCCTGAAGGGGAATAGGTTTTGGCGTGCCCTCTTCACAACTGTCCTGGTGTGCTTGGACGATGTTAGTTTGTTGGTGATGTGGACGCCAAGGAACTTGAAGCTCTCAATCTGCTCCACTACTACCCCGTCGATGAGAATGGGGGCATGCTCGGTCCTCCTTTTCCTGTAGTCCACAATCATCTCCTTTGTCTTGATCACATTGAGGGAGAGGTTGTTGTCCTTGCACCACACGGTCAGGTCTCTGACCTCCCTATAGGCTGTCTCATCGTTGTCGGTGTTCAGGCCTACCACTGTTGTGTCATCAGCAAACTTAATGATGGTGTTGGAGTCATGCTTGGCCACGCAGTCGTGGGTGAACCGGGAGTACAGGAGGGGACTAAGCACACACCTGAGGGACCCCCGTGTTGTTGCCTACACTTACCACCTGGGGGCTGCCTGTCAGGAATGCTGAGCTGTAGTCAATGAATAGCATTCTCACATAGGTGGTCATTTTGTCCAGGTGTGAAAGGGCAGTGTGGAGTGCAATAGAGATTGCATCAGCTGTGGATCTGTTGGTGCGGTATGCAAATTGGAGTGGGTCTAGGGTTTCTGGGATAATGGTGTTGATGTGAGCCATGACCAGCCTTTCAAAGCACTTCATGTCTACAGACGTGAGTGCTACAGGTCGGTAGTCATTTAGGCAGGTTACCTTAGTGTTCTTGGGCACAGGGACTATGCTTGAAACATGTTGTTATTACAGACTCAGACAGGGAGAGGTTGAAAATGGCAGTGAAGACACTTGCCAGTTGGTCAGCGCATGATCAGTTGGTCAGCGCATGATCGTAGTACACGCCCTGCGGCCTTGTGAATGTTGACCTGTTTGAAGGTCTTACTCACATCGGCTGCGGAGAGCGTGATCACACAGTCTTCCGTAACAGCTGATGCTCTCATACATGTTTCAGTGTTACTTATGTTTCAGTGTTACAGTTATTTAGCCCGTCCGGTAGGCTCGTGTCACTGGGCAGCTCTCGGCTGTGGTTTCCTTTGTAGTCTGTAATAGTTTGCAAGCCCTGCCACATCCGACGAGCGTCGGAGCTGGTGTAGTACGATTCGATCTTAGTCCTGTATTGACGCTTTGCCTGTTTGATGGTTCATCAGAGGGCATAGCGGGATTTCTTATAAGCTTCCGGGTTAGAGTCCCGCTCCTTGAAAGCAGCAACTCTACCCTTTAGCTCAGTGCGAATGTTTTCTGCAATCCATGGCTTCTGGTTGGGGTATATATATAGTCATTGTGGAGACGACGTCCTTGATATACTTATTGATGAAGCCAGTGACTGATGTGGTGTACTCCTCAATGTCATCGGAAGAATCCCGGAAAAAATTCCACTCTGTGCTAGCAAAGCAGTCCTGTAGTTTAGCATCTGCTTCATTTGACCACTTTTTTATACAACGAGTCACTGGTGCTTCCTGCTTCAATTTTTGCTTGTAAGCAGATATCAGGAGGATAGAATTATGGTCAGATTTGCCAAATGGAGGGCGAGGGAGAGCTTTGTACGCGTCTTTGTGTGTGGAGTAAAGGTGGTCTAGAATTTGTTTTCCTCTGGTTGCACATTTAACATGCTGATTGAAATTAGGTAAAACTGATTTAAGTTTACCTGCATTAAAGTCCCCGGCCACTAGGAGCGTCGCCTCTGGATGAGCGTTTTCCTGTTTGCTTATGGTGGTATACAGCTCATTGAGCCTGGTTTTAGTGCCAGCATCGGTCTGTGGTGGTATGTAGACAGCTACGAAAAATACAGATGAAAACTCTCTAGGTACATAGTGTGGTCTACAGCTTATCATGAGATACTCTACCTCAGGCGAGCAAAACCTTGAGACTTCCTTAGATATTGTGCACCAGCTGTTGTTCACATATATGCATAGGCCCCCGCCCCTTGTCTTACCAGATGCTGCTGTTCTGTCCTACCGATGGAGTGTATAACCCGCCAGCTGTATGTTCTTAATGTCGTCGTTCAGCCACGACTCGGTGAAAAATAAGATATTACAGTTTTTAATGTCCCTTTGGTAGGATATACATGTTTTCAGCTTGTCCCATTTATTTTCCAGCGATTGAACATTAGTTAGCAGGACGGAAGGCAAGGGCAGATTAGCCACTCGTCGCCTGATCCTCGCAAGACACCCTGATCTTTTTCTACTAAATCTTTGTTTTCTTCTCCGGCGAATCATGGGGATCTGGGCCTGGTAAGGTGTCTGTAGTAGTATATCCCCTCCCGTCCGACTTATTGAAGAAGAACTCTTCGTCCAGTTTGAGGTGAACAATCGCACTTCTGATGTCCAGAAGCTCTTTTCGGTCATAAGAGACGGTAGCAGCAACATTATGTACAAAACAAGTTACGATCAATGCGAAAAAACAAACAAAATAGAATGGTTGGTTAAGAGCCGATAAGACAGCATCCCTCCGGCGCCATTATTAACTGGCAAAAGCTAGCCAAGTACATTTACTTTTGAAATGGGACAAAACAAAGGCCACAAAACATTCCCGTACAAACAACAGCTGTTAGATAGTAATAATAGCTACTTCATACTGCTATCTGACAGATAACTAGAGGCTAGAGCTGACCTGACTGTGGTAGCTACTGTACTAGCTAGCTAGCTCAGTCGAGAGGGGATGAAACATTAGCTAACGTTACATATCAGTTACAATACTAGTTCAGCACTGCGAATAAACACTAGTTTAGTTTTTTTTCTGTTAAGTTAACCAGCAGTTAGGGCCTCCCGAGTGACGCAGTGGTCTAAGGCACTGCATCGCAGTGCTAGCTGTGCCACTAGAGATCCTGGTTAGAGTCCAGGCTCTGTCGCAGCCGGCAGCAACCGGGAGACCCACGGGGCTGGCGCACAATTGGCCCAGCGTCGTCCGGGTTAGGGGAGGGTTTGGCCGGCAGGGATGTTCTTGTCCCCTCGCGCACTAGCGACTCCTGCAGCGGGCTGGGTACAGTGCACGCTGACACGGTTCCCTCCAACACATTGGTGCGGCTGGCTTCCGGGTTAAGTGGGCATTGTGTCAAGAAGCAGTGCGGCTTGGCTGGGTTGTGTTTCGGAGGGCGCGCGGCTCTCGACCTTCGCCTCTTCCGAGTCCGTAACTTCCAATTGGATACGACGAAATTGAGGAGAAAAAGGGTTAAAAAATGTAATAAAATAAAAGTTGAACAGCAGTTACATTGCCAGCTACATCAGTCAACTAAAGAGGAGCCAGTCTCTGCTCTGCTTGCTTTTACAACTTGGTGAATGGGCACAACACTTACACACTGAACAATGCTCAACTCTCCCGTGCTGATCCAGCCAGCCTTCCAGATGCTTTGCCTTCACAACTTACCCGACCGCTCGGAAAAGTCAGCATGGTCCTAAACCAATCCGTTAGCACCTTTTTTAAATCACATTGCTATGATAAAACTGGGGGGACAAAAATGCAATTTCAGAATGTGGGAGGGACATGACCCCCCGTCCCCAGTGAAAGTTGCGCCCCTGCACTATAGTCAAACATGATCCAAATATATGCGTGCGTGTGTGCTTGTGCGTTCCTCCACCCTGCTGACAGCTTACCCGTTCATTTACTATTTCCCATAATATGCCCGTGCTTACCTGTATGGTAGCATATCTATCAATGATCAACAACATTTAATGTAGGTCTAAGTACCTGGAACTGATATAATAAGGTGTCATCATTTTCCAGCACTACCTGTCTCATGAGTCACAACAGTATGAGTCACAAGTTCACAACAAAACATGTTAAAATGTGTGTGTGTGTGTGTGTGGTAGGCTAACTGAGGGTATGTCACAGGGGAAGACTCCAGATAATGAGACATACTTCCAAGAGAAAATACTATTGTTTGCCTCTGACATAATTTCCTGTGTTTTGAATGATTGTTTGTTGTTGAGATGGGGTGAAAGAGAAGTCACATTTACACAAGCCTGTGAATGACTCCCAACCTTCAGAGTGGGCTAGAGGACAAATAGTAGGGTGGTTGAATATCATGGGTGCCTGCTAAAACAAACTCTGGGGATTTCCTTACGGAATATAATATTATTGTTGTCCATTTTGAAGGTAGCTGAATCGCCCTATGCAGTCTCAGAGAGACTTTTATCAGTCATAGACTATGCCTGCAATATAGTCACAACCTTTACCCATTACAGCCAGCAGGTTGTTATGGCCTATACAGACAGGGAACAGACTGGCAAGCAGTTAAAGTATGTATTGTACTGACCCTGGGTTTATAAGCGCAGAAATCGACTCTATCGCGCGAGCATGCTTTTGCGGCATAGTCGATAGCGCGCCGGACCTCGGGCTAGAAGGTCGAGGGTTCGAGACCGGCTCCCTGCTGTTTTATTACACTAGTGTCAGAAGTGATCGGACCTTGCATCCATGACAGTGCGTGTGCTTGGCCGGTGAGCGCGTTCGTGTAAGACGTAGAGTCGCAAGCTAATGCGAGGACGCGCTCTTTGAAAGGAGGGAGTAGTGTACAGACCCTGGGTTTATAAGCGCGGAAATCGACTGCCGCACGAGCATTCATACAGTATTATTACATTTGATAGACATTAGGAATTGTATAATTGTGTCCTAATATGTGAATAACTATAAATTTAGAAGAACAGATAAAATAGCAGTGTCATTGTTTTGTTTCTTTAAATAACCTGACACGGGGTTGACGTGTCACTATTTGGGGGTTCTCACATGTAGGTAAAACAATCGTCATGCCAACTTGGTTTCAATTTCGACCACATTCAAACGTCGCTCTGACGTTTACGGAAGGCAGGTTATAAAGAAACACCAGGAGTCAGTCCGACAGGCAGCAGCTTGCAGGCAGAACGAGAGTTTTAAGAATCAGAAGAACGCGCATTCACCGGCGAATTTATAACTTAAAACGTTTGCAACTAGCGCAGACGTAGTACGGTTACACGTAAGTAGGCATGGCTTTTTATTTGATAAATAAGTAAGCGACGATTTATTAACTTAAACTTTGTTAACGTTTTACTGTCCCTAGTTGGTTTCCCAGTACGCGCCTGGTAGTAGACTGATACAATTTCACAGAGATATGCTTGTTTTTGTGAGAAATCTTCCAGAACAAGAATTTCGCATTAATATGAAAAGCGTAACGTTATACTAAAATATGAAAATGCTACATGTAATGTCTCAAAGTCGATATATATCTTACCTCGATATTGTGCCGAAAATCTCCCCCTGCCAGAATTCTTTCTTTTTTCCCTCTGACCTCCATTGAATTATCCCCTCCAATAACCTTTGAACGAATTATGTTGGCGACATGAGGTTTGAGCCATTGGCTTTCTTAGAGGAGTATCTACACAATTAACACATTTTATTTTACACATTGGTCAAAAGATGCCTTTTTGATTGTACACACTACTATTTAAGACATTCCGGATAATTTAAAATAATTATAATTTGGTGGGTACTTATATTTGTCCTATTTAACACATTTAGGCAGCTACAAGTGTGTTGTACATGTATGCGAATTGGAAATATATATTTTTTGCATGTCCCAACTCCAAGTGTTTTTTTTACCTTGGCGATTCAAACTAGCAACCTTTAAGTTACTGGCCCAAAGCCCTGACCACTAGGCTACCTGTCACTTATTGATGTCAGACTGAGAAAACTCACAGGACAAAAGGGTGTGCCTTGGTATGATGTCTTCCCATTTGTTTGGCATCAGTTATGCCCTTTACCACCACATGACTGCTACTGCTCTCTAGAGGCTTGTTTGAATGTTTTTTTTCAATGAAAATTCTCGTTCTCTATTACCAATGTACTCTTTGGGCTGACTGCATTGCACTCTTCCAGGAAAGTATACATTCATAAATTGTTTTTTAACCGTATTGGAGAACTTACAGATCAATATTGTTGGATTTGTGTAATGGAGGATGTTGCAGCGATACACTCACTTCCTGTTTCTGGTTTGTTTGTTTATTTTTGTTTAGGGAGATGGCAAACAGCAATGCCAATGGGAGTACCAACAGTAATGTGAATGGGAGTGCCAAAGCTGGGCTGCCAGAGGATATAGATGGCATGGAGGACAGTGTGGAGTTCAGGTTGATGATGGTGTACGCCCAGAGGAGGAGACCTAGGGAGGTGTTGTGCCCGCTACCTCAAGGCACAGACACCCAGCCGGGTGGCACACAGACACTAGAGGTCCATGCAGACACATTTAAGAAGAAGAAGAAGGGGATGAGAATAAGGCTGCAGAGCTTGTTGAGCTGTATCCGACCCCACAGAGACAGTACAGCTGTAGCATCAGGACCACCAAGAACACCATCACCACCACCAACGGGCACCCAGAGATCCTCCTTCAGATCCTTTGGCAACGGTGAGTTTGTATCAGGGGAAGGTGAGACGGGAGGGTTGTTTGATTGCATGTGTTTGTGTAATACACTGTTCCTTACATTTTAAAGTATGTTTCTTCTTTAGGCAGATGGTTTGTTGTCATGCCAAGCATACTAAAGCTGTGTGTGTTTGTTTCATGTTTAGTGAGCGATGAGCTGGAGGAGGTAGCTGACCGGTTGACTCAGATTGCTGACGGAGTGAGCTTCGGTTCTGGGGACCTGGAGACTGACGGAGAGGAAGGTATAAGACCAACTCAGCCGTCATTTCTAGGATGTATTCATTAGGCACCAAATGGAAAAGGGACTGAAAATGGTAGGGACTACCTGAACTTGTCAAATAAGAATCGCAAGTAAAAACGTATTTTTACGATGTGCCTTAATCAATACGACCCTGAACTCCTCTTTGTTTTTTACCCATGACCTCTAACCCTTACCCTCTTATCTCTCCCTTTCAGATGCTATAGAGAGGCTGGTGGGGCTTCTGCTGAGAGGAGCGGGAGACAAACTTAATGAGGAGGTAAAGTATGGCAGGAAATATCAGTTTCTGTAGGTAGAACCTGTGTGATTGTGTAGTTCTCTGCCCACTTGGTGTCACTCTACACACAGATAATATTAGTCTATCTGCAAGACTGGGTTCCCCTCACAAAGAGAAACAGGGAAAAAATGGTGGCGCATTTATCATTCATCATTCATTTTTCATAACATGGACATTCACCCAGAAAATACTTGTTGGGATTGGGTTGTAAACTTTACTGTCCTCTATCCTGTCCCTGGCAGGTACTGAAGGACGCCTCTCTGTCCTCAGAGTTCTTTGGCTACAGCTTGTATGAGAAGACCATCTCCACCTTCCTCAGCAGACTTGGCCTGACCTCGGACCCCAGCACTCCGGGGTCACCCAGGGCCCAAATCGCCCTGACTTGTGAGGTAATCATGACAGGATTACATTTACATTTAAAAAAAAAAATCCAATCCTTTTTCTATCTAATGGCCATTTTCCCAGACACATATTTGAACATACTCCTGGACTAAAAAGCATGCTCAAGAATCCCTATTGAAAGTGTTTTTTTACTCCAGGAATACGCTTAATCTGGGTCTTAGAAACTGTCCCTGTAAGTGCTTTACATTGTATGCGGCTAAATCATCCATTGGAGTACCACAAGCATGTATACCCATTGGTGCATGGCAGCCATTTTGTGTCAAGTCTCAACCCTCTGCTCCACCAGGTGACCAGTCGCCTGTCAGTGGTGGACAGCCTCCCTATGAGCCGGGTGCTGGGATTTGGAGCCAAATACCTGCAGGATCACTTCTCTTCCTGGGCCATACAGCAGGGTGGATATGTACGTACATACAGAGAGATATATCGCCTATAGTACTTGAGGTCCACCTTCTTGTTCCTATCAATGATCTACAGCTGACAAAAATATCAATGGTATTTTGTGAGATGTTGGTCAATACAGTTTTCATTTATCTCTCAACAGGGGGAAGCGTTTGTGAATGATGATGATGAGGAAGTCAACTGAGTCAGAGGGATTTTCCCCATCCTATACACCCATTGGTTCTTCCTGATTATCCACCCTTTTCCCAAAGTATGCTCTTGCGCACTTTCTTCCATGGATCAGCATTTCATTGGTGTAGTTATTGGCTAAAGTGAGTTTCCATCTTTGTTAAATACATGATGGGAAAGGGTGGAGAATTGGGATGTAGCCCCCCTCTAACCCCAACCCCTAGAGAAGTTTCAACTCAGGTTAATATATTGCATGCCCAATTAACATTGATTTTGCACACAGAAATATAGACCGTCATCCAGAGTCATAGTATATAAGAAACTGTTCATCTCAAACCCTATTCCTTTTTTTGAATTATACATTGATATGATATAAGAATGTATATGAAAGTACAGTATTCAGGTGTTTTTGTTAACATTTTAATTGGGACTATAGGAATGTAAAAAAATAATAATAATAGAAACATCTGAATGAAATGTATATTTACTTGATTATTTTACTTCATATTTAGTTATTTACTTTATTTTTTATTGTAAGAATAATAATGATGATGACTGTCGACTATTGATGTATCCTATACTGTCTGATCCAAATAATGTTTACATAAATCAACATTGCCAAAGTTGTCAACATACCAGACCTCCAGGACTTATGTCCTCAGTTGATCCAGAGATTGAACCACTATATGGTTAAACCATGACTGGACCAAAGACTGGGGCAGCTACTGTAGCCTACATATACTGTATGGAAGTGTGTCTATTCTTACTGCTATATTGTCACACTGTCATTCTGTGTGCTGAGTCTATGCATTGGAATGTCTGACTTGTTTAAGAATAATTAAACAAATTCCATGTTATGATTATAGTGTTCAATGTTAACATTGATTTAGACAGCTTTGTGACTGTTTGATTTGTTTCAATATTGAATAAAAATAGGTCTGCTGAAGACTCCTGACATTGTGTACAATTATTTAGGACCAAGTGGTAATTTATATTGAAATGCAATCTCAAAATCATCACGCACAGCATACATGTACAGGAATGTCACTCATGTGCAGGTATTGTGTACAGGTACGTCACTCATGGAGGGAGGGGGGATTTCTTGTGGTCTACTGAAATTAACCCAAACGGTTTCCTGCACCTGCTCAACCTGCTTATAGACAAGAACAGGCCAGAGAGAGGACGCAGTGTCATCTATTCACACAATGTGGATTTCTCGGCGTTCCGTAGATTTCAACATGTAGGTAAAATGACATGTCGCCTACTAAACACATTGTTCTGTATCTCTTCTGTGTTGCGCGCGAAGAAGACTCATCGTTGCTGTCGCCTGTGCCCGAAAGAGTGCGCGGTAATGTAAGAGTATGCACCAAAGTAGGAAGTACTCACCGATGCGCTACATCGCGTGATCGGCGTATCACCGTTAGCTGTGGATATCGGTAATAAATCAGCACTGAGGACGAAGACCGCGGACTACGGTCGAGGGGAATTATTCAACCCGCCCAGGATGTACCATTCGAAAGTCAAGGTAGTCCGAGCCGCCCGGAGGCATACCTCTACTCCAAGCAGGAGTCTGGAGAACATCGAGGCGGTCTGGAGCAAGATCAGAGCGGACTCGTTACCAAACCTCGAAGAGAGAAGAGCGGAGCCGGTGAAGGTGATGAACCCCGCGGAGAACGACTGCCCTGGCCGCGGCAGTAGGAAAAGGGGGTTCAAGCCCCCGGATGTGAGGACCATATTCTCCCCCAGTGAGAGAGACTCCCGGATGAGGGGGGAGGAACACACCTTCTACCTAGGTCTTTCGGGTGCTTGGTGCGATGTTTGCTGCGTATACATCCTCCACTTCTCCCTGATGTGTTCACGTGAGTTCTACAACTGTATTATGTTTCAGTTGAGATAGCTTGACTGTCTTAACTCCAATATCATCTACTACAGCAGACAACATACTGGTTAACAGAGAGCCTCCAGGTATGAAGCTTATCAATTTAATGACTGATCAACTGGATACCTAAACTGCCTTATGAAACTAGACTTTCTTACAGGCTTCATACAATCTGGATATTAAGACATACAGTCCCTTCAGAAAGTATTCATACCTCTTGGCTTATTCCACATTTTGCTGTGTTATAATTCAACATTTATTCAATTGATTTTGTCACCCATCTACACACAATACCCCACAATACCCCATATATATGTATGAAAACATGTTTTTAGACATTTTTGCAAATGTATTAAGATTGAAATACAGAAATATCTCAAATACACAAGTATTCACACGCCTGAGTCAATACTTTGTAGAAGCACCGTTGGCAGCGCCGATTAAAGCAGTGAGTGTTTTCTGATTTAAGTCTCTAAGAGCTTCCCACACCTGGATTGTGCAACATCTTCCCATTATTCTTAAAAACAATTCTTCAAGCTTTGTCAAATTGATTGTTGATAATTGCTAGACAACCATGGAAAAAGTCAAGGGGTGGGAATACTTTATGTAAGTTGTACATCTTCAGAAAGGCATGGCTACGTACAGTCTACCCCTACACTGGGCCTGGCTCTACACACACACACTCACACCGTGCTGATAAACTGGTTTATAAACTGTACATTTGTACACTTGCTTTCCTCTCGGCTCAGCTCTCTCTACATACTTCCACTGATAGGCATTCACTTCCTCAATCTAATGTCCAAGGAACCTGTTTACTGATGATTGATACAGTATATTCTTGTTGTTACTCCTATCATTGCTGCATTGCTCCGACACTGGGCAAAAACAGGTTGAATCAACGTTGTTTCCACGTCATTTCAATCTCCCTAATCTATGTTAAGACGTTGAATCAATGTGGAAAACTGATTGGATTTGCAAAAAGTCATCAACTTAAGGGCATTTCTTTTAACCTAAATCCAATGACATGGTGAGATTTGTTGATTTCACATTAGTTGACAACTCAATCAAATGTAAATCAAAACTAGACCTTGAACTGACGTCTGTGCCCAGAGTGGACCATCAGTCATCACACGTGTAAAAGCATTGCTTGTATGTTGAGGGTTTTAAAGTGTAACAGTATAGCTACCGTCCCTCTCCTCGCCCCTACCCTGGGCACGAACCAGGGACCCTCTGCACACATCGACAACAGCCACCCTCGAAACTTTTCCCATGGTGCCCCAAATTCCTAATGAGTTAATTGTTACATGATTCATTTAATCGAGTGACAATTACACGTAGTTAGTTGATCAAATAAATCACAGTCATCAGATTAATGATAGTCACGTCGCGACACAAGGCACACCTGTTAATTGAAATGCATTCCAGGTGACTACCTCATGAAGCTGGTTGAGAAAATGCCAAGAGTGCAAAGCTGTCATCAAGGCAAAGGGTGGCTACTTTGAAAAATCTCAAATATATTTTGATTTGTTTAACAATTTCTTGTTTATTACATGATTCCATTTGTGTTATTTCATAGTTTTGATGTCTTCACTATTATTCTACAATGTAGAAAATAGTACAAATAAAGAAAAACCCTTGAATGAGTAGGTGTGTCCAAACTTTTGACTGGTACTGTATATGATGATTGTGAGTGAGTGTGAGTGAGTGAGTGTAGACTCAGTATAATTGTATGTGCATAATACAGTCGAAGTCAGAAGTTTACATACACCTTAGCCAAATACATTTAAACTCAGTTTTTCACAATTCCTGACATTTAATCCTAGTAAAAATTCCCTGTTTTAGGTCAGTTAGGATCACCACTTTATTTTAAGAATGTGAAATGTCAGAATAATAGTAGAGAGTGATTTATTTAAGCTTTTATTTATTTCATCACATTCCCAGTGGGTCAGAAGTTTGAATAAACTCAATTAGTATTTAGTAGTATTGCCTTTAAATTGTTTAACTTGGGTCAAACGTTTTGGGTAACCTTCCACAAGCTTCCCACAATAAGTTGGGTGAATTTTGTCCCATTCCTCCTGACAGAGCTGATGTAACTGAGTCAGGTTTGTAGGCCTCCTTGCTCGCACACGCTTTTTCAGTTCTGCCCACACATTTTCTATAGGATTGAGGTCAGGGCTTTGTGATGGCCACTCCAATACCTTGACTTTGTTGTCCTTAAGCCATTTTGCCACAACTTTGGAAGTATGCTTCGGGTCATTGTCCATTTGGAAGACCCATTTGTGACCAAGCTTTAACTTCCTGACGGATGTCTTGAGATGTTGCTTCAATATATCCACATAACTTCCCTTTCTCATGATGCCATCTATTTTGTGAAGCGCACCAGTCCCCCATGCAGCAAAGCACCCCCACAACATGATGCTGCGACCCCTGTGCTTCACGGTTGGGATGGTGTTCTTCGGCTTGCTAGCCTCACCCTTTTTCCTCCAAACATAACAATGGTCATTATGGCCAAACAGTTCTATTTTTGTTTCATCAGACCAGAGGACATTTCTCCAAAAAGTACGATCTTTGTCCCCATGTGCAGTTGCAAACCATAGTCTGGCTTTTTTATGGCGGTTTCGGAGCAGTGGCTTCTTCCTTGCTGAGCTCCCTTTCAGGTTATGTTCGATATAGGACTCGTTTTACTGTGGATATAGATACTTTTTTACCTGTTTCCTCCGGCATCTTCACAAGGTCATTTGCTGTTGTTCTGGGATTGATTTGCACTTTTTGCACCAAAGTTCGTTCATCTCTAGGAGACAGAACGTGTCTCCTTCCTGAGCGGTATGACGGCTGTGTGGTCCCATGGTGTTTATACTTGCGTACAGATGAACGTGGTATCTTCAGGCATTTGGAAATTGCTCCTAAGGATGAACCAGACTTGTGGAGGTCTACAATTCTTTTCTTAGGTCTTGGCTGATTTCTTTTGATTGTCCCATGATTTCAAGCAAAGAGGCACTGAGTTTGAAGGTAGCTCTTGAAATACATCCACAGATACACCTCCAATTGACTCAAATGATGTCAATTAGCCTATCAGAAGCTTCTAAAGCCATGACATCGTTTTCTGGAATTTTCCAAGCTGTTTAAAAGCACGGTCCACTTAGTGTGTGTAAACTTCTAACCCACTGGAATTATGATACAGTGAATTATAAGTGAAATAATCTATCTGTAAACAATTGTTGGGAAAATTACTTGTTTCATGCAGAAAGTAAATGTTTAAACCGACTTGCCAAAACAGTAGTTTGTTAATAATACATTTGTGGAGTGGTTGAAACACTTGGAGTCATTAAAACTCGTTTATGTAAACTTCCGACTTCAACTGTATGTGTGTGTGAGCAAATGATGGAGTGCGTGTTTGTATGTGTTTTGGCGTATCAGTGTCCGTAGAGTTTAGGGCACTGTGAGTGTGCATAGAGACAGTGTAAAAATAAGAATAAAATACAAAGGTCAACTCAGCCTGTGTAGCCAATTTGTTAGCTATTCAATAGCATAGAGATCATATGAAATTACTATTAGTATTCTTTATTCCTTATTCTATAGGCAATATAACCCTAACCTGGTCTTTAGAACCCTTTCTTGGCCGTTAGAACTCTAACCTTCACAGGTTATGCGCAGTCCTTTGTCCTAGGCTAACTAGCTGAATTCCTTCTGTTAACCCGGATGTGACATCGGGCTGTACGGACAAAGGGGACTTTCACAGCTGTATCTACTGTGTCCCCCTCAGCCTCACAGTGAGACTGGACTCAGGTTGCAGCAGGTGATCCGGTGTGCGAGGGAAAAAGAAGCAGCAGTATGTTCTGACCACTCGGTGAATGTTTAATGGTGTTGTGAAGTTTTCTGCTCTCGCACTTAGTTGACTCCCTCCCTGTGGGGTTCTGTGTCGGGGGGAAGAGCTAGTCAATTATCAAATAAAAGCAAATACAATTTTATGGGTCGCAAACACATATTTAGCAGATGTTATTGCAGGTGCACGAAATGCTTGTGTTCCCAGCTCCAACAGTGCAGTAGTATCTAACAATACACAAGTCTAAAAGTAAAAGAATGGAATTCAGAAATGTAGACATTTTAGGACGAGCAATGTCTTATGTGTGTATATATACAGTGCATTTGGAAAGTATTCAGACCCCTTGAATCTTTCCACATTTTGTTACGTTACAGCCTTATTCTAATATTGATCAAATAGTTTTTTTCCCTCATCTACACACAATACCCCATAATGGCAAAGCAAAAACTGTTTTTTAGAGTAAAAAAAAACTTTTATAAAAAAAAAAACGGAAATATCATATTTGCATAAGTATTCACACCCTTTACTCAGTGCTTTGTTGAAGAACCTTTGGCAGCGATTACAGCCTCAAGTCTTCTTGGGTATGACGCTACAAGCTGTATTTGGGGAGTTTCTCCCATTCTTCTCTGCAGATTCTCTCAAGCTCTGTCAGGTTGGATGGGGAGCATTGCTGCACAGCTATTTTCAGGTCTGTCCAGAGATGTTAGATCGAGTTCAAATTCTGGCTCTGGCTGGGCCACTCAAGGACATTCAGAGACTTGTCCCGAAGCCAATCCTGCGTTGTCTTGGCGGTGTGCATAGGGTCTTTGTCCTGTTGGAAGATGATCCTTCTCCTCAGTCTGAGGTCCTGAGTGCTCTGGAGTAGGTTTTCACCAAGGATCTCTCTGTACCTTGCACCGTTCATCTTTCCCTCGATCCTGACTAGTCTCCCAGTCCCTGCCATTGAAAAACATCCCCACGGCATGATGAAACATCCCCACAGTAAGGGAAGGGGTCTGAATACTTTATATATATATATATCTGTGTGTGTGTGTGTATGTATGTATGTATGTATATATGTATTGATATATGTATATATGTATATATATATATGTGTGTGCTGTATGTACAGTGCCTTCGGAAAGTATTCAGACCCCTTGACTTTTTCCACATTTTGTTTACGTTACAGCCTTATTCTAAAATTTATCAAATAAAATAAATTCCTCAGCAATCTACACACACATAATGACAAAGTGAAAAAAGTTTTTTTTACATTTTTGCTGATTTATTAAAATAAATAACAGAAATACCTTATTTATATACAGTTGAAGTCGGAAGTTTGCATACACCTTAGCCAAAAACATTTAAACTCAGTATTTCACAATTCCTGACATTTAATCCGAGTAATAATTCCCTGTCTTAGGTCAGTTAGGATTACCACTTCATTTTAAGAATGTGAAATGTCAGAATAATAGTAGAGAGAATGATTTATTTCAGCTTTTATTTCTTTCATCACATTCCCAGTGGGTCAGAAGTTTACATACACTCAATTAGTATTTGGTAGCATTGCCTTTAAGTTGTTTAACTTGGGTCAAACATTTCGGGTAGCTTTCCACAATAAGTTGGGTGAATTTTGTCCCATTCCTCCTGACAGAGCTGGTGTAACTGAGTCAGGTTTGCAGACCTCCTTGCTCGCACACGCTTTTTCAGTTCTGCCCACAAATGTTCTATAGGATTGAGGTCAGGGTTTTGTGATGGCCACCCCAATACCTTGACTTTGTTGTCCTTAAGCCATTTTGCCACAACTTTGGAAGTATGCTTGGGGTCATTGTCAATTTGGAACACCCGTTTGCGACCAAGCTTTAACTTCCTGACTGATGTCTTGCGATGTTGCTTCAATATATCCACATAATTTTCCTCCCTCATGATGCCATCTATTTTTTGAAGTGCACCAGTCCCTCCTGCAGCAAAGCACCCCCACAACATGATGCTGCCACCCCCGATGGTGTGGGATGGTGTTCTTCTGCTTGCAAGCCTCCCCCTTTTTCCTCCAAACATAACGATGGTCATTATGGCCAAACAGTTCTATTTTTGTTTCATCAGACCAGTGGGCATTTCTCCAAAAAGTACGATCTTTGTCCCCATGTGCAGTTGCAAACCGTAGTCTGGCTTTTTTTATGGCGGTTTTGGAGCAGTGGCTTCTTCCATACTGAGCTCCCTTTCAGGTTATATTCAGTATAGGACTCGTTTTACTGTGGATATAGATACTTTTTTACCTGTTTCCTCCAGCATCTTCACAACGTTCTTTGCTGTTGTTCTGGGATTGATTTGCACTTTTTGCACCAAAGTTCGTTCATCTAGGAGACAGAACGTGTCTCCTTCGTGAGCGGTATGACGGCTGCATGGTGTTTATACTTGCGGACTATTGTTTGTACAGATGAACTTGGTACCTTCAGGTATTTGGAAATTGCTCCCAAGGATGAACCAGACTTGTGGAGGTCTACAATTTTTTTCCTGAGGTCTTGGCTGATTTCTTTTGATTTTCCCATGATGTCAAGCAAAGAGGCCCTTAGGTTAAAGGTAGGCCTTGAAATACATCCACATGTACACCTCCAATTGTCTCAAATGATGTCAATTAGCCTATCAGAAGCTTCTAAAGCCATGACATAATTTTCTGGAATTTTCCAAGCTGTTTAAAGGCACAGTCAACTTAATGTGTGTAAACTTCTGACCCACTGGAATTGTGATACAGTGAATTATAAGTGAAATAATCTGTCTGTAAACAATTGTTGGAAAAATTACTTTTCATGCAGAAAAAATATGTTTTAAACGACTTGTCGAGTGATTGAAAAACAAGTTTTATTGACTCCAACCTAAGTGTATGTAACAGTTTTTTATTTTTTATAAATTAGCAAAAATTTCTTAAACTGTGTTTGCTTTGTCATTATGGGGTATTGTTTGTAGATTGATGAGGGGGAAAAAACGATTTAATCAATTTTAGAATAAGGCTGTAATGTAACAAAATGTGGCAAAAGTCAAGGGGTCTGAATACTTTCCGAAGGCACTGTATGTGTGTATGTGATGGGAAATATGGACATTATGGACAGTATGTGGATAAAATATGTACTCTATCTGAAGAATACGTTGCATACAATAGTATATGTTCAGCAATAGTTGAAAAGGATGGACCGGATGAGAATACAGTATATTCATATGAAATGTGTAAAACAGTATGTGAACATTATTAAAGTGGCCAGTGTTCCATGTCTATGTACATAGGGCAGCAGACTCTAAGGTAACCATGTGGTAGCCGGCTAGTGACAGTGACTAAGTTCAGGGCAGGGTACTGGGTGGAGGCTGACTAGCGATGGCTATTTAACAGTCTGATGGCCTTGAGATAGAAGCTGTTTTTCAGTCCCAGCTTTGATGCACCTGTTCTGACCTCGCCTTCTGGGTGATTGCGGTGCTCGGGTGGCCTTGATGAAGTTCTTTGCCTTCCTGTGACACCGGGTGCTGTAGATGTCCTGGAGGGCCGGCATCGTGCCCCCGGTGATGCGTTGGGCAGACCGCACCACCCTCTGGAGAGCCCTGCTGTAGCGGACGGTGCAGTTGCTGTACCAGGCGTTGATACAGACCGACAGGATGCTCTCAATCGTGCACCTGTAAAAGTCTGTGAGGTTCCTAGGTGCCAAGCCTAATTTCTACAGCCTCGTGAGGTTGAAGAGGCGCTTCTGCGCCTTCTTCACCACGCTATCTGTGTGGGTGGACCCTTTCAGATTTTCAGTGATGTGTATGCCGAGGAACTTGAAGCCTTTCACCTTCTCCACTGTGACTCCGTAGATGTGGATGGTGGCTTGCTCCCTCTGCTGTCTCCTGAAGCCCACAATCAGCTCCTTCGTTTTGTTGACGTTGAGGAAGAGGTTATTTTCCTGGCACCACTCCGCCAGGACCCTTGCCTCCTCCCTGTAGGCCGTCACGTCATTGTTGGTAGTCAGGCGTACCACTGTTGTGTCATCTGCAAACTTGATGATTGAGTTGGAGGTGTGCGTGGCCACGCATTCATGGGTGAACAGGGAGTACAGGAGGGAGCTGAGCACGCACCCTTTTGGGGCCCCTGTGTTGAGGATCAGCATAGTGGAGGTGTTGTTGGCTACCTTCACCACCTGGGGGCGGCCCATCACAAAGTCTAGGACCCAGTTGCACAGGGCCAGATTCAGACTCAGGGCCCCGAGCTTGAAGGGTACTATGGTGTTGAAGCCTGAGCTGTAGTTATTGAACAGCATTCTTACATAGGTGTTCCTCTTGTCCAGATGGATAGTGCAGTGTGCAGTGCGATGGCGATTGTATCACCCGTGGATACATTGGGGCGGTATTTATCCCTGTCATTCACACAGAACCATTGGCCTTATAGGCCTACATGGTCAGCTAGGCCTGTGTGCCTCGTCCAAATCCATTTACATGGAGAGGTGAGAAGTTTGTGAAATCAGATTAGACACAGAGGAGATGGTGGATTAACATGACCATTCATTCACCACAGGGAAGTGTTAGAGACCTGTTGTGCTCCTGGATTGGAAATAACTTGTTGTAATTCCCCTTGACTAGATCAGATTTCATTCTCCACTGAAGGCTGTGTGTGTGTGTGTGTGTGTGTGTGTGTGTGTGTGTGTGTGTGTGTGTGTGTGTGTGTGTGTGTGTGTGTGTGTGTGTGTGTGTGTGTGTGTGTGTGTGTGTGTGTGTGTGTGTGTGTGTGTGTGTGTGTGTGTGTGTGTGTGTGTGTGTGTGTGTGTGTGTGTGTGTGTGTGTGTGTGTGTGTGTGTGTGTGTGTGTGTGTGTGTGTGTGTGTGTGTGTTTTTTTTATTTTATTTTTTATTAATTTTTTTTGCCCTAGCACCCAGCTGCTGTTTGTGCAGGTGCAGTGACAGTGTGGCTCCAGAAGACACTACCCTCTGTGACAGGTTAATGACCCATCACAATGACCACACACACTTTATGTATTACTATCCTTGTGGGACCTAAAATGTATTTCAATTCATAATCCTATTTACCCTAAACCTGACCTTAACCCCTGACCCTAACCCTAACTCCTTCACCTAACCCCTAATTGTAACCATAACCCTTAACCTAACCTCTAAAATAGCCTTTGTCCTTGTGGGATCCTGGGAAATGTCCCCACGAGGGAGAATTTTCCTTGTTTTATTATCCTTGTGGGGATTTCCGGTACTCATGAGGAGTGTAACTCTCACGCGCACACACACGCACGCACGGGGTGAATGGGGGGCGACAGTAAGGGGAGGGACTAGCACAGGCCAGACATGACACAGAAAAGCCAGACAGGGCAGGATAGAGAGGGAGAGAAAGAGAGGGGGAGAAAGAGGGTAGAGAGGGGCCAGAGTGAAAGACAGTCTGGGATTTGCAGGACCGGGGCAACCTTATGTTGGATATGCGCAGCGCTCTCTGCAAAATGGAGCCCAGTATGTATGAGTTGGAACCTGGGTGTGTGAGCGTATGAGTGTGTGTGAGCTCTGTGTGAGTGAATGAGTAATGGGGCTGGCTAAAGGATTTGGGAGGACTCTGAGGAGGTTATCTGGTTTCTTCTTCCGTGTTCCCAAACTGATCCGCCGCTCTGGACGCCTGGAACTAAGCCTGCTTTGGAGGAACTCTGGTGAGTGTGTGTGTGTGTGTGTGTGTGTGTGTATACGTTTGTTTATGTGAGTGTGTGTATGTGGGCCTGTGTTTAGCCAACCCCAGAGCAATGGTGGTAAGGCAGGCAGATGGTTTGGTGTCACTAAGAGGCCATGAGCTGAGAGATAAAACAAGTATATAAACACATTGTTTAGGGACCTACAGTTCAGGTCCACAGATGCAGTGTTGAGTCCACAGACAGATCACTCAATGTCATCCCTGACCTGTCATGAAACACGCAAGACTCAGCACAAACACGTTGTGTGGAAGGCAGGCAAACAGACAGACTCTGCAGAGAGACCGAAAGACAGAGGAAGGGATACCGGTGAGAGGGAGAGTGGAAGAGAGATGGAAAGATATGCGCGTTCCATAATTAAGTGTGTGTGCATTTCAGTTAGGTGTTTGGCAGCCATGTGTGAAAAGGCTCATAAGTGCTGAGGGAATGGGTTTAGTCCCGTCGCTGGTATCTATGGGAAACTGATTAAAGGAGGAAAAACAACACTACCACAATGGAATGACAACCCTTCCGTCTCCTCCACTGACAGCCAGCACCGGTCTGAGACCACCTGCTGTCCTGGCAGTGTGTATTTGTGTTTTAGTGCGGTGTGTTTTGTTAGTGGGGGCCGGAGTGGAGCCGGATAGGAACGAGAGACGTGGAATTCAGAATTGAAGTCTCCGAATGTAGAATGTGGAACTAAGAGGGCTGTTGAGTGGGCGCAATGCTGCTTCAAAAAGGAGATCTATTTTCTATAGTCTAAAGAAAGCGCAGGAACGAATACAGCGCGCCACCTGTCTGGACGAGCCACACAAACACACAGCTCTCCAGCCCCAGACCATTCTACTCCGATTACAGTCCAGTACTAAACAGTGTTGTCCTTTTGTGTTGCTGCATCCAGAGCCTTAGTGTCATACCAACTGCTTTCGTAAGTTGATCACGTCGACCCCATAGCCCAGATACAGCTATTGTACCTAGTGAAACACAAGGCTTCACTCCAGCTTTGATTACAGGATAAGAAAACTATATCTCTCTCTCTCACACAAACACACACACAAACACACACACACTCCATCCCCGAACACGCACACAGGTCTACCTGGTCACAGCGGGACTCCAAGAAGAGTAGGCTTGAGTACTGCTATGTCTTCTGCAACCACACGGTGTCCTCTGAGTGAAGGTCTGGCCCTCTCTTACTTGCTTTTAAAACAAAGGCTATGGTCTTTACATGTTGGGAGTGGTACTGCAAGATGTGTGTGTGTTGTAGGGAGGGGGGGGGGGGACAGAGTTTGGCTGAATTGGCTCTTGGCACGTCGGTGAGAAGGTCGCCACAGGTTTCTCATCTCTCCTCCCAGCACACAGAGACATGGTTAGACAGCCAGCTCTAAATACCACACACAGCTGACACTGGCTAGGCTCAGGGGCGAGTGGTGTTGGTACGCATCTGTTTGTGGAGTGTGTTGTTGTTTTTTGGGGGAGTGTGGGAAGATGCTGACTTGCGCTCTGTGCTCCTCTCAGCTCCACTGATTAAGTCTGATCGATTGGTTTTGCCTGGCTGATTACAGGAAGGGCTATTATCAACGAGACAGCACAGCTATACTACGCACACACACACACACACACACACACACACACACACACACACACACACACACACACACACACACACACACACACACACACACACACACACACACACACTCTCTCTCTCCCCACAGGCCCAGGAGACTCCCAGAGGAAAAGAAAGTGCTTAACTCATCAGACAGACAGTAAAAATCATCATCAGATGTCAGTCTTTTGCAGTTGTGTAAGGCATGGAAGCGTGTTTCCCTCCGTGTTGAATATGTATGAACTTTCCAATTTGTAAGTCGCTCTGGATAAGAGCGTCAGCTAAATGACTTAAATGTAAATGTAATGTAAATGTGTTTGATTTCTCCTCACTGGGGCGAGACAAATCTCCTCTAAGTTCATGCATCACAGGCATAGTGCCTTATGTCTGATGACATAGCCTGTGGTGGTGTTTGTTATTATGTCATGGCGTCGTGGACGGACAGTGTAACGTTTCCTCTCTGGTTCTGTCCCAGCGCTAGGGCCTAGCTGAGACAATGCCCAGGCTTTGCCTCATTGTATCGAGAGCTACAGAGAGTTAGCGAGTGTTAAGGCAGGAAGCCTAGCAGACAAGAGCTGACCACCCTCTTTGTGTGCTGGTGAGCTCAGAGAGGAGCATCCCTGGCCTACGCACACACTCTCTCTCGCACGCACGCACGCACGCTCGGACACACGCACACTCTCTCTCTCTCTCTCTCTCCCCCTCCATCTCTCCCTCTCTCTTCTCTCCTACTGTCTGTGTGTCCATCACTGTGACCCATCGAGCCTCCATTTGACAGGCAAATCACCCACTCAGCACTACCATACAGAGAGAGAGTGGGAGGGGGAGACCGAGAGTGAGTGGGCGAGTGCGAGAGAGAGAGAGAGAGAGAGAGAGTGGTAGCAGCTAGGCAAATGAGTCTCTGTGTAGGTCTGGGCTGGCGAGGGAGCTGGGGGGGTTCCCAGTCCATACAGGCTATTGTTCCTGATGCTTGTTGTGCCTGTGTGTAAGAGAGTGAGTGCGTCGAAGCTGGGCCTGTTGCTACTAGCCAGTGGTGGTACAGTGTAGGCAGTGGTCAAGGAGTATTGGTTGGCAGACAGAGCAGTGAGGGAGAGCTTCAGAGAGAAGAGTGTGTGAGGCAGGAGGGAAATGGTGTGCTGGTCGGGGATGGGAGCAGCCATCTGTAAACTGTCGGTGAAGCTCAGCCGGCAGGTGAAGAGGAGGTCCTCAGGTAAGAGAGGAGACACACAAACACGCACACTCCACTCTGTTCCTGTACACCAGTGCTAACAGTGAGGACTTGCTGGATGTTCTGTACTCTGCAGAGGGAGTGTCACAGTGGTGTGTAATGTATTCTGTGTTATTAGCAGTCTCCCCCTGTCTCTCCTCCCAGACTGAGTTATTTCTAAGTGGGCTGCTGGATGCTGGCCAAGCCAGCGCAGAGAACGAGAGGAGAAAGAGAAAGAAAGCGAGTACATATTAGAGATCCCTTCAACCTTTTGTTCTGCCGTGGCGGAGTTACAGTATGCACGGGAGGAAGTTTGTGTGTCACTTGTAGACTTTCCCCAGCCTGTCAGGCAGATCTGATTGAATGTCAGCGGAACAGTTCCTCTTGTTCTTTGTCATTCCGGTGTATTATATAATGTTTACATTTTTCCTGCACTTGGAAGAGTTGGAATCGTAACGTTTGTTTCACTTGACCGAGCTGAATGTTGAGAGCTCAGTTGAAAGATGTTTGAACGGTGACTGCGAACAGGGGGTCAGTGTGAGTGTTTGCATACTGTGGACAACCTCATTTCCATCTCGTCCTCTCTCCAGACACAACACAACCTCACCTGGTTATTGCTGTTGCTGGAGACCCGAGCCTGGAGTCCCAGGGAATACTCCCATAGCCGTTTGGGTTGCGTTACAGATTAAATACGTTAGTGGCTGGGTTATACATTAGTTACTTGGTTATGGATTCAACTTGTTAGGGGTTTGCTGCGTATTTAACATAGTACTTGTGACCTGAGTGAATCCACGGGTCTCTGTTAATGATCACGCTGCTATTGAGTCAAACACAGATGAAATACTTTAAATCCTCCTGGCAAGGAAGTGGCAAGAGTCTTCAAGAGGTGGAAGAATAACTTGAAGTATGAAATGAGGGTATTCGGTGCGGTGTTAAACACTGCCCGCTCCGTTGACACACACCGAGAGGTAATGCAGGCTCTATGAGTCTGCAAGGTCAGGTCAGAGTGTGCTCTTTACAATTATTTAACAAGCTCCTCTCCTCCTGCTCCAGGGTGTAAGTATACGTGTCACCCAGAGTGTCGAGAGCGAGTGTCATTGGACTGTCACCCCGGTGGTCCTGTTGCCGTTGACACCCCCCTCAGCCAGGACCACCTTAACAACAACACACCGGCCATTGTGAGTACCCACCTTCTCTCTCACTCCCTCTGTGTGTCTGTGTTGTCTAATTAAAGGGTCAACACTTTGTTCCTTGAGATGAGTGCTGATATTATTATATTCTGTGATGGTCACATTATGACTGTATTTCGTGTGTTTCACCACAAGGGGGCGGTAGAGTGCATATAATGAGTATTCGCCCTGCCTGTGATTACAGTGAGGGACTGAGACGTAGTTCACCAATGTACCACCAGATGGCGCTCTCTCTGTCTCTATACTGTATCTCTTGTCATAGAACTCTTGGCTGGAGTGAGTGACTGTTTGGGGGATGTGTTGCTCTCAGGGTTTTTTGGGGGGATAAATGGCTTGGCTCTGAGTACTCTGATGGTATCATACTGAAGGGTGCGTGTTTGGGATTAGCTATGTGGAGCCAATGTTTTGAGACCAGCTGTCCATGTCATTCTCTATATAATAGGAAAGGGAAATGGAAAGTGGGGGATACCTAGTCAGTTGTACAACTGAATGCCTTCAATTGAAATGTGTCTTCCGCATTTAACCCAACTCCTCTGAATCAGAGAGGTGCAGGCGGGCTGCCTTAATCGACATCCACGTCTTCGGGGCCCGGGGAACAGCGGGTTAACTGCCTTGCTTAAGGGCAGAATGACAGATTTTTACCTTGTCAGCTCGGGGATTCGATCCAGCAACCTTTCGGTTACTGGCCCAATGCTCTAACCACTAGGCTAATAACCCTGGAGTCATTGTGTGTTTGTGTGTGCGTGCGTGCGCGCATGTGTGCACATTCTAAACTACCTGGCCCTGTAGCACACCCAACAGCAACATGAGCCGGCTGCCACATATAGCAGGGGTTGTGTTGGGTGGCCTCACACACATTTCTGTCCTCTGTGGTCCCAGGGGAATCCAAGGGTGTGTGTGTGGGGGGGCCCTGTCCCTAAGTCCCTGAGCCTTGGTCAACCTCATGTACGCAAGCATGCACACACACACAACTCTCGTGTGGGATGGATGGATGGATGGATGGAATGAGTGAGGGCATTACGCCATATAGACACACCTCTGTGGATCATATTCCATCATGACACAAGGCGAGACCCAGATGCAGACACAGGAGGCAGATGGTTGGAGTCTAACAATATTTATTAATCCAATAGGGTCAGGCAAAAGAATGGTCGTGGAAAGGCAAAAGGGTCAAAACCAGTTCAGAGTCCAAAAGGTACCGAAGGGCAGGCAGAATCAAGGTCAGAGCAGGCAGGATGATCAGGCAGGTGGGAAGGTAGTCCAGAGTCAGGCATGGGTCAAAACCGGGAAGACTATAAAAAAGAGAATAGCAAAAGGAGTACGGGAAAAACACGCTGGTTGACTTGACTAACCTACAAGACGAACTGGCACAGAGAGACAGGAAACACAGGGATAAATACACTGGGGAGAATAAGCGACACCTGGAGGGGGTGGAGACAATCACAAGGACAGGTGAAACAGATCAGGGCGTGACATATTCAGCATGTCAGGGATCTTCAACTCTGTCAAAAACAGTCTGGCTTCAATACTGCAGTGAAACAGTTTAGTGGTGAGATGTTAGCTCAGCAGAAAAATGGGACCAGTGCTGAACTGTGCTGCTGAGACATGCAGATGTCTGTCATTGTTGTTGTTTCACAGTGTCGTGTTTCTGTTTCTGTGTTAATCTGTGGTTGGGTGTGTGTGTGTGTTGTCTGTGTCTATGTGTGCGTGCGTGCGTGCGTGCGTGCGTGCGTGCGTGCGTGCGTGCGTGCGGCCGGGTCAGACAGCGGGAGGCATTGTTGGGTTTTGATCAACTCTCCCATGTGACTGCCCAGAACCAGAACCAGATTCCTATATTTATATGATCCTTCATTATCCTTATATAAAGTACTCTGAACCTCCCAGTAGACCGTAGCTCTATCTCTGTCCAACTCTCTGTCTCTGCTCTGTGGTCTGTGGTTCCAACTCTCCTGAAATGGACAGATAATGATATGAACCCATGAGACAGGAAATGTCTCGGTGAAGGAAATGGAATCGGAGAGAGGCTGGATGGATGGATGGATCTTCTCAGCCTCTGTTATACCCAGAGGACACAGACACAGGAAGACAATGAGCTCCCTTATCCCAGTTTAGAAGAGTCTGTAATAAACTAGGAATAAAGAGGGCCTCTACAATATTACTCAGTAACTATCATGATTAATAAATTAACACCTAGTGGTACTCTGTCTGTGTCACATGCAATCACATGCAATCTACATCTCTGTCAGCGCTAACTAAAGGTCTATACACAACAAGAGCTCACTAACTCAAAAATGAACACACTAATGCAAGAAATGACACACAAAGACACCCGAGTACATAATTTGTACTCGGTTAGTTAATGTGTGATTTTAGTTAGTTCATGTATAGTAAGTTTAGCTGTAGAGATAGTTGTTCTGACTGAGGGGAGGTGTTTTCTGACTGAGTGACTATGCACAGTGCTGAGAGTGACCTCTGAACTAATATGACAATGTCCCCTACTGCACTCTTATAGGCTGAGCCATGCCCTCTGATAGGCTAGCTAACCAGACAGGCGGTAAATAATAGGTCTATTTCCTGTTCCTGTACGATGGGAAAGTCAAACACAGGGACCTGGGGGAAAACAGTCATTAGGAGGAGAAGAATGTTGATGTATTCCCTCTGGGCTTCTTTGCTGCTCGTTAACCCCAAATATTAGCTTAGGAACACCTGCATAAGATGTTGAACTTTAACCTTTGACCTTTGTGACACCTCTGTTAATATGTGCATTCTTCACAAACCTTCACAGAACTCTTTATCTGTGGCGGAATGATCAGGGACTCGACACCTCTCAGACTAACGGGAGTCTCCCTTATTCCCTTCCCTCTTCTCCTCCTCATCGTGCGCGGGGTAATGTAGAACGTCCTATAGGGTTGCTTGCGTCATGCCATAGGTATGCTATCTTACCTGCTTCACTCAGTTTTTCTTCCTTATCTTAGCTGGGCTAAGATCTTATCGCTCCTCTTAAAAACATCCACTCTGACCTGAAGACCGACTGATTACTAAGGTTAAGCTATGGGCCAAGATGAAAGGATACCGTAAGTATATACAAGAGGGCAGGAAAAGCTCTACATACAGTGGGGAGAAGAAGTATTTGATACACTGCCGATTTTGCAGGTTTTCCTACTTACAAAGCATGTAGAGGTCTGTACTTTTTATCATAGGTACACTTCAACTGTGAGAGACGGAATCTAAAACAAAAATCCAGAAAATCACATTGTATGATTTTTAAGTAATTAATTTGCATTTTATTGCATGACATAAGTATTTGATCACCTACCAACCAGTAAGAATTTCGGCTCTCACAGACCTGTTAGTTTTTCTTTAAGAAGCCCTCCTGTTCTCCACTCATTACCTGTATTAACTGCACCTGTTTGAACTCGTTACCTGTATAAAAGACACCTGTACACACACTCAATCAAACAGACTCCAACCTCTCCACAATGGCCAAGACCAGAGAGCTGTGTAAGGACATCAGGGATAAAATTGTAGACCTGCACAAGGCTGGGATGGGCTACAGGACAATAGGCAAGCAGCTTGGTGAGAAGGCAACGACTGTTGGCGCAATTATTAGAAAATGGAAGAAGTTCAAGATGACGTTCAATCACCCTCGGTCTGGGGCTCCATGCAAGATCTCACCTCGTGGGGCATCAATGATCATGAGGAAGGTGAGGGATCAGCCCAGAGCTACACGGCAGGACCTGGTCAATGACCTGAAGAGAGCTGGGACCACAGTCTCAAAGAAAACCATTAGTAACACACTACGCCGTCATGGATTAAAATCCAGCAGCGCACGCAAGGTCCCCCTGCTCAAGCCAGCGCATGTCCAGGCCCGTCTGAAGTTTGCCAATGACCATCTGGATGATCCAGAGGAGGAATGGGAGAAGGTCATGTGGTCTGATGAGACAAAAATTGAGCTTTTTGGTGTAAACTCCACTCGCCGTGTTTGGAGGAAGAAGAAGGATGAGTACAACCCCAAGAACACCATCCCAACCGTGAAGCATGGAGGTGGAAACATCATTCTTTGGGGATGCTTTTCTGCAAAGGGTACAGGACGACTGCACCGTTTTGAGGGGAGGATGGATGGGGCCATGTATCGCGAGATCTTGGCCATCAACCTCCTTCCCTCAGTAAGAGCATTGAAGATGGGTTGTGGCTGGGTCTTCCAGCATGACAACGACCCGAAACACACAGCCAGGGCAACTAAGGAGTGGCTCCGTAAGAAGCATCTCAAGGTCCTGGAGTGGCCTAGCCAGTCTCCAGACCTGAACCCAATAGAAAATCTTTGGAGGGAGCTGAAAGTCCGTATTGCCCAGCGACAGCCCCGAGACCTGAAGGATCTGGAGAAGGTCTGTATGGAGGAGTGGGCCAAAATCCCTGCTGCAGTGTGTGCAAACCTGGTCAAGAACTACAGGAAACGTATGATCTCTGTAATTGCAAACAAAGGTTTCTGTACCAAATATTAAGTTCTGCTTTTCTGATGTATCAAATACTTATGTCATGCAATAAAATGCAAATTAATTACTTAAAAATCATACAATGAGATTTTCTGGATTTTTGTTTTAGATTCCGTCTCTCACAGTTGATGTGTACCTATGATAAAAATGACAGACCTCTACATGCTTTGTAAGTAGGAAAACCTGCAAAATCGGCAGTGTATCAAATACTTGTTCTCCCCACTGTAGATCGAACGAAGCTTTAGACCTCACGCTGAATGAAGATTCCTCAACAGCACACTGTGCAGCCAACAGAAATAGCCAACCGTTTCCTTAGTGACCCCTAATGTTAAATACAATTCTGTGTGGCTCAGTTGGTATATCGTGGTGCTTGTAACGCCAAGGTTGTGGGTTCAATTCCCACGGGGGACCAGTATGAAAAAAGTATGAAAATGTATGCACTCACTCACTCTCTTTATAAGAGCGTCTGATAAATTACTAAAATGTACATTTTTTGTGGAAATACCCCCTGAACACTGTTACGACTCTGTTTTTCACTTTTGCTATGTGAATCACTAAAAGGCTGCTCGTGTCACACGGCTCTCGTTATAAGATATAGGCCTACACTCCTCTGATAACAGAACCCAACCTCTCAGCAGAGTGCCTGGTCCTGGAACCATTCTCCAACCCAGAACCCAGAACTTAGAACTCGGATACAAAATCCACTAAATCATATATTGCATAACAGCTCTGTTCTATATGATTAGTGGGCTGTAACTTCAGATAGTTTCCAAAATCACACCCGGTCCTGATTTACTGTAGATGTTGATGTTGGATTTTATTGTTACGTGGTTGTTGTGAGGGAGCGGGGTCAGAGTTCAGCTCAGATTGGTTCATCATGTTACTGTTTTACAGACAGGGTGTTCCAGCTATTTCAACGGTCCCTCTCTGTGTCAAACTGGACAGATAAAGATGTACGATAACATCTTCAACACACCAGACATTCCCCAGGCTTTCCCCATACCCCAGCTACCTCTGACAGACAGTGTTTCCTATCAGCAGACATAGATCCAAGTCTTGGTCTGGATCCAAGAATCTTCTGGGACTCTGCAGTGAACTCTATTGAACTAGAATGTCTATCGCTACTAGTCAATATTCATTTGGTCTGCGATACGTCAGTGGTCATCGCAGCCCCTTATGGTTCCAGCTTAGGTCCCCTATCATTCACAGCCCTAAGAAGTCATGTCTATAAAAGAAAACCTTATGTCCAACCACACGACAGAGTGGCTTCTGTGCCACAATCACAATCAAAATCCCATCACGATCACAGCCTGATGACTTCCAGGTCAGCCTGTAAATACATGATGTGTTATTGTTTCTTATCTGCACCTCCTCTCCCCTGTTTCCCATCGTCTCCTATCTTTCCTGCCAGTCTGTAGTGTAATCAGTGAGTCATTGTGTTGTTACCTGAGGAGGAGAGACGTCCATGTTGTTGACAGAGCCAACATCTAATCAGAGCCTGCGTCTAATCCAAGCGGGATGAGGGATAATCTCACCTGATGTTTATGTTGCCTGTAGTGACTGTGTTTTAACTGTAGCGTCTCTGTGCTTCCCGCTCAGTGTCTATAGGTTGTGTTTGCGCTTCCCCCTCAATGTACAGACAGAGTGGGGACCTGATTATTCTAAGCCCTGTGTCCATCTAAGGGCCAGACAAAGGAGCCACAGTTAGTTACTGAATATGGGGCATAAGGCAGGGAGAGAGCAGGTCTATTGTGTCTAAGCGAGTCCTGACCTGCCTATAGTATTATACCTGTGAGCAGCAGCTGTTCCTGTGTTGTCTGCAGCTATGAGTAGGATAAAGTTGCCCCATATACATTTATAGATCTGTGCCTATGGGCTGATCGTAGGGTAGCCAATGGTGTGGTATGAATTGGGTCGGTGTGTGTTTATGTTTACAATGCTGCCTTGAACTCTGCCCACCGTATCTACCCGTATAATCGCTGCCTCCTCCTCCGCTCCTCTCCAATAAGCTTCCACTGTAAATGGCACACATTCATCATTGATAAAGGTATAAAAACATGTACAAAATGAGTGTTGAAAGACTTGAGATTCAACTTGATTTGAGAAAAGCGAGAGCGTGTGAAGTGGATAGTGTTGATCTGGCTGTTTTGGCAACAAAGAGTGCAGAATTATGGGCAGCAGCTCAACTCCCCAAAGAGTAAGTATGTTACCCAGTATAATAGTCCCTTTGATCTCTCCAGGGTCAACGTTGGGTGCCAGGTTCTTTACCGTTTGAAGTGCAAAATGGAGGGTGGTTTGTGTAGCTCAGAAACCAGTTAAGTGAAATACAGTAGTCTGCACATAACTAAGAACTTTTTGTTGTTGTTGTTGTGAACTTGTGAAAATTAGGTAACTACAGAAGCAAAGATGGAATATATTACAGTAGCATCGTGTCTGTATCCAAGCATTCCTATGGTGTTTGCTCATGAGTGAGTGGAGCTTCTTGGCTGTCAGAGAATGTTGTGAGTTACTGTGCCTCAGAGGAAGAGAGGCAGCAGATACATTGCAACATGCACACTCGCGCGCACACACACTCACTCCAATGCACTCAGTGCCTCAGAAGAAACACAGCAGAAGTCAAAGTTGAGTCACTCAGGCCTTATTTGGCTAAGTCAAAGGGGGTAGGGACAGGTATCCAGTACTATTGTGGTGTAATCTAACCACGTATATGGCCACAGGTGTTTAAAGTTGATCCACAGAGAAGGGGCCAGTGTGTAATCCATATACATTGCATTCGGAAAGTATTCAGACCCCTTGGCTTTTTCCAAAATGTTTACGTTACAGCCTTATTCTAAAATTGATTACAAAAAAAAAATCCTCATCAATCTACACACAAAACCCCGTTTTGAAATATGACATTTACATAAATATTCCGAATCTTTACTTTGCTTTGGGGAAAAAAATAGAAAAGGGTAACATATTGGTTTATTTTTATGTATTTTTGTAATATATATTTTTTAAACTGTTTGTGTCCTTTGACTGTTAAACTTGTGTTTGTAAGCGATTACAGCCTCTGCAGATCCTCTCAAGCTCTGTCAGGGTGGATGGGGAGCGTCGCTGCACAGCTATTTTCAGGTCTCTCCAAAGATGTTCAATCGGGTTCAAGGCTCTGACAGGGCCGCTCAAGGACATTCAGAGATCTGTCCCGAAGCCACTCCTGTGTTGTCTTGGCTGTGTGCTTCGCGTCGTTGTCTTGTTGGAAAGTGAACCGTCACCCCAGTCTGAGGTCCTGAGCGCTCTGCAGCAGGTTTTCATCGAGGATCTCTCTGTACTTTGCTCTGTTCATCTTTCCCTCGATCCTGACTAGTCTCCCAGTCCCTGCCACAATTTGATATGATTTGATGGAGCCCACTGTGTTCTTGGGGACCTTCAAAGCTGCAGAATTCTTTTGATACCCTTCCCCAGATCTGTGCCTTAACACAATCCTGTCATGGAGCTCTGCGAACAATTCCTTCAACCGCATGGCTTGGTTTTTGCTCTGACATGCACTGTCAACTGTGGGACCTTATATAGATAGGTGTTTGCCTTTCCAAATCATGTCCAATCAATTGAATTTACCACAGGTGGACTCCAATCAAGTTGTAGAAACATCACAAGGATGATCAATGGGAACAGGATGCACCTGAGCTCAACTTCGAGTCTCATAGCAAAGGGTCTGAATGCTTATGTAAATAAGCTATTTGTTTTAAATTTTTCATACATTTGCAAAAATTTCTAAAAACCTGTTTTTGCCTTGTCATTATGTGGTATTGTGTGTAGATTGACGAGGAAAATTTTTATTTCATCCATTTTAGAATAAGGTTGTAATGTAACAAAATCTGGAAAAAGGGAAGGGGTCTGAATAATTTTCCGAATGCACTGTATACAGTATACTGAAACTAGCTATCCATCACTCTTATGAGTGAGCATTCCTCATCTGTGTTTTATCTCAAGCACATCATATATCATTGCTCACAGGAATATTTTTTGTACTTCCTGATAATAAAATAGGGTGAATTATTACAACAATGTCGTCATTCTAGATGATACAGGTAGGGGAACTCGGACTCCCACACTCACTGATACACCTCCTTAGCCTGAAGTAGAGAGTGTCAGTTTTCTCACACCACTCTCTCCACAGACTAGCCTTTGTAGTGGAAGTCTCATTTATGGAGTCATTTATGGGACGTTCCTTACGCCTCCCCGACCTCACCCACTCACCTCCTTACGCACCTACCCCTTTTACCTCACCCTCACCTCTTCTTACCCCTTCGCCTATAACTAACTAAACCTGCCGCTTGTAAACCTGCAGGGTGCTGAGAACCTTGACCCCCTGTCTGCAGAGGAATGTGGGTAATGTCTGCCAAAGGCTGTGGCTCTCAGCCAGACAGACTACAGGCCCAGTGACCGTTTACCTCTCTCTCTCTAGCCTGGCCTGCCTGACGGCTCTCTCTCTCTGTGGAGATCGGGAAGGGGGGGGGGGGGGGGGGGGGGGTTCAAGCCGAGTGTCCATTGTTTTACACCAGGGAAGGGAGGGGGAGTGTGAGGGGGTTGGGACTGAGAATGAGTTTCCATGTGTCTGAGACATTCTCTGTGATTTTTTTTCACACGCTCCCATGCACATACAGGAGCCGATCTGTTGGTTCCAAAGTCAGCACAGTACTACAGAAATACAGGCCACGGAAGCCGTAACAACTAGTGCCCATCACTCCACCTGACCAGAAGCTGTCCACTAGAACAGGGTTCTAGTGGACAGTATAGTTTGTCCTTAACAGACACGTGGGCAGTTGGCTCTGTGACTGCAAGAGAACTGGACAGAGAGGCCAGCTGTATGAATCTTCTCTGGCCAGGCTGTGGTGTGGTTGGAGGGTTTGGCTGTTCCAGTGCTCCTGGGTTATTTTTAGGTCGCCTCTGCACTCTGGGTTTAAATGAGGCCTGTCCCTCCATAAAGCCCCAAGAAGCCTGCTACAGTATGTGTTGGGTGTGGTCAGGATAAGGGTTGTACGCCTTATTCACTACAGATGTTACATACGTTTGACCCAGTATCTGACATTGTAACAGCCTTTCTAGTGACTGGGTGGGCTAGCTAGTTGTATGATATTAGTGTGTTAAAGAACCAGCCACACAGGAGGAGCCATGTAGAAATGTACTAAGAAAAAAGCCTTCGGGCAACTCAAAGCCTAATAGAAATGAACTGCATGCACTTTTCATTGTGGCTGTTAAAGCATTATAGCTCTGCTCTCTGAGAATCGCAGTAATGGGTTCCATTTGTTGGCTGATGCAAGACGACTTTATCAGACACTAAAAACACCACCACTGAGTTAAAACATGAATCAAACCATATTACACATTTATAACCAAATAAACCCAGGAGCCAGCTAGCCTCCCCACAGTCAAACACCGAATGTGTTTTAAGAATGTTTATTAATACTTACACAACAGATTATCTGACACTGCATGGGGTGGTTGTCGTAACAACAGCATGAGAAGCTGCTGCTGAAATGATTACATTTTCATGACTCGCTGTGATCAACGCCAGTAGGAGAGAAAGCCAACCCACATCAGGGAATGAGAGTCAGTAGCAGAGAGGGGTTTATTCCTGGCTAGAACCCAACCCAATCTCATGTCTAACAGAGAACAAGGCTTTCATTTGGGTGTTTTTGTTCAGCTTTTCTTCGCCCATGCCAAACGTTTACATAACTAATGTTGTCCTCATATGGTAGAGATGGACCAGAGATGGACCCCCAGGTCACTATAACCAATGCCTTGACCAGTTTGGATTGAAAGGTGAGAATGCAGTTGAACCGGAGTTCCTGCGTAGGGTTCTCGTGTTCCATTTCCTGGTTACTGATGATGTCATGTTACCCCTGGCTACAGAATCCCGTCCGAGCACATTGAGCTATGTTAGGGTGGCTGCCATAGGCCTATGCAGAGTTTAGAAAGGGGCAAGACATTCTGATTTTATATATAGGTTATATGTGGTTCTGGTAGATAGGCAGGGGTTTTTGACATGTACACACTTAGAGACACACAAACACACACTACCACTACTATCAAGGGTCACTGGAAATTTTAAAAGGTTGGTCTGACTGAACGCCTGATGTTCCACCCATTCATCTGGGCGTATGTCAGTCTAAAGTATTAAATGCCTTTGGTCTGCATTTTTAGTTTAGTTGGCCCTGGAGCTCGGGTAAAGCAGCATGTTGCAGGGAAGGAAAATAAGAAAGCTAGCTTCGCTGTGCTGCATGTTCATTGAGGTAAGTGGCAAGCAGATGTTATGTTGTCTCTTTAGGATGTGTGTATTTATGGATTCATATGGATTATTTGATGATGAGTGGAAGTGCTGAGCATATAGACCTACAGTATAAAAAAAATTATGTCACCTTTATTTAACTAGGCAGTTAAGAACAAATTCGTATTTACAATGACAGCCTACCCCGGCCAAACCCGGACGACGCTGGGCCTATTGAGATGCAGTGACTTAGACCGCTGCGCCACTCGGGAGTATGTCATCAAGTGCCACTGACTAAGGAAAGAAAAGTACGAGGCAGGAGGAGATAAGCAAGCAAGAAAGAAAGAATGAAATAACTACGGGTTTCACTTCATTGGTGTGAATGTAATGGTTTATATCTACTTATTCTGATGTATTCAAACAAATCAAAGGTGGACCACGGAGAAGCCGGTGGAAAGTGTAGGTTGGGAAGAGGCGAAGGAGGTGCGATGTCGCGAAAGCGCAAGAATGGCGCTACTAAGATCAGAGGTTTGTCTCCTGTGTATAGACCTTCGTTTGAGGAGTACATACTGTACATACTTACGTCTCCTGATTACAAACTAAGTAATCTTACTTATAGGTCTTCATGCTCTCTTGAGAACCTTGAGGATCTTGAAATGGAGTCAGTTGGCAGTGGCGAGCACTCTGAAGTTGAGCCAGTCCAGGATGTAGTGGGCCTACCTGCGGCAGCAGGTGTGGTAGAGTCTTTCAACGTTTGCCCCGAGAATCCTACCAGAGATGATTTTGGACCGGTCGGAGTGAGATTTTAGAAAAGGGTTGATTCCTGCTTTTTGGGCAACCCTTACGTTGTGTCAAGCTGGGTAAAGGATAAACTGGGAATGGTTACATCTGTGAAGTGGAATTGTTTGGATTTTTTATGTATCCGCCTCCCAGAGGAAGCGGGTGCTTTAAGTCACGCAGCTCGGGGTTCAACCTGTGGTGTGCTTTGCTCTCCGGAGCAGGGCACCGCTGAAAGGGGTGATCTGTGGGGAAGTGTTGAATGTAGAGGTGGATCAAATGAAAATGAAGATTCCTAGTGTTTGTGACTTCCGCCATTTGGTGAGATGTAGACCCGATGGCAAGACTGAAAATACCCTGTCTGTTTTGTTGAGCTTTGACCCAGAGTTTCTACCTGTTAAGGTTAGGTTATATTTGCTATTCTGTGAGGGCCTATGTTCCGAACCCGCTACGGTGCTTTAGGTGCCAAGGTTTTGGACATGTTGCAGCAGTATGTAGAAGGGAAATCCCACGATGTGAGAATGTGCATGAGAGCATAGTCAGAGGGAGTGTACAGTTGGGATAGAGAAAGCACTGTGTGTCAACTGTGGGGGTGCCAATGCAGCTGGGGATACAAAGTGCCCTGTGAAAGAGAGACAGGTTGAGATTGCCAGAGTTTGAGTGGGGCAGAAAGTTTCCTATGCTAAGGCAGCGAAGAGAATAGAGGATAGCCCGAGGGTGAGTGAGTTGACTGGGAGCCCCCCAGTGAGCAGGCCTGAAGAGAGAGAGCCAGAGAGGATGAGTTTAGTAAGGTTGGATTTCTTGCGGTTATAGCCATGGTGATCAACTGCACTACACTGATGGAGCAGACACGACTGAAGATAGATGTGGTAGTTGCAGTAGCAGAGAAATATTTGGTTGTGAGAGATTTTAGTGCAGAAGATCTACAGGAAGTTTTGAGAGAAGGGGTTCCATCCATCGGGCAAAAATAGTGGGATGAGGTGGTTGGTTTTTGGGAATAGTGTATAGTTGCATGGTTAGATGGTGGTGCAATTTGAATTTGTTCCATTCCTCTTTTCCCTTTTTGGGGGTGACCAAAATGTGCAATCCGCTCTCCGACCTGTAAACGGCAGCAACACAGCGTCTAGTCTGCCGGAAAACCACACGAAGAAGAAGAAGAGGAAGCAAGTCAAAGGTGATTTCTATAGAGGATTTTCAATGAGTTCTAGTAGGCGTGTCTTCAGAGCGGCTGACAGACAGCGGCTCCATAGTTGCTAGAGTGTGAGGATTGATCAGTAGTTGGTTGAAGAGTGAACGGAGGATTCGAGCGTTGGAAAGTGTTCTGCTTTTTGCGGTTCACAAAAACAAGTTTGCGGAGGTGTAGCCAACTTTATTTTCAAGTTGTTGCTTTGCTGCAGGCAAATTTGAAGAGATTAGGTTTCTCCTCAAATGACGTGGACTAGCACCATGAGTAGTGGCTACAGTAGTTTAGAGGAGGACTCCGAAGAGTATTTTTTCACCGCCAGAACTTCGTTCTTCAAGAAGCCTTCAGGGAAACCAACCCAGTGCAAGGTACATGGACTTTAATTTGTGCCAACGTCTCACCTGGTAGCTACTGTGTTTTGTCATATAAAGTTAGCAACCTGTTGCTAACGCGTTAAGGAGTTACCAGTTTCGCGTGCAGTATTTCCAACGTAACCAATGGCAGGCAGGCTGGCTAGCCGTCTCATGAGCTAACTTTTAGTTATCAATTATTTGTTTAGGCTAAATCCATATTGGTTTGCCAGGCTTTATGATTTTAGATTTGAATGGAGCTAATCTGATGGTGGACAATTATAGCCGTAATCTGAGTGGCACGTGCAGCTAATATATTTCAGAACCACTTGGGATCATACTTTGATAGGCTATTGTCAACAATTAAATTGTATAGTTGTATTTTAAACAGTGGTAGAGTTGGTTAATTGGAAAAGTGCATGCCAGAGGAGACCTTTAGCCCCTGATTGGGTTAAAGCCCATGACATCCTGACTATGGGGTCTGGAACTCATAAATAGGTCAATTTGTGCTCATCAATACTGGTCTGTCTCCCAGACTCAAGACTCTGCATATAATGTAAGTTATTGTCCTGTCTCTCACACACAACTGCATTCACTATGTGTGTGTTGAGCTTGCAAACTCTTCTCAGCCTGACCTCTCATATTTCCATATGACCTTGACAGTCATATTCCATGCCAGGCTGCAGACAATGTGGCCCATGCAACACACACACTATGCCATGAAGGGACTTGCCCACTAAGCATAATGCTGTGTCTGCCCCCACAATTGTGTTATTGTGGGTGAAACGTCACTCAGAGGGTCTCTCATAGTAGCTCCTCTAGTTAACCCTCCAGCGGCTCAAATCCTACTCTATTAGAGGTCGACCGATTAATCGGAATGGCAGATTAATTAGGGCCGATTTCAAGTTTTCATAACAATCGGAAATCGGTAATTTTGAACGATTTTTACACCTTTTATTTAATCTTTATTTAACTAGGCAAGTCAGTTAAGAACACATTCTTATTTTCAATGACGGCCAAGGAACGGTGGGTTAACTGCCTTGTTCAGGGGCAGAACGACAGATTTTTACCTTGTCAGCTCAGTGATTCAATCTTGCAACCTTATGTTTAACTAGTCCAACGCTCTAACCACCTGCCTCAAGAGGAGCCCGTCTGTTACGCGAATGCAGTAAGAAGCCAAGGTAAGTTGCTAGCTAGCATTAAACGTAATCAATCATAATCACTAGTTATAACTACACATGGTTGATGATATTACTAGTTTATCTAGCGTGTCCTGCGTTGCATATAATCGATGCAGTGCGCATTCGCGAAAAAGGACTGTCGTTGCTCCAACGTGTACCTAACCATAAACATCAATGCCTTTCTTAAAATCAATACACAGAAGTATATATTTTTAAACCTGCATATTTAGCTAAAAGAAATCCAGGTTAGCAGGCAATATTAACCAGGTGAAATTGTCACTTCTCTTGCGTTCATTGCACGCAGATTCAGGGTATATGCAACAGTTTGGGCCCCCTGGCTCATTGCAAACTAATTTGCCAGAATTCTACGTAATTATGACATAACATTGAAGGTTGTGCAATGTAACAGGAATATTTAGACTGATGGATGCCACCCGTTAGATAAAATACGGAACGTTTCCATATTTCACTGAAAGAATAAATGTTTTGTTTTCGAGATGATAGTTTCCGGATTCGACCATATTAATGACCTAAGGCTCGTATTTCTGTGTGTTATGTTATAACTAAGTCTATGATTTGATAGAGCAGTCTGACTGAGCGATGGTGGGCACCAACAGGCTCATAAGCATTCATTCAAACAGCACTTTCGTGCGTTTTGCCAGCAGCTCTTCGCAATGCTTCAAGCATTGCGCTGTTTATGACTTCAAGCCTATCAACTCCCGAGATTAAGCTCGTGTGATCGATGTGAAATGGCTAGCTAGTTAGCGGGGTGCGCGCTAATAGTGTTTCAAACGTCACTCGCTCTGAGACTTGGAGTAGTTGTTCCCTTGCTCTGCATGGGTAACGCTGCTTCGAGGGTGGCTGTTGTCGTTGTGTTCCTGGTTCGAGCCCAGGGAGGAGCGAGGAGAGGTACGGAAGCTATACTGTTACACTGGCAATACAAAAGTGCCTATAAGAACATCCAATAGTCAAAGGTATATGAAATACAAATGGTATAGAGAGAAATAGTCCTATAATTCCTATAATAACTACAACCTAAAACTTCTTACCTGGGAATATTGAAGACTCATGTAAAAAGGAACCACCAGCTTTCATATGTTCTGAGCAAGGAACTGAAACGTTAGCTTTTTTACATGGCACATATTGCACTTTTACTTTCTTCTCCAACACTTTGTTTTTGCATTATTTAAACCAAATTGAACATGTTTCATTATTTATTTGAGGCTAAATTGATTTTATTGATGTATTATATTAAGTTAAAATAAGTTCATTCAGTATTGTTGTAATTGTCATTATTACAAATACATTTTAAAAATCGTCCGATTAATCGGTATTGGCTTTTTTTGTCCTCCAATAATCGGTATCGGCGTTGAAAAATCATAATCGGTCGACCTCTATACTCTATGGGGTCTATTCATCCAGCACCATGTGGATGACTTAATGCCTTCTTTTAAATGTACTGTACTTCATGGTGCCATTGGTTATGCCAATGCTACTTGTTTCAAATAGGTTTCATGGGCTTAGATAAATCTCCTTCCTTCCCCCCTGACAACACCACCACCAACAAACAACAACAGTTAGGCTACCAGTTAATGATAAAGCCGAGGGGCTAGTTAGTTTCTTCCGTAGCAATGTCTCCTCTTGAGCAATGGTTTTTGTGACGATTTAGATTCTCTGTTGGCCTTGGCCCATGTTTAACCAAGAGTGCCTGTTCATTGGTGGTGTGTCTTTACAAGTTGAAGTTTCAGCTTCAACATGCCTCTAGTCTTTCTGTTTACCCCTTAGCACCATGGACACTCAAAAGGCTCTGACCCTGCCTGGGCTGCTGGGAAACGGCTGCAATAGACACACACACGGCGGCACAGCTTCTGAGTGACGGGGCCTCATAACCCTCTTCAGCTAGTCTCTGTCTCCAGAGTAGCTAGCTAATACTGTGGACTACTCAGTAACTCACAGCCCTCTTTCTATATACGGGAGGAGATGACCCTAATGGGTCTGTAGTGGCGCTATGTGATAGTTATATTGATGTATAGTACGTTAATCGTAATAGTAGGTGTTTGGTATAAGAGTGTGTGTAGTATTAGTTATCGTATTAGCTCCTGAGTGGCACAGCGGTCTAAGGCATTGCATCTCAGTGCTAGAGGCGTCACTACAGACAGTGGTTTTGATTCCAGGCTGTATCACAACCGGCCGTGATTGAGAGTCACATGGGGCGGCGCACAATTGGCCTAGCGTCGTCCGGGTTAAGGTTTGGTACGCCGTCATTGTAAATAAGAATTTGTTCTTAACTGACTTGCCTAGTTAAATAAATACTTAAAATAGTTGGTTTTTAGTAGAGCTGGGCAGGAGTGAGTCGGTCTGTTTCAATCTAACATGGCAGCCGTGTAGGAAGAGAGGGCTGCTGTTTGTTTCTCTACTCCAAAGTCAACAACGGCAGACGCTTACGTAAGATAATCACCACGCATTATCTCCTCTGGCAGTCTTCCTGTATACAACTCAAACTGTGGGCTGCCTCGGTCACAGAGAGGGCTGTTTGTTGGGTTGAGTGGAGGACAAGTGGTGGCTGTTTGTGTGTTTAGGGTGCTGTACAACAATAATGCATTTCAGTTTGTCTCCTTGAGTGCTCTCTGTTTCCAGATGGAGAGGGTGGGAGAGAGATCTGTCCAACAGAGGGAGGGAAAGAAACAGCTTAGTGTCGGTCTTCCTCAGACATCAGAAACACTACTCTGTCCGGACCAGAGGATGCCCCAGATTACTAGAAGGGGATGGAATCACACCCATGGTTTCTGTGGTAGCTACAGATAAATAAGCTGCTTTAGCCTCCCTTCCAGTCTCTGCTGCTGCTGGTGGGAAAAGGCCCCTTTTAGTTGGATCTCAGTCCCGCAGACTATATTCCCGTGAAAGTACAGGAGGGTTTTGATGGCAGTGGCAGTGCCCCCACACACGTTCAGGGAGGCTGGGGTTGACTTGTCTATGACATTACCTGACAGCATGGTGTGCAAACGCATGTCAGGACCTTGATCAACCACACAATCCATTAACACACCCTCCCTCACGCGTCTCCCCCTCTTCCACCCCTAGTTCCTCAGCTATTGTGTTGCAGTTCTTGATTGTTCTCAGTTTTGTATCTGGTTCTCTGTTTGCTGTCACTTTCAGTTCAAGTTGTGCAGAAACGTATTTTACATTTTTTGTGCTATCCAATTGGTAGTAACAGTCTTGTCCCATCGCTGCAATTCCCGTACTGACTCGGGAGAGGTGAATGTCGAGAGCCGTGCCTCCTCCGAAACACGACCCCGCAAAGCCACACTGCTTCTTGACACATTGCTCGCTTAAAGCGGAAGCCAGCCGCACCAATGTGTCGTAGGAAACACCGTACACCTGGCCACTGAGTCAGCGTGCATTGCGCCTGGCCCGCCACAGGAGTCGCTAGAGCGCGATGGGACAAGGACAACCCGGCCGGCCAGCCAAACCCTCCACTAACCCGTACGGCGCTGGGCCAATTGTGCGCTGCCTCAAGGGTCTCCCTGTCGCGGCCGGCTGTGACACAGCTTGGGATCGAACCAGGATCTGTAGTGATGCTGCTAGCACTGCGACAAGTTGTGCATTATTACTAGAGCTGGGACTAACTTCCTTGCCATGTTAGTATTGTGGCAAGGAAACACAACATGAAGAGGATATATCTTTAATAAATCAGCCCTAATGTTGAAAACAAACATCATTATGTTGTCATCCAAAGTCACATTTATTTCCCAAGCAATACTTGGGAAATACAATACTCACAATACTTTACATACTGCAGGTTTTTGAAGGACCAAGGAGTTTGGTCTGCTTCGTGTTTTCATTTTTGCCATCCCAAAAATGTTGCGCTATTGGTATCGTCCTGGTCCTAATTATTACAGTATCACATTTACCACAGTTCCTCCATTTTGTCCTGCTTATCATCTTGCTGTAGGAAATGTAAACAAACATGCAAGTCCAAAGTACATACAACAGAACTGTTCACCAGGCCTGCTCTTCCTCCTGGGCGGTACTGTGCTAGCGTTTACTTAGCACTAGCTTTCGGGGAGTGGAAAAGGTCTGAGTGAAAGAGAAGACCTCCAGGAGCCCCAGCCAATCTCAAACTCACACTAGAACCTTCAGTCTGCTGTGAGTTTACATAACGGCAGCCAGACCTCTCCAGACGCCTGTTCCAGAAGAAGTGAGAACGCCTGAGAGCTTTGTCTCTGCTATTCAGGGACGGGGTGTCCGTTTTTCCAGCATACCGGTCTGTGTGTGTGAGAGAGAGATGACTCCTCTGACTTGAGTCTTCAGATTTGGAGATGAAGAGAGTTTGGCAGTGGCACACCCAGCCTAGACAAAATGTAGGATCTGCTCCAGGGAGATCTCCAATAGATCTGTGTAATTAACAAGCTAAATATATATATATTTGATGTCCAAGCAGGGAGTGACTGGTGCCACTACAGTTGTACCTTCATCAACCTTACACAAAGCCTTTCTTGTCTCTTTGTGTGTGTTTCGATATGGCGTGTTAATGATAGGAGACAGAATAGCGTGACTAAGCAGTGGCAGAGTGCTCGGGGCACCACTTGAGGTACAGACTGTTTGAAGAAGAGTCCCTGAGGCTTTCATCTGTTTATGTTCACAACCTAGCCAGCCCTAAACACTGCTCAGCTCGACTCAGCTGTGTGTGCCTGCGCACCGTGTGTTTGTGTCAATGGGTGCCATGCAGGCCTGTTTCCTTCCTGCTGTTGTGAGTTTCCTTCTGCTGCAGAGAGGAGAGAATGTCAACTTTCTCTGTTTTCATACTTCAGATAAACAAAGCAAGACCCACACAGCATACTCCACCAATTCAGCCCTCGCAGCTACTGATAAAAAAAAGGCTGATTTATGGAAACGTGCTTCTTAGTTTAGAAATGCAAAACGGGGCCTACGTCATTTAGCCTAAATACCAAACAGAGCCATGTTGAAAAAAAGACTGTGCTCCAAAGGTGGGTTTTACTGCAGGGAGTTGGCATGGGAGTAGGCTGCTTCATGATTCGTGGCCAGTCTTGCTCTCTTATGTTGCTGTCGCATGACCTGCCTGCATGTTACATAAAGCCCTTTTTATAACTGCCTGCTGCTCTAAGTGTTCTGTTCCAGAGGAAACTCAATTTGATTGTTTTTGCAATGGCCCCGGTTGCTATCGCAGTCCCCCCCCCCCTACACAGACACACACACACACACACACACACACACACACACACACACACACACACACAGAGCAGGCTCCTTGATAATATGATTACCTTTCAGACTGCCTGCGTCATGGAGCAGATGAGGTGTTTGTTAAACACTGGACCCGTGTGTGTGCTCGACTACTCGTGCATGCACAGCCACATCGGTTATGGAACGGCAGCACTTGATCAAGCTTCCAGACCTACTGAACTGTATCACCTATGGTCCTGTCCCATCGTAGCAAGACAACAGAACAGGTGGTCTATGAGAGACACACCCCTTCACTGTCTGTGAGAGAATCCCTTTTCTCTGGACAACAAACTATCATTATCCTGAATAATGCCCTGTAGAACTACTGAGGCCCAATAGGAGCTGGTTCTTACTCATAGGTCCCAAAAGTCACCTGGCCTACAGGTGTGTATTACACACTAGGAAGGGTATCCAGGTGGTCATTTAACTGATGGGAGTCGGCCACCACCCTCTCATTTCCCCTGGCTAGGGTCAGAGGTCAACTGCTACAGAGCAGAGGGTTGTGGGTCACTATCCTTGAGGATCCCTGGCTACCATATGTTGGTTCTGGGAGCAGTTAGAGAAATTGGCTGTGGCTGTAATTGCTGTACCACCATCACACACACTACGCATGGTATCTGCACACATCATTACACACTACGTACAAGCGCCACACACACCATTGCACAATACGTGAGAGGAGAGCGAGAAAGGGAGAACATGCCAACAGCATGGAGTGAATTGGATCTCGTAGCTACTTGCTAGCTATACCCATTGACATGTGTACATTTAAATACATACAGTGTATCGGCTGCTCAATCATGTCACTTGTAGGTCCATGTAAGAGGAAGTGTAACAGGATGTCTTGGAGAGATGCGATTGAAGTTGCTCGGCCAGAGTGTTGTGGAAACCCATTCTTTACTGTGGGCCTAATGTGTTTATTGTGTTGTTGGTTGCTATCCCAGCACTCTCAATACACACTGGCATGGGTGTTCCAGCCCTCACAACATACTGAACACCATTTGCCTAATTCAAATCAAATTTTATTTATCACACACGCCGAATACAATACCGTGAAACGCTTACAAGTTCTTAACCAACAATGCAGTTTTAAGAAAACAAGTGTTAAGAAAATATTTACACAACAATAATGAGGCTATATACAGGGGGTACTGGTATTGAGTCGATGTGTGGGGGTACAGGTTAGTCAAAGTAATATCTGGTAGTGGTGCCCTTGACTGGTGTGTTTGGACCATGATAGTTTGTTGGTGATATAGACACCAAGGAACTTGAAGCTCTCATCTGCTCTACTAAGCCTCGTCAATGTGAACGGGGGCATTTTCTGTAGTCCACGGTCAGCTCCTTTGTCTTATGTTGAGGGAGAGGTTGTTGTCCTAGCACCACACTGCCAGGTCTCTGACAACCTCCCTATAGTCTGTCTCATCGTTGTCTGTGATCAGGCCTACCACCGTTGTCGCCAGCAAGCGTAATGATGGTGTTGGAGTTGTGCTTGGCCACGCAGTCGTGGGTGAACCGGGAGTACAGGAGGGGACTAAGCACACACCTGAGGGACCCCCGTGTTGTTGCCTACCCTTACCACCTGGGGGCTGCCCGTCAGGAAGTCCAGGATCCAGTTGCAGAGGGAGGTGTTTAGTCCCAGGGTCCTTAGCTTATTGATGAGCTTCGTGGGCACTGTGGGGTTGAACGCTGAGCGGTAGACAATGTATAGCATTCTCACATAGGTGTTCCTTTTGTTCAGGTGGGAAAGGGCAGTGTGGAGTGCAATAGAGATTGCGTCATCTGTGGATCTGTTGGGGCGGTATGCGAATTGGAGTAGGTCTAGGGTTTCCGGGATGATGGTGTTGATGTGAGGCATGACCAGCCTTTCAAAGCACTTCATGGCTGCAGACGTGAGTGCTACGGGGCGGTACTCATTTAGGCAGGTTACCTTTGCTTTCTTGGGCACAGGGACTAATTATGCCTATGGATTGTGACATTGTAAAACAACAGGTAAAGGTGCAATTACTGGTGTCTTCACTGAGCCTTATTATTTTTCTCTGGGTTTTAGTCACCGCCCCGCTATGGCTGGCTGCTACAGTCACCGCCCCGCTATGACTGGCTGCTACAGTCATCGCCCCGCTATGGCTGGCTGCTACAGTCACCGCCCCGCTATGGCTGGCTGCTACAGACACCGCCCCGCTATGGCTGGCTGCTACAGACACCGCCCCGCTATGGCTGGCTGCTACAGTCACCGCCCCGCTATGGCTGGCTGCTACAGTCACCGCCCCGCTATGGCTGGCTGCTACAGTCACCGCCCCGCTATGGCTGGCTGCTACAGTCACCGCCCCGCTATGGCTGGCTGCTACAGTCACCGCCCCGCTATGGCTGGCTGCTACAGTCACCGCCCCGCTATGGCTGGCTGCTACAGTCACCGCCCCGCTATGGCTGGCTGCTACAGTCACCGCCCCGCTATGGCTGGCTGCTACAGTCACCGCCCCGCTATGGCTGGCTGCTACAGTCACCGCCCCGCTATGGCTGGCTGCTACAGTCACCGCCCCGCTATGGCTGGCTGCTACAGTCACTGCACTGTGTGGCTATGGCTGCTGGTCTCTGCCCTGGCTAGTACTGTAGCTGTGTCTGTGATTTTAGTGAAGGATTTGTCTACGGCTCCTGTCGGCACAGTCCTCTGCATCAGCCAAACCATTCATATCACACTCCATTGTGCCAGAGATGGGTCTGTTCAGGTTTCTATTGGTGCTTAGAGGTGACTGAGCCTCAGGGGTCTGTGACCTGTCATGTCCAATTTGTATGGGTTTATTCATGGTAGGAAAAGCAACCACACACCCCCGTCCCATTCCCTGACAGAGAGCGTGGACAGGTTGGTAAGTGTGGCTTTGTAACCCTATAGAGCCTCTGTGTGCTGTGTTTCTGCACCTGGTTAGTGCCTGACTATGGTCTAAACATGCATTAATGAGTTACACAACCCCGCTATCATGTGTTCTTATTTCTATTTTGAATGGATTTAATTCAGCACTTATTCAGTTTTGAACATGCTCATGGTAAAACGCGGCTACTGTGTTTCTCGGAACAGGGCCGCTATAGTTGTAGTAGGCTACTGGCGCTTATCTGTCTAATGTCTCTCACGCTCACACACACAAACAGACAGGCTGAGTTAATTATTGTCACAGGAGAGTAGCCTATAGTTAATGCCGGTTAGCTAGCTGCCTTTAGGCCAATATTATTAACAGACCTTCAGTTTCACTATGAGAGGCTTGTCAATGTCTCAACTCTCCATACTCCAGTTTGAGAGCCTTTCATCAACGTTGATTTAAAGTAGTGCAGTTTTGATCGTCAGAGTTTAGTCTACAGTTATAGTGTTAGCCTGTTTTGACTGGCTTGGAACTGTTAGTACAGTAGCTTCCCAGAGGTTGTGTTTGATGTGACCGTCTGTACCTTGCAGCCAATGACCTTCAATTCATTTTTCATGCCGACTGAGTGGTCTAGCCTAGCGTGTTGTTGCTCTTGTTACGCTCTCTACAGAATGGTTCCAGTCTGTCTTTGCTAAGTGCGGGTTACAGACATGATAGAGAGTGGGCCAATGCTACTCCCCATAGACTAGTTCTACAGGCTAGCTCCCTGCCGCTTCATACCTCCGTGCCAGTTTTTATGGTAGATACTGTATGAGTGTTAGTCAGACAAGTCTACTTCCTCCCCGAGTGAACCACATAGTATCACATCTGCTCAGTCTTCCCCATATTTCACATTCTGCTCTCTTGTGTGTTCTATTGTATTCCTGTCTCTTGCCACAGACACACCTGTTTTTCATCCCTCTTTGTTATCCTCATTGTGTTGGTCTATAGGAATGTTTTCCACGTTACTGTAATTAGACCTGTCTGAAGCCAAGCCTGTTTTGTCTCTGATGGAGATCCACTCTAGAGCGAGAAGTGGATCAGGAAGACAGAGGAACAGTGCTGGGCCTAGTGCTATTTGTTACACTGTATTCCCTATGTGTCTCCTATTGCGCCATGTCATAGGCCTAGGCTACATACTATAGCGAGTGTGTATTGTGTGGGCCTCTCACATTAGGTTAACAACAAGCTGACCCAGCACAGTGGTTTGAGGCATGATGAATCCTCCCCAGGCAGTTAATGTGAACTGTCAATCATCCCTGTCTCCCTAGGTAACAGGCCTGTGTGTGTCTTGGGGCTGTAGTGCAGAGTCCAGGTTTCCACAGAGCCAGCTACTAAAACTCAACAGTGGAAGTCTGGGTTATTGTTGACCTGGGTTCTCAAAGGACTGGTGTCTTTCAGTGCTGTGAAATGTTCTATTGCCTCACACTCTAACATAGCTACTGAAGAACAGGGAAGTCTGCCTTTTCATAATGTCACATCTCACCACCCCATGCTTACTCCCCATTGTTGAAAAACACACACAGAGTTGGGTAACAGTGGCTGATCAGATGAAGAGATTGGGGAGGATGGGGTGTGGTAAAAAGCCTGAGGGGCTGAGAGGCGTGACGAAGTACAACAGTCTTGTTATTGGACCACAGTGATGTAATGTCTTTATTACAGGCCTAGGCTACGTGCTGCAGTAATGACACCTGTCTTCCCAGGCAGTCGTACTCCGCACACTGATATTAAGCCTATATTTCAGGAGTCTTAGAAAACCAATAACTGTGCTGGAACATCCTGGCAAGAAGCCAGCTCTTTTAAACCCCACCTCTTTAAGGAATACCTAGGATAGGATAAAGTAATCCTTCTAACCCCCCCCCTTAAAAGAGTTAGATGCACTATTGTAAAGTGGTTGTTCCACTGGATATCATAAGGTGAATGCACCAATTTGTAAGTCGCTCTGGATAAGAGCGTCTGCTAAATGACTTAAATGTAATGTAAATGTAAGCCACTTGGGGTTGAGGGGTGAAGAGTTGCACTGTCTTGTGTGGTGAAGCTATACAGCCGTGTTGACGGAGGACTGTACTTGGGCTGACCCCCTTTAGTCGACTGGTCGATTGTTTGGACAATAAGCTTTTGGTCGGCCTAGAGTTATTTTCTTTAGTTGCTGTTACAACAACTAAAACGTCTTGATTGACGCCTGTCTGTGGACTAATCCATTGCGGAGAACGCGCCAATGGCTCACCAGTAGTACATTACAGTTAATTCCCATATTTTCATATCTACAAGGTTTGTTTGGTTACTGTCATTTTTGTTAATGCGTTCAATATATATTATTAGTCTTGTACAGTTTTCATTGTCGGAGTGGACACATTGTTTGCAGAGCGCACAACCTAGGCTACACTTGTGAGAAACAAGTTTTGGTTTGTTTCATTCCATTTACGAGTTATCAATATATTCATTGTTTTGTTTGGAGCGCTCCTGTCAATGTTGAGTAAGGACGCGCATCTGATTACGCGTAGAAGTAGGCCTTGGCTACCTGGCCTGCGTGCAAATGTAGGGGATCTGATCATATTTCTGATTTGTCTTAAGCTCCACGGCTCAGTAGTGGTGGTGAGTTATCAAATGAATTGTTTTTTCACCTCAAAGGTCAAGTAAACAAAGTCTGTTTTTACATCCATTGAGAAAGGCTGCATTGAGGAACTATTGTCAGTTTGAAAAATCTTTCCATCTCTCTCCCTCAGCTTGGGGGGGAAATAAAACAAAATCATGCTCTTATCCAGTGGAAACTTCATAAAATAGGCCTACCTGATTACTTCTTATCCCTTGCGCAAATAGGCTACAGATGTGTCTGTCTGGTGCTCACTGGTGTGGGATAACTCTGAGGGCCCAGAATATTTTACACGATGCTGCAAGTTTGTTAGCACCAGCTTCCTGCATTTTTATCGGGATATTTTCTACCTGCAGGCTGCAATATTTTGAATTTTTGGGCTTTATGTAGTCTATTTTTACAAAGTTGGCAATAGAAGTTACTTTTAGATTCATATAGATACAAAGACTTTATTATAAAATAAGTTACTGTAATCAAAAAAAGAATCGTGGTCGACCAAGAGTCATCCTGTTCTTTCGACCAATCGATTGGTCAATGTTTAAATGTATTGTTCCATATATAGACACACTCTGTTTGAATAAAACCAACTGCAAGTGCACTGAGCTTGTCTGTTTGATTAAATAATAAAGAACCACAAATGACTCTGAGCCCGATGGTCAAACTGTGTTAAAAAAAAGACAGCGAGTGCCTGTGACTGGTGCATGTTGTCTCGCTCTCCTCCCTACTGCAGTGAAAAGGCACCACAGCACAGCAAGTGTTTATTCCGCTGTTCTGTTACCAGAATCCCCAATTTGTTTAGAAAAAACGTTCCATTAACCCTTGCTCTCTTTACGTAAAACATGTAAGCATTGCATGCATGTGACCAATAGGGCCTGACCAATAGCCTATCAAAAGATTCTGTGAAATTGCTGTGAAACATTTTGCACTTGCATGAGGCTTGGCGCTCACGGAATCAGTAGGCTAATAAACAAACACTCAAACAGGCAACAGAAGCAAGCTAGGTCTTATTTCTGTAGATGAACAGTACCAGTCAAAAGTTTGGACCCCTTATCAAAACTGTCATCAAGGCAAAGGGTGGCTACTTTGAAGAATCTAATATAAAAACAAGTCTAATTTTACAACACTCTTTTGGTTACTACATGATTCCATGTGTTCTCATAGTTTTGATGTCTTCACTATTATTCTACAATGTAGAAAATAGTAAAAATAAAAACCCTTGAATGAGTAGGGCTTTTTACTGGTACTGTATATGTGGATGACTTATAAAAAGATAGACACATTTTAACAGTTACACTGTTGATTATAGACCTAATTAAGTTGGTTTGCGCTCTCAATTTTCTTAGACAATTAGGCTAAGCCGCATTCGCACGGGACTAGTATTACCAGAGAACGTTGGTTATGTAATTATTAACCCAAAATGTCTGTTATTCCACAGGATGATTCTGACTGGAATCGTTTTTTCTAAACTGCCCCCTCACATTCTTTCTTCCAATGTACTGTTTTTTTGTTGTTTTTTTAGGGGCAAAGATATTCAACAAGTCCAGGCGATAACAGGACTACACTGTTAACTCGAGCTTGGTTCCCAAGTTTCTAAACCATACCAAACCATCATTGGTACAGTGTCGCCATAATATTTGAATTGAGGAAGTGCGATCATAATCATTAGGATATTTCAGCAATTCGCAGTAGACGTCCTAAATGCCCCCCAGCCTTCAGATGTGCGCTAAACAGTGCATTTGCACTTGAGATGCGTTTTAAGGCTATGGATACAAATGTGAACTTTATCATTTCCAAACGTTTAGGTCAGTTATATGCTGCTTTGCGGTCTATTAACAGCAAGGGTTACATTAAATAGCTGTAATATTTCTTTACTGATGCATTTGGCAATATTCAAATCATACAACGTATGAACAAAAACATTCACTGTGAAAGCTGATACACCTAGACCCTTCATATATAGGCTATGCTTCGTTCAATTGATCAAATCAGTTAATGTTTTCTTGCTCAAACGGCGAGCAACAGCTGTCAAACTCAGACATTTCTCTCAAAACACAGGGATGTTTATTCGCGTGGGACTAGTATTCTCAGAGGACCTTGGAGTTTGCCAAAATACAGTAGGGTATTCCTGCAGGAATTGTTACACTCCTGCCATGTACAAATTACTGACATGGCAGATTCAGATGGGACCAAAATTACTGATGTGGTGGTTTGTGCATGTGCACATAATTACTTACCCGACCACCCCCAGTAAAACTAATCCTATCCGAATAGGGCTTAAGGCAAGGGCTGTTTTTTCATCTCTTCTGCCTCCGTTGCATTGTTCTCAATCCCAATATGCTGGTAAAATTTGATATTATGCACATAGCAACATAGGGAAAGGTGCCAATTCTACAGCCCACTAAATTGTTTCAGAACAGCGGACAGCAACCGTATCCAACGCGGGATAAAGCACGTGTTATAAAATATTATATAAATGTTGCACCATTATATTTCCATAATATAACCGTATACAATTTCCATATCACAAGTCTTAGTGATGGACTCTGCCTTCCCGTGGCCTCCAATGGATTAGTCCACTGAGACAGGTGCGAATCAGACAGGTGTCTTGTGCACCACGACATTTGTTTTTTTGCGACTGCTCGACTAAAGAAATCTTGGTCGACCGAACAATTGACCAGTCAACTAAATGGTGTCAGCCCTAGTGTGGGGAAAAAAATACCACTTTTTAAAAATTTCAACCAGTCGATTGGTTGAAATAATAGTCGACCAAGATTTTTGTTGTCGGGAACAGCCCTAGACGGTGGGACCAGAGGACATGGTAATACTCATCAGTTTGATAGGGAGGACCTGACTGATGTGTGGAGCACACGGATGCATGCAGACTAGAGAAACCGTGAGAGGGAGATCATCAAGAAATGGCCCACAAAAAAGCACGAGCCTAGGGTCTGTCCCTCAGTCATCGTCAATTCCCTGTCCTCTGACTTGTCCCTCAGTCATCGTCAATTCCTTGTCCTCTGACTAGGGCTTGGAATTGCCACGTACCTCACGATACGATATCACGATGCTTAGGTGGTGATACGATATGTATTCCGATTCAATAGTGTGATTTTTATTTTCTTGCGTTTCACTGTTTCTAAAATATTGCTCAACATATGTCTGTGACAGAGGGACAAGCGAAAGCCGTGATGAGTTTTGATCATTCATGGAAATAAAACGACTTAAAGCTAATTGGCTCCCTATTTTTTAAAAGACGGAGAACAATTAAAGAAGAACAAATACTGGACTCTGCATGTACAGCCAACTAGGCCAAAAATATTGTAATCTCGTCAAAACAATATATCGTCCCCAAAAAATCCTGATATGTAACTCTCACTTTTTTCTTAGCCCCCCCTTCACTACCTCAGACCCCTCTCTCTCATATGTTTGACTTGGTGTGGAGCAGTAGACTAGTACAGTAGACTACACAGGAAGCGCAGACTAGGAGAAACCGGCACATCCCAAGTTTCATATTTTACAATCTTCAGTGTTTTCATACCTCAGCTAGATAGAAATCTCCACAGACCCCCTATCAGCAGTGTGCGTTCCAGGCCAGCAGCCCAGGGGTCTGTGGGAAGAGTCAGCAGTTCTGCCGGGATGGTTTCCATTCCTCTTTTCTTTTTGTTCAGCCCAGAGTTTGTGTTCAGCTCAGTATTTTTTTGTTTTGTGTGTTCAGCAGAGTGTTTCAGCCCTGACCTCCTTACTCCTCCTAAGTAAAGCCACTTTCAGTTATGCGAGTCCATCGACACCACAGGAGGCAGGATGGACTCGCTCACTCTGTCACCCTCTCACTCTGAGCCCACTGAGCAGGAATTCACTTCTGTTCTACCCAGTGGGACACTAAGGGATGGATCAAACTCTCCTGCTGCACTCATTGGAGTGGTTTAGTCTTTCCTATGCTATTCTGTGTGTTTGCATGCAGTACTGGGTTAGACTCAAGTACAGTAAATAGCTGCTGGAATCCCTCCAGGTTAAAATTAATACTGTGTGTGGTGTCAGGGAATTAGCTGTGGTTTAGTGGTAGTATAGGAGCTCTCCAAGTGGGCTTGTACTGAATGAGGTGTATGCAGTGCTTGGTTTAAGTCTACAGAACCTGCATTAGTTGAGGAATATCAATGTCTGTTATGCGGAGGAAAGGTGTGGCTGCTGTGGACTTCCCCTCTAAGCTGAAGAGGAAGTCTCACACGGAGGGGGGCGGGGGGGTAGTTGCTACAGCGCAATGGCACTGATTGAGACTGTCATCACAAAATACCATAACACATGGTCAAACTGCTCTTCCCATACCGAATCTTTATCTAGAACAAAATCCACGCCCATCCAGATGTAGATTAAGTCTGGGGTGTTTAGTCTATTTCTAGCTTTTCCTATATTTTTTGTATATTCTTTGCTTGAGAAGCATGGCTGTCTGGATCTGTCTGTCTGTAAACGGATAACATCAGCTATGTAGGTAATCTGAATTAGTCAGTCAAACCTGTTCCTCGCCTGACTGAGAGAAGCACTGGAGAAACCAGTCTGACAACACAAAGCATAGCCTAATCTCTATTCTTAGAACACGCCACACACATTACTTCACACGTTAAGCTACACCACCTCTCCTTAACCCAGCACTGAACTCATTGTAACTCTACTTACTAAGGCTTACTCTAAGCAGTCAATCCCAGAGCATCTTTACCGAACACTATCCCACGTTGCTCGGCCTACTGACTCTTCAACCTAAACTACTCCTCCTTCTTATCAGTCCTGCTCTGATACCGCTGCCACCCCAGCTAACCCTGCCTGCCTCGGGAAAAGTTGCTTAACTGCTTACTTCAATCCGAGTACAGAGGGAGAGTTTAGGCTTGTCGTTCATTTAACGGAGTCTAATCCGACTGGCATTCCTTAACCTTGATGCTGCAGTAACTACAGTGAAGGGAGTGTAGGGGTGTGTGAGTGTAGGGTGAAGATGTAAAGAGCAACAGGTTGAACTCTCAGGGAGAGTCTGTTCTGCGGTCTTTCTGCTCTCCCCCTTACCGGCTGCAGTGTAGTGGCTATAACAAACACTGTGTGGGAGTGAGAAGGCTGTTTTTTTTTTTGGGGGGGGGGCCGTTACCTCATTGGGACATTTGTTTTGCCTTTTGCCTGTCACGCTCCGTCTCACTGGTGCTCCTCTTAACCCTCTCCTGTCTGCCCCATCCTCATCTGTCTGTATGGACTCAAATACACTCTCTTTTACATACTCTGCCTCGTAACCCAAAGTAATGATACTGATGTTAGTTTGTTCAAGACCGCGGTCATGAACTGGCTCGGTGCGGAGTCATCTGATGTAGTTGATCGTGACCTCTGCGAGGTTCTGTTTGAAACCGAGGTAATCCTATAGAGCTGGTTGGAGAGGGTGAGAAGACAATTTTTTTAGCACAGTAACCAACCCAAATCTGTTCTCTCTCTGTCACACAAAACCCCAGAGTGGTCATGGCCCATGCAATAGCGGCTAGCAAGTGTTGTCATAACCATCACCAACCTTTCTCTGTGGCTACCCATAATCCCCTGGGTCTTACTGTGAGCCACCTGAATCAGCTGTGACCTGTACAACCCGGTAAAGTACTTCAGGGATGACTAGCTCTATCTGCCGTGGCTACTGTGTGTGTGTAGATAAATCGTAGTCTGTCCACCATGTAGCCATCTTATGCAACGATTTTGCCATCCCTGACAATTGCAAAGTCGTAGGTCGTAAGCAATTGTCGGTCGTCTTGACTTGTTCAGTGCAACAGGGTCTACATCTGACGATTTTAAGTACAGCTACATCCGGTCGAAGGCTCAAACCAAAATTTTGCCAGTATCAGAATTATTTTGCCTTTATCGTACAGTGCGGCTCGTAACACCAGCCAATCTTGGTGACTGACCAATAGGAACACACCCAGCACTGATTATGCACACAATAATACCATTATTGGGAGTAGTCAGAATAATATAAAAGTTTGATTTAAACATTTGCATGCTGTGCAAGAAGGATTTCCCTAATAATCCTGTTTACATGACACATCTGAAATCGGGCTACCTGATGATAAATGCACAAAATCGCCAATCAAAATAAATGTTCTACCACAGGGACAATGTTATTTTGGGGTTTTGACTTCAGACATATGACGTTTGTGAAGACTGTGCATGCTTTCAGTAAAAGACAGGACGTCAGATTGTCAGCAAAGGCCTTGCGTTATCAGTGCAGAGCCACTTTCTCCTATGCATATCAATGTTTCTGTTCGCGTTGAAGTAGGCTGTCTTGTCTGTGTAGTGCTAACTGTGCGGTTGACCTAGTAATCCTGTAGTGAGTCACTGGGCTCAACCAAGCAGCAGGTCAATGTCACCTGTTTCGGCTCATACACTGCAACCCATAGTCTCACGAACCTACTGGGTCACACCATGGGCTAGGTGGACTGGACCAACAGTTTCCTCTGGCCCATCCTACTACAGCTCCACCCAGCCCAGTTCCCAGTCTGTGAAAGACAGCTGGCTGCGGCAGGAGTCTAAACCACAGCATTAGACCACATCCATTGCCAACCGTAACAGTAAGGAGCTCTGTTCTGTTACTTTATGACCCTGTTGTCCTCTGTGGTAGGCAGTAAAAACAAGTCAACCAGAAGCACCTCCAGAAGAGCATACATAGCATACCTTTTACTGCCTTGATGTTGACATTAAAGAGAACACTAGTAGGTCAGGAATATACCCCCAGTCAGCCCGGTCGCCCTGAGGTAAATACTAGGCTATTAGAACCATACCACTCCACTATCAATGTTATTACCTAAGGTGGACTCTTCTGTGTGTGTACAAGTTGCCACCCTGGTCTCTCGTGCAGTGTGGCCTTATAAGGTGTCCAGTGCCTGCTTGGTCTTGTCAGGATACTGAGTGGGGTTTAGGTTTGTTTTTAGTAGCAAGGAGCCTTAGAGCAGAGAAGCACTATGCCCATGTAAGAACACACAGTGCTGTCTGGAGTTTAGCCCTTCAGGCACACACGGAGGATGACGTGTGTCTGCTATGACTGCATGATCCAGGGTGATATGGAGAGGAAGCTGCAGTCATGTCCATTAATAAATAATACTAACATTCAGTTATTGTTATCAACAAACTCTGAAGTCAGATCCTTCTGCTTTCTTTGAGTTTAAACTTTGTGTGTGGCGGTCACAGCCTTCAGCAGAATGACTCTCTCTGGATCTGGGGAGAACATTCATCACATAACTATGACCTCCTCTCTCCCTGGGTTGGGCCTGACGCACTTCTGTCCTATGGAGTCGTCTGTGCTGTGGTGGACCCTTGACTTGAGGGGGAGACCCAATAAGATAAAGGGTGTGTGAGATGCATGACGGTTGTATGCGTGTGATTCCAGTGTTTCCCCTAGATTATTTTCCAAAATCAACTTCTAGGGCAGGGCTATTCAACTACTAAACAAAAATATAACCGCAACATGCATCAATTTCAATGATTTTACTGAGTTACTGTTCATATAAGGAAATCAGTCAATTGAAATGCATTCATTAGACCCTAATTTATGGATTTCACATGACTGGGCAGGGGCGCAGCCAATCAGAATGAGTTTTTCCCCTCAAAAGGGCTTTATTCCAGACAGAAATAATCCTCATCAGCTCTCCGGGTGGCTGGTCTCAGATGATCCCGCAGGTGAAGAATGTTTTTTTTTTTTGTATTTCCTTTTTAACTAGGCGAGTCAGTTAAGAACAAATTCTTACTTACAATGACGCCCAAACCCGGACGACGCTGGGCCAATTCTGCGGCGCCCTACTGGACTCCCAATCACGGCCGGATGTGATATACAGCCTGAATTCGAACCAGGGACTGTAGTGAATCCTCTTGCACTGAGATGCAGTTAGACCGCTGTGCCACTCGGGAGCCCAAAGAAGCCGGATGTGGAGGTCCTGGGCTGGCACGGTTACACTTGGTCTGCGGTTGTGAGGCCGGTTTGACTTACTGCCAAATTCTCTAAAACAATGTTGGATGCGGCTTATGATAGAGAAATTAACATTAAAATCTCTGACAACAGCTCTGGTGGACATTCCTGCAGTCAGTATGCCAATTGCACACTCCCTTAAAATGGAGACATCTGTGACATTGTTGTGACAACTGCACGTTTTAGTGGCCTTTATTGTCCCCGGCACAAGGTGCACCTGTGTAATCATGCTGTTTTAATCCGCTTCTTGATATGCCACACCTGTCAAGTGGAAAAAAGCAACGCACAACCACAAATGAAGCACTTTTCTTAAATTGAAGTGTTGCCAAAAGTAATTAGGAAAGAAGTGGTGGGTGCTCAACCAACGTGAGCCAAGGTGCAACACACATTGATGCTCACTTTTTGTTTCATTTAAACAAATATTAAAAGGTTCTAAAAGTAAATAGGTCGTTTTAAAATCATCTGAAAACTAAGCATCTCAATAAATAACAAAGATGCAGTGTGTCATTAGGTAATGCAAAATTCCAGTCTGAAGGAAGTATGCTTTGAATTCATTTCCCTCAGTCATTAGGCATGTTTTTTTGTTGTCACACTCCCTTTTAATGAGTCCTTGTGTGTATGAGGGAAATAGAAGGCACGTATGTGGTCATAATATTTTGTAACTTAATCCGCTAGACTTCATATGAAGAATCAACATGCCACATAGGCGCTAGAAACCACACTATAGACAACCACCATAGTGCTAGAAACCACACTATAGACAACCACCATAGTGCTAGAAACCACACTATAGACAACCACCATAGTGCTAGAAACCACACTATAGACAACCACCATAGTGCTAGAAACCACACTATAGACAACCACCATAGTGCTAGAAACCACACTATAGACAACCACCATAGTGCTAGAAACCACACTATAGACAACCACCATAGTGCTAGAAACCACACTATAGACAACCACCATAGTGCTAGAAACCACACTAGACAACCACCATAGTGCTAGAAACCACACTATAGACAACCACCATAGCGCTAGAAACCACACTATAGACAACCACCATAGTGCTAGAAACCACACTAGACAACCACCATAGTGCTAGAAACCACACTATAGACAACCACCATAGTGCTAGAAACCACACTATAGACAACCACCATAGCGCTAGAAACCACACTATAGACAACCACCATAGTGCTAGAAACCACACTATAGACAACCACCATAGTGCTAGAAACCACACTATAGACAACCACCGTAGCGCTAGAAACCACACTAGACAACCACCGTAGTGCTAGAAACCACACTATAGACAACCACCGTAGTGCTAGAAACCACACTATAGACAACCACCATAGCGCTAGAAACCACACTATAGACAACCACCATAGCGCTAGAAACCACACTATAGACAACCACCATAGTGCTAGAAACCACACTATAGACAACCACCATAGTGCTAGAAACCACACTATAGACAACCACCATAGCGCTAGAAACCACACTATAGACAACCACCATAGCGCTAGAAACCACACTATAGACAACCACCGTAGCGCTAGAAACCACACTATAGACAACCACCGTAGCGCTAGAAACCACACTATAGACAACCACCGTAGCGCTAGAAACCACACTATAGACAACCACCATAGCGCTAGAAACCACACTATAGACAACCACCATAGCGCTAGAAACCACACTATAGACAACCACCAAAGTGCTTGTCGTTTTGGAACTGAACGTCCGATATTGGCATCTATTTGGCCTTGGCCCCGCCAGTTGAATATCCCTGATCTAGGGCCTCCAAATGAAGGTCAGGACAACACTGTTGCAGGCCCAGGGCTGGAGGCCTGTCAGTGTGTATGCTCTTTGTCGATCTGTATCAGCTGATCTTTACCAATCTCTTCAGGCCATAACATATGTAATAACACCACTTAACGCTCTGTTTCTGTCTATCAGGATGTGGAGCAGGAAAGGGAGTTACGGACTCATCTCAGCAGAGAGGAGATCAGACAGAAGGTCGAGCTGTACAACTCCTCCTCCAAGGACCACCTCAAAATGACCCTGGTAAGTGACCTCTAACCCTTAACCCAACTCCTCCATCAGACATTAGGCTACCTCAGTTTATTGTCCCTTCTGACCTAGCTTCCCACTTTTGACCCCTCATCCCTAAACGAACTTGTATGACCGTCAGGCTCTGATGGTTATCTCTGCCACGAGTGTGTGCGTGGGTCTGGCAGCCCTCAGAGCTGATCTGTAAAGGCTCATTCAGCGCTCACGTGTTGTGTGTTATCTATCCCCTCCTGATCCACAAGAGACGTGACACACACGTTTGCTTGCTGCATGCTTCCACCGCATCTCTCCTTCCTCTGTTTACTAGGGCATGATGGTGGCACTCAACACATGTTCACCAGACTAGCTGTCTGGAACAGGCCTGTCTGAGAGAGATGTATCAGATGAATAACTGTAGCATGCTTATTTCCTTCTGGGGATGGGTCAAAGTTCGAAACCACTGTTCTTTTGATTCACATTGATGCCCATCTAGTCCATGCGCTCAGACCTGTCAGTCATCTAAAAACATGCAGTCAGGCTGGCATAATGACTCTACTGCGGTCTTGTCTTCTTTAGAATGTCTTTGTTTTCTCGCCTCTTTGTGTCCCTGATCTGTCCATCTATCGCAACCACAAGTCACTCTTTGTTCTTTCTCTGTAGAACCATAACGCCGTGATGGTGCATTTTAGTAGTGGCAGTCAGCTGATTTGATGCGTTTCATCTCTTCTCCTTTAATGACCTTCTCTCTCACCCTTCTAAACACCAGTGGTGGAAAAAGTACCCAATTTGTCATACTTGAGTAAAAGTAAAGAAACCTTAATAGAAAATGAATCAAGTAAAAGTGAGTCACCCAGTAAAATACTACTTTAGTAAAAGTCTAAAATTATTTGCTTTTAAATATACTTAAGTATCAAAATTAAAAGTATGAATCATTTCTAATTCCTTATATTAAGCAAACCAGACGGCACTATATTTTGTAAAAAAAAAAAAATGTAAAAGAAGAAAAGTTAGATAGCCAGAGGCACACTCCAACACTCAGTCTTTTACAAACAAAGCATGTTTAGTGAGTCCGTCAGATCAGAGGCAGTAGGGATGACCAGGGATTTTCTCTTTAGATGTGTGTGAATTGGACCCTTTTCCTGTCCTGCTAAGCATTCAAATGTAACGAGTACTTTTGGGCGTAAGGGAAAATGTATGGAGTAAAAAGTACATTATTTTCTTTAAGAATGTAGTGAAGTATAAGTTGTCAAAAATATAAATAGTAAAGTAACCCCAAAAAACAACTTAAGTAAAAATACTTTAAAGCACTACTTAAGTAACTTTACACCACTGCTAAACACTCTCTCACACACACAGTGCTGTCCCGTCCACAGGGGGATGGCATGTGAAGTAATGGGCTTAAAGATGGGCCCACAAATCTGGGCTCCATCTGGTAACTAATGTTAAGCCCCCACCCACCCCATCATCTGGTCATCTCTCACACAGACATGACAGAGCTTACTGTGTGTGGTGTGCGAACATGAGTGCTTGTGTACCTGTTCTGTGTTGCCCTGCAGTATCCTAACCGGTCTCTCTCCCTCCCTGTAGAACCCCAGTGGTGTGTATACGGGGTTCATCAAGGTGCAGTTGGAGCTGAGGAGACCCGTCACAGTACGAGGTGGGGGAGGAGAGGAGGCCTTCTACCTCCCCCAGGGGGCGATTAACACTCTTCACATCAGCTCCAACAACACCGTACGACAGGTGGGTCTCACACACACACAGAGTTACGTACAACCTGCGTGCAGTGATTTGTAGAAAATGGCTATGATTATATATGAACACCGATGCTAATCTTTAACGTTGTTTCTATCAGGTGATTCAAGCCCTATTGACCAAGTTCACCGTAGCTGACAACCCTGCTAAATATGCCCTGTACAAACGCTGCCGCAGGGATGAGCATGGTAGGTGTGTGTGTGTGTGTGTGTGTGTGTGTGGTGTCTGTTTTTCTGGCTATAGGAGACATTGTAGTTGGTTTGTCATGCCATAGATGCCAGTCTGTGTTAGTTGGCTGGATAGCATGCATGCCAGAACTGGGCTGGTGTCTGAACATAGTGTGTGTGGGTATCTGTAGGGTTTAGGGTGTGTATTTTTAGACGCCTCGCCCTCATGTTGCTGAATGTCACAGGCCTGTCCCCACACACAAACCGTGTACAGCAGCAGCTGTTCTCAACCAGCCAGCCTGTGGAGAGAAGTCCACAACAGGTTTCAGTACAGTTTACAGTAGCAGCCGGTGTCTTGTTCTTCTGTCGCCCCCCCCCCACTACTGTTTTAGTTCTTCCTGTTTTAAGGCTCTGCTAGATAAGATTGAGAGGGCAACTCGCTGGTGAGGTTCAGCGTGGACCTTCACCCGGCTCAGAGTCCGAGACCCCCAGCAGACAAGCAAAGCTGGATCAGTCCCTATACCACAGAGCAGGAGATAAGCCCATCTTACTGAAGACTGGGTGGGGTTAGGGGTAGAGTAGTCGGGAATAGGAGTACAGGTAGCGAATATGTCAGACTTCCAGCCGAGTTGCAGTGCCGACCGTGCAGTCGGTCACGGTCTGTCTAATCTCACACTGTTGTAATCCGACAGCTCTTCATTATGTCAAGGGAAATGCGCACACCCGCTATCCACGACCTCTGGGACAACGTGACTCGAATGCTACCTCTGACGTGTGTGTGGTGTTTTCCCTTCGTTAAATGAAGAGGGGAGGTCTAGACAGTATACTGTGGTCCAATTAAAAACACGGGGGGGGGGCTTGTGTGTGCTGGGCTGTGTGGGGCACGGACTCAGTTCGTAATGGTTAGGATATGTAGCGTCATAAATCTGACCCTAGATCTGTGGTTTCTGCGTGATCTATGAGGAAGGGTAAATGTATGCATGTCTATGTAACTTATGACCCATTGCGATGGTGGCGTAAACTTAAAGCCCCTGCCTGCAGCAAGAAATGCCACGGTGATGTCTGAATCCGGCATGGAATGCGGGTCTCTCCCAGTCCTGCTGAGATGGACGGCTAAAGTACTGTACCACCATGGCACCATCTGGTACATAGCTGTGTAGAGCTATTCCCCTTCACCAGCTGTGTTTTTAACAGGGGAGCCTGAAGGCTAGGCCTAGCAGGCAGGCGGGAGCCTCTACTGTAGAGGGACAGGCTGAGAGCATGTGGTGGTGTCTCTGGATATGGAGCATGCAGGAGGGTTTAGCGCTGCCTGGTGACTTGACTCGCATGAAAGACTTCGGTCTCTGATCTGACAGGGCCAGTGTGGTTTACCCGTATTTTATTTACCCGTATGCGTGTGTATTTCTGTGTGTGCTTAATCAATGGTTGTTTTCCTTGCGCACACACCACTTTGGCCTATCCCCAGTTTCCCAAGCTCTCATTAGTGTTTTTACAGCACCCCCCCCCGACTTGACATTGAGCCCTTTTGTAGAATGAACCCTAATAATCATGCATTATAACCACAGAATATTATTGTGTGTGTTTCCTCCTGTAGAGTACATGTGTAGGCTGTCGGAGGGAGAGCATCCGTTGTTCCTGCGTCTGCTAGCAGGTCCCAACACCGACACGCTGGGCTTTGTCCTGAGAGAACAGCAGACTGGCGAGGTCATGGTAAGACACACACTGAACTCCCACACACACACACACTAAATACACACTCGCGCTCCCTGTATTAACCATACCTCTCTCCTCTTCCAGTGGGAAGCGTTCTCCATCCCAGAGTTGGGTAACTTCCTAAGGATGCTGGAGAAGGAGGAGACTGAGCGGGTGTGTTCCGTGACGCGTCGCTACGACAACTACAGACTCAAACTGCAGGAGGCCATGAGAGCAGCTGGGGGGCCGGGGTAAATACTGCCCCTGGAGGAGAGGGGGCTGGGAACCAGAATCCAGTCTGAGGGACACTGAGGGGGAAACTGGTCCAACCTGATTCAGAAACTGGAGAGAGACAGACAGCTGGAATAAACTCCAGATTATACCTGTGGACCCTATGTGCAATACACTAGATGGACACTAGAGGTCATCTGTGGTTCCACTGCATTCAGCCTGGACTTTGCATTAAGCACTCAAGACTCAAGAGACTACCTCCATGTCTTTACTGAGTAGACCTACACCCCCGTGTGCCATATCCACTCTTCTGTTCACTCTCTTCTGATCCTTCTGGTTATTGCAATTTTTTTATTCTTTTGGAATGACCTTTTTGAACACGTGAATGATTCAAACCCCCAAATATTTGAATCAATTTATTTTGCATTTTTATTTAATTGGTGGATGCAAGGGTTTGTACATATTGTCGTTTTTAATTTATGTGGGTGAAGCTTTGTTCTGTTTCTTTGCTGAAATTGTTTTATTGTGTTCTATGAAGGCGTGGCAGCAATCCGACCCCCATAGGGACCGACTCGTGTGCTCACTGATTTCTCTCACAGGGGTTAATGCACAGAAAACATATCGGCAACATAAAGGCTAGACTGGTTTATCATGGAAAGGACACAGTATTAGATGGACAAGATGAAATAGAAACTAGAAAAGGCAAATGATACAAACCAGAATAAGACTGGTGTATTTAAACTGAAGGTTGTGATGGTCTTGAAAGGCGAAGCATATTTGGTGCCGTTTGTAGAGTCTGACAGTCACAAGCTGTTTGGGGTTTAGAGGTCAGGATGGAAGTGTGACAGCTTGTGACCAGAACGACAGTGGAGTTTGAGCTGACCGCTCACCTTTGACCTCTGGACAGCGTCTAGTCGTATCAGAGGAGAAGGGGTTAGTGCTGTGAGAATGGAAAGATTTTAGGAAGTTGACTAATGGTTTTAGAGGAAGTAGATAAGTAACTAAAGACTGTGTAAAAAAAACAAACAAATGAAATGGAATTGACAAACAAGAGTTTTTGGAGTTCCGTGTTAAAAGAGATTGTCTATGCCGAGAAAGTTCATGGCCTCTGTTGGAGCCAGCGCCAGGCCGGTGGCCACAGATAACATGGTCAGGAATAGCAGCAAAGGACAACGGCTATGTTCCTGTTCCTCTGGTAGTCATTGAACATGGCTACATCTGTGCTAATCTGCTTCAGGGCTGGTAGGATAAATGCTTTTAATCAGTCTTACCAGTGTGTGAACCCTGAAGCAAAGCTGCATGTCCCATGCAGAAAGCACGACACATCAGGAAATGGATGTGCTAACAGACCAAAGAGACTAGTCCGTTTTATTGTAGAGGTGACGTCACATGGCCATGTGTTCAGTCTCCTAGACTAGGAGAAAGCGGCTAGAACCTGTTGCTTTGAAGTTCTCGCATTTTGCCTCCCTGTCCATCGCGCTCTCTCTCTCCTGTATTTACATCTCTACCAGGGTTGTATCCATCTTCTGGTAGTTACAGGGGAGGTCATTTGAACAGAGACTGTACTTTGGAATAGATGGACAATCAATTGAATGGACAGAGCAACTAGTGAGCGCATTTTGGGCCATCAACCCTCGGCACAGTTTCAAAATACTCTGACCAAATGCAAGAATATATGTTGATTTGGCGTGTTTAAAAGCCTTGTTGTTTATCTGCCAGTACTATATGACGTTCTTTCTGATGGTACTGCGTTTAGTTGCCATGTTTATCTCTATAGAAAGAGTAGTGGTGTGGATATATAGCCCCACCTTATGGATAACTGCTGTAACTGTCCTCTCGGGCTGCCTGTTGGTGATACGATGTTGCTTATGTTTTCCTGTTCTATAACCGAAGCTATTATAAAATGTTTGGATTTATTTTAGGTTTTGCCTGGTGCTCCTAGAGGCCTCTCAAATTAAGGGAACATTTTATAGCTAGAGTTTATTATAAGGGGTTACACACCCAGAACTTAATTTACGTTTAAACACTGGGTTAATGGAGTTAGATATGGTAAAATAATCTGTCACATTTTATATCCTAAAGCCATTATTTTCTTTGCAAGCCTTGCTAAATGGTGTTGCAAAGCACAGTGTTACATTGACAGATACCACTGGGCCTGTGTTAGCTAGTTAGAGGTCTGCACATCTCAGCGTCAGGGCTTTGAATCAGACAAGTTAATATCTATCTACAGAGCTTCTATCGGACCAGTTTACGATCTACTGAAGCTTCTGGGCACTTTACCTTTTAATTCAGGGATTTTTCTTTGCCTTCTCTATTTACCAGATGCCAAGCTTCCACTATAATTCTACACAATGTTTCATAATTAGGCCTTATTGAAATGTGTGGCTTTTATGAAAGATGTAAGGTGTTTCTAAAACGTGATGTTTATACAAGCTCCTGTATGATTTGTTAGACTGTGAAAGTTGGTTTATCTTCAATTGTATCATGTTATGGGCAGTGCTATCTGGTTAGCTTTGTTATGTCTGGGATGTAGGAGGATGACTGCTAAAGTAACCCATATAAATATACTATAAAGCATGCATTATCTACACCTAATGCATATAGGCCTACTATGTGGATCTTAGGAACCAGTACTGTTGAACTTGGAAATGTATGAAAGTTTTTATAGATAAACATCAACTAGTTAGATGCATAACTGTTATTTGCCAAAGATTGCTAGCCCCCCTGTCTCTTCAGCTATGCTCTTTGTAATGTTCTACGCTGCAGTGCTACATGCAGAGACTGTAAGATCTAAACCTGGAATGATTCTGCTGACGCTGTTAGTGATGGTTCAGTACCAGGATGTGGATGAACACAGCAGCTGTGGGCTCAGCTTGGAGGAGACGGGATGGAACTGACATGTTATAATGAAAAAAAAAAAGTTGCTATATTCTATTTATATTGTTGATGATGCAGATTTATTTTTGTAGGTAACTTTTTTTTCTTTTTGGGGGGATTGTTACCAAATGTGGCCTTCTCTAAAGGACTGAATTCATCTATTAAAGTTTTAAATTGTACAAAAAAAGGGAACATTGGTGAATCCAATGATCTGGCCACTGAAATCAAAAATGCAGAACTAATAATGAGACCTGACTGCACTCCTATAGGCAGCTCCTAAAGGGGCAAACAGCAGTTGCTACGTAAGATGGCGTCCTCGTCGATGATCTCCTCCACCTCTCCAGTACACACAGCCATACTGGGGGTAGCTCATTAAGGTGTTGCAGTAGTACAAGGGCTGTGCAGCATAGCAGGGTCATCTGCATCAATAGGTGGGCAAGTCAGCGGTCGCCCAGGTGTATGTCACCTGCGCATAGATCTCCGGTTTCTACACCGGAATGTCTGCCTGTGTGCCCGGGGTCTCTGGAGTGAGCTTCTTCCTGTGGACTTTGGAGGCTGCGCCAGTGTCAAGCAGCCTCTTCATCATCCCGCGTATCTCTGAGGTCAGGTCTTTCGTGTAGGTGGCTGTGAACTCAACTTACAGTCCTGCTCTCTTCTTCCTCTGAGCCTGAATAGCATCTCGGTGATGTTATTGGGAGGGCTCTCTAGGGGCCGGGCTGGGGAAGCCCAGACAATCTTTTCCCCTATTGGATACATTTAATCCCTTTCAAATTAATTTACAGAGCTATAGACGTTAAGACACCATCCATGATATCAAAATTCTAGTTTTAACCATGTTTTGAGGTTATGCACTTTTGTTTACATCGACCTTGTTTACAAAAACTGGAGTAAAGCAAGCTTATATTTGGGGTTCTTACAGGACAGTTAAAGGGCAACGCCAGCACTTTTCAACTTAATTTTCATTATTTACAGCACAATACCAGGGTTAACATGTGTGAAACGGCGCATTTCTACGTTTTGTTGGGTGGGGGGAAATAATACGGGATTTTCAAGTAGTGACATTTGCAGTGACAAGGGGAGCTTAAAAATACACTCCCTTGGGCTAGAAACTTGTTGCAGGTTTTGAAAATATATATATATATTTTTTAAACTTTTAATCCTACCCTTTGTCACAAAGAAGCTTTTATTTTTTAGGACCTTTTTAAACACAGATAATAGAAGCATGCTGTTTACACATACAGTATGTAGACAGGTTTGGTGCTTCAGATGACTGAGGTTGAAAAGTTGCGGAATTGCCCTTTAAACTAAGCTCAGGAAGAATTTATAGGTGTATATTCTTCAAGAATCAATGGTTACATATTAATTCATAAGTCCAAAAATGGATGTAGACTTGAACAAAAACATTTATGCAAAATGCAACAATTTCAAAGATTTTACTGACTTACATTTCATATAAGGAAATCATTCAATTGAAAAGAATTCATTAGGCCCTAATCTATGGATTTCACATAACTGGGAATACAGATCTGCATCTGTTGGTCACAGATACCTTCAAAAAAATGTTAGGGGCGTGGGTCAGAAACCAGTCAGTATCTGGTGTGACCACCATTTGCCTCATGCAGCGTGACACATCTTCACATTAGAGTTAATCAGGCTGTTGATTGTGGAATGTTTTCTCACTCCACTTCAATGGCTGTGTGAAGTTGCTGGATCTTGACGGGAACTGGAACACACTGTCGTACACGTCGATCCAGAGCATCTCAAACATGCTCAATGGGTGGCATGTCTGGTGAGTATGCAGGCCATGGAAGAACTGGGACATTTTTAGCTTCCAGGAATTGTGTACAGATCCTTGCGCCTCAGGATCTCGTCAAGGAATCAGTGCATTCAAATTACCATTGATAAAATGTAATTGTATTCATTGTCCGTAGCTTATGCTAGGCCATACCATAACCCCACCGCAACCATGGGGCACTCCGTTTTCAGCATTGACATCAGCAAGTCGCTCACCCACACAACGCAATACAGGTGGTCTGTGGTTGTGAGGCCGGTTGGACGTATTGCCAAATTCTCAAAAATTACTTATGATAGAGAAATGAACATTAAATTCTGGCAACAGCTCTGGTGGACATTTCTGCAGTGAGCATGCCAATTGCGCGCTCCCTCAACTTGAGACATCTATGGCATTGTGTTGTGTGACAAAACATTTTAGAGTGGCCTTTTATGGTCCCCAGCACAAGGTGCACCTGTGTAATGATCATGCTGTTTAATCAGCTTCTTGATATGCCACACCTGTCAGATGGATGGATTATCTTGGCAAAAGAGAAATGCTCACTAACAGGAATGCAAAAAAATGTGTGGGCCTGCGTCTAGCTGATCTTGGGTGTAATCATTAGACCAACAGTTGCAAACGAGAGTTTCTATTGGACAAATTCAGGTATGTTTATCCCCGTTTTCCCTTTGCTTCCGTTTAAGATAGTTTTTTTTTTTTTTTCAACAGAATCGGCGGAATGAATACATCCCTGATCACGAGTAAACACTGTTCACTTTCATAGCAGCCAAGTTGCATTCCTTCTCGCATCTCTTCTCACCTCTTCCCTTCGCGTGTGGACTTCAATGCACAATACATCAGCTGTATGTGACCAGGCGAAAAAACCTTTCCAAGCCAAACCGTTACACACAGCCTACATCACTGTCACCATATTAGCTAAAGTAACGTCAAAGTTAGCATAGCTAATAGAACTAAAGTGTTAGTAAACCCGCTACAATCATGCAGTAACATTACAGTGTACAGTAAGCAGTTCCACCAGCAGGCCTCGGTGGCAATAAATTAGTAATACTAAAAGCTTACCTTGACTTGGAAGAGTTCGTGTTGTGTTGGAAAGTCATAGCCAGCAAGCTAACATAGCATCCCTCTGTTTGAGGAGGGTGTTTCAGTATGCTAAACTAGCTAGCTGCATTTGCTAGCTAAGTAAGTGAAACTGGAAAAAAAGTACAATCTCTCTCTGTCGCTATTTCTCTCTTGCATCTCCTTCATTTAGGAAGAAATTGATTTGTTCAAAACTGTTCAACTATTGTCTTTTTCTTAATTTGAGTCAACTACTCACCACATCTTATACACTGCAGTGCTAGCTAGCTGAAGTTTATGCTTTCAGTACTAGATGAATTCTCTTATGCTTTGATTGGGTGGACAACATGTCAGTTCATGCTGCAAGATCTCTGATAGGCTGGAGGACATCCTCCGGCTACATCATTGTGCAACCCTACAGAGTGCTGTTGAGGCTACTGTAGACCTGTTTTAATCAATTATTTGGTGATGCGATTATATTTAGTATAGTTATACCTAATAATGATAACTTTTTTATGTTTTACAGTTCATGAAATTCACTGAGGAGGATGGTCCTCCCCTTCCTCCTCTGAGGAGCCTCCACTGATACAAAAGTATGTGGACACCCCTTCAAATTAGTGGATTCGGCTATTTCAGCCACACCCGTTGCTGACAGGTGTATTAAATCGAGCACACAGCTGTGCAATCTCCATAGACAAACATTGGTAGTAGAAAGGCCTTACTGAAGAGCTCAATGACTTTCAACGTGGCACCGTCATATGATGCCATCTTTCCAACAAGTCAGTTCGTCAAATTTCTGCCCTGCTAGAGCTGTATCGGTCAACTATAAGTGCTGTTATTGTGAAGTAGAAACGTCTTGGAGTAACAACGGCTTAGCCGCGAAGTGGAAGGCCACACAAGCTCACAGAACGGAACAGCCGAGTGCTGAAGCGCGTAGAACATAAAAATCGTCTGTCCTCGGTTGCAACACTCACTACTGAGTTCCAAACTGCCTCATTGGGAGCTTCATGAAATGGGTTTCCATGGCCAAGCAGCCGCACACAAGCCTAAGATCACTGTGCGTAATGCCAAGCGTCGGCTGGAGTGGTGTAAAGCTCGCCACCATTGGACTCTGCAGCAGTGGAAATGTGTTCTCTGGAGTGATGACTCACGCTTCACCATCTGGCAGTCCGACGAACGAATCTGGGTTTGGTGGATGCCAGGAGAATGCTATTTTCCCCAATTTATAGTGCCAACTGTAAAGTTTTGTGGAGGAGGAATAATGGTCTTTCATGGTTTGGGCTAGGCCCCTTAGTTCCAGTGAAGGGAAATTTTAAAGCTACAGCATACAATGACATTCTAGTTTGGCGAAGGCTCTTTCCTGTTTCAGCATAACAATGCCCCCATGCACAAACCGAGGTCCATAAAGAAATGGTTTGTTGAGATTGGTGTGGAAGAACTTGACTGGCCTGCACAAAGCCCTGACCTCAACCCCATCAAACACCTTTGTGATGAATTGGAACACAGACTGCGTGCCAGGCCTAATCGGCCAACATCAGTGCCCGACCTCACTAATGCTCTTGTGGCTGAATGGAAGCAAGTCCCTGCAGTAATGTTCCAACATCTAGTGGAAAGCCTTCCCAGAAGAGTGGAGGCTGTTATAGCAGCAAAGGGGGGACCAACTTCATATCAATGCCCGTGATTTTGGAATGAGACGTTCGATGAGCAGGTGTCCACATACCTTTGGTCATGTAGTGTGTATATATGTGAAATTAATCATTCAATTTGATGTTAATACTATGTAAAGCATCTAATCATGTTGCAATATGATTACGAAATAATAGCCTAATATAGGCCTATTCAACCACAGTTGAGGAAAAAGTCAGTGGTTGTATTCGCTAAAAGTTTTTATAAAAATTGTGAATTTCAGTACCCCTCTGAAGGATTGCAGTTGGACAAACATAGATAGGCCTACAGGTAAACATTTTCAGAATAGACGAATCAATGTTGTTGCTAGCAAATCACGCGACTAGTTATCAAAACTCAAGTTGAGCATTCCTCAGCTAGGCCTACATAACCTGTTTCAAGCATCCATGACATTACCCTGAAGAAGCTACAGTGATGACGAAACATTGGTGTTTTACCCAATACATTCTTGAGAGCTTACATATAGTGTGCGATCTTTTTCCTCCCTCCCCCGCTTCTCTGTACCCATACGAGCGTGCACACTGCACTCTTCCAGCAGTCAGAAGTTATTTTGAGTGTTTGTTAGTAGGTCTGAGAGTAGAGTAGTACTTACTTATTGAGTCCAACTTGGTAAATTGTTTTATCAATCATTATCATGATGAAAAAAAACACAGAGGCAGATCAGAATCAGAATAAACTCCAATCACAGGTAAAGACTGGTTAGAGTTTAGGCATTAAACTCCTAAATCTTAAGGTTAGGCATAACTCAGAAGGGTTAAGGTTTGGGATAGGCTTACAACAAAAATCTCTAAAACAACTTCTATGGCTGGATAGAAAGATGTTTACGCCCATGCCATGCCAGTCCACAATGCCCTAGCAAAACCAAAACCTATTTGAAGATAACATCGCTCACTGTTGCCCCTAGTGGCTGGTTTCCAAGTAATTTCCTGACGTAGTCAGACATGGATGGATGTTGAATACTGACTTGTATCATGGGTGACCTGGCTAAATTAGCTATGAATGTAAGAAATTTAAGTCAAGTTAATTTGTATTTTTTTTGCTATGATCAGATGTTAGCCCACCCCCCTTTACCCTCTCTTTGAGCAGTAGGCTATAAGCTTGCTTTCAGTGGGGTGAGTGTATTTTGCAAAAAATAAAGGCTAATAATATACAGTACACTCTTGGCATTCTCTCAACCAGCTTCACCTAGAATGCTTTTCCAACAGTCTTGAAGGAATAACCATATATACTTAGGACTTGGCTGCTTTTCCTTCACTCTGCGGTCCAACTCATCCCACACCATCTCAATTGGGTTGTGGTCGAGTGATTGTGGAGGCTAGGTCATCTGATGCAGCACTCCATTACTCTCCTTCTTGGTCAAATAGCCCTTATACAGCCTGGATGTGTGTTGGGTCACTGTCCTGTTGAAAAACCACTAAGCGCAAACCAGATGGGATGGCGTATTGCTGCAGAATGCTGTGGTAGCCATGCTGGTTAAGTGTGCCTTGAATTTGAAATAAATCACTGACAGTCACCAGAAAAGCACCCCCACACCATCGCACCTCTTCTTCCATGCTTCACGGTGGGAACCACACATGGGGAGATCATCCTTTAACCTACTCTGCGCCTCACAAAGACACAGCGGTTGGAACCAAAAATCTCAAATTTGGACTCATCAGACCAAAGGACAAATTTCCACCTGTCTGTTACTTGAACTCTGTGAAGCATTTATTTGGGCTGCAATTTTTGAGGCTGGTAATTCTAATGAACTTATCCTCTGCAGCAGAGGTAACTCTGGGTCTTCCTTTCCTGTGGTGGTCCTCATGAGAGCCAGTTTCATCATAGCGCTTGATGGTTTTTGCGACAGCACATGAAGAAACTTAAAGTTCTTGAAATTTTCTGAATTGACTGACCTTCATGTCTTAAAGTAACGATGGACTGTCGTTTCTCTTTGCTTATTTGAGCTGTTCTTGCCATAATATGGACTTGGTCTTTTACCCAATAGGGCTATCTTCTGTATACCACCCCTACCTTGTCACAACACAACTGAATGGCTCAAACGCATTAAGAAGGAAAGAAATTCTGCAAATTAACTTTCAACAAGGCACACCTGTTAATTGAAATGCATTCCAGGTGACTATCTTTTGAAGCTGGTTGAGAGAATGCCAAGAGTTAGCAAATAGTGGCTAATTTGAAGAATTTGAATTATAAAATATATTTTGATTTGTTTAACTTTTTTGGTTACTACATGATTCTATATCTGTTATTTTATAGTTTTGATGTCTTAACTATTATTCTACAATGTAGAAAATAGCTAAAAATAAAGAAAAACCCTTGAATGAGTAGGTGTGTCAACTTTTGACTGGTACTGTATATTTTAAATGTTGGCTTCAGAGGCATTAGATAATTAGCTATGAATGTAAGACGTTTCTGTCAATTCTTTTTTTTTTGGCGAGGGGGGCACTTTAAGCACCTGCCCCTCCAAAGGTCTGTACATGTCCCTGCTCATATGGTTCCACAGTTGTATCTGAATATAAAGCTGGAATTCTGACCAACCTTGCTCTCTGTATCGCCAGTCTGGTGGACTTTGGAGAAAACGTTCCTCTCATCCAAACAGACTATCACTGTGTATCAGGGAATGTCAAAAAAAGATCAAATAGCCCTCTTTTTCTCACAAACTGCACAACAGATCTCAAATGGAATGAAGGCCACCTTATTTACACATCCTTTATCAACTTGTTGAAAAAAAAAAAAATGTAAGCAACGGTAACTAAGGATTCTGATTATAAGAAAACATAGGACAGGTCAACAGACATTTCCTCTCCGACCAATTTACAGCATGTGACATTTTAAATGTTCAAATACATCCAATCTCAGTAAGATCAACCTTATCCAAATAGTGTAAACATAACCATATCATATACTTGCTGCAAAATTAGGCTACAGAGAGCGAGAGAGAGAGGCTATGCTCTTGCACTTTCCCACAATATCCGTCTTAAATTAGTAATCAATCATTACTTTCAGTACAATACCATGATAGATCGATTGATTATTCAAATGACATTGTAACATAATTACATATTTGTTCACCTTTGAGTGTAGCCTACGGTGTTTTTATTTCATTTTACTGACGGTAGAGGGCCCTAGTGTCCTCCGCTTCCATCTGCAACAGATGCAACGGTATGCAGCACGCCAATGTGCTATCAAAAACTCAAGTTCAGCAGCGCCACTCCGTGTCTTGCAGCTGACCCTCGTTTGGAGATACCTTGACAGTGCTTGTGGTTGACCACGGTTCAGACTGCTTTGATCAGAGGACAAGTAGCGGTGTCCACCTTGCGCTCCTCTCTTCAGGAACGCTGGGTCCGAATCTGTTGGATTCTCTTTGGGAACGCTGGGTCCGAATCTGTTGGATTCGAGTCAAGACATCGCCTCTCCTTGTTACAAGCTGTAGAAACATTGATTAACTTTTGTTCCTCCATCGCAGCTGCTTTCAGAACAAGGATTGTTTTACACTGACCAATCGTTTGGTGAGTCAACCTTTTATTATGAGATGAAGGTTTCTTGTTTCTTGGTGTCCAAAAGTAACCTAACTGAAGTCACCTGGTTGTTCATAGGGCTACAACTGTAAAAATGACTTAGTTAGTCAGCTTAGTTTATTTTACTTCATATGTATTTCTCATTATTTTTCTAACGTAATTATGCAGCCTCCCTTTCTATTTCCACATACGCGTTGGTTCCACGTCAATTGCATGTTATTGTCAACTGTAGACTAATGATGTGACACATCTCCTACCTACCTGTAGCCAACAACTATGATAACTTTCTACGTTTTCATATTGAATAGGAACAAATAATTAAAGCACACTCTGTCACATGCGGCAGCCATAGTGGTTAGTATGTTGGGCTAGTAACCCACCGAAAGGTAGCTAGTTCGAATACCCGAGCCGACAAAGTGAAAATCTGTCGCTGTGCCCTTGGGCAAGGCTCTTGACCCTAATTTGATCCAGGTGCGCCATACTACTATGGCTGACCCTGTAAAACACATTTCACTGCACCTATCTGGTGTATGTGACATAAAACATCTATATACTAAAGAAAGGGCCATAAACATTGGAACAAATGCATCCCATTGTATTATCACATGCAAATATAACTGTATTTCAATTATATCTGTAGGTCTATTAAAATGCTCAAGGAAAGACATTTCATGAGAGCAACATTACTTGAAGCGATACATTGTTTTTTCATACTATAAAAACATAAACAATGGAGAAAACTTTGTTTTGATAAGGCAAGACAGTTGTGGTAAGCCCAATAAGGTATTTATAGTCATATTATTCCAAAAAAAGGGGTATATCATTAATTGAAACGACTAGAAGTGTTACATACTGTGGCTTTAATGTACAAGATGATCTACTATGTCAGTTACCCCCATCGCCTGTGCAAGACAAGCAGTGAGAATTATCACATTGCTGCTCATTTCGCATTCATGTCATCTAAGACTTGAGCTGGCTGTGTGGAGTGTTGTGTAACAGATCTGATCTTCTCAGAGCACACACACACTCAGAGCAGAGTTCAACACAGGTTTGGCGGGAGGACTGCCAAGTTTCAGCTACTGCTTTATACCATAAGCTCAATGTGACAGAATGAAATAATGGCATTTCACATTGTGAGATCTTTCAATGTATATCCTACGATGTGTCCTTCAGCTGACCATCTGGAAAAATTGGAATTTTATTATATTATTCAGGCAGGGTGCAGCCTACTGAAATACACACAATTAGCGTTTAACCTTTTCAACAACTTCAACAGAAATTGAACATTGAATTACAACTTTGCTAACGTCATTTGCCACATTGACTCTGATAAACAGTGCATTTATGAACAGTGCACACATCAGACAGGTTTTTAGTGTCCCTTTTGGAAAAGCTGTGGTTTTTAGAGGTCTTTCTTTAGCGTGTGGTCCACTATGCTCAAAGCACTCAGTCAGGTCTCCACCCAGGGTTTTGAAGCATGCAGCCTGTAATCTGTCTACTGAAGGAACTACGACACACACCACATTCACTGCGGACGCCACGTTAAATGACATAAATGGCATTGGGGACTGGGCATGGGCACAGAGCTCTGGCTTTGGCGTGGAAAGAAAAATAAATGTGCTTATTTTGAATGTTTAGACAAGGTCTCGAGTGTACAGCCCTCAGGTGAAATCCCAGCACGTTTAATTTCTCACCCTCGCTTTTAACAGGCTTTGATGGTATTTTCTTAAGCAATGGATCTTAAAGTAGTGTAGAACACAATTATACAGAGAGGCAATGCACCTATCGCCCATATCTTCCCTCCACTCCCATCTCTCTTCTCCTTATTGTTCTCTCACACACACCACCATACAGTATGCTCAGATCTCACTATTGCCCAAGGCTCTTTGCGGCAGGATTCGTTATTCATTTTAAACTCCAGATGTGTTCAATTTGTCACCAAGTCTCCCCCGGGCTCGTTTCCCCCCTTACCACTTAGCAGCCACTTAACGCAATCCATCACAGGCCTTATTGAGGCTATTCATCTGGCCTCCCCTTTAGATTTGGATTACAGATAGGGTAGTGTGGGCCGTGGGGGAACCTGTGGTACATGAAGTTGAGCCAATAAATGGCCAAGTGCCAGGGAAGTGACACTGACGTTAGCAACGCGAGGGAGTTAAGTGATGGATTCCTCCTCCCCGTCTCCTCACCTTGGGTCTATTTGACCAAGGTGGGTGGGTGCTCAGACGATGCTAACCTCACAGATGGGGAATGTTGTTTAAATGTTGTTGTTACGTTGCAATACGTGTGTCCCCAAACCGAGACAGACGTTGGAGCCAGACGGATAGACCGGGATGTTCCAGTCTAGAACCTTCAGCTTCCCTTGGCAGGAGAGAGAAAGTTGTGAGATAGATGATGCTCATTTCTCACACAGCTCTGGAGAGAGAGACAGGGCTTGGCACTGCAGCCCCTAGTGCAGCAGCATAGAGCTGTATAAACCCAGAGTGGTGGTGTGGCCACAGACAGAGGTCTCCTCTCTTTATTGGGTCTGGATGGGGAAATGGAGGGATAGATGAGGGGAGGGATGGAGAGGATGACCTCAGCGATGTTGACTGAGGCACTCGTTTGCCACTCGAGCACCTTCGGGAGGCTAGGACAGGGCACAGATGGTGCACAATCATACCATATAAGGGCTCAATTTGAGAGGGAAGGCTAGGAGAGTGCTGTGTGACTGTACACAACAAGTCAGTGAAGGAGTGAGTGGTATTGAGGGATGGCTGTCGATGGCACCAGTGCCAGGATCTGAGAGATTGCGATTGGCTAATCGGAGGTGATTCACCGCACTTCTTGAGCTCAGCCAACCTGGTGTCAAATAAACAATGGCTGTGTCTCAAAAGGCACTGCATTCCATATATAGTGTACAGGGCCCATACTCTAGTCAAAAGTGGTTCTCTATGTATGGAATAGGGTGCCATTTGCAACGCAGACAATTTCACTCCGTATATATATGGTGTACTGAGCAGCACCCATTTTCTAAATGAGGGGGGAAAAACACAGTGCTAGAACATCATTGGGGCTGCCAGCCCAGGACTTAGACATACATTTGCACTATGTGATAATTAAACAGTGTTTATTTCTCTAGTTGAAGAGAAAATGTGCATTCATTTCCCGTCATTCCTCATAAAAAGGTGAAGCAATGCACTATGCGTGATGTTTAGAGTTTATTTCTGTCAGTTATCTTCAGTGCCAGCAGCAACACAGCTCGGCTGGTTTCTGGCTAAACAGATTAGTGCAGAATTGACTGCTATTTAGAGCACGGAATCATTTGCTTTATTTCTGAATGAATAATTCAGAAGACTGCCCTCCCACATATGCTCCCCCTCTCTCTCCCACACCAGCTCAGATACTAATGCAGCTGCTAACAGCCTTCCACGCAACAAAAAATGATTATGTGACTCATATCAGTGGTGATGCTGTTGCCCGCGGTAACGGAGATGAGGCAGATGGGCCTCATCCATCACTTCAGTAGGTGTGAGCATGTGTGTGTCTGTGTGTGTCAGGGCTAAGCCATTGATTAACAGGAGCCACAGCACCCTGACACATCCACAGCTTCTCGGAGAGATTCACTCTGCCTCACCCTCCCTAGTTATATGGAGCTCGTTCATATAATAGGAGAATATCAGAATGAGGATAACCAGAAATATCTGCAGCCACCTGTTCCCTTGAGCCAAAATGGCTTCCAGCGCATTGAGGGAATTTTAATTAGCACACCATTGACAGCCATTTGACAGCCTCAAAATAAATTACACCTGGGTTCTCAATACAAAGGAAACTATAGGGAACACAACACTTACACCTATTATATATTTCTTTAATGCATTTAGACATAACATATTTTTCTCAGATCCAGAGACCTCATCCCACATAAACCAGACGACCTCGAATCGCGTGCCTTTTTCCATTTTTATGACTCACTGCCTTGGAAATTGTATATCAAAGGCTTCTTGCCTGTCATTTCACATAGCTTCAGATCCCAGCAGGAAATACATCTAAGTTCATTTGTGACAAGCTGTTTCATATTAAAGCCTTAGTCCCGTATTTGATGGTTTGCTTTCCCGGACGTCCCAGCTCCCGTGTCTGGACCTGAGGATGGGTGGCTGATCCCGGAACCCGCTGTGTGATCGATCGGCTCTGTGATTGGTCCGTTCTGGTTCCTGTCGCTACCTGCTGCCATGGCGAAGAGTCCCGAGATGAAGCTGGCCGTTTTCGGTAGAGCAGGAGTGGGTAAATCAGGTAGGAGGACCACTATCTGTCTGTCTGTCTGCTTGCCTCCCTGCCTGTCTATCCGCTGTACAGTATGTGTATGTGCCCAATACCTATCTGTTGGACTGTCTACATGATTTTCAGACTGTTTACTCTCGGTCTGTCTTCCCGGCTGTCTGTCTTTCCATGTTTGTGTCTTTCTATTTGTTCATCTATTGGAGTGAGTCAGTGAGATATGGCTTGTGGGCTTATTTTTGTTAGAAGAGCAGTATTTGTTTTAGTTCCCATGTTTCAGTGACAATGACACAATACACAATCTACTAAATCAACCGCTGATTGTTGTTCTGGTCTGAAGTGCCTTACTTTACCCAAGCCAATTCAACACATTCGGAATCAGTTGAACACAAACTGGCAAAACTCTCCTGTATAGCCTAATGCACATGTCAAACGGGTCACCATATTTAGTATGCTGTTTATTATGATATCTGCAGTAGCTAACAAGATAATGAAGAGCGTATGTCTCTTGCACGGCACAAATGAAGACAGATTGCTCTCGATGGTGTTGGAAGATATATTTATTTGAATGTTATCCATGTTTAAGAAGGCCATTATGTAACACTGATGTATGTGAAGGTCAAATAAGGGACTGTTTTGGAAACTGTGGAAAGATGCCAAATGATTCCATGAAAACCCATATAGAACTGTAAGTACTGTACACTGTACAGCAGGTTGTTTTACATTTACATTTAAGTCATTTAGCAGATGCTCTTATCGAGAGCGACTTACAAATTGCAATGAACATGTATTATTAACCACTAATAGGTCATGTGGAATAAGGAATACTGCTTCTATAAAAGGGAAGTATGTTTTACAGCCCAGCCCTGTATATTGCAAGACTTCACACACATCATCCTCCTATGACAGCCAAACTCAACTGGCGGACCACGATCCGGTTACAGACCCAGTTAAGGGTCAATACAGACCGAACAACATCTATTTTTAAACATCATTTAGTTCTATAAAAGTAAATTGTTTTTAGAAAGCTTTAAAAAAGACAAACGTAATTCTTCCCACAACCAGCACAAAACCAATGTGCCTAATATGCAGTGAGTCCGTAGCCCTTGTGAAAAGTGCCAATGTTATGACACAAAAGTAATATCGATCCGATGTATCTCCTAGACACGGAGGTGAGAACCAACAAGATTAAGCAACTCAAATCCCAATATGAGAGGTCCACCAAAGTCCATGTCAATTCCCTGACAGCCCAAAAACATGCAATGGAGTATTCACTGAGGATAACCTGGGTTTTGGGAAAACACAAAAAAAACATTTTCTGATGCTGAGATGGTAAAATAATGCATGTGTGAAGTTGCTGACACCTTGCTTGAAGGTAACAAAAAAATGATCTTAGGGTAAAGATCAGATCCCGCTGTCAGATTCCACAGCAATGAGAACTGAAATATTAGCTGAAGATTTGACTTCATAACTTGATGAGGCCATTCAGAATGCACCATGCATTTCATTAGCTGTGGATGAATCAACAGATAACATTGATAATGCCCAGCTTCTGGTGTTTGTCAGCTTGTATAATGACGCAAAGAAGGAATTCTGTGAGGAGCTGTTGGTCTTAACAAATCTAGAAGCACACGCGCGGGGAGAGGATACCCATGAGACCATCAGAGGGATGCCGACAAAAAGGGGGATAGATCTGAAGTCCGTGGTCTCATCACAACAGATGGAGCTCCAGCCTTGATAGGAAAAGAGAGGGGGGCTGGTTGCACGTTTGAAAGAGGACCACCCTAAACCTGACATCTTACCATTGCATCACCCATCAATCTGTCCTGTGTGCCAGTCTGGGAAAAGAGTATTCTAAGGTCATGACAACAATGATGATAATGATCAACTTTTTGAGAGCAACATCATCCCTATGACACCGCTTGCTACGAGGCTTTCGGACAGAGACCAATGCCATTTTTATTACTTACTATTGCACAGCAAATGCAGGGTTTTGGAATGTTTTTGGGCCATTCGGGAGAAAATCAAAGCTTTCTTATTAGAGCAAAAGAGTGACAAGGCAACTCAGTTGGCTGAGTTTTTGGAAGATGAGAAGACGGTAGTGACAGTGACTGCCGACCAATTGCATTTTTGACAGATATTACATCACACCTTAACAATGTTAAGCTGCAGGGACGGGACAACAGTGTGTGATATGATAACAGCTGTCCGGGGTTTCTAGAGGAAATTGGAGCTTTTCCAGAATGATCTCCAGGGAGAACTTGTCCACTTCCTCAATCTTCTGGTGCAAATGCAGGGAGACTAAGATGTTCCCAACCATGTCGATTTCATCCAGAAACTAATGGATAACTTCAAGGCTTGCTTTGATGACTTCACTGTTGGAAGAGAGCTACTGCTGCTCATCCAGAACCCCACATGGAGTTGATTGAGCTGCAAGAAAATGTGGCTTTGAAGGAGCATGCTTGTGATTGTGACCCTGTCACTTTCTGGGGAAAGATGGTGCCTGCGGTTGATGTCCTTATTCTCAAAAAACTGGTACTACACATCCTGACCATACAGCTGTAAATCAGTCTTCTCCACAATGACCTTTCTTAAAAAAACAAATACCATACCGGGCTCACCAGTGAACATCTGTACCAGTGTCTCAGAGTTGCTCTCACATCATTTGTGCCAAAGTTCAAAGCATTGGCAGGAGACAGACAGTGCACTTTCTCTCGTTGATACAAGGGCAAGGCCCAAATCAAATCAAATGTATTTATATAGCCCTTCTTACATCAGCTGATATATCAAAGTGCTGTACAGAAACCCAGCCTAAAACCCCAAACAGCAAGCAATGCAGGTGTAGAAGCACGGTGGCTAGGAAAAACTCCCTAGAAAGGCCAGAACCTAGGAAGAAACCTAGAGAGGAACCAGGCTATGAGGGGTGGCCAGTCCTCTTCTGGCTATGCCGGGTGGAGATTATAACAGAACATGGCCAAGATGTTCAAATGTTAATAAATGACCAGCATGGTCAAATAACAATAATCACAGTAGTTGTCGAGGGTGCAACAAGTCAGCACCTCAGGAGTAAATGTCAGTTGGCTTTTCATAGCCGATCATTAAGAGTATCTCTACCGCTCCTGCTGTCTCTAGTGTCGTGTCTTTGGCATCATTAAACTGAAGATTAATCTTTATCAAAAATTCTCTAATTATTATCACGCGATTAAACTGATTAAAACATGTAACTGTAATTAACTAGGAAGTCGGGGCACCAAGGAAAATATTCAGATTACAAAGTTATAATTTTCCTAATCTCACTTTCAGATATTTTAAGATCTGATCACTTAGTCTTATGATTAATAAATTATTATTTACCTCACGTTAGTCTCATTCCAAACGTCATAAATTGTTGGTTATCTGCACGAACCCAGTCTTCACTGAGTCATCCATACATCAATTGTCTTAAAATCATTTATTTACTAACTAAGTAATTCACAGAAATGCATGAACAAACAGTAGATAGTTACAAGGAAATGATAACGGAGTTTCCCTAGTGGGATAAACCGGTATCGTGGCTTGGTGGACAAAAAGGGAAGTGGGGGTCAACTGAGATGAGACACTACAAAGTTGATAATTATAACAATTGAAATGCTAATCCTTTGCACATGAACGCTCACTCATTTGGGGAATAATTGCAATCAACATATATTTACGCTCAGTGTGTCGTCGGGATCTCTGTTGAAAAGTTTGTTTCTCGTTGGAGAGTTTGTCCGCCCTCTCTCTGTCGTGGTTAGAATGAATAGTTCAGAGTGACATTCATCCATGTCGTTATAGAATAGATGTTTCGGCGGTTGTCGGTCTTCGCGTTCAATGATACCGAATTCTTAGCTGCAGACTAGTAATTAATATCAAAGACTTGTTCTTATTCTGTCGGTATCGATAGTCTAAGAGTTTAACCACGTGGTATGGTTAAAAGATTCAGCCATCTACTCAAACCTTAGGTTTATGGTCTCCTCTCAACCCTTAGCCCCCTCGAAATTGAGGTAAGCTCGATCTGGTGATAGAAAACCCGGGTTGGGGTTTTATTCGGAAGAGCAGAAAAGGGCCTGTCCCAGGACGCAAGACCATAACTGTGCTCATGGGCGGTCCTCTGATTTAGTTAAACTCCAAAGGGAATTGGAGTTTCCTTCATTAAACAGTCCAAAATCACATTACACAATTTCACAAACAGTATCATCCTCACTCATTCATCTTATACAACAATTAGATGTAAGCCTCATATCTGAGGCTATTGTATAAACAGAATTATGGTAATGTTGCCGTATTGTCTCCCATGAGTTTCACAAAATTGTACCAAACGGACCAGTTCGTAGCTGGATTCTTCACCGATCTTTTATACCTTCTCCAGAACATAACTGTTGTTCGGACCTCAAGTTCTGTGAGGTGGAAGAAATTCCTTTGTTCTCCCTATGAAAACTCACTCTCTCTCTATACTGTGGCCATGAGGAGATAATCTCCTCCAGGAATTTATGACCTCTCTGACCACAGCAGCCTGGTTGTAGGAGACAGAGAGAGGGAGATGGTGCTCGCTGTACCCAAAGAGGGCAACGTCATGACACTAGAGAGTTGAAAACAGCAGGTCTGGGACAGGTACCACGTCCGGTGAACAGGTCAGGGTTCCATAGCCGCAGGCAGAACAGTTGAAACTGGAGCAGCAGCACGGCCAGGTGGACTGGGGACAGCAAGGAGTCATCATGCCAGGTAGTCCTGAGGCATGGTCCCAGGGCTCAGGTCCTCCGAGAGAATTAGAGGGCATACTTAAATTCACACAGGGCACCGGATAAGACAGGAGATGTACTCCAGATATAACAGACTGACCCTAGCCCCCCGACACAAACTACTGCAGCATAAATACTGGAGGCTGAGACAGGGGGGGTCAGGAGACACTGTGGCCCCATCCAATGATACCCCCGGACAGGGCCAAACGGGCAGGATATAACCCCACCCACTTTGCCAAAGCACAGCCACCACACCACTAGAGCGATATCTTCAACCACCAATTTACCATCCTGAGACACGGCCGAGTATAGCCCACAAAGATCTCCGCCACGGCACAACCCAAGGGGGGGCGCCAACCCAGACAGGAAGATCACATCAGTGACTCAACCCACTCAAGTGATGCACCCCTCCTAGGGACGGCATGGAAGAGCACCAGTAAGCCAGTGACTCAACCCCTGTAATAGGGTTTGAGGCAGAGAATCCCAGTGGAGAGAGGGGAACCATTCGGTGCTCCATTGTCTTTCCGTTCACCTTCACACTCCTGGGCCAGACTACACTCAATCATATGACCTACTGAAGAGATGAGTCTTCAATAAAGACTTAAAGGTTGAGACCGAGTCTGCGTCTATCACATGGGTAGGCAGACCATTCCATAAAAATGGAGCTCTATAGGAGAAAGTCCTGCCTCCAGCTGTTTGCTTAGAAATTCTAGGAAAATTAGGAGGCCTGCGTCTTGTGACCGTAGCGTACGTGTAGGTATGTACGGCAGGACCAAGTCGGAAAGATAGGTAGGAGCAAGCCCATGTAATGCTTTGTAGGTTAGCAGTAACACCTTGAAATCAGCCCTTGCCTTAACAGGAAGCCAGTGTAGGGAGGCTAGCACTGGAGTAATATGATCAAATTTCTTGGTTCTAGTCAGGATTCTAGCAGCCGTATTTAGCACTAACTGAAGTTTATTTAGTGCTTTATCCGGGTAGCCGGAAAGTAGAGCATTGCAGTAGTCTAACCTAGAAGTAACAAATGCATGGATTAATTTTTCTGCATCATTTTTGGACAGAAAATTTCTGATTTTTGCAATGTTACGTAGATGGAAAAAAGCTGTCCTAGAAACAGTCTTGATATGTTCGTCAAAAGAGAGATCAGGGTCAAGAGTAACGCCGAGGTCCTTCACAGTTTTATTTGAGACGACTTTACAACCATCAAGGTTAATTGTCAGATTTAACAGAAGATCTCTTTGTTTCTTGGGACCTAGAACAAGCATCTCTGTTTTGTCCGAGTTTAAAAGTAGAAAGTTTGCAGCCATCCACTTCCTTATGTCTGAAACACAGGCTTCTAGCGAGGGCAATTTTGAGGCTTCACCATGTTTCATTGAAATGTACAGCTGTGTGTCATCCGCATAGCAGTGAAAGTTAACATTTATGTTTTTGAATGACATCCCCAAGAGGTAAAATATATAGTGAAAACAATAGTGGTCCAAAAACGGAACCTTGAGGAACACCGAAATTTACAGTTGATTTGTCAGAGGACAAACCATTCAGAGACAAACTGATATCTTTCCGACAGATAAGATCTAAACCAGGCCAGAACTTGTCTGTGTAGACCAATTTGGGTTTCCAATCTCTCCAAAAGAATGTGGTGATCGATGGTATCAAAAGCAGCACCTAAGGTCTAGGAGCACAAGGACAGATGCAGAGCCTCGGTCTGACGCCATTAAAGGTAATTTACCACCTTCACAAGTGCAGTCTCAGTGCTATGATGGGGTCTAAAACCAGACTGAAGCATTTGGTATACATTGTTTGTCTTCAGGAAGGCAGTGAGTTGCTGCGCAACAGCTTTTTCAATTTTTTTGGAGAGAGCCCAGAGTGGCTTATACATGAATATTGCCCACAGTGACTTTCTGAGCATTCAGATTATTTTTATTCAACTCTCCTTTGTTCTCCAGAAAACATGCACTTTATTTAATGTAAATATTGTTCACCCCGCTACCGTCCAGAAGGCGAGGTCAGTACAGGTGCATCAAAGCTGGGACCGAGAGACTGTTTTTCAATCTCAAGGCCATCGGACTGTTAACCAGCCATCACTAACACAGTCTGCTGCCTACATACAGACTTGAAATCATTGGCCACTCCTAACAAATTAATCACTAGTCACTTTATTAATGCCACTTTAATAATGATGTTTATATCTTGCATTACTCATCCCATATGTATATACTGTATTTTATACCATCTATTGCATCTTGCCTATGCCGGTCGGTCATTGCTCATCCGTACATATTCTTCTATCCCTTTACTTAGATTTGTGTGTATTAGGTAGTTGTTGTGGAATTGTTAGATTACTTGTTGATATTGCTGCACTGTCAGAACTAGAAGCACAAGCATTTCGCTACACTTGCAATAACATCTGCTAACCATGTGTATGTGACCAATAAAATTAGATTTGATATTATTCAATAATTCAAGGCCCATGTACAATGGTTCACAGTGCACTTTTTGAATAGACAACTGTGCAACCACTTTTGTTCTTCGGCAAAGTTGATGCAATGATGCACATGTTTACATTCAAAAGAAAGAAGTTGTAATTCATTCAAATGTGTCTTGTCTCAAAGATGGCGCCGGAGGGGATGGCTTCTGTTTTATGGGCTCTAAACCAACTGCTATTTTTTAAATTTTATTTTTAGCATTTTTTGTAATTTATTTTGTTGCTGCTACCACCTCTTATGACCAAAAAGAGCTTCTGGAAATCAGAACAGCGATTACTCACCTTGAACTGGATGAAGAATTTCTCTTTTAATGAGTCGGACGAGAGGGATTTACTCCAGACACCCGAACAGGCCCTCATCCCCGTCATTCGCAGGAGAAAAAGACGGAAGAGGTATCGCGGAAAGACGTTGGGGTGCCTTGTGAGGATCCGCCGATGAGTGGCTAATCTGCCTCTGCCATCCGTACTATTGGCCAACGTACAATCGCTGGATAATAAATTGGACGAACTAAAAGCACGTATATCCTACCAACGGGACATTAACTGTAATATCTTATGTTTCACTGAGTCGTAGCTGAACTGCGACATGAATAACATACAGCTGGCGGGTTATACACTGTATCGGCAGGATAGAACAGCAGCCTCTAGTAAGACAAGGGGTGGCGCTCTATGTATTTTTGTAAACAACAGCTGGTGCACTATATCTAAGGAAGTCAAGGTTTTGCTCGCCTGAGGTATCTCATGATAAGCTGTAGACTACACTATCTACCTAGAGTTTTCATCTGTATTTTTCATAGTTGTCTACATACCAACACAGACCGATGCTGGCACTAAGACCGCACTCAATGAGCTGTATACCGCCATAAGCAAACAGGAAAACGCTCATCCAGAGGCAGCGCTCCTAGTAGCCGGGGACTTTAATGCAGGTAAACTTAAATCCGTTTTACCTAATTTCTACCAGCATGTTAAATGTGCAACCAGAGGGGAAAAAGATTCTAGACCACCTCTACTCCACACACAGAGATGTCTACAAAGCTACATATCCTTCTGATTCCTGCTGATTCGTGCATACCCCAACGAGAAGCCATGGATTACAGGCAACATCCGCACTGAGCTAAAGGGTAGAGCTGCCACTTTCAAGGAGCGGGACTCCGACTCTTTTCTCTGTATACATCAATCTTGCTGCTGGTGACTCTCTGATCCACCTCTACACAGACTACACCATTCTGTATCCTTCTGGCCCTTCTTTGGACACTGTGTTAACTAACCTCCAGACAAGCTTCAATGCCATACAACTCTCCTTCCGTGGCCTCCAACTGCTCTTAAATTCAAGTAAAACTAAATGTATGCTCTTCAACCGATCGCTGCCCACACGTGCCCGCCCAGCATCACTACTCAGGACGGTTCTGACTTAGAATATGTGGACAACTACAAATACCTAGGTGTCAGGTTAGACTGAAACTCTCCTTCCAGACTCACATTAAGCATCTCCAATCCAAAATGTAAATCTAGAATCAGCTTCCTATTTCGCAACAAAGCATCCTTCACTCATGCTGCCAAACACCCTCGTAAAACTGACTATCCTACCGATCCTTGACTTTGGCAATATCATTTACAAAATAGCCTCCAACACTCTACTCAACAAATTGGATGCCGTCTATCACAGTGCCATCCGTTTTGTCACAAGCCCCATATACTACCCACCATTGCGAAATGTATGCTCTTGTTGGCTGGCCCTCGCCTCATATTCGTCGCCAAACACACTGGCTCCAGGTCATCTATAAGTCTTTGCTAGGTAAAGCCCCACCTAATCTCAGCTCACTGTTCATCATAGCAGCACCCACCCGTAACACGCGCTCCCAGCAGGTATATTTCAATGGTCAATTCCTCTTTTGGCCGCCTTTCCTTCCAGTTCTCTGCTGCCAATGACTGGAACGAACTGCAAAAATCTCTAAAGCTGGAGACTCATATCTCCCTCACTAGCTTTAAGCACCAGCTATCAGAGCAGCTCATAGATCACTGCACCTGTACATAGCCCATCTGTAATTAGCCCATCCAACTACCTTATCCCCATACTGTTATCTATTTTATTTATTTTGCTCCTTTGCACCCCAGTATCTCTACTTGTACACTCATTTTCTGCACATCTATCACTCCAGTGTTTAATTGCTATATTGTAATTATTTCGCCACTATGGCCTATTTATTGCCTTGCCTCCATTATCCTACCTCATTTGCGCACACTGTATATATATACTTTTTCTATTGTATTATTGACTGTATGTTTGTTTATTCCATGTGTAACTCTGTTGTTTGTGTTGCACTGCTTTGCTTTATCTTGGCCAGGTCGCAGTTGTAAATGAGAACTTGTTCTCAACTAGCCTACCTGGTTAAATAAAGGTGACATTTTTTTCCATAAAAAATTTATAAATACCACGGAAGCTTATAAGAAATCCCGCTATGCCCTCCGACGAACCATCAAACAGGCAAAGCTTCAATACAGGACTAAGATCGAATCGTACTACACCGGCTCCGACACTCATCTGATGTGGTAGGGCTTGCAAACTATTACAGATTACAAAGGGAAGCACAGCCGAGAGCTGCCCAGTGACACAAGCCTACCAGACAAGCTAAATTACTTCTATGCTCGCTTCGAGTAACACTGAAACATGCATGAGAGCATCAGCTGTTCCGGAAGACTGTGTGATCATGCAGTCATTGACGTACTGGGCGTATGGCCCAGTACATCACTGGGGCCAAGCCTCCTGCCATCCAGGACCTCTATACGAGGCGGTGTCAAAGGAAGGCCCTAAAAATTGTTAAAGACTCTAGCCACCCTAGTCATACACTCTTTGCTACTGCACGGCAAGCGGTACCAGAGCGCCAAGTCTAGGTCCAAGAGGCTTCTAAACATAAGACTCCTGAACATCTAATCAAATGGCTACCTAGACTATATGCACCCCCCCCCCCCCCTCTTTTACGCTGCTGCTACTCTCTGTTAATATCTATGCATAAGTCACTTTAATAACTCTACCCACGTATATATTACCTTGACTAACCTGTGCCCCCGCACATTGACTCTGTACCGGTACCACCTGTTTATAGCCTCGCTATTGTTATTTTACTGCTGCTCTTTAATTATTTGTTTTATTTTCTTAAATGCATTGTTGGTTAAGGGCTTGTAAGTAAGAATTTCACTAAGGTCTACACATGTTGTATTCGGCACATTTGATTTATTTTATAAAACAACATGTTTCCTAAGTCATAGATGACTATGATTGTTATGACGCTGTACCACAGTGCCAATAAAGAATGATATCCATCCGGACCTTTGCCGCCTAGGACATTTGTGTCAGTGGACCTGCTCAAATAGTAGTTGAGTTGCCTTGTCCTATGACATTCTTGTTGTAATTGAATTAGACATAGGCATAAGATATTTACTTCTGATCATGTTGTATGACTTTCACAGAAACAAATATTCAAAACCACATGACTTTCAACACATTACTCCTAATAAATGAGAGAGAAGTACTACTCTCCAGCACAGACTGTACTGATAAAAGTCTGAGGAAAAGGATTGAGGAGACAATTAGGCTAGCAGCTTTGGGGTGTATCAGGCACCAGTTTGTAAAACAATTTCCCTGACTCACCTACACTTGAAAGAAAATTGAGGTACGATCAAGTGTAATGTATTAGAAAAATAAAGCAAATTGGATGGAAGATTGTGAAAAATGCACAAAATTGTTCTTGAATCTTCAACAGAAATTCTACCAAAAATAATTTACAGAGTTTACCAAATTATATTTTGAGAGGAAGCAAAACATTTAAAATTTACAGAAAGACCTGTGTGAAGGCCAACTTACAGAAGAGGAACTTTTTGAGGCAATAAAATCTTTTCAGTCTGGGAAAACACCAGCGCTTGACGGTATACCAGTAGAGGTATATCAGACCTTTTTTTGATGTACTCAAAGATCCATTATTAGCATGTTTTACTCTTATACAAATGGTAGACTTTCAGGAACTCAACAAGAAGTTCTGATTTCATTACTACTAAAACAGGACCCAGGTGGTAAGTATAAAGATCCAGTCCATTTAAACAACTGGATGCCACTAACACTTCAATGTTATGTGAAAATCCTGGTGAAATGCATAGCACATAGAATAAAAAAGGTTTTACCAGATAATGTTCATCCTGATCAGACAGGTTTTTTACATGGATGATATATTGGAGATAATATATGACAATTACTTGAAACAATTGAACATTATGAAACATCGAAGATACCAGGCCTGGTCTTCATAGCAGATTTTGAAAAGGTGTTTGATAAAATACGACTAGAATGTCTATTTAAATGCCTGGATTACTTTAATTTTGTTGAATCTCTTATACAATGGGTTATACAATGGGCTAAAGTTATGTTCAGCAACCCTAGATGTAAAATAGTAAATAATGGTTACTTCTCAAAGTATTGTGCTTTTAAGAGGAGGTAAACAAGGCTGTCTGTTGTCTCCATCTATTTATTATGGCCATTGAAATGCTAGCTATTAAAATTATATCCAACAAGAACATCAAGGGGTTAGAAATCCTGGGGATAAAAACAAAAGTGTCAATGTATGTCGATGACTAGTTTTTTCTTAAGTCCACAATCTGGACCCCTGCACAGTCTCATTGAAGATCTTGATCACTTTTCTAGCCTCTCTGGATTAAAACCTAATTATGACAAGTGTACCATATTACGTATTGGATCGTTAAAAATAGTGTTTACACTACCTCGTAGTTTACCAATAAAATGGGCGAATGGTGAAGTAGACATACTTGGTATTCAGATCTCAAAAAATATAAATGAACTTACCACAATTAATTTCAATAGAAAGTTAGCAAAAATAGATAAGATTCTGCAACCATGGAGGGGTAAATACTTGTCTATTTATGGAAAAATCACATTAAGTCTTTGGTCCTATCACAGTTTACTTACTTACTAATGGCACTGCCTACTCCAGATGGCTACATTTTTAAATCATGAGCAAAATTTAAAAAAAACATTTTATTTGGAATGCTAAGCCAAAATTAAACGGGCTATTTACATAATGAATATGAGTTTGGGGGCTAAAATGATTAAATATTAAAGCTCTCACTAAAAGCTTCTCTCATACATAAGTTATATTCAAACCCAAAATGGTTCTCGGTTAGATTATTAAGAAAGGCTCTTCCTTTGTTCAAAAATTGCCTTTTTGCCTTTTTATACAGGTTACAACTTCTCATTTCCGATTAATTTAAAATTACATTTTGTTTAAAGTATCGCTCTTTTCTTAAACAAGCCATACAAAGCTGGTTACAATTTCAGTTTTAATCCTCCAGAAAAGATGGAACAAAAATGTTGACAGCTGCGCCATACAGGTTGCTAAATAAATGGGAAGAGATTTTCGATGTACCAATTCCATGGCATTTGGTTTATGAACTGGTACAAAAACTACACTTGATTCAACACTTAGAGTTTTTCAATTGAAAGTATTATATATAATTCTTGCCACCAACAGAATGCTATATATATATATATATATATATACAGTGGGGAGAACAAGTATTTGATACACTGCCGATTTTGCAGGTTTTCCAACTTACAAAGCATGTAGAGGTCTGTAATTTTTATCATAGGTACACTTCAACTGTGAGAGACGGAATCTAAAACAAAAATCCAGAAAATCACATTGTATGATTTTTAAGTAATTAATTTGCATTTTATTGCATGACATAAGTATTTGATACATCAGAAAAGCAGAACTTAATATTTGGTACAGAAACCTTTGTTTGCAATTACAAAGATCATACGTTTCCTGTAGTTATTGACCAGGTTTGCACACACTGTAGCAGGGATTTTGGCCCACTCCTCCATACAGACCTTCTCCAGATCCTTCAGGTTTCGGGGCTGTCGCTGGGCAATACGGACTTTCAGCTCCCTCCAAAGATTTTCTATTGGGTTCAGGTCTGGAGACTGGCTAGGCCACTCCAGGACCTTGAGATGCTTCTTACGGAGCCACTCCTTAGTTGCCCTGGCTGTGTGTTTCGGGTCGTTGTCATGCTGGAAGATCCAGCCACGACCCATCTTCAATGCTCTTACTGAGGGAAGGAGGTTTTTGGCCAAGATCTCGCGATACATGGCCCCATCCATCCTCCCCTCAATATGGTGCAGTCGTCCTGTCCCCTTTGCAGAAAAGCATCCCCAAAGAATGATGTTTCCACCTCCATGCTTCACGGTTGGGAGGGTGTTCTTGGGGTTGTACTCAACCTTCTTCTTCCTCCAAACACGGCGAGTGGAGTTTAGACCAAAAAGCTCTATTTTTGTCTCATCAGACCACATGACCTTCTCCCATTCCTCCTCTGGATCATCCAGATGGTCATTGGCAAACTTCAGACGGGCCTGGAAATGCGCTGGCTTGAGCAGGGGGACCTTGCATGCGCTGCAGGATTTCAATCCATGACGGTGTAGTGTGTTACTAATGGTTTTCTTTGAGACTGTGGTCCCAGCTCTCTTCAGGTCATTGACCAGGTCCTGCCGTGTAGTTATGGGCTGATCCCTCACCTTTCTCATGATCATTGATGCCCCACGAGGTGAGATCTTGCATGGAGCCCCAGACCGAGGGTGGTTGACCGTCATCTTCAACTTCTTCCATTTTCTAATAATTGCGCCAACAGTTGTTGCCTTCTCACCAAGCTGCTTGCCTATTGTCCTGTAGCCCATCCCAGCCTTGTGCAGGTCTACAATTTTATCCCTGATGTCCTTACACAGCTCTCTGGTCTTGGCCATTGTGGAGAGATTGGAGTCTGTTTGATTGAGTGTGTGTACAGGTGTCTTTTATACAGGTAACAAGTTCAAACAGGTGCAGTTAATACAGGTAATGAGTGGAGAACAGGAGGGCTTCTTAAAGAAAAACTAACAGGTCTGTGAGAGCCGGAATTCTTACTGGTTGGTAGGTGATCAAATACTTATGTCATGCAATAAAATGCAAATTAATTACTTAAAAATCATACAATGTGATTTTTTGGATTTTTGTTTTAGATTCCGTCTCTCACAGTTGAAGTGTACCTATGATAAAAATTACAGACCTCTACATGCTTTGTAAGTAGGAAAACCTTCAAAATCGGCAGTGTATCAAATACTTGTTCTCCCCACTGTATATATGAGGCATACAACAATCTCAGCTCTGCAGATTTTGCTGCGAAGAGACTGAATCAATAGGTCATTTATTCTGGTATTGCCCCTACAGTATGTAGCTTGTTTCTGGTCACAGGTTCAGGAATGGTAAAAAGAATCACAGCAGGCACTTCAAATTAACCTTACAAATAGCAGTGTTGGGAAATTTGGAAAGCCATAGTCAGTCAATAATTAATATAATAATACTCGTAGGAGAGGTTTTCATCTTTAGCTCACAATCTGTGGATACTATACGATTTAGAAAGGAACAAAATTATATAAAACATCACAACACAATTGTAAAATATATGGCACATGGAGACCAAAGGAGGGTGGTCTATGGTGATAGGTGGGATGGACTGAGGGTTGGGATTAAAGAGTTTTTATGTTGGTAAAGTATTATTGTTATGTGACTGCTTTATATAAAAGTACCATGTATGTAAAATGTACAGTTGAAGTCGGAAGTTTACATACACTTATGTTGGAGTCATTAAAACTCCTTTTTCAACCACACAATTTTCTTGTTAACAAACTATAGTTTTGGCAAGTCGGTTAGGGCATCTACTTTGTGCATGAAACAAGTAATTTTTCAAACATTTGTTTACAGACAGATTATTTCACTTATTCACTGTATCACAATTCCAGTGGGTCAGAAGTTTACATACACTAAGTTGACTGTGCCTTTAAACAGCTTGGAAAATTCCAGAAAATGATGTCATGGCTTTAGAAGCTTCTGAGAGGCTAATTGACATCATTTGAGTCAATTAGAGGTGTACCTGTGGATGTATTTCAAGGCCTACCTTCAAACTCAGTGCCTCTTTGCTTGACATCATGGGAAAATCAAAAGAAATCAGCCAAGACCTCAGGAAAAAAATAGTAGACATTCACAAGTCTGGTTCAACCTTGGGAGCAATTTCCAAACGCCTGAACGTACCACTTTCATCTGTACAAACGTAGGTACGCAAGTATAAACACCATGGGACCACGCAGCCGTCATACTGCTCAGGAAGGTGACGCATTCTGTCTCCTAGAGATGAACGTACGTTGGTGCGAAAAGTGCAAATCAATCCCAGAACAACAGCAAAGGACCTTGTGAAGATGCTGGAGGAAACGGGTACAAAAGTATCTATATCCACAGTAAAACGAGTCCTATATCGACATAACCTGAAAGGCCACTCAGAAAGGAAGAAGCCACTGCTCCAAAACTGCCATAAAAAAGCCAGACTATGATTTGCAACTGCACATGGGGACAAAGGTCGTACTTTTTGGAGAAATGTCCTCTGGTCTGATGAAACACAAATATAATTGTTTGGCCATAATGACCATTGTTATGTTTTGAGGAAAAAGGGGGATGCTTGCAAGCCGAAGAACACCATCCCAACCGTGAAGCACGGGGGTGGCAGCATCATGTTATTGGGTGCTTCGCTGCAGGAGGGACCGGTGCACTTCACAAAATAGATGGCAACATGAGGGAGGAAAATGATGTGGATATATTGAAGCAACATCTCAAGACATCAGTCAGGAAGTTAAAGCTTGGTTGCAAATGGGTCTTTCAAATGGACAATGACCCCAAGCATACTTCCAAAGTTGTGGCAAAATGGCTTAAGGTTAACAAAGTCAAGGTATTGGAGTGGCCATCACAAAGCTCTGTCCTCCAATCCTATAGAAAATGTGTGGGCAGAACTGAAAAAGCGTGTGCGAGCGAGGAGGCCTATAAACCTGACTCAGTTACACCAGCTCTGTCATGAGGAATGGGCCAAAATTCACCCAACTTATTGTGGGAAGCTTGTGGAAGGCTACCCAAAACGTTTGACCCAAGTTAAACAATTTAAAGGCAATGCTACCAAATACTAATTGAGTGTATGTACACTTCTGACCCACTGGGAATGTGATGAAAGAAATAAAAGCTGAAATAAATAAGTCTCTCTACTATTATTCTGACATTTCACATTCTTAAAATAAAGTGGTGATCCTAACTGACCTAAGACAGGGAATGTTTACTGGGATTAAATGTCAGGAATTGTGAAAAACTGAGTTTAAATGTATTTGGCTAAGGTGTATGTAAACTTCTGACTTCAACTGTATGTATATGTAGCAAAAAAACTAAAAGATATTTGTCCTCCGAGGGTTAGTAATAAAAAATGTAATAACTTGAAAGAAGAGGTCCGACGTATCGGTATGGTTCTCAGAAGTTCAGCCGTTGCAATTCTGAGACTGATGTCTTTGACCAAAGAGAGAAAATGGCAGCTGAAAATTGGTGACAGCAGCCTCCAACGTCAATTACAAGAGAAAGTTACCACCGCGTGAAATGAGTATGATGAAACATTGGCACTTGGCTAAGTGCTTTTTCAAATTTTCTGAACAATTCTGCAGATTCCGATGTCAATTATACCCAGCTATGAACCCAACTCTTCAAGCGAGTAGAGGAAGATATACTGTGCATGTTTTTTTTCAACCATATAGGCTTACTTACATTCAGCAAGACCGGGGTTATCAGTGGATGAGGAGAGAGTTTGAGTCAGAGACGGTGGGTGTGATTGCTTTCTGAGAATTTATCGGTAGCCTGGTTAACCTGACAGACCCACTGCAGTGGTTCCCGGAAGCTAAGACCCGGAGCTTATTTGCAAATTGACACTTGCATTAAGGATTTTAGGGTTTGAGTAGAAAGTGCAGTAGCCCATTACTCTTCTGACAACCTACGCTGACACATGCATGCACGGATGCACTTGTAGCCTCTGCCCTAATTTATGCCCAAGGACAAGTAAGCCATTCCCCCTCTGAGGGGCCAAAATGTATCTCTCCTTTACAGTAGACAGAGGACTGACTATTGAATGTGTGATGGATACCATACATGTATTATTCTATTGGAAACTTTTCCCCTAAAGAGGACTCTGAAGCTTTCTATATATGTATGTATGATCTCTGTGGTTACTTGTATCTGTACAGGGTGAACTTTAAATGACTCTGCAAAGGGATTTTATTATCCTCTCAGGAATTCTGAGTTATTTACATTGGTCTTATCCCCCACACAAGCCTATAAATGCTGTGACACCATTTGGAGATTGAGCCTGGTAGTCAAGTTACTGTAAACTTGGTATCGTTTCATTGTTTTTTTTTATTACATATTTTATAATTGAACCTTTATTTAACTAGGCAAGTTGGTTAGGAACAAATTCTTATTTACAATGACGGATGACGCTGGGCCAATTGTGCGCCGCCCTATGGGACTCCCAATCACGTCCGGTTGTGATACAGCCTGGATTCGAACCTGTAGTGTCTAGTGACGCCTCAAGCACTGAGATGCAGTGCCTTAGACCGCCGCGCCACTCGGTTCCACCTTCAGATGTTATAAATTGAATTAAATGCCTTTTGTTCTCTCTCTTATCCTGTATCCATTCCATGGAGGAAGGTTGTATGATCAATTCTCATTTCCTAGGCATCTCTTTGTTCATGCTTTGTCTTGTAAGTTAACCTTAGGATCTATATGCCCAGAATAATGCTTTTGTTAATGTCAGCATTGCCTTGTAACTTAAGTTTTATGCCTTGTATGTGAATCCATTCATTTTACAAAGTAATTAAGTGCACTTGTATTTAGAATTCAATTTAAGTATTTCTTGATTGCCTAGTACTGTAACTTAACTATAGTCTCTTGCATATTGCTAAATAATTTTTATGAAGTCAGATAAACATTTTAATAGGTTCATTGCTTAGTCTTATGAGTCACATGTGAGGTATATAATACATGTGTATATATGTTAAATATTACCACACTACACATTCGCACACTTGAAAGGGGATGATTATTTTTGTTGTCTCTTCAATAAGTTGTTCCTAACAGATTCTCGATGGGGTGCATAACATCAGATTACTCAGACCTCTTTCAGGGCTCACAAATATGGCTGTTTGTTTATGATGACGATAGTCAGGATAACATACACAGTTACGCACATCCCACAGACCTATATGGATGCAGGAGAATAGCATGTGAAGACGTAGGTCTATTTTTCTTTTCTTCATATACATAAAAGGTAGTTTATTAGAGTTATTGCAGTAGGAGTTGGCACAAAAACATTCAGGTTTGCACTGAAGCCGGTCTCCCCCTTCCTAAAAAGGAATCTCCTTACATTGGAGTACACCGTACATCTTCTGCCTGTCTCCAATAGATTTTCAGACCGTCAGCATCACCTCCTTTCCTTCTTGGTCTCCCGGAGACAGGATGATATTAATGGGCTCTATTTCTGAAAGGGAACGGGAGTGTGACTGCATGCTAACGTTACACATGCACAATCACTGGGTTGTTGGCCAGCAGAAAACATTTACCATCATAATCAGGAGATTGGTTGGTTCAGGGAAAGGGAAGTTTCTTGGCTTGAGGAGGACAGTGTGTGTACATGTTTGTGAGACTTGGTTGGATTGGTTGGTAAAAAGAATCTTACACACAGGGACCCGGGTTTAATAAAGAAGCAGAGTATTGTCTACCCCTGATTGGTTTGTTCAGGGAATGGCAAGGGACATTTCTTGGCTTGAGAACGATGTGTTTGTGAGACTTGCTTTTGATTGGTTGGAGAGATGTCTTGATCTCCTTAGACACACATAGACCCAGGTCTAATAAAGCAACAGAGTATATTGACAGACTGTGTGGATAGAGTCTGTTCCAGCACTTCTCAGGCTTTGGTTTATTGACTCACTGGAGAGATGCTGGAGATGCTATTTGTCAAACACACACACACACTGGCACGCACACAAACTAACACACACACACACACACACACACACACACACACACACACACACACTCTTGTGTGATGTGAGATGTCAGCGTGGCGCCGGCAGCGTGGTGTTTTTATTTGGGAGTCCAAATAAAGTGGAAACGAGGTTTATTGAGTGCGAAATGTGGATCCCCGAACATCCTGCCTCTCTCCCTCCATCCCTGCCTGACGGAGAAGAAAAGATAACAATAATAAAGTCTCCTGCCCGCTGCTCTCCTCTTCTCCTCTCAGCCCAGAAATACTGCTGTTTATGGTTTCCAGCCCAACGCCTCAAGAAGACCCTGAATCAGCTTAATGCAAGTGCCTTGTTAAAGAGATATGTAAACAGTATTTCACGCCGAAAGGCCAAGGATGAGGAGTTGGGCCTTTTGGGAAAACAAAGAAACTGACAGGTGTTGCTTCCCCGAAGATGAACCTCCGCTACATTTCAGGTGGTTATGTTATAGACCACACAGTCAGTCTGTTGCTGAGCACTGAGTGTGTGTTATTTTGTTGTAGTCAGTTTTCTTTTAATGACATTCGGGGAACAGGACCCCCCCCACAGGTTTTTATGACATGCCCTTCTAATACAAGTACATGCACACGCATTAAAACCCAAAGTTCTTTGGAGGGTATACTGGATAGAATGGCCATATGGTCTATAGCCAGCTACTCTGATAGAAGCATGCCAGCTCTGCTCAGTTGACTGAGAACAAGCAAATTGCTGTCATCAGGGAAGGCAAAAATCACCAAACAGAGGAAGACTAACTTCTCAAAATGATTATTACACGAGTAGCTTCCCGAGACGGCTAGTCTTGAAAGTAATGGCATTTGTTTCAACTTCTTTCATAATCCTCCCTGAACAACCAATGCCAATTAACAGATAGCAGAAGCTCTAACCCTGATTAAAATTGAGGCAGCTAATATGTGCATGTTAGTGTTTCTGTATTTCTAGTTCCTGTATTTAACTATTAAAGGACACAGACATCCTCATCGATTGACAGTCATTTGAATTCAGTTAGTGTAGAATTGTTTCTGAACAGGATTAAAGAGAATGGTTATGCACTGATCTATCTCAAGTCATTTGTGATGTGCTTGAAGGGTAAATCTTCTGCTTAAGTCGAATTTCTCTCAGTCATGCATTGATGTCAAATGGGGAATCGAAGTGAAAATTTCACTTCAGTGGAAGTTACGATTCACCCCATTGCTAGGGCTGTTACGGTGACCATCTTACCGCCACACTGGCTGTTACGAGTCATGAACGCAGTCAAATTCCACATGACCGTTTGGTCACGGTAACTAGGCTTCTCCAAACTCTGATGCTGCTGCTCCCATGAGCTCATGTTGCACAACATTTCTATAGGCTATGTAATTGCGTGAGAAAACAGAGTTTTGATGTGCTCTATTAAAAAGAGGATCCCGTCAGCTTTCTATAGGCTAAGCCTGCTATATTTTATTTCTCAACTTTCCTAATATTAAGCAAATTTCATATATGACATGTATTATTTTCTCCTGCCCCTGTTCTGAAACAGGTGCATGATAATGGTCCATTCTAAATCAAAACTCATTTAACACATATTATTTACTATATGTAAAGACAAGATTAAATTTAAGAATAGTCTGATGGGTGACATCAACCTATCACTTGTGAATTTTTTGCCAGCGTGTGCAGTAAGGCAAGAAACAGTGCACACTTTTTTTTTGTGCTACTTTTTCAAATCATAGTCACACTTCAATGTAGCCTAGCCCATAGGCCAATATGTTGATAAGCTTTCTATTGATGGGGGTTACCTTGGGGTCATGATAGGGGCTGCACGAAATGATTGATGTATTATAATAATTTATTATGCAGTATTAATAAAAGGGGAACGGCTATAAGACCCTCCCCCACTACATTTATAGGGTCCTGGACCACAGATTAGCAATACAGTAATCCCTCGTTTATCGCGGGGGTTACGTTCCGAAAATGACCCGCGATAAGTGAAATCCGCGAAATAGAAAACTTTTTTTTTTTTTACAATTAGCAACTATTACATGTATACAAATACAGTGACTCACGTGTAGGCCGTTTCGTCGACATTATGGGTTTAGGAGATGTTCGAAATTACAAGATAATTTGGCCAACTTAATGTAAATTTGCCAAGCTGTTTTATGTACGTACACATAACTGCACGAGACGACAAAATGATAGCACAATTCGTAGCATGTTTTGATACAAGAAGCGGGAGTGAGTTTTTAGCGAATCAGAATGCAGAGCACAATGCACCAAAAAAAAAAAAAAAAATGTATTATGAAAATCCGCGAAATAGCGAATCCGCGATAAGTGAACCGCGAAGTGGCGAGGGATCACTGTATATGCATTATAAGGTTTAATATTGTTCCACAGTTCTTTTCTAGTCTCTGCCTCTTATAAGAAACGGTCTGAGAGCTGTGTGAGCCATTGCGGTCAAAACAGGGTGTCTGTGAGAAAGCTCCTCAAAGATAAAAGAGATACATAGACACAGACCCCTGCAGGGAAGTAAATAGATAAGAGACAAGTCAGAAATACCACTGTAAGCCACACGTAAATGGAAAATTACTGCTGAGCCCTTAGAAAACACTGGACTATTGTTTTCTTCTGCAAGTTTGTAGAACTATGCATGGGCTTGGTCTCATGAGTAGAAGTTGTTGACGTAGGCAGTTACATCACACTAGGGGTTGACTGCAAGTATATTAAAGCAACTTTGACCTGTTTTATTTTGCAGAACTTACTCTGAAACATACAAGCTGTTTTTCCATTGTCAACTTCTGTCTGCAATTGCAATAATAAAGGTTTAATTGATTTACTTAAAGAAGATATTGTCTGTCTGACTGATTTCACCAATAAGCCAATGATTGACAAGGAACCTACCCCGACAGTTTCACAACTAAGGTGGCCAAATAACTTCTTAAAATTAAGCACATTAATCTGCTTTACAACCGGTGTAGAGCCTAACTGGCATACATAGGCGGCGTGTGAGTTTCAAGTTTGGGGAAGATAATTTTATCCATAAAAATGCACCTTTATAATAAAGCATTACATGCATAGTCGCATTTGCTGTCACCTTTGAGAATGGTGTTTTCCCGCTAATTGATTGCATTTTGGAACATTCGCACTTTAGCCTACTGTCGTGTGCGCATTACTGCGCTTATAGTGTGAAGAAATAGCCTAATAGTTTATCAACATTTTAAGCTAAACTTTCGGCACTTTTGCATCAGCCTCATTGCTTTGAATTTTTTGTTGTTGATGCGAGTGGTTGTATTAATTTGGGGTCTTTTGCATCCCACAACTGTCCCAGAGTATGTTTTGGAATATTTATTTCTCGCACAGCACAAGCTGACCAATGGAATAGGTGAACTTTTGTACTATGGGGGATAGTAGATTGACATAGGCTAGTACTGTTGCTGTTTGTTAGGCCTACCCATCTTGTTGGCTGACAAAGTAAATGTGGACAGTTCTTTTAACATCTTCAATACGTGCCTCGGAATTCGATAAGGACGCGCGCAGTTGTGTCTTCACTTGTAGCCTACTTCAGAGCTGAGATGCCTGTGAGAAGGACCCGATCATGTGAGCGGCATTGGCCAATAAGAATTGAGATATATCTTAGAGAGCCATGTGAGTGAGAGAGGTGCTTCGGAGCACGGCGATTGACAGCTGGGATAAGTGAATTATATATATTTTTATTCAGCCCAAGGGCACCAAGGCCACTTTGACTGAAAAAGGCATGGATTATTTAGGGTGTTTAGGCATGAATAGGCATGGATTATTTCGGGTATTTAGGCATTACAGCCACACAAGGGGGATGCTGCCAGGAAATTTGAGGCCCGGTGAGAATATTATCAAGGGTCTGCTTGTCAAATTGTGAATGAAAGACTGATGAAGTGTGTGCAACCTGCACAAGAAACAATGCAGAGCTCATGCCTTTCATGCAACTTTTTTCAAATCATCATTAGAGTCGCATCATGCAGCCTTAGAATGTTTCTAAAAATGTTAACATCTAGCCCAACGTTTGTATAACAACTAAAGTTGGATAAATAACTCTAAATTAAGCATATAGGAGGACCTGTTTCTTTGTTAAACCTCTTAAGGATCTGCCCCTTTTTTCAATTTTCGCCTAAAATGACATATCCAAATCTAACTGCCTGTAGCTCAGGCTCTGAAGCAAGGATATGCATATTCTTGGTTCTATTTGAAAGGAAACACTTTGAAGTTTGTGGAAATTTGAAAGGAATGTAGGAGAATATAACACAATAGATCTGGTGAAAGATAATACAAAAGGGAAAAAAAACTGTTCTCTTGTATTTTTTTGTACCATCATCTTTGAAATGCAAGAGAAAGGCCATAATGTATTATTCCAGCCCAGGCGCAATTTAGATTTTGGCCACTAGGCAGCAGTGTATGTGCAAAGTTTTAGACTGATCCAATGAACCATTGTATTTCTGTTCCAAATTTTGTGTCAAGACTGCCCAAATGTGCCTAATTTGTTGATTAATAACTTTTCATGTTCAAAATTGTGCACTCTTCAAACAATAGCATGATATTCTTTCACTGTAATAACTACTGTAAATTGGACAGTGTAGTCAGATTAACAAGAATTTAAGCTTTCTGTCAAAATCAGATATGTCTATGTCCTGGGAAATGTTCTTGTTACTTACAACCTCATGCGACTCGCATTAGCCTACGTTAGCTCAACCGTCCAGTGGAAGGGACACCGATCCCAAATAAGTTTTTAACCGCTCAACACAGAATAGCTGTATGTGTGCACTCCCTCGGAAACCAATTGGAGAAAATATCCTTTCTATTTTATTCAGATTAGTTCAATTGTATTCTTCATACTATAAAATAATGCCTCTGAATTCTAAGCAAATCTTGTCTGCTAAATGAACTAGTGCATCCCACATCCATATGGCATAGCCAGATCAGGGACAACTCAGAGTATGCTATTTTGTTCTTCTAAAATAGACTACATTTTCTTTATATCATGTTTCTTTAAACCTGTCTAAACTAAATAATGGATTTGTGATGGTGTAGGCTATATTAAATGGATTTATTAAAATGTCGATGTTCCTATGGTCTGCATCAGTGGCTTGTAGGCTATGCGTGGAAGCCAGGAGATGCTAAATGTGTTTTATATTAATTAACGGTCAATTACCATTAGACCGGCAGTTATTTGCTTGACAATCACCGGCTGACAAAATGTAATGATCGCCACAGCCCTACCCATAGCTCTTTGGTATGCACTGAACAGCCCTGTGCAAGAACCTACAAGAAAGTGTAGACCGGTTGGCATGCTGTTGGCATACCCTCATAATATTGAGGATGGCACAGTGGTCCTGTGGGCATAAGCTGTGATTCATCATGGCCATTATTCCACTGCACAAGTGCACTAATTAACAATCGTTGCTGGCATTTTCATTCCTGAGATAAGATCCTTGGAGAGGCATACAAGTGTCTCTCAAAAAGACAGGCGTGGTTAGAATGTTTTGGGCAAACTTCTAAAACCGAAAGGCGAGCCAAGTTCATGCAAGGTTTTCAGTGATATGTACCCCATACGTGTTGGCACGGCTACAGAATACAGTTTAATTCGGAACCATGTAATGTGTTTATGCGACTTATGCGTGCAGCATGTTATCTAGGCATTTAGATTTAGAGGCTAAAAGAGATCAGAGGGTGGTTATGGGAAATGTGTGAAATTACCCATGGAACGCACTGGGAATTGGCACGCTGGTCTGTTTTATTAAATTGCGTGTTTTCCATAACCCTGATAAATCAAGCAAATTAGTGCATTATTTATGTCTTTGTCTGACTATCGCTTCATCATTTGATCATGTTGTCTTTATCTCACTTGGAAAAACCCTAAACCGTACACAGATCATACACTGAGTGTACTAAATAATGTAAGTAAATTCTATCGCAATTAGTGTTTTTGCTAAAGGACTGAGATTTACAGTAGTCCTACAAATGTGACACATTGATTGACTATACCGGTAACTTGAGTTCAGACAGACATGCTGCATAAGCTTTTAGAATGTGAAAAACATTTCATAGAAGGTGCTGGTATTCTGACCCACTCACACCACTTCTGTTCTGTTGATCTACAACCAGAGTGATTTGTAGCATAGACACAACAGGGAGTAAATATTCTACAGTAGTCTATTTTCCAGACAAGGGCTTAATATTCAGGTTATATGCTGTAAGGCTAGACATACAGTGCATTCGGAAAGTATTCAGTCAGACCCCTTGACTTTTTCCACATTTTGTTACATTACAGCCTTATTCTAAAATTGCTTAAATAATTTTTTCCCCTCATCAATCTACACACAATAACCCATAATGACAAAGCAAAAACAGGTTAAGACATTTGTGCAAATAAAAAATATTGAATTATGACATTTACATAAGTATTCAGACTCTTTACTCAGTACTTTGTTGAAGCACCTTTGTCAGCGATTACAGCCTCGAGTCTTCTTGGGTATGATGCTACAAGCTTGGCACACCTGTATTTAGGGAGTTTCTCCCATTCTTCTCTGCAGATCCTCTCAAGCTCTGTCAGGTTGGATGGGGAGCGTTGCTGCTATTTTCAGGTCTCTCCAGAGATGTTCGATCGGTTCAAGTCCGGGCTCTGTCTGGGCCACTTAAGGACATTCAGAGACTTGTCCCAAAGGCACTCCTGCATTGTCTTGGCTGTGTGCTTAGGGTCGTTGTCCTGTTAGACTGGGGCGAAAGTTCACCTTCCAAGGTCCCGACTGCTCTGGAGCAGGTTTTCATCAAGGATCTCTTTGTAGTTTGCTCCGTTCATTGTTCCCTCGATCCTGACTAGTCTACCAGTCCCTGCCGCTGAAAAACTTCCCCACAGCATGATGCCGCCACCATCATGCTTCACCGTAGGAATGGTGCCAGATTTCCTCCATACATGCCACTTGTCAAAGAGTTCAATCTTGGTTTCATCAGACCAGAGAATCTTGTTTCTCATGGTCTGAGAGTCTGTAGGTGCCCAAGCGGGCTGTCATGTGCCTTTTACTGAGGAGTGGCTTCCGTCTGGCCACTACCAGAGATGGTTGTCCTTCTGGAAGGTTCTTCCATCTCCACAAAGGAACTCTGGAGCTCTGTCAGTGACCATCGGGTTCTTGGTCACCTCCCTGACCAAGGCCCTTCACACCCGATTGCTCAGTTTGGCCAAACAGCCAGCTCTAGGAAGAGTCTTGGTGGTTACAAACAACTTCCATTTTTAAGAATTATGGAGGCCACTGTGTTCTTGAGGACCCTCAATGCTGCAGAAATGTTTTGGTACCTTTTCCCAGATCTGTGCCTTGACACAATCCTGTCAAGGAGCTCTACGGACAATTCCTTCGACATCATGGTTTTTGCTCTGACATGCACCGTCAACTGTGAGACCTTTTTATATTGACAGGTGTGTGCCTTTTCAAATCATGTTCAATCAAATGAATTTACCTCAGGTGGACTCCAATCAAGTTGTAGAAACATTTCAAGGATGATCAATGGAAACAACAGGATGCAGCTGAGCTGAATTTCGAGTCTTATAGCAAAAGGTCTGAATACTTATGTAAATAAGGTATTTCTGTTTTTACTTTTTTTTAAATAAATTTGCAAACATTTCAGAACCTGTTTTCACTTTGTCATTATGGGGTATTGTGTGTAGATTGATAAGGGGGAAAATAATTTAATAATTTTTAGAATAAGGCTGTAACGTAACAAAATGTTGAAAAAGTCATGGTCTGAATACTTTCCGAATACACTGTACTTTGTAGGCTAGGGCAAGATATCATTTGCAGGCTCTTGGTTTTTATGGCCACCCATTAATAACGTGAGACATTGCATTGTAATATATAAATTATATAGCTACTTGTTTAGCTTCATAGGTTCCTCAAGGGCTTGCGAATTGCCTGTCTGCTGGCGCAAACTCAAACAAAATGTATGACTAAATCTTAGGGAACAGGATCCTGCTATTCCTTTGGTAAGCAAGTAAAACCAATGGACTCTACTGTATGAATCGACACACTGTCAGTGTTTCTTCTGTCACCTTTTTTCCTCAGTAAGTAAAGGGACTGAGCCTGCCAGCTAACATTACCATCCAGTCATTTGTCCTGATGAGAGATTGATTTGTCGACAGCAAATGGGCCAAAGAAAAGGAGACGTGAAGAAGAGGAGGGATGGGAAATTATTTAGGGTTAGACAGGCGAAATGAGGGTAGGTGGGTGTAGTCAGCCTGTTGGGTGTCGTTTGTTTACAATGCTGGAGTGTTAATAAACTGAGAAGGGAAAGCTACTGCAAGTGTGGCCAGGTGATACTGGTCTGGCACTGTGTGTGTGTGGTTAGGAAGATCTGATCACAATCGGATCACAATGTGTCTTTAATTGTCTACACCTGTCCATGTGAGCACAATCAGAATGTGGACAAGATCAGGACAAAGGGTTAGTACCAGGTATAAACAAGGCTTACAGTATATGTATGCTTGCCACATATTGGCACACAATTCCAACAGCATCTCCTCCCCTCTTTCCTTCCCCCCTTCTTGCTCTCTCTCTGAACGTATTAAATACACCCCAGAGCATCTTTTTGTCCTCACAGCGCTTACCTCTATTTGAATTGTCAAAAGACCTTGCTTTTCTTCCGTCTTAACTCAGCGTTCACACACACTTCCACTGAACCCACTCATCTAGCTCCTATTTGCCTTTCTCTCTCTCTCTGGAGCAATTGCGTCACAGAGCCGATCTCAAGAGAGAGGCTCTTTGTCCATGATTTATTTATTTATCAACCTATTTATTTTTAGGCCATGCACTCTAAAATGCTCTCCCAGAATATTTGTCCATACGTACACTACCGTTGAAAAGTTTGGGGTCACTTTTTGAAATGTATTTGATTCTGGACATTTTGAGCCTGTAATCAAACCCAAAACTGCTGATGCTCCAGATACTCAACTAGTCTAAAGAAGGCCAGTTTTATTGCTTCTTTAATCAGGACAACAGTTTTCAGCTGTGCTAACATAATTGCAAAAGGGTTTTCTAATGGTCAATTAACCTTTTAAAATGATAAACTTGGATTAGCTAACACAACGTGCCATTGGAACACAGGAGTGATGGTTGCTGATAATGGGCCTCTGTACGCCTATGTAGATATTCCATAAAAAATCATCTGTTTCCAGCTACAATAGTCATTTACAACATTAACAATGTCCATACTGTATTTCTGATCAATTTGATATTATTTTAATGGATAAAAAATTAGCTTTTCTTTCAAAAACAAGGACATTTCTAAGTGACCCCAAACTTTTGAACGGTAGTGTACGTAAGTCTACCTACTCCTTGCCATGCTCGCCCCCAGTTCGTCACGAGTTCTCCATGCCGCTGGTCTCCTTTAGTGGTGAGTGAGTCATCGTTAACAATTCTTTCCCTTTTAACAGCCTTCCCTGCTGTGTCTCGGGAGATTAGGACGGCTTTTCAAATTTAATGGTGGATCTATTAAGCATTTTCTTGTTGCTTTCCTTTGCTTGTGAGGAAACGGGGCTTGTGAGGAAACGCTCCGGTTAATGTATTTTGTTTTCCTGTGGCACCCTTTTGACAAATTGAGTGGGTTTGAATGGTGAGTTCCTATGTGGATCTGTCCACTCTCTCAATAACACACTACACACACTAATGCTTGTCTTCAGGTGGACACTACACACTCGAATGCTACACTCTTTAAAAAAAAGAAAAGGGTTCCAAAAGGTTTCTTCAGCTGTCCCCATAGGAGAACCCTTTTTGGTTCCAGGTAGAACCCTTTTTGATTCCAGGTAGAACTCTTTTGTGTTCCAGTTAGAACCCTCTGGGGAAAATGGTTCTACATGGAACTTGGAACCAAAAGGATTCTACCTGAAACCAAAAAGGGTTCTCCTATGGGGATAGCCAAAGAACCATTTTAGGTTCTAGATTACACTTTTAGAAAAAAAGGTGCTGTCATTAGGTAGACACAAAGATCTGTTCAGGTCTATCGTCTGGATGTAGGTTTTTAGCTGATTTAATATAATACTATATGTTGCCAGGTGTTGTCCATAGCACAATGCAGAACATAAATATTTTAAGTCCTGCGTAACACAAGACAAAATCACATGTTTATGCAATTATGTATCAACCGTAGTAGGGTTATTTTGGGCTAAACGTCTGGTTACATGTAGGATTAGTTGAGCAATAGAACACCTACTTTGTTTTTAAGTGTTCATAAATGTATATCTGAACTCAAGTATTTAAAAAATAAACAATTCCATTCCTAGTCGTCCATTCCCTGCGAAGTCATCTATTTAGTAACCTCCATGTCACAGGTAATACTCAAACTCAGATTAACTCATGAGTCTCAAATATGACACGATGTCAAATCATGTGTACTTAATCACCTGGGAGAGACGTGAGCCAGGGTGAATACGAGTAGATCCCCATTGTTCATTGGCCAGATTAGAGATCCAATGGAGTATCAGAAACCTTAAGCCCTTCCCAGAGTCCCAACCGACAATATCCCGGGTTTTGGTCCTTTGCACCCTTAGAAAAGGGAGAAATCGTACTCTCCTAAGTGTCCTACATTACGCTGCCTTAGGGGCCAGGAGTGAAAGGCTCCCCCCCCCCACCTACCCCCCCGTTGTTTGTGTGCTTATAAAGAGCTGGAACACGTACCAAGTTGAGCGACACTGGTCAGACCCTCCTTCGGGGGATCTCCCAGTCATTCAAAGTAAACGTGAGAGGCTTTCCTATACGGCGACCTGTTTAATACAATCAAAAGCAATCTATCTCCATTGACCTCCATAGTCCTTTAGGCCCATAAAGGTGTATCGAAAGGATCTGAGATCTATTTGACTGAACAAGTGAGTAATTACACACCCATTTAAGTATATACTACAATTAGGGATGAGGTGTATCAGGTCGAATAGAGTGCATGGTTATTTTTCATGTCCCGTGGCTACATTAACATCATTCTGTGCGTTTAGAGCTTCTCTAATTGGTCTACATGCTGTGATCAAACAGGAATGATATAGCCTGTGAGGTTGTGGCTTAACTCGAGATGGTTTGCTTCGAGGTAAACCCCTAATCACCAGCTAATGCAGAGATAGCATGGTTTACCTTTGCCTCTTCTGTGACCTCGTACTGTATATGGGAAAGTACAGAGGTAGTGTGTATCTATCTATAGTGTATGTCGTCACTCGTACAGTACATATAAGCCATATTTTCTAGACTGGCCAGGTTCTGATTGCAGCTGATAGAGCCAAACCTTCGTCATTGACTATCCTCCCATTTGAAGAACATGCCCCAAAAAATGTCAAAAGGATCTGGCTTTCATTTGAACACTGATATTGTCCAACATGTTGTAAAACATTCCTCTCCTCTCATCGACTATCAGCTCTGGGTTGCTGTGTCTGTCAGGTCGAGTGTGGCGCATTCGATTGGATGATTTTCTGTCCATTCCTCTGATGAAGGTCAGGAAGCATAGGTGTTGGTCTCCCTTTCTGAATTATACCAAGGTTTCCTTGGAAATCCAACTTGGAAAATAGTTTGAGGTGCAGTATAGTGTCCATTTGTCAGGTTGTTTTTGCTAGCTGTCTAGCTTTGTTCAGTTCAAGGGATGCGAGCGGCAAATTATGTAAGCACGGCCAAAGCTTACCCACACACCATGTATAGGCAATACGCATGCGTAAAATACGTCAGGAACGGCCGCACGCGTCAACGATATGAATGGATGGGAAGGAAGGCATGAATACCCTGGCGACTTTGAGGTTTTGATGCAGTTTTAGCAAATTTGGGGATTTGAAGCATACTAAACATCATTAGATAACAAAAAAGTGTACTTAAAAAATATATATAATTTCCTTTTTTTATTTGGCTTTTCAAAACAGCTTTTTTTTGTTAGATTACATACACACCCTGACTGCACACACCCTGACTGCACACCACTGGTGTGTGTAAACAAACACAGCATTTACATGATGTGCCAGTTTTGGAGGCAGGCTGCTCACACTGGTATTTAAAGGGAGGTATTCATTTTCCCCCAGCTGCAGCTTTCAGGGGGAACATTCTGTGATTTAATGATGGTTTTAAATGAAAGGAATGATTTGCTATTCTTAGTGTTGTGATATTGCGCAGAGCTTTGGAGTAACAGAGGTCATTTATTTGTTCTGTTTTTGGAAGATGATTGGGATCAGAGTCCAGGGAAATGGCAGAGAAGGCAGTGCTTGACACAGTCAGACATACCGTAGCTCAAATTAGTAATGAACAAATTTGTGTTGTGTTTGCACTTCATAGGATTGGCACTTCTTCTGTAAATGTTAGGCCTACTAATTAAGCATTGTGTGACATGAGAGATTAATATAATCTCTTTGGAGTTTGGATAACTGTTTGGGGCATAGCACATTGTCATTATATTTTTGGACCCCTATTAGTTAGTGTACACGTTTTTGTCACGAAACCAGGGACATGATACCCACCTAATGAGCAAATACAACTCTTGCTAGGGCCACCACAGTTAATTGGCAATAATGATTTGCAAAATAATCTGAACAAGGATCTTCTTACTAGGCCTACAGACTGTCATTGGCGCTGCCAACGACATTTGGCGAAGATGTAGCCTGTCATGGAAGTCAGCCATGTCTCCACCCGATGAGCCTCTTGACTTAACAATTTCCTTTGGCGTATCAATTTTCGTTTATCTAGCAACGTTGTAGTTGATGTCCCTACAAATCTTGCTTATCAATGGATCTGGAGCGCCTTGTATCCCAGGGAACATAAACATGCCCAAGAGAGCGTCTGGCGGTGAAAGAGGCTTTTGGGAAAGCTCCCGCTGGACGCTGAGACTTGACACAGAGCCGTGACCTCGTGTTCACAGGAAGTGACCAGAATATATATATTTTTTTTTTGCAGCATGGGTCGAGTCGGTCCTAACTACTGCAGTCTATGATGTTGGAAAGGCTTGCTAACTGAGCTGTCACTTTATCGCTATGTGCATCTCTGTGTGTTGCCCTTATACCCACAATTACAGTATAATTTGTCTAGCTCTATTGAATAAAGAAAAAAAGCCTTGAGTGGCACTAATGGATCTCCAACTGCTCTTTACAATATGAAGCTCAATCCAGTTCACTACATTCACCTTGTTAAAAAGCCTGCTACATATAACTCAAGCTGCATATAAAAGAGGCAGACAGAACAGTGTTAGAAATGGAAGCATAAACATGCAGTGTTGAATGGTAGTGTACAGGTTTGTTATTCAAAGGATAAATTAACTTGAGACCTACTAAGAGGCCGCATATTGAAATGTTTCTACAGTATTCTGTACAGTTGAATTCTACATTGCATACCATTTTTTTCCCCGTAAACCCGGTGACATGCTAGCTTGCATACTGTAGTTGTAATCATCCTCACAGTGGGCATTAAGTTTAAGGTTTTCGAGGATCAAATTGAATGAGCCCAGTCTATTTTTGCTAGAACACACTTAGACAGATCTTAAATACATCTCAGTTTTTGCTATTTTTCTCTGAAATAAGTAGTTGTAGCTACAGGCAGTTTCTCAAGAATGAGACAGTACTTTCTTCTGATCAGATCAATGGGATATTCCAACTCTACACCTACTGTCAAAGACAAATGACTGGTGAGATGGGATTGGGCAATGGGAAAACAAGTATGTATAAAAACACACACCTCCTACTCTGTTACTCCTCCTACTAAATAGACAGTTATTTGATTTCCACCAGCCCTGGTTCCTGTGTAGGGGAGATCTGTTGGACAACAGCAATCAATCGCCATGGTGATCGCTGTAAGATCTATGGGGCCCGGCCTACATGCAACCCTAGCCATAATTGATCTAGAAATCCGTTTGTCACATGAGAGGAGGGGGAATGTCACGAGGCGGCCACATGAAGTGCATGACGCATTGGACCTGTGTTGTAGCCAATAAGCTTTCTTATTGGAATATTTTTTCCCCATGGTTGTGACCTCACATTTAAAATCGAATCAAATCAAATTTTATTAGTTACATGCGCTGAATACAACAGGTGTAGACCTTAGTGAAATGCTTACTTACGAGCCCCTAACCAACAATGCAGTTTAAAGAAAATATGGATAAGAATTAAAAGTAACAGCAGCAGTAAAATAACAATAGCGAGACTATATACAGGGGGGTACCGGTACAGAGTCAATGTGCGAGGGCACCGGTTAGTTGAGGTAATATGTACATCTAGGTAGAGTTACAGTGACTATGCATAAATGATAACAGAGTAGCAGCAGTGTAAACGAGGGGAGGGGGGGGTCAATGCAAATAGTCTGGGTAGCCATTTGATTAAGTGTTCAGGAGTCTTATGGCTTGGGGGTAGAAGCTATTTAGAAGCCCCTTGGACCTAGACTTGGCGCTCCGGTAGCGCTTGCTGTGCGGTAGCAGAGAGATCAGTCTATGACTAGGGTGGCTGGAGTCTTTGACAATTTTTAGGGTCTTCCTCTGACACCGCCTGGTATAGAGGTCCTGGATGGCAGGAAGCTTGGCCCCGGTGATGTACTGGGCCATACGCACTACCCTCTGTAGTGCCTTGCGGTCAGAGGCCAAGCAGTTGCCATACCAGGCAGTGATGCAACCAGTCAGGATGCTCTCGATGGTGCAGCTGTAGAACTTTTTGAAGATCTGAGGACCATTGCCAAATCTTTTCAGTCTCCTGAGGGGGAATAGGTTTTGTCGTGCCCTCTTCATGACTGTCTTGGTGTGTTTGGACCATGTTTGTTGGTGATGTGGACACCAAGGAACTTGAAGCTCTCAACCTGCTCCACTGCAGCCCTGTCGATGAGAATGGGGGTGTGCTCGGTCCTCTTTTTCCTGTAGTCCACAATCATCTCCTCTTTTTCCTGTGGTCCACAATCATCTCCTTTCTCTTTGTCATGTTGAGGGAGAGGTTGTTGTCCTGGCACCACACGGCCAGGTCTCTGACCTCCTCCCTATAGGCTGTTGTCTGTGATAAGGTCTACTACTGTTGTGTCATTGGCAAACTTAATGATGGTGTTGGAGTGCCTGGCCGTGCAGTCATGAGTGAACAGGGAGTACGGGAGGGGACTGAGCATGCACCCCTGAGGGGCCCCAGTGTTGAGGATCAGCGTGGAGGATGTGGTGTTACCTACCCTTACCACCTGGGGACGGCCCACAGGAAGTCCAGGATCCAGTTGCAGAGGGAGGTGTTTAGTCCTAGGGTCCTTAGCTTAGTGATGAGCTTTGAGGGCACTATGGTGTTGAACGCTGAGCTGTAGTCAATGAATAGCATTTTCACATAAGTGTTCCTTTTGTCCAGGTGGGAAATGTCAGTGTGGAGTGCAATAGAGATTGCAGCATCTGGATCTTTTGGGGCGGTATGCAAATTGGAGTGGGTCTATGGTTTCTGGGTTAATGGTGTTGATGTGAGCCATGACCAGCCTTTCAAAGCACTTCATGGCTACAGACGTGAGTGCTACAGGTCGGTAGTCATTTAGGCACGTTACCTTAGTGTTCTTGGGCACAGGCACAATGGTGGTCTGCTTAAAACATGTTGGTATTAGAGACTCGGACAGGGAGAGGTTGAAAATGTCAGTGAAGACACTTGCCAGTTGGTCAGCAAATGCTCGCAGTACACGTCCTGGTAATCTGTCTGGCCTTGTGAATGTTGACATGTTTCAAGGTCTTGCTCACATCAGCTGCGGAGCGCGTGATCACACAGTTGTCCGGAACAGCTGATGCTCTCATGCATGTTTCAGTGTTATTTGCCTCGAAGCGAACATGGACGTAGTTTAGCTTGTATGGTAGGCTCGTGTCACTGGGCAGCTCTCGGCTGTGCTTCCCTTTGTAGTCTAATGGTTTGCAAGCCCTGCCACATCCGACGAGTGTCAGTCGGTGTAGTACGATTCGATCTTAGTCCTGTGTTGACGCTTTGCTTGTCTGATGGTTCGTCGGAGGGCATAGTGGGATTTCTTATAAGCTTCAAAGGTAGAGTCCCGCTCCTTGAAAGCGGCAGCTCTACCCTTTAGCTCAGTGCGGATTTTGCATGTAATCCAAGGCTTCTGGTTGGGGTGTGTACGTACATTCACTGTGGGGACGACGTCATTGATGCACTTATTGATGAAGCCAATGACTGATGTGGTGTAGTCTTCAATGCCATTGGAGTAATCCCGGAACATATTCCAGTCTGTGCTAGCAAAACAGTCCTGTAGCTTCGCATTTGCTTCATCTGAACACTTTTTTATTGATCTAGTCACTGGTGCTTCCTGCTTTAATTTTTGCCTGTAAACCGGAATCAGGAGGATAGAATTATGGTCAGATTTGCTAAATGGAGGGCGAGGGAAATCTTTGTATACGTCTCTGTGTGTGGAGTAAAGGTGGTCCAGAGTTTTTTTTTCTCCTTTGGTTGCACATTTAACATGTTGATAGAAATGTGGTAAAACAGATTTAAGTTTCCCTGCATTAAAGTCCCCGGCTACTAGGAGCGCCGCCTCTGCGTGAGCGTTTTCTTGTTTGCTTATGACGGAATACAGCTCATTCAATGCTGTCTTAGTCCCAGCCTCTGACTGTGGTGGTATGTAAACAGCTACAAAAAATACAGATGAAAACTCTCTAGGTAGATAGTGTGGTCTACAGCTTATCATGAGATACTCTACCTCGGGCGAGCAATATCTCGAGACTTCCTTAGATATCGTGCACCAGCTGTTATTTATAAAAATACATAGTCCGCCGCTGTTCTATCCTGCCGGTACAGCATATAACCAGCCAGCTGTATGTTGATAGTGTCGTCGTTCAGCCACGATTCCATGAAGCATAGGATATTACCGTTTTGAATATCCCGTTGGTAGTTTAATCTTCCATGTAGGTCATCGATTTTATTCTCCAAAGATTGCATGTTTGCTAGCAGAATGGAAGGAAGTGGGGGTTTATTCGATCGCCTACGAATTCTCAGAAGGCAGACCGCTCTCTGGCCCCTTTTTCTCTGCCTCCTCTAAACGCAAATCACGGGGATCTGGGCCTGTTCCCGAGAAAGCAGTATATCGTTTGTCTGGCTCGTCAGACTTGTTAAAGGAAAAAAAGGATTCTGCCAGTCCGTGGTGAGTAATCGCGGTCCTGATGTCCAGAAGTTATCTTCGGTCATAAGAGACGGTAGCGGAAACATTATGTTCAAAATAAGAAACAAAATAAGTTAGAAACAACGCAAATAAACAAACAAAAAACACAATCTGTTGGAGCATTCTTCTCCAGCTCCATTTTAGTTGAATTTCTTTAAGAACACATTTTATGTGGGTTTTATATAGTTGAGTTGAGGAACACGGTATCTTTTGTGGAGGAGTTCATTATAAGATATTGGTGACCGGCATACAAGTTACATATATACAAGTTACATGTTTTCAGTCAGTCAATATTTCAATGGAGCAGCAGTGAAATGACAGGATACTGTGTAGAGAGGAATGCTATTAAAACTACCAAACAGTCACTCCAGTTAATGATTTACTTCAGCTTTGATTGGATCTCAGCGCCAGGCCAGTTAATGTAAACCATGAGAAAGCAATGTCCCAAATGGACCTGCAACAAGCATGACAGCTCTGTAGTCAAAAAACATGAATAACTGAATGAAAGATTCATATCAAACAGAGGGTGGGGAAATGATTTGTAAATACACTGTGGAGGCTTAGCCTGGTAAAACCAGACTGAACACTACACTCAAGTTCACTCAGGTTTAACCAGGCTAGTGTAGACTACCCACCAGACAGAGATTAGGTCTTCCTGGGAAAGAGGAACCTCACAGCATTTTTTGTGACCCTGGAAGGCAAGCTGGAATCCTGGGGCCGTGTGGTGCCTGTCTGGTGGCTCTGGCGGAATCAATAGGGGCCTGTTCAATGAATAACACTGCCACTGATCTAGAACAAGGTCTTGGGAGTTGCTAATTGCTTCTGCTTTGTTTATCAGACGGACATTCTCCCTCTGACATTATAAAGGTAATTAGTTCACCCCGAGACAAAAGGAACCTGTTGCTAATCACCTCCCATGGTTGCAATGTTGACACCGGACAGCAAATTTAAAGGTCCTCCTCTCTCTGTCTTGTGCCCGTAGAGTAGGAGTGCTGATCTAGGATCAGTTTTGCCTTTTAGATCATGAATAGGATTACATGGACAGAGGGGACCTTATCATTTACATTTTACATTTAAGTCATTTAGCAGACGCTCTTATCCAGAGCGACTTACAAATTGCATGTATCCTAGTACTCCTACTCTGACGCTTTGGCCCAGGTTATAAAAACTGGTAGGTAGTTTCTTTTTGATCCCTCCCTAGGTTACATGTTGAGTCAATTCTCAAACAAGTCTGGGCTTGTTTTTGTTTTTCAGTTTTATTGTGAAATATGCTCTGGTCTTCTTCTTTCCCAAGGCTCAGCTATTGATCTTAACGGCAGCCCAGTTATAAACAGGCCACAGTCCTCACTCCTCAGAGGCTATTGATCTAGTAGTCAGTGTGTCAGACAGATAGTCACTAGATATTGTGTAGCAGCCGCCGCACCATTCAGATGGGGAGGATTAAGCTCTTTTCCCTTGGCCTGTTCTAATAAAATTCAGGTTTATAAGAACTTTAAAACACTGCCTGGCCTACTGAAACACAGCCTGGCAGGAAAAGAGTGGAGTAGCCATTATTGTGTTTTTGAGCCCTGCACCATGTTTTTCAGTAAGCTTGTGGCTTTAGACTAGGACTGATAAGAGACATTTACAATAACACACTCTTGCTTTTAAAGGAGCTCCAATGGAAGGAAGCACATTATCTGTAAAAGCTCTACTTTTCTAGGAATTCATCCGACACCTTTTTGAGCATTTTGAGTCTGGTTCAATTTGAACAGCACAGACATCAGATATTGTATGTTACCTCGAACGAGGCTTCACACTCCATTGCTTGTTCTTTCCACCTGAAAAAGGCACAACTCTTTTGACCAAGACTTTCGCCTGAAATTACCCGGTGACCAAGAGAAGAAGAAAAATGGGCCGGTAGCCTAGTTGGACAGCTCTGGCTACCTGCTCTCCAAAACGACAAATGATCTTGTGCTCTGCATTGACTTTGGTCTGGGACTAATTGCTAGTTGCATGACTCTAGCTGCTGTTTGAGTTTACTTTAACCACATTAGTGGCAAAATGTGTTGCTTCCAAGCAAAACCGAAGTAAGTCAAACAAGGTATTGAAAAGCACAATTTAGTGAAGAACCACTCAATTGCGTGACCGTTAAGAGTTTTTGTGGAACATACTGTAAAAGCATTACATTGTGGCTTCACTTTCACTAATGAAGGCTTTGTAAGAAGCTTCAATATTGCTTTGTGTAACACATTGCCCCAACTGATAATGCGTTGATTGTTTACTATCTTCAATGTGATGAAACTAATAAGAGGCCAATTTAGATTGGAATGGAGAGAAAATATGTTCATAAAAATCAGGGGCGCAACTTTGATTTTAGAAGTGGGGGGGACATCGTTTGTATTTATTTTATTTTTAGGGGGTAGATCAGCTTTAATCTTGCAGATAGATTGTGGCTTCCATCAATGTAATTGTCTGCATCATTTCCAACCACCCATATATTTTTTGATAAATATATATTTAAAAAAATATATATTTTCCTTTATTATCCACTAACCGTATGATCCCTCCCCTAATTGGAGTAAACTAACGGACAACAACACTTAGGCTTTTACTTCCAGCTTATACACACTGTATACATTTTACGGACACAGTATATTTTACAATAGTTATCTTTTGTTTGTTTTCAGTCCCATCTTTCACCTCTACTCAACCCCTCACATCTATCTCTGAACACCATCCAGTTTTGATTTCTATTTGCAATATATCCTCATAGATTCTATATATTTTTGCTAAGAGTATTATTATATTATTGATCGATTGACTATGACTTTTAACTCACCCAGCAGTGCTATTTGCAGAGGGGGACAGAACTTGAAAGGGGGTCTGGGGGTCCTCCCATTTTTGGGGGCATCTAAATCACATTTCCTGCATTTCTACACAATCTACTATGACCCTTGACCCTTCTAGCCATCTATTTCGAACAACAAAAAGTAAGCAAAAATGCCCACAGTCATCAAGCTAGGTAAGAGATTAAGTGATTTGATAAGACTGAACTTATCATGATAATTCAATAATCAATATTGTGTTGCACCTTTAACCAATAGCCTAACAAATGAACAACTCTTACAAATAAAGTACAGACTTAACTTTTAATTGTCTTTTAAGACATCCTCTGTATCAAATTTCAGCCAGACCGCTCAGCCAACCCGAGCCGCCTACACGGCCGACCCCCACCAGTCTAGTCAATAACTGATCTCTCCCCATCCTTTTTTCAAGGGAAATGTTTGGAAAAGAAAAGTTGAATGAAAGCACACATTAACACACAGAAACAGTACACCCTATAAATGCCACTATAAATGCTAGGTTACACAGTTTCTTATTTTTTAAATGGAACCTTTTATTTAACTAGGCAAGTCAGTTAAGAACAAATTCTTATTTACAATGACGGCCTACCCCGGCCAAACCCGGACGACGCTGGGCCAATTGTGCGCCGCCCTATGGGACTCCCAATCACGGCCGGATGTCATACAGTCTGGAATCAAACCAGGGACTGTAGTGACACCTCTTGCACTAAGATGCAGTGCCTTAGACCACTGCAACACTCGGCACTGATAAGTCTCCAGTATCAATATTTCCAAGCAAACAAAAACAGGGAAAGGGGGAATCTGTAGACATGCTGAGATAAAAGAACATACTCTTTGCCAGAATTCAGCCATTCTTCACAAGATCATAACATATGCAAATATGTCCCCTTTTGTGCTTTACACCTCCAGCAGAATAATACAATTTCTGAGTGCATGATATTCAGTTTCACTGGCATATAGTACGTTCTATGGATGGTCTTAAACTGCAGTAATTTATGTCTGAGATTTATATGAACACGACTGGGTTTTCTAACATACAGTGGGGCAAAAAAGTATTTAGTCAGCCACCAATTGTGCAAGTTCTCCCACTTAAAAATATGAGAGAGGCCTGTAATTTTCATCATAGGTACACTTCAACTATGACAGACAAAATGAGAAAAAAAAATCCAGAAAATCACATTGTAGGATTTTCAATGAATTTATTTGCAAATTATGGTGGAAAATAAACTTTTGTTATTGACCAAATACTTATCTCAATACTTTGTCATTGCCAACAAAGGGTATATAACAGAGGTCAAACGTTTTCTGTAAGTCTTCACAAGGTTTTCGCACACTTGCTGGTATTTTGGCCCATTCCTCCCTGCAGATCTCCTCTAGAGCAGTGATGTTTTGGGGCTGTTGCTGGGCAACACGGACTTTCAACTCCCTCCAAAGATTTTCTATGGGGTTGAGATCTGGAGACTGGCTAGGCCACTCCAGGACCTTGAAATGCTTCTTACAGGCCTCTCTCATCTTTTTAAGTGGGAGAACTTGCACAATTGGTGGCTGACTAAATACTTTTTTGCCCCACTGTACATACATACACACACACGAAAAACTGAGTTTAAATGTATTTGCCTAAGGTGTATGTAAACTTCCGACTTCAACTGTACAGTACATTCCAGAAAATGATGCTTTGGCTTTAGAAGCTTCTGATAGCCTAATTGACATCATTTGAGTCAATTGGTGTGGATGTATTTCAAGGCCTACCTTCAAACTCATTGCCTCTTTGTTTGACATCATGGAAAAATCAAGAAATCAGCCAAGACCTCAGAAAAGAAATTGTAGACCTCCACATCCTTGGGAGCAATTTCCAAATGCTTGATGGTACCAAGTGTGTGTGTGTATATATATTTATTTCTTTCATCACATTCCCAGTGGGTCAGAAGTTTACATACACCCAATTAGTATTTGGTAGCATTGCCTTTAAATTGTTTAACTTGGGTCAAACGTTTCGGGTAGCCTTCCACAAGTTTTTTCAGTTCTGTCCACACATTTTCTATAAGATTGAGGTCAGGGCTTTGATGGCCACTCCAATACCTTGACTTTGTTGTCCTTATGCCATTTTGCCACAACTTTGGAAGTATGCTTGGGGTCATTGTCCATTTGGAAGACCCATTTGCGACCAAGCTTTAACTTCCTGACTGATGTCTTGAGATGTTGCTTCAATATATCCATATAATTTTCCTCCCTCATGATGCCATCTATTTTGTGAAGTGCACCAGTCCCTCTTGCAGCAAAACACCCCCACAGCATGATGCTGCCACACCCATGCTTCACGGTTGGGATGGTGTTCTTTGGCTTGCAAGCCTCCCCCTTTTTCCTCAAAACGTAACGATGGTCATTGACCAAACAGTTCTATTTTTGTTTCATCAGACCAGAGGACATTTCTCCAAAAAGTACGATTTTTGTCCCCATGTGCAGTTGCAAACCGTAGTCTGGCTTTTTTATGGCGGTTTTGGAGCAGTGGCTTCTTCCTTGCTGAGCGGCCTTTCAGGTTATGTCGATATAGGACTTGTTTTACTGTGAATATAGATAATTTTGTACCTGTTTCCTCCAGCATCTTCACAAGGTCCTTTGCTGCTGTTCTGGAATTGATTTGCACTTTTCACACCAAAGTACGTTCATCTCTAGGAGACAGAACGCGTCTCCTTTTGAGCAGTATGACGGCTGCGTGGTCCCATGGTGTTTATACTTATGAACGTGGTACCTTCAGGCATTTAGAAATTGCTCAAAAGGATGAACCAGACTTGTGGAGGTCTACAATTTATTTTCTGCAGTCTTGGCTGATTTCTTTTGATTTTCCCATGATGTAAAGCAAAGTGGCACTGAGTTTGAAGGTAGGCCTTGAAATACATCCACAGGTTACACCTCCAATTGACTCAAATAGCCTGTCAGAAGCTTTGAAAGCCATGACATTTTCTGGAATTTTCCAAGCCGTTTAAACTTCTGACCCATTGGAATTGTGATACAGTGAATTATAAGTGAAATAATCTGTCTGTAAACAATTGTTGGAAAAATTACTTGTCAAGCACAAAGTTGCCAAAACTATAGTTTGTTAACAAGAACTTTGTGGAGTGGTTCAAAAATGAGTTTTAATGACTCCAACCTAAGTGTATGTAAACTTCTAACTTCAACTGTATATGTATGTATGTGTATATGTGTGTGTTGGACTATTATTCTACAATGTAGAAAATAGTCAAATAAAGAAAAACCCTTTAATGAGTAGGTGTGTCCAAACTTTTGACCGGTACTATATTTCCATTGCTCGTGTTTCTTGGTCCAGGCACGTCTCTTCTTATGGGTGTCCTTTAGTAGTGGTTTCTTTGCAGCAATTCGACCATGAAGGCCTGATTCACGCAGTCTCCTCTGAACAGTTGATGTTGAGATGTGTCTGTTACTTGAACTCACCGAAACTGAAAAGATATAGCTAGCTAAGATCCTCCTTTTCCATGTGGAAAAGATGGCGGACAGAGACTTGCTAGCTACATTAGCTAGCTGGGATTTTCTACAAGGAATCTGCGCTGGCTTGTCTCCCCTTGTCTGGTACATGTACCCCCGCCACACTCCCCTCTATCTCCCGAGCTTTCGCTCACCTCTGCGCACACTGTTGACTCTGAACTTACAATGGCTAGCCCCAAGTCGTTATATTTTTCTCTGGTGCTTTATGCTATTTGCCTCATGACTCCTGCATGCTTTGTTGACTATGATCTTGCTTGTTTACCCAACCGTGGGACAGACGGTTTGTTCCCACACTCGGGACTTTGACTCTCTTTTGGTTACACAGACTCTTGGCCTCCCATCCTATTCTAACCACCTCTCGCTGGCTTTGTATTCATGTTATCTGATGAAATTGCTGTACAATATGATCTTGTTGCCATCTAATGCACATTCAAATGTTATAAATCAACACTGCAGAGCTCTCCCTGTCTTCTGCCTTGCCCTGATTGTATTACTGCTGATTATATCTGGAAATGTGCATGTACACCCTGGCCCATCTACTGTCGCTAGCCGCAATTCTGATTTGTGCTCTGATATCTGCTTCACTGATTACTGCTCTCGTAAAAGCCTGGGTTTTCTTCACGTTAACACTATAATAAAGGTGAAATAAAATAAATACAAATAGGAGCTTATTACCTAAAGTGTATCAATTGAAGGTGTGGGTTCCCAGCTCCAATCCAGTTGTTGGTCATTACTGAGACATGGTTAAGAAAGAATGTTTTGAACACTGACGTTAACCTTTCTGGTTATAAACTTTTTTGGCAAGACAGATCTTCCAAAGGTGGTGGAGTGGCAATCTTTACCAAGGAACACCTTCAGTGCTCAATTTTCTCCACCAAGTCTGTCCCCAAACAATTGTATTTGCTGGTTTTACGCATTAAACTTTCAGATAACTCTTTGTTGACTGTTGCTTGGTGTTTTTGGCCACCATCAGCACCGACTTGTACCCTAAATGCCCTAAACTCTCTCCTGGCCCTTAAAATAAGCCTGAATTTGTACTGCTAGATGACCTAAATTGGGACATGCTTAAACCATCTCACCAAGTCCTAAAGCAATGGGACTCCCTAAATATTTCTCAGATTATTAACAATCCCACATAAAGGCTACTCTCCTGTATGTTATCCTTACAAATAATCCTGATAGGTATCAGGCTGGGGTTTTCTGTAATGACCTTAGTGATCACTGTTTTACAGCCTGTGTTCGTAATGGCTGCTCAGTGAAACTACCTGTCCTGATTTGTCATAGACGCTTGCTAAAACTATTTAATGAGCAAGCCTTCCTTCATGACCTGGCCTCTGTAAATTGGTGTTGAATCAGTTTGATCCCCTCTGACGAAGACACTTGGACCTTTAACAAAAATATTTTCAGTGTTATCGTTAACAAATATGCACCCAACTCTGGCCTTCTAGGCAGAGTTGCAAAGAAAAATACATATCTCAGACTGGCCAATAAAAATAAAAGATTAAGATGGGTAAAAGAACAGACACTGGACAGAGGAACTCTGCCTAGAAGGCCAGCATCCCGGAGTCACCTCTTCACTGTTGAGACTGGTGTTTTGCGGGTGTCATTTAATGAAGCTGCCAGTTGAGGACTTGCGAGGTGTCTGTTTCTCAAACTAGACACTCTAATGTACTTGTCCTCTTGCTCAGTTGTGCACCAGGGCCTCTCACTCCTCTTTCTATTCTGGTTAGAGCCAGTTTGCGCTGTTCTGTGAAGAGAGTAGTACACAGCGTTGTACGAGATCTTCAGTTTCTTACATGGAATAGCCCTCATTTCTCAGAACAAGAATAGACTGACAAGTTTCAGGTCATTGTGAGCCTGTAAACGAACCCGCTGATGCTCCAGATACTCAACTTGTCTAAAGAAGGCCAGTTTTATTGCTTCTTTAATCAGGACAACAGTTTCAGCTGCGCTAACATAATTCCAAAAGGGTTTTTTAATGATCAAAAAGCCTTTTAAAATGATAAACTTGGATTAGCTAACACAATGTGCCATTGTGGAGTGATGGTTGCTGATAATGGGCCTTTGTAGATATTCCATAAGAAATCTGCCGTTTCTAGCATTAAATGTCTACACTGTATTTCTAATCAATTTGATGCTATTTTAATGGTCAAAAATGTGCTTTTCTTTCAAAAAACAAGGACATTTCTAAGTGACCAAACTTTTGAATGGTAGTGTATATATTTTTTTACTGACAAATCAATCAAACTGTGTTAGTGGCCAATTGATGAATGGAAAGAGACATCTGTTACAAAACACAAAAAAGTTTGACATTTAAAGATTGTCAAGCCAAGATTTCAATACTGGGTAAGCCTACAAGGTAGGGAGGGATGCATTCTCTGTCGAGATTGACAGTATATTTATTGTGGTTTTGAAAATGCAAACCATGATAATGAAGTGCCGAAGTCGGTATGCTTTGTTTATTGCTTGTGTGGTGCACTGGCACTGAAACCTGTTGGTGGAAAATTTGTTGCATATAATTATAAATATGGCATCAAAATGTAGAAAATCAGTTTTACCCCATCATTGTCTGCAGCCGGTTCTGATTGTAGTGTAATGAAACAGGCAGGGAGAGTGAGCTCATCTGGCCCGTAGCCCTGCGTGGCATCGAATATGCCACAAAAGCTAGCTGAAGTGGCAAAGTTGATATCCACATTTATAACAATAGTTATTGTTATTTGTGGTCGTTAACATTATTATTAGTTAATTTTATGAGGGGGAAGGGTGTTCAATTTATTTTACACTACAAGGGGAGAGTCATGTGAAAATAGTATGTTTTATGTTGGGGAGGGGTGTGCATTCTTTTTTTATGACACCTTGAGTTGGACCAGCCCCTCCCCCCAGTACATTTCGAGCTGTCCCTAACTAACCATCCATAAACATCGAAATAGAATTTTTAGGTCAAAAGAACTGACTCCTAGTTTGTTTATAAGGGCTAAATGAAACGTGTTGGCGACACTCAGCCTCAACAAAATAGCCTTTCTTCTTGTAATGACTAATTACATGGAGAAAACAGGCCAGCTCAAGATTGATGTTTTTTCATTTTCTAAGGAAAAGGCAATTTTCCCTATTATCCCCCTTTCAAAAGCAGGGGCTCTGTCGCTTGACACGAGGAAACCATTACCTTCTGAGACTCAATTGGGCCATTTAGGCCCATTTGAAGTCACTCAGGCACAAGACGGCCACAGAGAGAAGAGCAGTGCCACGGATACAATATATCTCAACCTGGGAGGGAGGCAAGTGATGCAAGGCAAGCAGATACATACAGAACAACGACCCTGTAATGCAACCTGTTGGCTATGGATGGAGTGCCTGAGTAGTTCTACATTTCCATGCAAAATTTCAAGAGACTTTGCTTCGCCACTATGCAACTTTGGGCATTGGGTAGTGATTGAATGCCTGTTAGTGGTGAGATCGGATCTTGAATAATGCAGGCCTTTGAAACCTTTCTTCATGTACAGTACATTATGAGATCGTGTGGCTCTGTGCTGGCAGGACCACGGGTGGGTGCCCTGGCCTACAAGTTAGGCTTTTTGGGGGGCTAATGGAAAAGTTAGTGAGGCCCAGGCAGAGGAGAGGAGAAAGGAAACCATGGGACCACTGCAGAGTTCCAGGTGGAAGCGCTACCGGCAGATAGACCACACAGAGCGAGCCCCGGTTTCTCCTATTCTTAATTGGATTACACGGTGATGCGCAACACTAATTTACCGGGGGTAGATAACGGTATAATTAGCCACAGAGGAAGTGCAGCTGGAGCGTGTGGCCTGTTTAATGTTAAGGCAAATCGGACTGCAGCCAGCCAGGTTTGGGGTTCTGTGCAGCGCGGCACTCGGTCATGAGTCTAAAAGGCACTTACAGATGGGCCTCGGTAAATGGCAATTGAACCTCGAGAAAATCCACTTGCCATGTGTAGAGACCAGTAATCCCGGTTATTGTCAGCTCGAATGTTGTCATTAAAACATTGTTTGTTTAAACAAGATGAACTCTGCACATTGGTCAACCATGCGAGACTCAGCTAATTTCATATTTTGGCGCCTAGACCACCGAGCCAGCGGCGCTGCTCACTGGAGCGAGCACCACGAACCGTGGCGCTTGCAAAACAGCTTGCGTTAAAAAGAGCTTGCATTTTACCGCCTGCCGCAATACTCCCATTGAAGTCTGACTTAGTGGGTTTTCACCAACAACCAATTTGGCAAGAGAAGGTCCGCCCCCATTTATTTTCAATGAGGACACAGAGAAATGTCCAGGGGATTGTGGGAAGGTGAGCGGCGAGAACCCTGCTAGTGGAGCGGAACTCTGCCATACTTTATGTAAATTTCAAGCAAAGTGTTGGAGCAGTTCCAAGCTTTTTAAGTGACCAGGATTCCGCAATAAAGTAGGGGACTTATTTCCATTGTGGTCCCTATTTTTTTAACGTAAATACATTTTACAATTACATAGATACAGACACATTGCAGAGATAGAGACAAAAAAGGTTTAAACACAGTAGCCAGCTTTTGACATGCTTTTTAAAAGTGGTTATGGTTGGTATGGCTTTGAGTTGCTGTGGTAGTTTGTTCCACACAACAGCCCCAGTGTATAAAAATGTGTTCTTACCAGATAGCGTATTCTTTAGATGTTTGGGGCTGCTGGTGAATCATGATGTGCAGGCATAATCAAAGGGACACTGGACTAGAGCACTTGCGATGTAGGGTGTCTATAGCTAGGTTTCCATCCAATTGGCGACAGATTTTCATGTGAATATTCTAAAATATACATAAAAACAATATGCATTTCCCCATCAGAGTTGTGTTTCCATCAAATTGACTTGTTGCGGATAAATGTCTGTGCGTGTATACATAAAAATGACATGTACGCAGTAAAGTTCCATGGGTTTCCATCGCATTTTCAACTTTTGGGGGTCAAACGGCTACCAAGCATCATGTCACCAGAATAAGACCCTCGATATTTATTGAAAGGAGCATCCATCAACCTCGTCACCTCGTGCACTTTCCCCACCATGTGAAATTCATCAATGTATTTAATCTAGCTGAATAAAATGCATTCTTTCCCATGTTATGAAAAAAACATTTGCGACGTACTTTACTCGCATAACAAGACTGGATGGAAACCTGGTTAATGTCCAGCCATGTTGAGGATGCAGAATTATATTTTGGACGAACATGCGCATGCCTAGCCTAAAGGAGACTTCTGGACTAGCCAAATTACATTAAAACGTTGTGTTTATGCCACAAAAAAGCTAATACATAAAAATGTTCAGGGTATATTGAAGTGTTAGGTTCTAGGTGCGCTAGGAATAGCAGGTCTGATTGGAGAGGAGGCAAAATGCATGTTAGGCTTTCCTGAATAACTGGGCCTGCCGGGAGCATATGTGGCCACATTATTATAGGTCTACTTGGGAGAATGATGATCTGCAACAGACAGCGCATCTCAGTATCAGAAGTAAAAAGGGCGTTGGGCCAGCACCGTTATTCAAATTACATTTTCACCGCAGCCTAGAGTAGAATTTTGTACTCACTTGAAAACAATAATGCAATTATTCATTGTATTGTAGGTTAGTCTAGGTAGGATAATTGTATATTGTCCCAAAACATAATCAATAGGGGAGCTATCTGAGCTGCGTGTCTCATGTCCTCACTGTTCTTTCATGCTCCATGATGCACCAGGCCTCTCCGCTGCCTATCAGCTATTCCTATTTGTTGTTGTGGATTCAATGCTTTTATGTGGGGTTTGATTGGTAGTTAGCCTATTGCAGATCTGTACAAATGACCCACTTACCAATATCACTATGAATGGTGGATAGAAGGCAGGATAGACAGACTGGTAGGCTATATTGATCTGTGGTATAGTAAAAGTTAGTGTGCGGAAAAGCATAGTGCATAAGGGAAATACCAAAAAGCCTTGATATAGGGGAGGCGCATGCAAGCAGATGAGGAAATTTGGCTAGGATGGAAAAAATGGTATAGTAAAACCTGCAACAGTGTGAATGTAAACCAGGGGAAAAACCACACTAGCCTCCCCTGTGCACAATAAAAAACAGCACAACCAAAGCGGAAAAAAAAGTTTGACAATTTAAGATGTTTTTTTTGTCACATACACCAGATAGATGCATGAAATGTGTTGTTTTACAGGGTCAGCCATAGTAGTACAGCGTCCCTAGAGCAAATTAGGGTGAAGTTTCGTGCTCAAAGATACATTCACAGATTTTTCACTTTGACGGGTCAGCTTTCGAACCAGCAACCTTTCAGTTGCTGGCCCACCGCTCTAAACGCTTGGCTACCTGCCACCCTCCCCTATTTTAGACCACCCCAGTAAATTTAGAACTGTCCCTAACTTTTGACTGAGTGGACATCAACTTCGGCCATCGGCTAATCAGCTGGGTATACAGACTCAAGGAATTAGAATGTATCAGAGGCCACCAAAATAGAGCTCCTTCGAAAGTATATACTGTACTCTATATCATCTACTGCCTCTTGCCTATGCCGTTCGGCCATCGCTCATCCAAATATTTATATGTACATATTCTTATTCATTCCTTTACACTTGTGTGTATAAGGTAGTTGTTGTGAAATTGTTAGATTACTTGTTAGATATTACTGCATGATCAGAACTAGAAGCACAATCATTTCGCTACACTCGCATTAACAACACTTATTTTATCTCTCTTAATGTCAAATAAAAGTACTACATGCACTTAAAATATCAGATCACAATCAACAGCCTTTCAGTAGCCTAATAAAGAGAGAAATTCAATTGCTTAACATTTTTTGATAATAATTTATGGCACAGCTGAAGTGAGGAGTGGGATTAATCATAGGTAGAAACCTAGTCGTCCTCTGAAGCTATTTTTACCTTTTGTAAAACAACACTCTTCTAAACCACAGGGAAGTGGCTACAGTGACTACATCCAATGGGTTTATAATTCTACAATAAGGACAGGAGGTCAAAGTTCCAATCCTGTGGCACATAAGGATATTTCATCATTTGAACTGAGACTCTACCTTTGGAATGACGATAGCGCTACACTTTTAAAAACGCTGGGTTAAAAACAACCCAATTTTGGTTATTTGGTAACCCAGCGCTGGGTAAATATTGGACAGAACACACACTGGGTTATTTTGACCCAGCAGCTAGGTATTTTATGTAATCCATAGGTTATTTTCATGAGGCATGGCTTCCAGATACAGTGATCCCTCGCCACTTCGCGGTTCACTTATCGCGGATTCGCTATTTCGCGGATTTTCATAATGCATTTTTTTTTTTTTTGGTGCATTGTGCTCTGCATTCTGATTCGCTAAAAACTCACTCCCGCTTCTTGTATCAAAACATGCTACGAATTGTGCTATCATTTTGTCGTCTCGTGCAGTTATGTGTACGTACATAAAACAGCTTGGCAAATTTACATTAAGTTGGCCAAATTATCTTGTAATTTCGAACATCTCCTAAACCCATAATGTCGACGAAACGGCCTACACGTGAGTCACTGTATTTGTATACATGTAATAGTTGCTAATTGTAAAAAAAAAAAAAAGTTTTCTATTTCGCGGATTTCACTTATCGCGGGTCATTTTCGGAACGTAACCCCCGCGATAAACGAGGGATTACTGTAGTTATTTTTGTACACTCGTGAGAGCAAATGTAATTCCTGTTCATCGTGATAAATATCAACCCTGAAAATTATATTTTGCACATTACAAACTCAAATATACATATCACAACATTAGGATATGTATTATTTATCCCAACATTGGGATATGCATAGGCTCTTTAGAAACTCAAACACTTGTAACCCTCATTTAAGCCACAAAAGTGTCAGTGTTCAATCTTAACATGTGATAACAATACAACAGAACATATTAACATTTACTCTCACTGGTGGCCAAAAGTAACTACCTGAAACACACACCCCTACTAAGCCACCCCTCCAGTCTTCTGATCTGAACTACTGGGTCATATCTCAATAAACTGCTGGGTCATATCTCAATAACCCAGCATCAGTAACCCATCAGTTATTAAAGAAAACAACCCACTAAATGTCCTAATGCCTGCAACCCAGCAGTCGTGTCATCCAAACAACCCAGCATTTTTTAGAGTGTAGTGTTCTTTTCTATTTCTATGGGAATGACTATCATTGGATAGAATGGTCTTATGCTTTTCACGTTTATGACAACAAAGACACAAAGTGAAAGAAAAGATAGGGGTAAATGGTAATTAGATATTTGGGGAACAGATGTCTGGTCTAGCAGGCTGTCTCTGAACACACACTGTATTTGAAGATGTCAAAAAATTCAGACCGCTAATACATATTTGTATTCAGATGACATGCTGCTGTATCTGTATGCACATGGTTCCTTTAAGGCTTACAAGCATCTGTCTCTAATACATTCCTGCTTGTAAGTGGCTCTGATTAGATGTGCATATCAAAGCGAGGCTGTTGTCCCTTTTGAACTGAATAAATGGTTGCGTAATCAGATGAGCACTCTGTGCATCTGATACTGAGTGGGGAGAGTTTTCCATCCCACCCAAACTGATTATCCCCGTCTGTCAAGACATAATCCTATCTTCATGTTTTTACTTGCTCCATATTTAAGTTGATTGATTGAATTCAATTACAGCACAGTATGTTAATACCCCTCTCTCTCCCTCCCCATCTATCCCTCTCTCCATCTCTACAGCTCTAGTGGTGAGGTTTCTGACCAGACGTTTCATCTGGGAGTATGACCCAACGCTTGGTAAGACACCCTACCTACTCCTGCTCTACTCCTGCTGTCCTAGGCAACATTGAAAACAACCTGCACAACACTAGTCTTAGTGTGTTTTGTGCAGCCAGTAAATCACTCTCCCTATGATTTTGGGTATCAAAGGCTTTATCTGACCTCAAAGGCTGTTTTGATCCAGAGATGACTGTGCTGCGTCGGTCAAAGCCTTCTATCTCTAATATCAAGGCGAGTTATCATATCAAGGTAGCAACCGAAGTAATAATAATCACTCCCATGTGTTAGTATATTTCCCCCATATCTCCTCAACACATCATAGAGATTCATTTCCTGACAATAGGCCTTTTTAGGTTAGGCCTGACATCAGTTTCTTTTTTTTTTAAGCAAAACTACATCACAAGCCTAGCCTGGTCGGTGATTTAACATGCTATGTGATTATCAGACAGGGATAGAGGCGATGCCTTAAGTTTAGGGCAAGGCGAAGCGTCATTCATTCACGCCAATGGTCGGTTAATCAGGTTCATATATAGGCTAAGTGACCGTGCAAGGGTAAGGTTCGTATAGTAGGCCTACATCCTGCCATTGGCAGGAATATCCTATTGTGGCATGTTTTGCTGTAAGCTAGAAAAATATTGGGGGGGTTCGGTTCATGGTTCGATGGCATGCTATGTACAGAGTCAGCCTCATTAGAATAACACAGATATAACGCACAGACCCAACTGTTGGCATGGTGGGAGCAGTAACATGATATAGACATTAAGCCTCATTGCATGCAGACATTTCAATGTGATGGATGCTATATATACATATACTCCTACAAATACCAATGGTCTAAAATATGCTTATAGCATGCTGTCAAACAATTAGCTGGAAAGGGAATTGGATCCGGCAGATATATATATATATTTTCTCACTGCAAGCCAAGTCTCCGATTCCCATTGACAGTTTCCCCATTTTCCCCCTGAATGTGATGTACTTTTTGGTGCAGGCTCAAGTGCTTGTTATTCGAACAGCATTCAAGAGTATAACCTAGTACCCACCACAGCTTATTTCCTGACATCACACAAGGGTTGAATGAAAGATGAAGGCTTTGGGCTGCGAAAGAGAGAGACAGCGCTCACAGCTCTGTAAGAAACATGGACGTTGAGAATATTGAATTACAACATCAGACAGATTAATTTCATGGGGTTTCAGAACAGGGTCTGGAAGCAATTTAATCATGTTTTTGCAAACAGTACCCAGTGTGTGTGTACTGTAGGTTACACATATCCTTCGGTGGTTTATGTGAGTCCAGAGAAGTAATATGATTTTAATAACGTGCCTTGTAGTCTACTAAAATTGGTCATTTCGTCATATGATGATATAACCCCTAAAATGGAGCTCTCTGATTTAAATCAACCCCATGCTGTCAATCTCAAAACGCCTGTAATGAAATGAACAGCAATCTGTTTCGATTGACATTCAGGAAGCACTTAGTTTGCGTAGGTGTACAGTCTGCACATACAAATGGATTTGATGAAGCCATGATAGTAAGAGGAAATCTGGAGGAAATCTCTTCCACATCTTTCTCTTTACTTTGAAGAGATGCCATCTGCTAATTTGTTTTATCAGATTCTTGGGGGGGGGGGGATTAGAGAGCCGTGCAAAATGAAGCTGTTTTACAACAGAGTGCTTTCCATTTCATTATCATCTTGTTAAATAACTCAACTGTAGGAATATGATATGTTGAAACCTTGTGTTCTTTTTTGATGTTCCCTCAATTCTGATCTGTATTATCAGAGTTTAGGAGTTAGGATTTAACCTGGGCAAGGGGGATCAAGTAAATATGATTACAAAAGACTGCTACAGTGACTAACATCAGGAAAAGCATTTTTTGGATGGAGATACACAATTCAATATATAAATACATAAGCATACCCTTTTCCCATAGATTATATGACTATGTGGGTGAATGCCACAGGAGGTTGGTGCCACCTTAATTGGGGAGGACGATCTCGTGGTAATGGCTGGCGCGGATTCAGTGGAATGGCATCATACATCAAACACATGGTTTCCATGTGGCTCAGTTCCAGCCATTATTATGAGTCGTCCTCCCTTCAGCAGCCTCCACTGGGGAATGCATTTTCCCGCCTCTGGACCGGAGCATTGTCGTGCTTGTTGCCATGACACCAATAATTTGACAATGGCGGCAAACCCTGTTCATTGCGGTAGTCTTGTCAGGACTTTTCCCCCCACAATTAAAAAACAGTTCTACATTTCTATGCTTTTTCATATTTGGTGGTTCTCTGTTTATTGTTCAATTGTAAGCTATTTATTTATCCGACTCCACCTTGCCCAGCTAACACACGCAACCGCTAATATTATCTCTACCTTAGAATAGGAATACGAGAATTCCATTCATTGTCACTCAATGGGAAGCATGTGAGCAGTGTAATTATGTAAGTTGGCTTGTCATTAATACAAAAGGTTACCTGTATGTTCATGCAGATGCCGAAAGTAGCTGTGAACAACAATTTATACCCCCCTCTGATCTAATCTTATTTACCTCATGGAATGAACTCTTACCAAGTCACTCCTCAATAAGAGGGGCAGAGGAATCTACTACCTACTAGAAATCTACTATTAATCTAATTTATTGAGGTCATATGACATTGCACAATCACAGGAATAAATAGCACAGATAGAAACAAATAGGAAAGCAGATGCTTGGCAATCCAGTGAGTGAGCAGAACAAGATAAAAAATATTCTAAGTGGCGTAGTAGTTAAAAGTACAAACAGCTTGAGATGGGGGCTGATCTGTTGACGTTTCCAGTTAATATTCTGGTATGAGACTTTCTCTTTCAGCATTCTAAAATAACACCAACAGCAGCTAGAGGCTCCAGGTTGTTGCTGGGAAATGAGTTATTTGCTGCCAGGAAAATGACTGGGGTGTTGGCCCTCCTTAAGATCTTCAGATATGTAGGTTGGACCATTAAATCATCCCCAAGCCCCCCTGTTCATGCTGTCAATACCCAAACACACATAGTAGGTGTATGTACTTGCGTGTATGTGTGTGTTCAGGTCTGCGCCTGCACGTGTGTGGATGTGGCAGCTGAAATGGGACGTCCCGTGAGACCCAGGCTACCCTCTAGCTATAGAAGGCAGCAAATCAACACCCTAGCGGTCGCGCTCGGTGACACTTCACACGCAGACACAGTGTTTTGCGTCCCAGAGGGCACCTGGGTAGAGGCAGGGATGATGACACGCACAGCTAACTAACACCCAACCAGAGCGTTCTAGTGTTACTGGCGGTTAAACTCCAGACCCCCGCCATCTCCAATAGTAGCCACCCACCATGCTTGAAAAAGCATGTTTTGAACAGGGAGATCTGAAATGCCTTTTTAGGGTTTGAGAGTTTACACAGATTTTTTTTAACAAGAGTCAATTCAGGTAAATTACTCATCGAGGTATAACGAAGAGGGTCATAGCCAGCATTCACATCTGTATCCACCTCTCATCCTATTGGTAAAGCTGCCCTGAGGCAATTCAACTTGATGGGGTTCATTGACCACCTAAACAACCAGGTGGGCTCAACGGTTGAGGCGACATAGACATGTCACCATCTTCTAAATGGGGTTTCCCTTTTGTCTTTTTGTTCTTTCCAGAGTCAACATATCGCCATCAAGCAACCATAGACGATGAGGTTGTGACCATGGAGATCCTTGACACAGCCGGACAGGTTGGAGCTTCAGCAACTTTGCACAGAAAACATAGACGTTTGTGTAGAGAAATGTTTATACTGTGACTGGCAATAGAATAAGAATAATTCATAGTCAATTGAATATCCCAGTTCAACCCTACTGTATAATGATGACTTATCAGAGTTTATTCACAGTAGCAGTCCTAGCTAGCGTTGTTCTATGCTGTTCTAATCAGCCATTGGGTAAACACATTATACGATAAATGTGCTGCTGCTAATCTGAGTACGTAGGTGTTCTGCCTGCTACTAATTTCCCCTGTGAAACATCGAGCCAAGTCATCCTTCTCTCATTACATTCTATTTTGAGAGTGCAGGGAGTGAGAGTTTAGGTGAGGGCCTAACCAAGCGTTGCTAGACCTGTCTTTTTCTGTCAGAGAGCCAGTGTAGAGCTGAGGTTTCTTCGTTCTCTTCAAAGCTGTTAAAAGTGGTGAGTACATATCAAGCCTTTGATTCTTGATTCTTCTTGGACCCCGAAGGCATCCTTTTACCTCATAAATCAGATAAGTTCAAAAGTCGGTCAGTTATATAGATGTCAAGTATCACTATGTTCAATGTGAGTTATGCAACAGTTATTGTAACAAATTAAGTTATTATTGCCAATAACATCTCTGGCTCATGCAAGTTTAAGACTTCATTTTTTTCATCACACGACTAGTAAGTTTTGTTACGACAGGACTGGCTGTACCGACTTGATGAAATCAGGAGCAGCTGCAGTTCAGAAGGGTAGCCGACTGTTCAAATCTGGGGGATTTAAAAAGTGTTATGTTGAGAAAGGAGAAATAAAGCATTTGAACCCATTACAAACATGTGCAGTCAATCATGTGCAGCTGAAAACATATTTTATAAAAAGCTCTTCAGTTCAGATGCCTCAATTCTCCATCACTTGTTCAATGAAGACTTGCATAGAGTTATTGTTTCTTTGCCTTGTGGATATGCCAGACAACAAGTGGGCCTATTGGTCAACAGTATTCTAATTGGCTAGCTAGTTGCAGAAAGATTGTTGCTAAAAAGATCCTCCCCTCCTGTATCTTTACCTCCAGGAGGACACGCAGCAGAAGGAGAGCCACATGCGCTGGGGCGATGGCTTCGTCATTGTCTATGACATCACTGACCGGGGCAGCTTTGACGAAGTGGCTCCTTTGCGAGGCCTCCTAGAGGAAGTCAAGAAACCCAAGAATGTCCCTTTGGTTCTGGTGGGCAACAAAGCCGACCTAGACCATGCCCGACAGGTGGGCACAGAGGAGGGCGAGCGGCTGGCTGCTGAGATGGCGTGTGCCTTCTACGAGTGCTCGGCGTGCGCCGACGAGGGTGGCATGGTGGCGGAAGCATTCCATGAGCTGTGTCGCGAGTTGAGGCGCCGCAAGGTGGTCCAGGGCAAGGCCAGGCGCCGTAGCTCCACCACCCACGTCAAGCAGGCCATCAACAAGATGCTGACCAAGATCAGCAGCTAGGGGTAGCTGCTGAGCACACTCCACAAAGAGGATAAACTCAAGATGAACTAAAGAACAAAGTGACTGATTTCAAGGGTTTAGATGTGTAGAAATATCATACAGCCATCCAAGCTCCTAAAGAGCACAAATATAAAATGATGAATGAACAGCGAACCTCTTCGTACTTAGTATCAATGCACAATCAATGAAGATTTGCATTGATACGAAGTGTGCCAAAAATCGCTCTCCATTCAACACTGATTCTAAAGGGGAAGGCTGTTGGCCATTATAACTCCCTCTTTGACCATGCTCCACAACTAAGGTCAGAAGCACAAAGGGGAACATAATAATCACCTGATGGGAACTACTTTGTCCGTGAGGGAGGTGAAGATGCTTTTGTTTCATAGCCAACTGGGACATTTCTGTATACTGCCAAGGAAGGGGGGAGAGAGTCCGTTATTCAGAAGTCCCAAATCTCTTATTCACTCTTCCTTCTTGAGCAGCATGGTGAATACCCCCGTTTTGTGGCTATAGCTCCACCAACTTTAAACAAAATATTGTCCATGAACCCACCCTTTGTTTATTAGAAATGATGGACAAACGATTTGTAGTTTCCTCTCCCTGTAGCTTGTTTGTGGGATAATGTTTTGATATGCTCTAGGCCAGTGTTTCCCAACCCTGGTCCTCCAGTACACATCCTTATTGTAAACCTAGACAAGCACACCTGGTTCCACTTGTCAACTAATCATCAAGCCCTCAATGAGTTGCGTTAATCCAGGGCTACAACAAAAATGTGTACTGTACACGAGGACCGGTGTTGGGAAACACTGCTCTAGGTCAACGGATGTGTGTTCTTTGAGCAGCGTTAAAGGATTCCTGAAACAGAGTTTTCATGGTCTTATGTCGTCCGTTTGCAGAGCTCTGTTGACCTTAGACATATCCCGTGACACGATTGGTCAAATAAACAATTATCCACATGATAATGTCTCCCCCACCCAAACCTCAACCCCCATGTCATACCAAGCATAGGACAGGGCTATAGAGATCCTATCTCAAATACGTTTTTCATCTAAAGAACCTAAAACAAGATCGAATAAGATATAGAGGAGAAGGAGACCAAAGTTTTCAGTTTGTAAATCAATGATAATACTGTTTCATGGTATCGTCCATCCAGGGGAATAGTTACCATCCATCATTCCAGCTCAAATTCCAGGGACGTTCTAAATGTACCTTAATTGTAAACTATGTATAATATTGCCTTTTATCATTGGTCTCAAAGGAGTGTACAGTACATAACCCAGAGGCAGGCAAAATGGTCGACATGTCTCCTGTATTTTAACCAAATGCTGTTTCTTTGTTATCCAATGTACCCGACCTGTCTCTGAGTTTTGAGAATGGGGATAAAACGGACAAATTTGCTGTGCAATTGTAATTAAACATTAGATACATGTATATCCAAGACGAGTTTGAAAATGTCTCTTTTCTGATTCATCTTTAACAGTATGTTGTTATGCATAAACAAATTTCATTGTTTGTTATTTTTGACAGTCTAACAACGCTGCATAATTTGTATTATGGTTTAGAGTGACGGGAAATGTCACATTTGCATAATACTTGTCAATCATAATGAAAGGTGCACTCCATGAATCAAACCACGGGGGAACCACTCTCGAAGGCTACAAGGCAAAGTGCTATTTCTGTTAGCGTCCCACATATCCCAGAGAAGTTAACGTCCCACTTGGCCAAAAGCCAGTAAAAATGCAGAGTGCCAAATTCATTACTATGAACATCAAACTTTCATGAAATCACACCAGACACCAAATTAAAGCTACACTTGTTGTGAATCCAGCCAACATGTCTGATTTCAAAAAGGATTTACGGCGAAAGCACACCAAACAATTATGTTAGGTCAGTACAGAAAAACACAGCCATTTTTCCAGCCAAAGAGAGGAGTAACAAAAAGCAGAAATAGAGATAAAATGAATCACTAACCTTTGATGATCTTCATCAGATGACAGTCATAGGACTTCATGTTACACAATACATGTATGTTTTATTTATATCCAAAAATCTGAGTTTAGGCGGGACGCTACTGTCTCACTTGGCCAAAAGCCTGAGAAAATGCAGAGCGCCATATTCAAATAAATTACTATAAAAATCAAACTTTCATTAAATCACACATGAAAGATACCAAATTAAAGCTACACTGGTTGTGAATCCAGCCAACATGTCCGAATTCAAATAGGCTTTTCGGCTAAAGCAAACTATGCTATTATCTGAGGATAGCACCATAGTAAACAGAGAGAGAAGCATATTTCAACCCTGCAGGCGCGACACAAAACACAGAAATAAAAAATATAATTCATGCCTTACCTTTGACGAGCTTCGGTTGTTGGCACTCCAATAATGTCCCATAAGCATCACAAATAGTCCTTTTGTTCGATTGATCCAGAAAAACACCGGTTGAAACTTGACTACAAAATATCTCAAAAGAAAACTTTGCCAAAACATTTCAAACTACTTTTGTAATACAACTTTAGGTATTTTTTTACGTAAATAGTCAATAAAATTGAAGACAGGATTAAAACAAACTGTAGCTAGCCTTCTGGTCATGCGCCTCTAACAAACAGGACACAAGTGACCCTGATTCAAAATGGCCGTACTTCTTCATTACACAAAGGAAAAACCCTCAACTAATTTCTAAAGACTGTTGACATCCAGTGGAAGCGGTAGGAACTGCAAGAAGGTCAATAAGAAATCTGTATTCCCAATGAAACTCCATTGAAAAGTGACCTAAAAAAAAAAATCTGAATGGTTTGTCCTCGGGATTTCACCTGCTAAATAAGTTCTGTTATATACTCACCGACATGATTCAAACCGTTTTAGAAACTTCAGAGTGTTTTCTATCCAAATCTACTAACAATATGCATATCTTATCTTCTGGGGATGAGTAGCTGGCAGTTGAATTTGGGTATGCTTTTCATCCAAACGTGAAAATGCTGCCCTCTATCCTAGAGAAGTTAATGCTACTTCAAACCCTGCAATTCATTTCCCAATACGTCAAAAACATTAGCACTTTTACCAAAAAGCTATGTGTAATTCAAGTGACCCAAACTACATTTTATTGCTTGGGCAGTTAAGGAAACACAATACAAAACGCAAACCCTGTAGTCCTCAGAGAGAAAACACACTAAAGTCTTGGAGAGTTTGGGTGCTGTTTAGGAGTGTCCAGTCTCAGGGCGGATAGGCCTACTGTAATTACAACATAGTGAATCTCTCAAAATAACTGCACCAGAGGACCACTACAACCCCAGTGCTCCTCCCTCTGGAGTCAACCAGTAGCACACAGCTGGAGACAGTTAGCTCCCCATCACGTGACCGGTATAGGCCTAAAGATAGATTTATAGCTCGCAGACATGTGTACATTTGTCCATCCAATGACTGGTTGAATACTACAGGCCTGTAGATTGATTCATAGCTTGCAGATGTAGGCTGTACATTTGTCTATTCAAATTATAATGGATTTAGCTGATGTCTCTTGGCTGTGTATTCTTGGACACAGACCAGTTGGAGAAGAAAGATGCTGTATCTATGGGATTATAATGATGACAGAACTACATGAGTTTGTATTTCGTGGTTGCAAGTTTGATTCCCAAATGTGTCATTTAATTTTGCAAGCATGTATCATGATGTGTGAAAGATTTTACAATGGTCGCAAACTTGTAACTTGACATCTGAATACATTCAATACAATTTGCAAGTATAATTTATTTTCAGAATTATTACAAGTCCATTTACGAGTATGAATATTCAGCTGTGAATCAAAAATACACTTGCAGATTTTGAAGCTGCATGCGCTCAAAGTTCTGTCACGTTACCAAGAGATTCATAAGCTTGTAAAAAGTATTGTAAGTTTGGAGAAAGAGATTCCCAAGTAAAAATGTGATTTGCACTCGAAGCAGGACCTTTTACTCATGACCAATCAGTTCCCTCTGCCAAAACCACAGCAACCTAACCATTGGCTGGATTGTTCCATTAATCAAATCTCAGGAAGTAGCTACCCACATGCACAAGAGAGGATGAGGTAAATGAAACCAAAACGATCTACTTGAAAGTAATTGTCTCTTATCTGTATTCATTGCATTCTTTTATGAAAAGGTATGACAGTAGTTTGCTGATCATGTGAAATATAATGGTACATTTCAGGTGAACTCCAGACCAGCCATTGCATTGACAGATGCTATTGTCTTAGCTAGCTGGCCTCATTCATCCTAGCTTTACTATCAACTGGCTAGCTTTATCAGGCAGCTTTAGAAGGGAAAACAAATATATTTGCTAGTTAACCATAAATGCCATTAGCTAGCTAGATATCTAGCTAAATTTAAACTGCTGGATGACAGTTAACTAGCTAACTCCCACCGTCATCACTGCAGTGTGGCTAATGTTAGCTAGGTTTCTCAAAAATAAAAATATACAGTACCAGTCAAATGTTTGGACACCACACTCAAGGCAAAGGGTGGCTATTTTGAAGAACCTAAAATAAAATATATTTAGATTTGTTTAACACTTTTTTGGTTACTACATTATTCCATATGTGTTATTTCATAGTTTGTCTTCACTACTATTCTACAATGTATAAAAAAGTTAAAATAAAGAAAAACCCTTGAATGAGTAGGTGTATCCAAACTTTTGACTGGTACTGTATGTTTTGAAACTCGTATCTCATTATGATAAATGGTTATAATTGCAATGCTTAGCAGATAAGAAAAAATTATCAGTATTTACCTGGCTAAAAGAGAAGGAATATAACATCTATTGTTTACAGGAAACTCATTCATCAATTTTAGATGAAGTTGTGTTGGAAAAGGCACGGGGAGTGGGGCAAAATATACTTCTCCCATGGGCAAAGAAACTCAAAAGGGATGATGATATTAATTAACAATTTTGATCTGAATGTGCAAATTGTTAAAACAGATCCGCAAGTTGGATGGATTCTTTTAAATATGTTATTGGAACATAAACCGATTTGGCTCAATCTATACGGTCCAAATAAATGATGATCCACGCTTCTTTGAAAATATATATAATAATTTATCAAGCCTACAAACAATACAAGACTCCAGTGGGAGATTATAATACAGTTTTGAATACCTCAATGGACTGTAAAGGAAATCACACTACAAACTAACACCCTTATACACTTAAGGAAATTACAAATATCATGGATATATTGAAACTAGGGGATATGTGGAGGCTTAAATATATATCCTGACCTAGTGAGATATACATGGCGGAGGCTCAATTAATCTAGTCCTCGACTAATTTCTTTTGTCATTCTTGCTGACACCAAAAGTTAAAAAAAATAAAAAAAATAAAAAAAACTATTTTGATAGGGGACAGAATGCGGTGGGACCATCAAATAATTGCCATTTACATTACTCTTACAGAATTTCCACATGGGCGAGGTTATTGGAAATTTAATCTAAGCCTGTTGGATGACAACTTGTTTTTAACCAGGACAGAATAATTTATAACTTACTTTTTCCGACATAATATACAGTGGGGAGAACAAGTATTTGATACACTGCCGATTTTGCAGGTTTTCCTACTTACAAAGCATGTAGAGGTCTGTAATTTTTATCATAGGTACACTTCAACCGTGAGAGACGGAATCTAAAACAAAAATCCAGAAAATCACATTGTATGATTTTTAAATAATTAATTTGCATTTTATTGCATGACATAAGTATTTGATCACCTACCAACCAGTAAGAATTCCGGCTCTCACAGACCTGTTAGTTTTTCTTTAAGAAGCCCTCCTGTTCTCCACTCATTACCTGTATTAACTGCACCTGTTTGAACTCGTTACCTGTATAAAAGACACCTGTACACACACTCAATCAAACAGACTCCAACCTCTCCACAATGGCCAAGACCAGAGAGCTGTGTAAGGACATCAGGGATAAAATTGTAGACCTGCACAAGGCTGGGATGGGCTACAGGACAATAGGCAAGCAGCTTGGGGAGAAGGCAACAACTGTTGGCGCAATTATTAGAAAATGGAAGAAGTTGAAGATGACGGTCAATCACCCTCGGTCTGGGGCTCCATGCAAGATCTCACCTCGTGGGGCATCAATGATCATGAGGAAGGTGAGGGATCAGCCCAGAACTACCCGGCAGGACCTGGTCAATGACCTGAAGAGAGCTGGGACCACAGTCTCAAAGAAAACCATTAGTAACACACTACGCCGTCATGGATTAAAATACTGCAGTGTACACAAGGTCCCCCTGCTCAAGCCAGCGCATGTCCAGGCCCGTCTGAAGTTTGCCAATGACCATCTGGATGATCCAGAGGAGGAATGGGAGAAGGTCATGTGGTCTGATGAGACAAAAATAGAGCTTTTTGGTCTAAACTCCACTCGCCGTGTTTGGAAGAAGAAGAAGGATGAGTACAACCCCAAGAACACCATCCCAACCGTGAAGCATGGAGGTGGAAACATCATTCTTTGGGGATGCTTTTCTGCAAAGGGGACAGGACGACTGCACCGTATTGAGGGGAGGATGGATGGGGCCATGTATCGCGAGATCTTGGCCAACAACCTCCTTCCCTCAGTAAGAGCATTGAAGATGGGTCGTGGCTGGGTCTTCCAGCATGACAATGACACGAAGCACACAGCCATGGCAACCAAGGAGTGGCTCCGTAAGAAGCATCTCAAGGTCCTGGAGTGGCCTAGCCAGTCTCCAGACCTGAACCCAATAGAAAATCTTTGGAGGGAGCTGAAAGTCCGTATTGCCCAGCGACAGCCCCGAAACCTGAAGGATCTGGAGAAGATCTGTAGGGAGGAGTGGGCCAAAATCCCTGCTGCAGTGTGTGCAAACCTAGTCAAGAACTACAGGAAACGTATGATCTCTGTAATTGCAAACAAAGGTTTCTGTACCAAATATTAAGTTCTGCTTTTCTGATGTATCAAATACTTATGTCATGCAATAAAATGCAAATTAATTACTTAAAAATCATACAATGTGATTTTCTGGATTTTTGTTTTAGATTCCGTCTCTCACAGTTGAAGTGTACCTATGATAAAAATTACAGACCTCTACATGCTTTGTAAGTAGGAAAACCTGCAAAATCGGCAGTGTATCAAATACTTGTTCTCCCCACTGTAGGTACAGCAGATTCCCATATTTTATGGGAAACTTTTAAATGTGCCTTTAGAGGCCATGCAATTCAATAGCTACAAATCTTTAAAACAAATGCAATTTAGGTTAAAATAATTAACATTAACAAAAGAAATAGAGGGACTAACAGTACAGATAGCATTAAAAAACTGCACCATAGAGGCACAGAATATGTTAGAGGAAAAACAAAAAGAAATGGAGGAACTTATTCTAGAAAGATCAAGTCTAATATATTATAAAAAATAAAGCGACCTGGATAGAATGGGGAAAAATGCTACCAAAAATAATTTACTGAAACTTTTTACAATATTTTGAAAATAGACGCGAAGTACTTTAAGCTACAGTATGTTTTCATTTCAGTCTCCTCCTTCTCCACTAACAGTAGTTAATTGTAAGGATTTTTTAAATAATGTAAAATTAACAGCTGTACGAAAAGACTCATATGAAGGCCAAATTACAGAGGAGGAACTTCTTGATGCAATTAAAGCTTTTAAGTCCAGGGCTGGATGGCATACCAGTTGAGGTATACCAATACTTTTTTGATGTACTCAGAGGAATGTTATTAGCATGTTTTAACCACTCCAATGGTAGATTATCAGATACTCAACAAGAAGGTCTGATTTAATTTTTACTGAAACAGGACCAAAGTGGTAAATATAAAGATCCAGTGTGTTTATAAAATTGGAGGCCCCTTACACTTCAGTGTTGTGAAGTGCATAGAATTAAAAAGTTATTGTTGGATATTATTCATCCTAATCAGACAGTTTTTTTTACATGGACGATACATTGGAGATAATATAAGACAAGTACTGGAAACAATAGAACACTATGAAAAATCAAGGAAACCAGGTCTGGTATTCATAGCTAACTTTGAAAAGGCTTTGATAATGTACGGCTGGAATATTTCCATTTTGGAGAATCTCTTATAAGATGGGTTAAAGTTACGTAAAGTAACCCTAGGTGTAAAATAGTACATAATGGCTACTTCTCAGAAAGTATTAAACTGTCAAGAGGAGTAAAACAAGGTTGTCCACTATCGGCGTATCTATTTATTATGGCCATCGAAATGTTAGCTATTAAAAACATCCAACAATAATATCAAGGGGATAGAAATCCAGGGCTTAAAAACAAAGGTGTATGTATGCTGATGATTCATGATTTCTTTTAAATTCACAATTTCAATCCCTCCACAGCCTCAGAGGATCTAGATACTTTTTCTAACCTCTATGGATTACAACCTAATTATGATAAGGGTACTATATTTAAGCAATAAGGCCAGAGGGGGTGTGATATATGGCCAATATACCACGGCTAAGGGCTGTTCTTATGCACGACGCAATGCAGAGTGCCTGTATACAGCCCTTAGTTGTGGTATATTGGCCTTATACCACAACTGTCTATTTGTGGAAAAATCACCCTGATGAACTCTTTAGTCATATCCCAGTTTAGCTATTTGCTTCTGGCCTTGCCTACACTTGTTTTTAAAATGATATGAGCAATGAAATATTCCGTTTTATTTGGAACAGCAAGCCAGACAAAATTAAACTGACCTATTTATATAATGACTATGAATTCAGAGGGCAGAAATGATTAAATATTAAAGCATTAGACCTCTCACTAAAGGCTTCAGTCATAGAAAAGGTACACTTACTCTGATCTGGTTCTCTAGCAGATTAGTAAGAAAGTCTCACCCCATGATCAAGAATGGCCTTGTTCCCCCTCTCTATTCAAATATAGTTTTTTTTTTTAAAGCCATAGAAAGTTGGTTTCATTTTCAGTTTAATCCACCAGAAAAGACAGAACAAATATTAGGGTTAAACTGAAATATACTAATTGATTAAAAAAACTATATCTTTGGAAATAATGTTTAAAAACAATATAATCTTTGTAAGTGATATCATAAATAGGACTGGTAAAGTTGTCACACATGCAGTTAACAAAAATATATGGAAATGTCTGCTCTACTCAAAATGACAACCAACTATTTGCAGCAACCCCCCCCCCCCCCCCCCCCCTCCTTCACCCAAATCCAAACAGCTGATGTTCTGAAAGAGCTGCAAGATCTGGATCCCTACAAATCAGCTGGGCTAGACAATCTGGACCCTCTCTTTCTAAAATTATCAGATGAAATTGTTGCAACCCCTATTACTAGCCTATTCAACCTCTCTTTCGTATCGTCTGAGATCCTCAAAGATTGGAAATTGTATGATTTTTAAGTAATTAATTTGCATTTTATTGCATGACATAAGTATTTGATCACCTACCAACCAGTAAGAATTCCGGCTCTCACAGACCTGTTAGTTTTTCTTTAAGAAGCCCTCCTGTTCTCCACTCATTACCTGTATTAACTGCACCTGTTTGAACTCGTTACCTGTATAAAAGACACCTGTCCACACACTCAATCAAACAGACTCCAACCTTGACTCACAACTTGCCATTGGAACACAGGAGTGATGGTTACTGATAATGGGCCTCTGTACGCCTATGTAGGTATTCCATTAAAAATCAGCCATTTCCAGCTACAATAGTCATTTACAACATTAACAATGTCTACACTGTATTTCTGATCAATTTGATGTTATTTTAATGGACCAAAAATTTGCTTTTCTTTCAAAAACAAGGACATTTCTAAGTGACCCCAAACTTTTGAATGACAGTGTATATATATATATATATATAAGTCAAGGGGTCTGAATACTTTCTGAATGTACTGTATATATTTTAAAATATGCATGACTTACTGACACTGACAGTAAGTCATGCTGGTAGCAGGCCTCAACCTGGATGCAGGGAAATGTCCTGCCTTGTAGTATGGCTGTATCCATCTCTACCAGGCTCTTAGAAATCCAACCTGCATAGATTAACAAAATAAAATGGTAACTGTACAGTATTTAGTCAATTGAAGTCATGACAGCCATATATTCTTTATACAGGAGTGTAAAGGTTTTTGTTCCAGCACTTCACTAACACCTCATTCAATTAATTGGGGGGGGGGGGGGGTACAAAAACAGAAAGGATAACCGTAGAAATACACTGTCAGAAGAGGAAATTAAATCACTATGGTCAGGGTAGAATGTTCCATCAATAACCGGCAGACTACATGAATCGATATATAGGCCAAATAGAATAATAACTACTGTAGCTCTTCTGCCCCCTTTCATGGAAAAATGACCGTTTTCCTCTGAGTGCTGCAGACAAAATACACAGGGAATTATCTTGAATTTACTTCAAACGACTGTTCTGTTCTGACTTCCTGATGAATACCTAACAGAGATAAGAATTGATGTCATCTTTGACAATGACTTGTGCAGTTAGTCATATAACACCACATGTTATTCTCACAGAGGGACCACCCTGTAGCATTCAGTAGCGTGCTATTCAACAAGAACGATTCACCAATGTATTGCTGTTTGATTGTCATATTATGCCTACATACTGTGTCAGAATAGCCCTGACATATCATAATCTATAAGCATAACACATTGCACAAATCCCATTGCACAATATCTATTCCCTAGGCTTTTATAAAGTCATATTATAATGACAGGCTATTGTCATGTCATCTTAGGTATAGATGGGAAGAAGCACTGAAGGACGATGGCTTTAGACACGCGCGTGTAGAGAGGCTACAGACAACAGGCACAGGAGGAAATATTTCCATCTCATAAATGCAGGCACATGGAGATAACCACAACAATTGGTTAGCGGGTAATTGACATCTTGGTGGCCTTCCCTTCAACACTCCTAAGCTCTCTCTCTCTCTCTCTCTCTCTCTCTCTCTCTCTCTCTCTCTCTCTCTCTCTCTCTCTCTCTCTCTCTCTCTCTCTCTCTCTCTCTCTCTCTCTCTCTCTCTCTCTCTCTCTCTCTCTCTCTCTCTCTCTCTCTCTCTCTCTCTCTCTCTCGTTACCATGACGACCAAGGCCTTCCCTTGATTCTAACCTAAGGAGATTCTCCCCCCCCCCCCCCCCTCCCCTTCTCTCTATGGTGACCGACACAATATACATGTCTGGGAGATAGCGTAGGCACACACATATATCATGCCCAAGAGTGGGAGGATCTTATCATATGAAACAAGGACCCCTGTGAGGCTGTGACGCATGTTCAGACCTTGAGGGGAAAGTGTGGTTAGGGACTTGGATGGAAGGGACAAAAAGACTGGCATCTATACATAGTTCACAGGTGGGTTCACTAAAATTCCTTCCTTTGGAATGTTACAGGGGACAATTGTGTTCTCCTACTCCCACTGTCTACTTTATAATGTAATTGAGCAGATTCTGAATGAACAATCAGCATAAGTAACATTAAGTGGGAGTTTTGGATAACTGCACATCGCAGTGGATCATTTCCAAATATCTATTTATTCAGATATGATATATGAATCACTATTAACCTCACTGAGAACTGAAAAATAACAATCCTGAATAGCTGCCGTGCAATCCATGATCATGAAAAGCTAGAAACCAGAAGTGGTGTTTAGTTGAATACTGACAATAAAGAAACATAGTTGATTACAAAAAATACTTAGTCCTTGTAATTTAAGTTGACAGCGTGCTGGAAGTACTCTTGTTGTAAATGTAGGTTTGGATTGGTTTGTTGAGGAGCAGTGCCTTCTACTGACAGACTAAAATCACTGCAAGCACACTTTTTTTCCTGTAGAGTTTAGATAGATAGTAGATACTCAATCTGCGGTGGTTTCCAGAGAAGATTATCATATTAGTTGCCACTAAAGCAAGTAAAATCTATTTATACTGAAAATATGTTTATTATTTTAATGGGAAAGTCAACAAGTCAATGTGTGTCTCACTGAGGGCCATTGGGGCCAGACGCAGTGCTCAGTGGCAGATGGGTAACTACTGTAAATAGACTCCCTGAAGTATGCAAGTGCAAGACCACGCTGGCCCAGCACAGTGATATTCATCACAGATCTAGATATAGATAGTAGATACTCAGTCTGCTCTGTTTTCTGGTGGTTTCCAGAGAAAAGAGAGGGATGGAATGTAGTTAGAGGAGGAGGAGGGGGGGCAAGACAGAGTTTGGGAAACCTTATTTTAAGTGACCTGGGTTGAATTGAATTGCAGGTCACTCTATATGTTAGCTGACGTTTGCTAGCTAGCTGCAGTAACATCAACCAGTGTTTGCAGCTGTTTGAATTCGAGTCAATGAGAGAAGCTAGCAATGCAATGTTCCTTAGCTGGCAAGGTGACAGTGTTCGTGTCTACCATCTGAAAGGCACTCAATGCATGTAGCTAATGTGAGGTTAATCCAGTCAATCGTACCATAGCGATTTAGTTTTATGTTGGCAGGGTTCACACACAATAGCTGAATTTGCAGAGCTAGCGACCAACCGATGGAGCAAACATTAGCTAGCTAACACCGATTCCATTTATGTGGCATCGTCAAAAATTGAATCTTTGCTATCGTCAGTTTATTCCAAGATCAGCACGCAGCTGTAGTGCTTCGAAGTCCCTGTGGTAAGGTTAGCGATAAACTGAACAGAACTACACTCTCTTCTACCATTGTCTTAAATATCTTTAATGGTCTCGTTGCAAAAGCTAAATTGTCGCTAGGGGACTTTGAAGCACCTGTGTGCCGATCTTGGTGCAAATTCAGCTATTGTGGGAAGCCAGGAAATATAAAACAAAAACATAACTATATTAAAATTACAAAAGGTTGCAGCTTACGTTGCGTAAATGATGAATTCATATAGCTGTCGACACTTGTCACTGCAATCCGTTTCACATTAACCTGGTAGATCGAAACCCATTATAGAAGATTATAGATGATAGAAGCCCATCTCCTACAGTAAATAATCTGCACACTGTATGTGTGTGTAGCCAGCCAGCCAGCCAGCCAGCCAGCCAGGTAGAAAAATGGCAGAAAAAATATGGACATCAGAGCATTTTCAGTACACCAAAAAGCAAAGTAAGAACCCTAGTAGACCAATATCTCAGACTAGTTGATCAAATGTTCATAAGAAAGACGTGAAATGCTAATGGAAATGTTTCATAATGATGACATTAGGCAGAGCAGGCAACAGATGGCACACAGACAGCCAAGCTGGGGACAGATAGGGAGTCTCAGGTAAATTTGTTGAGTCTTTGTTTGACAACATTATGAAAGGTTCTCTTTTTTAGACTTGTAAAATAAGGACATAATTGGACAATGCCATAGATACCCCCACTCTCAACATAAACTTGTGACTGAACCAAGATTTGTTTAAGGCAATGGTATTGCGGTTGTGATTAATTGTGTTGTTTTGGGTACCGGTAGTTAGGAGTATGGCAAACACCTTGTTTATTTTCTAGGAGACAGACCGAGTCAGTGAGGGTGGTGAAAGGGAAAGAGCTAGGGAGAGACACTTCAGATGACAGTGTCACAGCCACGGCAGGACCAGGTGTCAACCTTGTTGCCAGCAGCACCAGTATAGGGACAGTGGCACAGCATTGTCCAGTCACCTCAGTGATGGCACAAAACCATATCAGCCACACCCACAATTTATAGAACCTCAAACTCTTGCCAACAGTGTTGACGTTTCAAGAGAAATGGTTTCGCGATTTCCCCTGCCTACATTATAATTCATCAATAAAAGGAGTGTTGTGTTTTCACTGTAGCCAAGGGTTTTCAAGCCATCTTTTGGCCAAAGAGCAGATGCTGCTTTCATTAGTGCAGGATTTAGAACCTGGAGAAAAGCCATTGTAAAATTCACAGCACATCAGAACTGCCAAACCCACCGCCACTTTGTAACTAACAGCACACCAGCTAAATCCAATCAGTGCCCAGTTATCCAGCGCGTGGGGTAAACAGCGGCATGGCGCAAGGCATTGCTTGATGAAAATTGTTAGTTCGGTGCGGCATGTAGCAAGACAGGGACAAGTCTTTAGAGGCCACACGGATGACAGTGGGAATTTATACCAGATTATGAAACTTAGGGCAGAAGAGGATGATCCCATTTTACTGAAGTGGTTAACAGAGCGTACCACAATGTACACAGGCCCCAAAGCACAGAATGAAATTCTGAGCATCATGGCATTCGAGGCATTACAGCTGAGATTAGGTCTCTTCCGATTGTACAATTTTCAGTAATTGCTGATGGTACTCAATATGTCTCTGGTGCTGAACAGGAGAGTGTCTGCCTGCGTTATGTTGACCATGACCTTGTCCCTCACGAGGAATTTATTGGGCTATACAGGGTGTCGGAGACAACAGGCGAGGGCATTGCGAAAGTGGCAACTGATGTATTGTTGAGGCTCAATTTGCCCATGTCTGGCTTACGTGGGCAGAGTTACTATGGTGCCTCAAATATGGCAGGAAAATACACAGGTGCACAGGCAATTGTGAGGAGGCAGCAGCCATTAGCCCTCTATGTGCATTGTTGAGCACACCTTGTAAATCTGATTAGACAGGCTGGCTGCTCAGCCTCCCCACTGATCCGGGATTCCCTTTCTTGGGTCCATCAGTTAGGTGTCCTCTATGGCCAGTCAGGAAAGTTTAAAAGCATGTTTGAATCAATTGCCACGTCCGAAGATACACATCTGACTACCCTGAAACCCCTATGTCCAACAAGGTGGACTGTGCGGAATACTGCTATTAGAGCTGTGCTAGGGCAGTATGAGCGGGTACTAAGCAGCCTAGAGATGGCAAAAACTGCATCCAAGACAGCTTCAACTGCCAGTGGCTTATTTGAGCACTTCAGCAAAGGCAAGACTGTGTTGGGCCTCACAGTTGCCTCTGCTGTTCTTGGAGAGCATGAATGCCTAAACAATTCACTGCAGAAGAAACTCAGACTGTCTCTGGTACGCAGGCTGCAGTCGAGTGTGTGCGGTCATCTCTTAGGGGCAAGAGAAATTACGAAAGCTACCTTGCACTGTATGAGAAAGCAACAACATTGATTGACTCCATTTAATCCATTGAGACACACAAGACGATTTGCTGGTA